>NC_138543.1:33594160-34213326 GCF_964234715.1 Podarcis melisellensis
TTGGTAATACCAGGCAGAAAAATGAGTTTCAAATGCCAGGCTGATTGTGTTAGTTATTTTGCATTCGTGTTTAAACCTTTATTTCCCCTCAACTTGTTTGTTTTTAAGGTTACACGAGGTTGTGCAAAAGTGATTGAGTTCGCCCTACGTACATTGCACATCTTACACCGTCACGGGGACAGATGATACTTGTTGTGCAAGCACACGGTGGGGAAATTGTACCCAGGAGAAATAAGGAATGCCATAATGCGGCTGTGTCAACGCAACACCTGACTACAACAGATAGAGGGGTACAAGATCAGCAAATATTGAGTCCTCCTCAGTGAAATACAACCCCTGTGGGATTCTCGCATATACTGCTTCTCATATGACCCATTTGGACTGAATCCAGGCCAGATTCCATTGGATCCCATTGTTGGATTTCCAGAGCTTTTGCTGACCTTCCAATACCAACCTTGACCTGCAGCTACTAAAATAAAGTACGGCTGGAAAGGCAACTCCCGGGAAGATAATTCTAAAAGGGAGAAACTGCACTTTACTATTGTGAGGGAGGGAAGACAGCTTCAAGTCAGGCAATAGCCTCGGCTCGAATCTCCTATCTTCCTTCGCTAAGCCACTCTCTGTCAACCTCTCCACTAAGCATGTTGGAGAACCCTGACAGAAATGGGAACGGAAATTGCTGGCATTTGCTTTTTCATCCCCTATCTGGGATGGAAATAAATCTAATGAAAACTGCCAGTATCCACTGCTGTTGTTTTCAGCCCACAAGCAATGTGTAGCCGATTACCTTTTTCTTATTCTTATGTTGTCTTCGTATTGAAATGAACAGAGTTGAATTCATAGAACTAAGTTTAACACATAGCAGACCCGCTGATACCAGAAGGAAGAAGCAGTAGCTTTTTGCACACCTCCAGAGCACCTAGGAAGAGGAGGGAACAGCAGTCACTTGTGTTGAGAAACTAGCAGATAATCTGCTATGTCGTAAGTCAGGTGATTCACAGGCTCCAACAGCATGCCATTCACTTTTGGGAACTTCTCCAGTATGAACAGTGTGTGGAAACTTTAGCTGCCCGAGATTCCATAAACTCCTCCTACATGATTAGGGAAGCTGTAGCCCTCCAAATAGAGGGACGCGGGTGGCGCTGTGGGTTAAACCACAGAGCCTAGGACTTGCCGATCAGAAGGTCGGCGGTTCGAATCCCTGTGACGGGGTGAGCTCCCGTTGCTCGGTCCCAGCTCCTGCCAACCTAGCAGTTAGAAAGCACGTCAAAGTGCAAGTAGATAAATAGGTACCACTCCGGCGGGAAGGTAAACGGCGTTTCCATGCGCTGCTCTGGTTCGCCAGAAGCGGCTAAGTCATGCTGGCTACATGACCCGGAAGCTGTACACCGGCTCCCTCGGCCAATAAAGCGAGATGAGCGCTGCAACCCCAGAGTTGTTGGACTCCAACTCACATCAGCCCCAGCTAGCATGGCTAATCACAAGGGGTGATGGGAGTTGGAGTCCAACAACATCTGGAGGACTACAGATTTCACATCCCGTTGCTACATTTTCGCTAGGGCTGCCACTTTTTTATTGACTCTTTCCTGTGCCTTCAACCCTTGCTTGCCTAGAATGCATGGTTTTAAATGGATGAGGTTTTCCTTGTTGCTATATATCTCAGTGCCAAGTAAAGCTTTACCTGCTAGTTTTTGTATGTCTGACTGCAAGGTCAGTTAAAAAGCTGTTGCCATGTGCCAAGATGTGCTGGGATCTAAAGTCTTACCCCATATGTACCCACTCAACTACTTTGATCTGTGGAATTGATACTATTACAGTTGCCACATAATACTCATTCCACACTTAAAAGAAATTGATATTTTTGCATGGCAGCGCTAAACTTTGGAACTCCCTATTGATATCAGGCAGGCAACTTCACTGAACTCTTTTCAGCACCTGCTTAAAACATTTCTATTTGGCAGAGCTATCCAGACATGTAGGGATGTGGGTGGTGCAGTGGTCTAAACCACTGAGCCTAGGGCTTGTTGATTGGAAGGTCGGCGGTTCAAATCCCTGCAACGGGGTGAGCTCCTGTTGCTCGGTCCCTGCTCCTGCCAACCTAGCAATTCGAAAGCACATCAACGTGCAAGTAGATAAATAGGTACTGCTCTAGCAGGAAGGTAAACGGCATTTCTGTGCACTGTTCTGGTTTCGCCAGAAGCGGCTTAAGTCATGCTGGCACATGACCTGGAAGTTGTACGCCGGCTCCCTCGGCCAGTAAAGCGAGATGAGCGCCGCAACCCCAGAGTTGTCTACGACTGGACTTACTGGTCAGGGGTCCTTTACCTTTTCCTTTTTATCCAGACATGCAGCAGCAGCATGTGTTTTGTTTCTTTTTAGCTAGTGTTGATTTTGATCATCTTCTTAATATTTTAATACCTCTTTTAATTGTTCTCACTGGCAATATTAATATTTCATTTTTTGTTGTTGTAAACTCAATTGGGGGTTGTTGCTGTTTTTATAATTAAGTGGTAAATAAATATTGTTAAATAAATCAATCAGAAAAGCTTTCCCCAACAAATAGAAAAACAGATAGTGACGTCAATAATAAAGCAGATCTTAAAAGACATATTTAGTATGTGCATATATCACAACGTCAAACTATTTTCTTGCACTTACCCGTTGTTAATAAGTCTGAACTGTAAAAAGGATGTGTATTAAAGGACATGTGTTTCCTGTTTACAGATTATTTGTGATTGCAATGTCCTTTGGGGTCCATCTGGATGAAAAGTATGTACGTGCTTCAGTTTAGCAAACAAAAGCAGTTCGCAAGAAGGAAAGAGCGACAAGTACTGGAGAATTTTAGGTTAAGGGGAAGGTGATCAATCGTTCAGAGGTACAGGAAGTGGTGGCCCAGGTGGCAGCATTCTTTGAAGTAGCCCCTAAGTTGTGGAACTCCTTCCCCACAGAATGGGGTCTGACACCTTCGTTACACAGCTTCCAGCAAATGCTGGAGGCGAACCACTGCACTCTGCCTTTTGACACTTGAGGTGAACGTGCGCTCTGCCTCATTCATACAAGGTTTTATGGCACATTAGGGTTCTGATGTCTCATGCAATTGCTTCAGGGAGTTGATGTAGGTTGTTTTGCTTATTTTATTAGTCTTTTGTTGTACCACTTAATTATTGTGAGCTGCTTTGGGGGATTCTCCCCCCCCTTCACTCTGTCCGAAAAAGGAGAGCATATAAATGTTTAAAGAAGTTCTGTCTCTTTTTGTTATTCTAAATGCATTCAGTCTTGTTCTGTTCCAAGCTCTTTCTTAGTTCACAGGATAGTAAAGCTTCACAAAAGGAATATGTGACTCATTTTTCTCCTTAGCAATATAATTCATTGTTAGCTCCTTTAGAGTCTTTAGACCTTCTAGCGCTTAGAATGCTTTCAGAGACACAAAAGCAATTTACAGGGCACAATAAGTGGGAGAGCTTCTAAATGCTTTAATTGTCTTTGTCTGGATGTGATTTTTTGTTTCTCATAGCGGCCTGCCTGGAATCCTACCAGTTGAACTTCCTGTAATTTGTAGGGTCATTGAGGCCAATGCCAAAAATCTGTTAAGGGGCTGTAAGTGCTCAGGTTGGGTCCTGGGGCTGGACTTTCACTGAGCAAGTATAAATTAGGGAAGAGTATGGTGCACTCCTTCTCATGCCACAGGATACAAGTCTGCTTTTTTAAAATGTGCTTGCAAAATAATGGCAATCTGGAAGTGAACTAATTTAAAATTTAAAAGGTCAACTAATTTAAAAATCTAAAAATTCTCTTTCAAGTGGTGGTTTCATACCAGTCACTATAGAACTTAGAGTAGCAGAATTTATTAAGAGGAGCATTATGAAGAACTGTTGCCAGCCATTTTGTAGCACTTCGTCCTATAATCATGGCTTCTTCTCAGTAGGAACTCACCAGAACACAGTTCCGGCGCCTCTCAGGTAAGCGCCATTGCCATTAGAAGAGAACAAGGGAGGCGTTCATGGTGAGTTCCAGCACCTCTTTTTCTAGAAAAATAGCACAGCCTGTAATGCTTTATTTTTTCTAATCAAGAAGGCATGAGAGAAAGAAGAGAGAAGGTACAAGGGAAAGAAGTTTCTGTATGGTCAAAATGTATGGTCAAAATGTATACAAATAAGTTGGGTTCCAGCCAAGCCATTGCTTTTCTCATTCTGGCCTTCCTTGAATCAATAACTCTTCATCTTCCTATAATTTGTAAGGGCATTGAGGCTTAGGTTGGGTTCTGGGGCTGGGCTTTCAATGAAACATACTTGTCTGATGCTGGCCTAAGCCACCACCATATCTTGTAGCAACGAACACCATAACTTTTGGCGTGGGTCTCCAAACTTAAGGGGACTGCGAATGTATTTTTGAGCCAGAGGAACTGTCATGGGCACCACACCACATTGCAATCTAGTCTACTATCTACAGTAGAACGCTCGTTTCAAGCCTAATTTTGGCAGGGAGGGGACCCTACAGTCTGTACAGAACCCACAGGGATGGCTGTGTGGGCACCACGCTGGCAACATCAGTAATTGTAGACAACATTCAGCTAGATGAACCAATAATCTGACTTCATACACAATGGCTTCCTATGTTCCTCATTTTTAATGTATATATATGTGGGGGGGGGGGTACTAATTTACTGATTAGTAAATCAAAACTAATTCACCAGAGCTTATTGTGCTATTTAGGTTGTAATTTAATGTTATTGTTAATAGGAGGAAAAACAGTGTGCCCTAGATACTGACTTCAATTAAGGCTGTATGATTTAGCTTCAGCACCACATATGCCTTTGATAAGATACTGGTGTGCAATTTTTCCCTTCCTGTTTTTTAGATAATTTTACTGTGTGGGTGTTGAAAAGTCTAAAAGCTAAAACACTTATGTTTAGTATAATGCATTCTGCCAAAAGCTTTTGAAAGCGCAAGGCTTCGGCTTCTGGTAGAAATAGTCTCCTACGAAAATAGATATAAATCTATGTATGTAATGTTTTGCAAGGTGTTTTAATAAACAGCATTTGATTGTTTTTTGATAAACAACAATAGTTTCTCCTGATTATCATCAGAACTAAGACGAGATACAGAAGTAGTGCAAAGATACTATGTTCTGCTGGGAAATCTCTATAATGTTGTAGGTCACTTTCAACAAGCATAACACTTAGATATTATATCCATTGAACCATATATAAATTATTGAAATAAATAAAAGGCTGCAGCTGCATAAAGTAATTGTCATAATGGAGGCTGGGATATAGACATCTGCTTTACACTGAGTCTGATTAGTAGTCAGATTAGCTCAGTATTGTCTATAATGATTAGCAGTAGCTCTCTCCCGAGCTACAGAGAGGAATCTTTTTCCAGAAGATGCTGAGAACTTAACTGGGTCCTTCTGGATGCAAGGAAGGCAGATGCTCCACCACTGAGCCATGACCCTGCCCCCATTGTATCTGTATGGCCCATTGTATCTGCAAGATGAAATCACTGCTCTTCCCTGAATTGAACAGCATGCTAATCCAGTACAACAATATCTGGATGCTTTTGGGGAGGGATATTAGCTCAGTGCTGGAGCAATGACCTTGCGTGCAGAAGCCCCCAGGTTCAGCAGCCCCTGGCATCTCCAGCTTAAAGGATTAAGTAGCAAGGAAGTTGAAGATGCACTTGCAGGAAGGGGATTAGAAAACCTGCCCTCCTTGTGGCATATGGTGCAGATCAGTCCCACTAGCCCACTGCTGCTGCAGCCTCCCTCCGTCAAGCAGGTGAGTGAGCTTCTGTCTCTGCCAGAGATGCTGGACAGTTGCTGTCAGTCAGTATAGTAGACAATATTAGGCTAGATCAGCTTTCACCAAGCCAATGCCCTCAAGGTGTTTTGGATTCTGACTCCCACCAGCCCCCACCAGCACAGCCAATAATCAGGGATGGTGGGAGTTGTAGCCCAAAACATTTGGAGGACACCAGCTTGGGGGGAAGCTGGTCAGGATGGTCAATAGTCTATATGGCAGCTTTTTATGTTCCTGAACTGCTTAGGAGAAGGCCTGTGAAGCGCTACTTCAGATTCATGTCATACATATTTTTAACTGCCTTATAAGAGGTCAGAACTGAAAGAAGACACTCTTGGGGGTGAAAATATGATCAACCAAAGGCAAACCATTCTGCAACTCCATGCAAGTAATGAGGCCCACAAGTCTTTGATATTTTAATGTGATGTTAAAAGCAGACTAATTGCTCTTCTAATTAAAAGGCAGTCTTAAGCTCCAGTGGCCGGAAGTGTGCAGAGGCAGATTTAAGGGGGTGCGACTGGTTTGGGTGCCCTGGGTGCGGGCTATGCTACCAGGGGTGCCACAACCATGATTTAGAATGGAGTGTGAGAGTCAGAGGGGCGCTGAAGTTTGGCATCACTCAAGGTGCCTCTGAAATCTGAGACCCCAAGATCCGCCATTGGAGTGTGCTTTCTGTGTGTAACCTGGCCTCTCTCCCAGGACGGATCAGAAGCAGGATAATTTGTGCAAAAATAAACAAGGAGATATACTTTTACTTACCATGCATCCCCATAACTTGTACTGGGTTGTTGCCGGGAGAGTACAAAGTTCTGGTTTATGCAGTTGCAAGTACACACAGCCCTGATAAAAGCCCCTGCCCAGTGGGTCTGGTGCACACAGGACTAGAGGGCACAGAGTTCAGTGCAGTGATCTTACTTTAGCTTTGAGGACGGGGAGAAGTTTGCTGCTTGCATTATCTGTGTACTGGACAGAGAGCTTTATCCAGCACTGAAACGTATAGGGCAGCTGCAGCTGTGTCTCCATACACAACAGAGCTCCATGGAGTTTTGGATTTCTCCAGGGGTGAGCAATCTTAGACCCCTCATGCCTCTCTGTTGGGCCTTCAGGGCTCTCCCCGATCATACCCCTGCCTCCCTCAGCCTCACCCCTCACCAGCTCTGCTTTCAGCCTTCTTAAGAGATTTTGCCTGGCCTCGAACTCTGACAATGATTCCTGTTTGCCTGCATGGCGGAGGGAGATTTGTGTGAGAGTGGGGGGAGAAGGTGACATTTATGGTGGTTGTTCTGCCCACTTGGCCATTGGTTCTACTCATTAGCTCATGGAAGTTTTCTGGAAAATGGAAGCTGAGAAAAGTTTTCTGTCCCTGGGTTTTAGTGCAAAGCACTATAGTACAATAACAAAATAGCAGGTTCTATTTTGGGAGATTCTCTTCCCACCCTCCGTTTCTCACAAGTGTACTTGTCTAGTATACTTCTTGAAGGACATTGCCTGCCTGCACAGAAATTCCTCTTGCAACGGTATTATTACTCTAATTTGCATGATCCATGCAGCAGAAAGAAGCTACACTTGTCAGGAGAAGAATCGTTATATCATCTCACTCAGCCTATTATTAATAGACAACAGAGCAGATAAATAACAGAGTTTCAAGAGTCTAATTTAAAAAAACAACAACACACAACTTAAACTGGGGTTTTCAAGAAATAAAATCAATGGATAAGTTTTAAAATTTCTGAAGAAATTGTCATTGCATCCATTTTGGCTTTCTGTCCTATTTGGATAAGGGCCAACAAAGTGAAGGTGAATCCCCACAAGATGGAGGTCCTGTTAATTGGTAGTTACCATGCATTTGGTAAGCCGCTTGTTTTGGTTGATACTCTGTACTCTGGATTCAACCTTGTTGCTGGAAATGCAAGTGATTTCATTGGTTCCTTTCCCTCCCAACCATGGCTCGTTTGCCATCTACTGCTGTTCCTGGATAGGAATCTGCTTGTACCATATTTTAAGTGGGAAATTCCTGGCCGTCCCATCCTCTAAGACTGGGCACTCCATTTGCCCTCTCTTAGCTTGGAGGCTTTTAGCATTAACACTTGTACACTGTCTCTCTCTTTTTGAGTGTCTCTGGCTCCAAGGAAGAATAATACATTTAGACCAGAAGCATGGAACTTCTGACTGGAAGCTCAGAAGTGACTCTCCACATCTCTCTGTTACTTTCAGACTCTTTTCAGGTCTTACCTCCTCCCTAGGCCACACCCTCTCTTCGCAGGCCACACCCACATGCCCACTCCATGCCCTCCATGCCTGGGTAGATTATGTTCCTGAAATGTGATAATGTGATAATGTCTCTTGCTTGCTTGAATTGAGAGGTCTCTGTGTGTATGTGTAGAAACCACTGATTTTGCATAGCTGGAATATAACCTGCTCTAAGAAGGTAAAAGCCACTTCCCTTCTCACCCACCTTTTGCTTGTGGCCCCAACCACCATCCAGAAGCTTGTCCAGAAGGGACTGCAACCATCTAGCTAGAAAATGTTCCCCCCACCTCTACCCTAAACCAACAAACCACTTGTAAGCCAATAAGATTGACAAGAATTGAGCCAACTCAATAGCATTCAAACCAGCACACACACACACACACACACACTATCCTTCAGGGGCCATGCTTGAATTGATCAGTGTCCTGCCATCTGCAGCATACAGGCAGAACATTGGTCTCCTCTACCTCGCGGGTAGATGTGATCCGCATGCCGGGCTTTAGAATATCAATTGCCCATTAGAGCAAATTAAGCAAGCTGTCAAGCTACCAAAAAAAGCACGGAGAGATGACGATCTCCTCATTTTGCACAGCCATCATGAAATTATAACTGATAATTAGATGGTGAGCCAGATTCATCTAACATCCACAGTATCAACAAATGACTGCTATGCACGGGCATCGTGCCTGAATCTGCTTGTACCATCTTTCAAGTGGGAAATTCCTTCTGCTTGAAATGAATGTCACATTGCTACACCACATCTCTGAAAGTTGCTGTGAATATTCTGGCAAGCCATAATTATGGGAGCTAATTTTCAAAAGGCTGTTATTCAGACAATCTCTTGCATGGACATAAGTGATACTTCAAGGATAACAAAACTAGCGAGCCTAGTTGGCAGCAATTGTGGGCAAAATTTTCAGGGCCTCATACCTGAAACACTGTCTGCCTCTCCAGTCCAGGTGTAGCAAAATAGGTTTTCAAAAAAGTGCAGTCCTTGGGAATACAAATTGTGTGGCTTTTTGTTTCGTTTTTTGAAAATGGCTATATTTTTACATCTCTCAAGTTCGCTATTAAAAGTGATGTGTGTGTTTTCTTCATTTGTTGGGCTTGGACAGTTTATCTTTGTAGTTTGTATCCTTTATGTTACTGCCAACAGGAATAAAATGTATTACCCTACCCAGAGGATGATATGTGGATACTTAAAGCAGGAGAAGCAAATTCATTCTAGAAACTATAGGTATGATCAAGGCTGTTATGAGAAGAAGAAAAATTCACTGTATAGACATTTTGCATATCAAATACAAGGTTTTTAAGGGCACCTTCACCAAGGATATGCTCAGATGTTCTTTTATCTAAAAAGATGTGATTTTTGTATTCAGGGATTTCAAAGAGATTCAGTCAATGCTATTTATGTTACTATATCAGTGACATTTCTGTGGCTTCCAATTAAATATAACAAAAACTTATTTATTCTGGACAAGAGCAGGTTTCAGGGTTTAGCAAAATATTGTTGCATGCATCTGTCTCTGAGTGGTGAGAGATTTTGAGGGTCCCATACCATGGAATGAAGGTCACGGAAGACTAATGGCAATTATATCTGTGATACAATCCTTATTTACACATATGCACAGGCTGACCTTGAGATGGACAGTTCCAACAAATCCTGTTTCCTATCAAATTTCTAGGTGAGGCACCAAAGTCACAGTTTCTGATTCTCTCAGAGAGAAACTCTGTGTCTCTTTTGATACCGATTCCAATGCAGTAATGTTTAGTGGTGAGGCAAGACAAGTTGAATAAGAAATAGTTTTATTAAAAAAGTATCTACACCAGGTCTTCTCTCCTTTAGCTGCTTTCTCATTGTGCTTCTAGCCCAGCCTCCTGCTTGGGCCTAATATTCTAAACTAGACATGGGAGGTATCCAACTGGGCTCCAAACTCAGTGTTATAGATTATTTGTTTAGTAGATGGCTCAACTTGCACTTTTTGCTCCCCTTTCTATACCCACTACTGTCTCCGTGCTTAAATTTCTTTTCCAGTCATGCTCATAACAATTTCTAGGACACTCTTGATTTTCCCATTGATCCCTCAGATTTGCACAAACCAGAACAGTGGACAAGCAAACCGCATAAAAAAATCACCGTATTTTTCCGTGTATAAGGCAATGCTTTTTGCTAAAGAAAATTAGGCAAAAATAGGGTGTCGTCTTATACACGGATAGTGAATGCAGAAGGGGGACATGCGATTAATGGCAGCAGCAAGCAGAAGATTGGCAGCAGTGACTGGGCGGATGATTGGTAGCTGTGACAAGGCCTGCTGATGATTGGCTGTGGCAATTGGGCAGGCGATTGGCAGCTGCAGCTGTTGGTGGGCTGTTGGTGGCGGTGGGCTGTTGGTGGCGGTGAACGGGCAGACAATTGGTGGTTGCAGCAAGGTGTGCGATTGGCAGTGGCTGTGGCAAGCGAGTGGCAGGCAGGCGGGTGAGCGATTGGCAGAAGTTACCTCCCTCACTGCCCAAAAAAGCTAAACAACTTAATTTCTCAATTTTGCGTTAAAAAAAATAGGGGTCCTCTTATACACGGGGGCATCTTATACACAGAAAAATATGGTAATTCTGTAGCAGAAATTACACAGCATTTTAATCTGAAAAGTATGCACTGAGGATCTACAACTGCTTTAATTTCTTTGACAGCTGTGGTCTACATTATTTCCATTGCTCCTGAACAGAGGAGCATGCATTGCCTTTTATTTCTCAGATTTGCACAAAATCAGAAAACTGGACAAGCAAACCATACTAAGGGGAAATTGTAACGTGACTTCCTTGTACAGTTTTCTGGTTTTGTGCAAAACTGAGGGATCAAAACAAAAAGAAAATACATCAGATATTGCACATCTACCTTCCCCCACACCTTGTTGGTACTTACTCAGCATAATAGGATCAACAAATCAGAAGGTGGAGACAAGCACAAAAGGGTATAGACAGTAAAGACCGCAGTTGCTCCTCATATACAGATTCATAGACAACTTTGGTATAATTCAAATGGGGGAAGTGGATTAACAGCTTCTATAAGCTCAGATGTTGACATGCCCCGCACTCCCAGCCAGGATAGGAAGGGGAAGACATCCCCTCTTCTGCTTATTTTTTTTTTTATAGAATATTTATTAAAATTTTCAATAATAATACAATGAAAATCAAAAAGAAAAAATTAACAAAAATACAAATAATTAAAAACACACAGAGTTTCCATTACTTATTTTCATTAACTTATTTCCCGGACCTCTTCATACCTCCCTTTTTTGTATTCCAATTCAGATTGTTAGTTCAGCAAATCCTTACCATTAAATTTTTACCTATTTCTAAACCTTTTTTTTCATATTCTCCTAAAGCATTACAGCTGGAAACCACTTAATTTCTATCCAACATCATTCTAACATTCATTAATTTTACAATATTTCTGTAAATATTCTTTAAATTTCTTCCAATCTTCTTCCGCCGACTCTTCTCCCTGGTCCCTCTTCTGCTTATTTTCTGGAAAGATCTTCCATTGATTTAGAATACTTTCATTTGCAATCACATGGCAGTATACAGTAAAAAGAAATAAAGAAAAACATTTAATTACAAAACAAAAGAGCAGCTAGTAGGCCAAGAAAGGCGCAACATTAATAAATACTACCAACTGGTATCTGTGGCAACTCATGGCTCTAGCTTGCACAATGAAACAGATACCGTATTTTTTGCACCATAACACTCACTTTTTTCCTCCTAGAAAGTAAGGGGAAATGTCTGTGCGTGTTATGGAGGGAATGCCTACGGGTGGCTTGCCTATGGATTTTCCTCCTCTAAAAATTACGTTCGTGTTATGGTCGGGTGCGTGTTATAGAGCAAAAAATACGGTACTTACCAGATATGGCCGGGATAATTACTTACCATGGAAACTAGTGTGTCTATTTTTTGTAGTTCTTCTTTCCAGCGAAGGAGCCCAGCCCAGCCTGCCCTCAGCCATCTCCTCACCTGTCTGCCATTTGAAGAGGTGGCACTGACTATCAACTTCCTTGTCAGGGTGAGAAGTATCCCTCACCCAGTGCAAGTAGCACTTTAGGATCCCATAGCCTAGCCCATTACGTATATGAAGAAAACATCAAAGTCTAACCCTATATCTCCGTGCTGAGTCAATCAGTGCTTAGTTTCTGCCCTAAGACAAGTTCTAAGATGCACGTGCTGGAAGTTATTTTTGTATTATTTATATTGTTTTATATCTATTTAGTTATATTGTGCTTTCAAAGCACTCAGGGCTCTGCTAGGAGCTTTCCAGATTCTATCAACAGCTTGTAAGTTACTTTAATACAATAGGCAGAAATAAATCTACGCTATCAATGAGACAGAACCGTCGGTGTAGGTAGTGTTGTGCAAGACTCAATAAAATATACACCCCGAGCTACATGTCTAAAAAAATGAATTTTCACAACTATCATGATGATAATACACATCTCATTCCCTTTTAAATTGAGTTTAAAATAAAGGTTCAGAACTGAGCCCTACAATGTTGCGCGTTCCCTCTGTCATGATTTGAATGTGGTTGTGGATAGCATAAGATAGATCATTTCATGGCACCACCAGCATACATATTCACGGAATTTATTACTGAGCTCAAGCCAGCTGAATTATGGATGCCAGCCAAAAGACGCTTGAACACAGAACTCTTGGAATGTCTCCCTTGTGGTGGTTCGGAGGCAGTGAGCTGCATTAGGAAAGAGCGCGGATACCGAGTGAGGCAGCAACTGTTACATTCCTGGATAGTTTGATTTAGTGCGGAATTTTTTATAGACAGATTCGGTGGTAACCCTTTCATTCCCAGTGCCCCACAGGGGTTCAAAACACTCTTCATGGCGCACACTTTAAAGTTCCTGCAGTGTTTGGAAATGTGATATTGCCAATATTCCCCAGGGCACTCAATTATGAGATCCTTCTGTGGCTGTCAAAAGCCAGTCGTTCAGAAGATTACTCTTTTTCCATTCTTAAAAATGATGTGGGGAAAGAACCAAATATAGAATCGAGACTTGGTTCTTTCTCTCCTAAATATTTTTGGGGAACATTTCGAAATGTTTGGGTTTCTGAAAAGACTGTGCTTCATGCATGGGTGCCAACTTGAATACAGTGGTACCTCAGGTTACATACGCTTCAGGTTACATACACTTCAGGTTACAGACTACGCTAACCTAGAAATAGTGCTTCAGGTTAAGAACTTTGCTTCAGGATAAGAACAGAAATCATGCAGCAGCGGTGCAGCAGCAGGAGGAGGCCCCATTAGCTAAAGTGGTGCTTCAGGTTAAGAATAGTTTCAGGTTAAGAATGGACCTCCAGAATGAATTAAGTACTTAACCTGAAGTACCACTGTAAAGTATTGGGCAGGGCACAGGTAAGCCCCCGCCCCACCTAACTGATCACAAGACACGGTGCACATGCACCATCTGAATGGCAACGCCCACCAAATGGGGTGCGGCTCCCTCAAATATATTATTGGGGGGACAAAAGGACCTCAGCCGTTAGAAGCTAACTCCTGTGCCTTCATGTTTATAACTATGCATACTTTGGGATAGCTCAGTTGGTAGAGCATGAGACTTTTAATCTCAGGGTCATGGGTTTGGACCTCATGTTGGGGTTAAACTAGATGACCCTTGTGGTCCCTTCCAAATCTACAATTCTATGATTCTATGATCTGTATGAAATATGGGTGTATGTTTGGATAATCAGTACCATCTCATCTTTTGAGCAAATTGGACATTTATCTTGGAGAAAAGCTAGTTTTAGTACTAACATAACTAACTGACATCACCTTGCCAACAAAGGTCCGTATAGTTAAAGCCATGGTTTTCCCAGTAGTGATGTATGGAAGTGAGAGCTGGACCATAAAGAAGGCTGATCACCAAAGAATTGATGCTTTTGAATTATGCTGCTGGAGGAGACTCTTGAGAGTCCCATGGACTGCAAGAAGATCAAACCTATCCATTCTGAAGGAAATCAGCCCTGAGTGCTCACTGGAAGGACAGATCCTGAAGCTGAGGCTCCAATGCTTTGGCCACCTCATGAGAAGAGAAAACTCATTGAAAAAGACCCTGATATTGGGAAAGATGGAGGGCACAAGGAGAAGGGGACGACAGAGGACAAGATGGTTGGACAGTGTTCTCGAAGCTACAAACATGAGTCTGACCAAACTGCGGGAGGCAGTGGAAGACAGGAGTGCCTGGCGTGCTCTGGTCCATGGGGTCACGAAGAGTCGAACACGACTAAACAACTAAACAACAACAACTTAGGGTCATTAATTGCAAGGGCTCTACTTTGAGTAGGAATTCTTCAATAGAACCCATAATATTTAAAATTTCTTTACTATAATATTGATGGTTTCTTCTACTTTAGTTGTTTTTTAAACTGGCAAAATGAAAGAGATGCTAGGTTCCTTACTGTTCAGCAGCTTATAGCTTCGTTTGTATCAAAATAAAAAATAAAAAGCAAAATCAATTGACTGAATATTGACTAAATAAATTATATTTTTTTAATATACCGAATATTTAGTTGCAAACAGGTTGTACATAATACATATTAATGTTCCTAAAGTAACAAAGTGATTTTTGATCTGTAAGGGAAGATGGGCGCTGTGGTCCTGTAATGAAGGCTAGCTGTATAAAGGATTCCAAGAAGGAAGTATGCAGGACAAAATTGCATTAGATTGCCCTGGTGTCTAGGCAAAGACCCACGTCCTGTTCCGTGACATGGAGCATCTCATAGTACTCTATGAAGACTCGCTTTCTCACTGTATTAGGAATTATTTGCAAATATGAATATGAAATACGAAAGTAACAATTCTCCCAATTTTTTTAGCTGCACAGCTTGACTGCCTGAAATTAAGTGCAGCAATGGATAACTGAAATAATTTCCTTCTCATAAAATACCACCTCGCACATGCCTGACTATAGGTAGTATAAATCTTTATAAGCTTTTCCAACATATGTGGAGTGCTTTTCAAATATTTTAATTTCAAAAGGGGCTATTAAGACCCTCTCTTCAGTTCTCCCACGTTCTGCTGAAGTAACTCCATTTAGAAAGATGCAAAAATGTACTGTATTTCAAGTAAAGAACTTCAAATCCATTGCTTCTCTGCAATGCAAGAGACTGTAGGTGAGTCACAAATACTCTGCATTGGCAAAGGGCAAACACAATCCCTATTCCTTTTATAACATATGGTAAATGTTTATTGAATACATATATTTTCATACTATGGCAGGAATCCACCCAACGCTCATCAGAAAATATGGCATGATCTTTTAGAGTACATAATCAAATGAAACTGTATTATATAACATGACAAAAGTCTGTTATTTTATCAGAACAAGTTATTTGTTGTTTACTGCAGCAACAATTTTTTTCTCAAAATGTATATTCTGTACCTTGGGGGGGGGGGGTTATTGAAAACACCTCAGAAATGCTCTGCATAACATAAATGAATCCAGAACAGTCAAATGAGTAATATCCACTCAGTACGGGTATAACCCGCTCCTAACTAGCTCCTGCTAGTAAATGAACTTCTCAAAAGGGATATATTTTTTTTTAATAGTGAGCAAGGAATTTTGATGATACATTGAGACAAAATTCCAAAGTGCCAAGGTTGCCAGTGGATTTGACTCCAGGTGAATTTGGAGTTTACCTTTGAAACATTTTTTGTTGTTGAATCATAACATCCTGGGAAACTTAAATGCTACTGTCTGAGCACAGCGGGGTTTTTTGTGGGTTACTTTGTGTTCATGCAATATCTTGCTTAGCATCACTCAAGTTGGCCCATACATGGCAAACAAGTTCTGAATATGAGAGTGCTGGCAGCAAAGGGATTGAAGATTAAGGATCCACATAGACACCCTTGCTGTGAGACTGTCTAGGCCGGACATTTCAGCCCCAACTCCTAACCAAGGTGAGACCCACCAGAATTTTGGGCTGGGCTATTGTTTATTTGGTTGCGTACTTTTGGTGCCTTGTCTATTGCTTATGACTACTTTTGTTATGTTTGTAGTTATGTGATTTTTAAAAATATTTTGGAAGCTGCCTTAAGCATGGTTTTAACTGCCTCAATGAGGGGAAAATCCCCTAACTGACATCTTATAACCTTGAAAACATCCATTAATCTATAACATAGTATAATAAGCCTGAGGATACTCTTGAGAGTCCCATGGACTGCAAGAAGATCAAACCTATCCATTCTGAAGGAAATCAGCCCTGAGTGCTCACTGGAAGGACAGATCGTGAAGCTGAGACTCCAATACTTTGGCCACCTCATGAGAAGAGAAGACTCCCTGGAAAAGACCCTGATGTTGGGAAAGATGGAGGGCACAAGGAGAAGGGGACGACAGAGGATGAGAAGGTTGGATAGTGTTCTCGAAGCTACCAGCATGTGTTTGACCAAACTGCGGGAGGCAGTGGAAGACAGGAGTGCTTGGCGTGCTCTGGTCCATGGGGTAACGAAGAGTCGGACACGACTAAATGACTAAATGACTAAACAACAACAACATGAGATAGAAAAAAAACTTAAGTGTCTTAGTTCCATACAATAATCCTTTGAACAATAATCATGCATATGTAATACAAATGCTTATGATCTGAAATCCCAGAGAAGTAATAAACTGTTGTAATCCTGGTAAGATTAGATTAAGTGGTTTGATAGGATGGCTAGCATAGGAACATTTGCTTTCATCAGTGCTTTTTTCCTGGCAGAATGCTCCGGAATGCAGTTCTTGGACCTTTTTCTTTTCCCAAATCAGAGCCTCCCATCTTCTTCCCAAAGCCCAGGAAGGCCCATCTCAGGGAGGGAGGCGCAATGCTCTGGCAGAGTCCGGGAGCCCTCCCACCTCCTTCCCAAAGCCCACCCAGGCAGATTCTACCAAAGCAAATTCCCATGGAACTGTCCACAGAGCAGTGCACCAAAATGTGGCCACTCCTTGCTCGCCTGCCATGTGATGAAGACTGGCATTCGTGCGAGAGCATATTATATCAATAAGAGTATTCAGAAATGCTCTGCGGCAGCTGAAGACATACACAGGTCATTCAATATTTTTTACGAGGTAGGCTATGATTCCTGTATCGAGTGAAAAATGCAGTGGTTGGCGCTGCAGTGTTGCAACTGCCACCATCAATATTTAGCCTTGCATATCTGATGATGCAACTGCTCTGATGGAAAAACACAAGCATATCTTAGCCTGAGCAGTTGTCATTAGTGACATTTATCTGGAAAGATTTAGACAGTGTGTTAATGGAAGTGGCTGTTACAGTACCATCTCTCTTCTCACCTCTCTTTCCAAAAAGCTTAATGGAGAGGCAAAAGTGATGAAAGTTAATAAATGCTGCTGTCGGGTCAGGGAGCCTTACCTGTCCGTTTGAGAACAGTTTCTTAACTGCATAGTGATTTGCTGTTCTAGAGATCCAATGGTTGTATTAAAGCTTTTCAAATTAAATTATGCAATACTTTGGACGGGAGGAACATAAAAAATCATGAAAATGTCATGATTTACTGTTTATTTCTGTTTCTCCAAACTTTACTACACTAAGATTCTAAAAATGAAATATACTTATTTTTCTTCCTTTCAATGAAGGTTTAGAAGGTGTGTTTTTACTATTATTATTTTTTATATCCACTAGGTATGTCTGGGGCAACCCAGTCAGATGGGCGGCATATAAATGATATATTATTATTATTATTATTATTATTATTATTATTATTATTATTATTATTAAGTGACAGCTCTAGATATTATTAAAATATGCTCTTTTAAATCTTATGTAATATGCATTGTATATTTCGGAAATATGGGGGAGGGTTATGCACTGACCACAGATGCTGGTATCTTTCTCTAATATTCAGTATTATGTGGCAATATTGACTCTTGAGTTTTTAACAAATCCAAATTTGACACAAAGCGTATGGCCCCTTTAAGTGCAGGGCTGTTATCCCAGTCTGTATTGAATTTGAAATTGTGTTACATATGAAACTGTTTTATATGTATTTATTGTTAAAGTACTTTGAATGGTTTTGGCAAAGCAATTCACAATTGGGATTAAATAAAAAGTAAATAAGTATTTATAAGATGGCAACCCAAGAACAGGAATTTCTGAAGTTTATTGGACAGAGTCACCTATGTCATATTGGGCCACACACATGCTACTCTTATTGCAAATACGGGAGAGAATATGGAATAAATATGTACTTCTGAATAAATAAGCATGTGATGGCACTGTATCAATGTGGCCCTAAATATTAAAGTGGACGTAAGTATAATTTATCTGGGGATTCAGCTAGATTGGTAAAGAAAAAGTGCTTTATATACCGTACGTTGTATATGTGATATAACACTGTGACACCAGATGGTGCTATGGAGTCCTGCCCTTCCCTACCGCATTTCCCCGTATGCGTTTACAACACGTTTAACTGAATCGCTTCTTTGACATGTCTGTATGTAGCCTGGGACTGACTGTTAAAAGGAAATCTGCTTAGGATCAGGTTGTTGGTTGGAAATGAAAAAAAAAATTTAAAATCAAGAAATAAGGGATAATATGTTATTGGTTAAGAAGAGCTGAGATAGCAACTGGTAAGGGATATTCAGATAATATATCCAAATATTTAGTTGTGAAAGTTGTGTGAGAATTGTCTGAACAGCAGGTGAAAGGGAAGAGTCCTGGTTGTTTTTGCAAAACTTGTTTTTGCAAAACTTTAAACTACTGTCAGTTCAAATTGTGCAGAAAAGGGCCTCACCAAAGAGGTTGCAGTGATCAAAGAGCAAACTGCGTAGGCCACTATCGAACACAGTTATTTGCATTTGAGCCCATTGGCTTCCTTGCTGGATGGCAGCCATAGGGTGAAGTGAAATGTTAAGGGCTTTGATTTCATTAAGGGCTGTTTTGAGTATGATACGCATACTGAAATGTTTTTAATATGCTCTATATCAGATATGCAGAAACTTAAATTATTGTGAAATGTGTGCAAAAGGAGGGTATTAAGGAACAGTGGGGACGCATGAGAATCTGAGGGGGCAATTGTTTTTGGAATTGTGCTTCCTCCAAGCCCAGGTCCCCTAATGCAATAATTTCTGCCAGTGGTAGAGAGGCAGCTACCTTTGTTCCCCAAATAATCCTTTGAGTGGATTTCTCTTGGGAAAACAGGTTGATTCAGCTTCCCAAAAATTTTGTGCGAGAGAAGGGGTTTTTATCATGGATTGAGATCCATGGCAAGCCTTCATAATTCCCTTCTTATCAGATCTGAGCGGCCACTAATACATATTAATTATTACAGTCCTAATGAGTCCAGCCCTTATTGCAGTTGCCTACCTCTAGGTTCCACTGAATCAAATATGAGCTTTGACTGAAAATAATTATTTCAAAGGTATTCCCCCAGGTTATATTGTTTTCATAACCTATATTGCCTATACTAGTTGTTAATGGTAGATGTGCTGTGAAAGAACTAGCTCTTCCAGTCGATCAGATACGAATCAACATGAGTTCCTGGTCCATTCTACACCCTTATTTGCACATTGCGCCTTGAGATTATAGGAACCAAAACATTAATTGATTTTTCTTGTGTAAAGACTGAAATCATTATTGTGTTGGCTATTGTTATATGTTATACAAGAAACTTTTAATATTTAAATAAATAAATAAATAAATAAATAGACAAATCCAGTGCACTCAGTGGTCTGGAAGGCACAGAACTTCATTGAAGGGATTTAATCATTATACTGCATTTTGGTTGATAAAGTGCAGGTACTCTAATTATTCTAATTATTATTTATTCTTGGATATTGCTGTGTCAAACTAGATATTTCATTCTCCTAAATATATCCTTGAAGACTGAAAACAGGTATACAACGCAAGCTTTCATTGTCCAATCTGATGGAGACATATCTGTAGGAAATAGCATGCTACCAACTGCTGCTGGTGGGTTAAGTTGACTTCATGGCATGGCTCAACATTATGGTGAATGGGATTAATTTTTAGAAACCTAATGTGCTGTTCTTGAGTACTGCAAAGCGTTTATATAACATCCAATTATTAACTGATTTTAAAAATCATTTTTTATTCATACTGTTTGCAACCTAAATTGGGAGTAATAGTAGGGTGGAAGCAGGGAGAGGGTTAAGTTGCTGCTGAAAGTGATAGTACATGAATATGAACTGCCTGAGAAACGGTTTTGCTGTAAAGTTGGGTTTTGACTTCTGCCAAAGTTATATTGATCACAAAGCTAGAGCTAGCTTTATTATAAAAATCATAAATCTGATTGGACAGTAGATTCTAGTTCTCAAGTGGTTTTCCTGGTCTTGGGTCCTCATCTGTGTGACCTTTTTTTTAAAAAAAATACTGCTCTGGCTTTTTGCAGAAATATTTCAAGCTGCTGCTCCACAAATCAAAATCATATGCATATGCTCATAGAACAGAATCACTTCCATCCAGTGGCATAGCGTGGGTTGTCAGCACCCAGGGCAAGGCAAGTAATTTGTGCCCCCTAACCCGTGGATTTGTGCCCCCTAACCCTAACCCCCAGATGTTGCACCCGGTGTGGCCGGCCCCCCCTGCACCCCCCACGCTACGCCACTGCTTCCATCACTCTCAAAGTTATATTCACAGACATCTCTCACCTCCGTTTCAGTTCCAGCCATATCCATGGGGATTCTTAGTGAGTTTAATACCCACTGGTATAATACTGCCGTAAAAATATATAAGAGCTATCTTACTCACGGTGTTTGAATTAATTTACAGATTGCTACCATCATGTTGAGTCTCTGCACTCCTGACAGGAACCACTGAGTGTTCCAGACATCCATTCAGAGTTTACATGTCTGCTCCTTATTCAGCATTTGTTCGAATTTGTTTTCAGGGATGTTATAAGACAATAAGCATTTGTTGTTATTTGCATGCCTATAAATCTTCCCATTAATCATATGTTCCTGCCACATTGCTCATTTCCCTGCCACATTCCTAACTACAAAGTCGTTTTTTAAAAATAGTGAATTTGGTGGTTGTTGTTTGGTCGTGACCGACTCTTCATGACCCCATGGACCAGAGCACGTCAGGCACTGCCTCGCGGAGTTTCGTCAAATTCATGTAGGTCGCTTCTATAACACTGTCCAACCATCTTGTCCTCTGTCGCCCCCTTCTCTTTGTGCCCTCAATCTTACCCAACACCAGAGGTTTTTTCCCAGAGAGTCTTCTTGTTATGTACTGAGTTGAATAGGATCCAGAATGCAGCAGTCTGATTAGTCCTAGAACAATAGGATCCAAAATGAAGCAGTCTGATTGGTCCTAGAACAATGCAGCAGTATGATTGGTCCGCAGGAGCCACCCAATCCAGCTCCAGGTGGAAGTGAATCCACAACCTGATTGGCCTACAGGAGAATCCCGGAATTAGCCAATCATGTGCAGCCCATTGTGTAAATAATGTACAGTATATAAAGCAGATATTGTGGGGGAACTTCCTTTCCTCCTCACCACTATGAGCTGAATAAAGAGCATGAAATCCACTCTCGACTCCAAGTATATTTCACTTCTCTTCTCATGAAAAGTGAATTTGTTACAGAATGCTTTAATCCCCTTTTGATTGCACAAACCAAAATTTCCAGTATACTGTACACTTGAATCCCTCCTGCAGGATACTGACAGTCTGGAGGCAACCTCAGTAATGGTGACTGGAACAACCCATGTAAAAGTGGTTCTAAAATGATCAGGAAGAAAATCATGTGATACAAGTATGCTATTTTCAGCAGCATCCCCATAGCATGAAAAATGTGTGCACCAGTCATTATACTTGGGCTATGAGTCTCATCATTAGAGCTGGTGAAGATCCAGACGCCGTATTCTGGGATAAAGTGCAGTCAAACCAACAATTCATGTTTTGCTAGATAGGCACATGATAGGAGCCGAAGCTCACTGAATTCTCCCATAGGTTTGCTAGAACTCTGTGAGAGACACTCCCACTGTGCCCTGACAGGGGAAGGGCATAGCTAGATATATATTCTCTTACCTGCCTTGGCACATCCTCTTTCTTTTTTGTCTCTTCCTCATCTCTTCATCACCAAGTGAGAAATGTTAGAACATCTGCTAAGTCTCCAGTGCTCAGACACCAATATAAGCTAGACTTAGGTTTGTCTTTGTAACTGAATTACCATTTTAAGCCTGCCTGAACAAAGGTCGTTTATCTGGTACTCTTCAGCAAGTATTCTGAAGTACCGTATTCACAAGACTATTTGTGTTATTATTGTTTTAAGGGGGAGGAAAGGGGTAAAACCAGGAAAATCAGTCTGCTTTAAAGCATCCTGGATTAACTAAACTAGCCTATCTAAACTTCCTTTCTAAGCTGCAAAAGGATGGTACTCTACTAAACTCAAGAATGGAAGGATAATATCTAACAAATATATCCTTTTCTAGCATCTATTTACATCCCAATACTTATCACTAAGACTTATAGATGTTGGATGCCAAACCTTAGAAATTTTGAGCAAAACCTAAACAGAAGTTTCTCCATGTATATCATGTACGTATACAGATATAGACAAAAGCTGTGTTGTGTTATGAGCACTGCCATCTTTACAGTGATAAATGCTGCATGAGACTGAATAATTCAAATGACATTTGTGCAGAGAGACTGCCCACTTAAATAAATTTGATTTCTTTCATAATGTCCTATCCATAAACTGCTCGAACTGACAGGAATAAACAGCTGAAAGCTACAGCTAGCATATGCAGTCATATGCTGCTTAGATATAATGGACTTCTAAAAAATATAAGTTTATTTCTTGATCATGTTTTGTGGTGCCTAATATGCTCCCCCAAATTCCTCTTTCATCCCATAAGCTTGCAAATAAGATTAAAATGGGCTGTTTTAAAATGAATGCTTTGCCAACATAAAATAATGTGAGGCAGTGTTGAAACATTTTGCTTTCGTCTTGGAGCCAAGGCAACAAACTGGTGGGAACTCATTCGTTTTTTTATAAAATGACAAACCACAGTGACTCATCCTTCGTTCAAGCAGCCATTTTACCCCAATAATCTCGCTGTCATTGTTGTTCTTGAATTACTACTACTTTGAAGGCATTATGGGTATCCCTTTCCACAAGGATAGCTTTATCATATGTGCCAAATTGTAATGCTGAGATTGTGCGGAAACATGTTCCGTCAAGGGGCATTCCCGACTCTGAGACCTTCACTGCCCAGAATACTAAGTCTAAAGTGAAACTGACTTGAAATTGGTAACAGGACAGGATAACAATCAAAGTGCAGCTGCCTCTCTTGAAATGAATCTCAGTACTTCAGACTCCTCTGCATAGGTGTGTGCAGCACATTTCATTATGGTGTGCATCCAGAGGTTTTTTTCCAGGGCGAACATTTATTGATACATACTCATAAACAGTCATAAAGAACATTATTTATAGGCATCAAACCAACTAAAGAAACTAAAACTTAGGTAAATGTGAATTTTTAAAATCAACAACTAAACTTTAAAAATAAAAACTTAACGAGACTCAAAATACCAACATTTTGTTGTACTGATAAACAAGCATATACAAAAATACAATTGGTTTTCATTACAGTGGTACCTCCGGTTACAAACTTAATTTGTTCCGGAGGTCCATTCGTAACCAGAAACTGTTCTTAACCTGAGGCGTGCTTTTGACAATGGGGTGTCCCGCTGCGCACACACCTCTGGCGTGCTATTTCCACTCACATCCTGGGGCAAAGGTTGCATCCAGGAGCAGCTGCTTCCGGGTGAGCGGAGCTCATAACCCAATGCGATCGTAACCAGAAGTGTTCATAAATGGAGGTATCACTGTATTCTTATATTTCACCTGATAATGAGCTAAACTAATCCAAACTGACCAAAACAGATTATGGTTTCTTCATCTTCCTGTCCTAGAGAGTCCCACCAAAGGTGGATTGCCTTACTGAAATTCCAAGGTAAAGTGTAGATTACCTAACATATCCAGACAGAAAGTTTCACCGTTTAGGAGTGATCGCTATAAAGATCCTGGCTCTCAGCCACAACAATTCCCATCTCAAGCATTGTCAGTAGGCCCAGCCTTAACTGGTGTGTGGGCTTATTAGATACATTTTAATTGCTTTTGTAAAGGATTACTGCTAACAGAATGCTATGACTAAATGCTTATTAACAGGATTACGTAGAAGTTGCTTATTATTATCTCTGATGGCAATGGGTCTCTTGCTTTTAATGCGTCTGTACAAAATATGGATTCTAACATTTTCAGTTAATTACAGTGGTGTTACTTGGAGGTCAGCAGAGCATGAAGTCAGCCCATCTCTGACCAGGTAGAGATGCAGCTCTCAGAACTAACCTAATCTGGTAAAAGGTGCTCCATGCCACAGAATAAACCTGCATTCCTAGTGGCAGAGGTGGTCGAAGCAGCATCCCCAAATGCAACCCGAGGGACTGCAGCCCTGTCCATAACAGAATGCATCCACTCACCTGGGCAGATGAGACACTCACCAATGACAGGAGTGAGAGTAGCTCAGTCGGTAGAGCACGAGACTCTTAATCTCAGGGTTGTGGGTTTGAGCCCCACGTTGGGCAAAATATACCTGTGTTGCAGAGAGTTGGACTAGATGGCCCTCGTGGTCCCTTCCAACTCTACAGTTCTATGATTTCAGGACTCCTTCGTCAAAAGTTGATTATAAACTCCCAGACAAGAGCCTTGACTTGCCTGTGCTACTGCAGAGGAGCCACTCTTTAATTTATACTTTAGTCACATTAATGCTGCGGCAGAAAAAATCTAGTTGATTAAAATGAAGTTATTCAAATATTTGATTAAAGTAAAATGGCTGGTCAATGTGAAAAGAATATAAATTAGGAAGTGAAGGGTGTTTATAAGTAAAACATGAAGTTGTCTTCCGAATATTGGCATGTTATACTGCACAAGATTCAAAGTGTATGAGTCATTGTGAGATTTGACAGTGCATTTTATGAAGTACACAGTTTCTCTGTTGACAGGAGGACTTTGTCACCCTCAACCTCTTCACTTACCGACATAATTTCCCTTGTAAGCTGAAGAACCTGGGTAGGTTACGACAGCATAGGCTGACATGATGAAGAGGTTAACAGTTTATCAAGTACTGCTTGTAGCTTTTAAAAAACAAGTTGTATTATCATTCTTTCGTGGTGCTGATAGCACCAAGCTTGCAGGTTCGATCCCTGTAAGGGACAGCTGCAGGGGGATGGATGAGATACCGTAATTCTCAGGGCCCCTTCTAATTCTATTATTCTTATCATGCCATATACAAAATAACAGGCTAGAATAGTTTATTATGTGTATCTTAATTTGTACTATATTTAGAAAGATAAACAAACTAGGAATGGTTGGGGTACTGTACCTTATATGTAACTGAACAATTCAGACAAACAGGAGGCCTTATTCGCAAGCGCTGCTGTGTTTGCAGAGTGTACATGACTGGGGGCCAGGGGGTATTTGGCTAATAAGTAGAATAGAAATTTTAGAGAATTGATTTATGTGCATGTTTATTTAAAGCATTTCAGCCAAAAAAGGCTTCCAGAGGAGTTAAAGATAATTAAAAAACAAACAAACCAGGAGGCCAGCTTGCAGGCTTGCAATCTAAAAGACACGACATAAAGTGGAAGGCAGGGAGGCGGGAACAAACCGAGACACCAGTTCTTAACATTAGAGAGTTATTTTAGAAACAGCTGGGATGGAAATACTTCAGGGAGAAGAGGAAGCAAAAGGAGTGGGCCGTTCAACAGGCCCAATGAAATGGCCATGCTTCCTATCTCTCCCTCTACTGCAGTCTGGTGGAATGGCTGTTGCCTGTTGGAAGAATAAATAAATGCATGCATGTACATAGTTTGCATATATCACCAGAAATAATTTGTACAGAATCTCCTCATTAGTTGTTAAGTCATTCATTCATTAAAGATAACAGCTTGTTGTTGAGTTTTTTTTGTTTTTTGGAATGTCCTTTGTTGCACCGTAGTATTGGAAATCACTAGTAAATAACTAGTTAGGATTGTGTGGTAAGTTGCCTTGCTGCACGCTCTTTAGGACTCCTTCTGTAACTTCTAAATTACATTTCCACAGACATTAGTAGCACATCAGAATATTTCACAACTCTAGTAACACATAGCCACACTGAGGCTATAGGCAGTACTTTATCACCAGCCATGTGTATCAGTCTAGGACTGGCTTTTTTCATAATATAGCACAAGAACCTAAACTGTACCAAAAATTGCTTCTGAAAAAAATACTTCTGACTGGTCGCTATCTTTATTTACTTTAGCATAATACTGATTTTATTAAAGATCTAATATTTTTCACTCTTTGGGTTGTATCCTACCAATTTATAGTTAAAGCAGACCCACTGAAATTATTGGACCTAGGTTGCTTCCATCGTTTTGCTCTATGCACAGCCTGCATGCACACAAACAGTAAAGAGGGGCTATCTCTACCCAGTTGCCTGTGAATATTTGGCTGTGGCTCAGTGGTAGAGTTGAAACAAAATATTGTTATTATGTGGGTCTATTTAAAACCATTCCTTTTATTTGCATACTCCATCTAATGGGGCATATTAAGGATTCCAGTGACAACATACAAGAAGAGTTGAGGCAATAGACAACCCTGCCTGTTTCCTCAATATTACACATAAGAATTTACCCCTGTTCCATCCTCTTCATTGATGTTCAAATATGGTATTCCATTCAAGATGGCGATTGAGATAGTCTGGTGAGAAGAAAGCTCTTCGTTGTACTTCAGAGAAAAATCTTTTTAAGCATTGCTTGATTCTTGGGGGAGATATTTGGCAGAGGTGAGAAATACTGCGTGACTTCTACAGGGCAACACGTTAAGACTTATAACCTTGAAAATATTTACAACCATGTTATAAAGTGCTTTTAGTTACCGTGATAAAGCAGTTAGAGGCCTTAGCATGAGGGTTTTTAATTTGCAGCCAGTATTTTCATCTGTTTAGGTATAGCTAGGGTGAACCAGATAGGTACAAATAGGGTGAATCAGCCCTTTGGAACTTCTTTATTACGGCCAGTTACTTTTAAGGAAAGGGCTGGTGCTCTATTGTTTTTATTGTAACAATCTGTATGTGAACATTTATATGTATATATTGTATATGTATATGCATCTATTTGAAAAATTAAATAATAATGATGATGATGTTCAAATATGGCAACTCTACATAGTCAAAAGCTTTAGAAGCATCTAAACTTTAATAGGGCAATCAAATCTGAACCTTCCTGGGCTGGTGCATTACCATCAGCATACACTTATCATACCTGCCTTTTTAGCACCTTATTAGCCAGCTTTTATTAGCAGTTGAGCTGGTAATAGATACATATTGGAAATTTTTAGAGGATGCAGTGTTGACCATACAATACCAAAAAGTCCAGCAACTAGTGCTGATAGAAAAAATAGCTACTAAACTTAAAATACCAAGCAGAATGAAATGAAAAGACACATATTCTGATGATTGGCATATTCTTATTATATGCAGTGTAAAAGATGACCTCCACATTATAAAAAAAAATGGTTGCTGACTGCATGTGGTAACAGGAATTGCCGCACAACTGGAATATGACTCGGGATATGTATTTGTAATGTAAGAAAATATTTTTAAACTATACAAAAAACAGTAATGAAATATCCAATCCAAAAACATTTTTAAAATCATAAGAACACCCCAAAACTTTATTTTCTGCTATTCAAGGTCAAGACTAATGTCTGTATACAGATAGATTCATTTGGCTTTAAGCAGTAGATGTTTTAATTGTGTTCAAGGGAAATAAGGTTTAGGCCATAATGTCAGTGAAAGTGTAACAGCCTGATCCTGGGTGTGTTTCCTGTGAAGAAAATTCCACTGCATTCAGTGGGCTTCATCCCTAGTAAAAAATGTTAAAGATAAAAGTGTCAGCATGGAACACACTTCCTTTTGGAGGAAAGCCCCAGTGAAGTACATAGCTGTTCAGGTTGCGTTCCCCCTTAACTTGTTCAAATAGCCTGGGAGGAAGAGGTTAGGGCAGGGGTCAGCAAACGTTTTCAGCAGGTGGCCGGTCCACTGTCCCTCAGACCTTGTGGGGGGCCAGACTATATTTTCAAAAAGAAAAAGAACAAAGTCCTATGCCCCACAAATAACCCAGAGACGAATTTTAAATAAAAGGACACATTCTACTCATGTAAAAACACACTGATTCCTGGACTGGATTTAGAAGGCGAGTGGGCCGGATCTGGCCCCTGGGCCTTAGTTTGCCTACCCACGGGTTAAGGCTTCAATCCTTTAACCCTTTACTAGGGAGTAGTTTCACTGACTTAAACTGGACTTTATTCTGAGTATATAAAATGCATAGATCGATAGGGTCTTGAAACCAAGCGTTATGAGGAATGTTTGAGGGAGTTGAGTATGTGTAGCCTGGAGGAGACTGACAGGAACTATGATAGCCATCTTCAAATATCTGAAGGGCTGTCACATGGAAGATGGAGCAAACTTGTTTTCTCTTGCTCTGGAGGGTAGGAAATGAACCAATGGCTTCAAGGAAGGAGATTCAGATTAAATTGTTGAGCTTTTTCCCCCCAGTATGGCAAGCCTAAACAGTTTGACAGTGGAACAGAGTTGGTGGACTCTCCTTCCTTGGAGGTTTATTAAGCAGAGGTTGGTTGGCCATCTGTCATAGATGCTTTAGCTGAGATTCCTGCATTGCAAGGGGTTGGACTAGATGACTCTGGGGGTCCCTTCCACCTCTAGGATTCTAAGTGTGCACCAAAATTGCTGTTAGGAAAACGGTGCAATGACGTTTTGGGTTTTTTTTAAGGCCTGTGGGGAGACTCAAGGAGGGAAATTGGTAGGGAATTTCTCAAATGTAGGTAACAGGCATTGCTTCCTTTGGGCAGGAGAGGACTTTGCCTGCATCCCAGCCTGCTTAGATAACATGTTGTTGTTGTTTAGTCATTTAGTCATGTCCGACTCTTCGTGACCCCATGGACCAGAGCACGCCAGGCACTCCTGTCTTCCACTGCCTCCCGCAGCTTGGTCAAACTCATGCTGGTGGCTTCGAGAACACTGTCCAGTCATCTCACCCTTTGTCGTCTCCTTCTCCTTGTGCCCTCCATCTTTCCCAACATCAGGGTCTTTTCCAGGGAGTCTTCTCATGAGGTGGCCAAAGTATTGGAGCCTCAGCTTCAGGATCTGTCCTTCCAGTGAGCACTCAGGGCTGATTTCCATAAGAATGAATAGGTTTGATCTTCTTGTAGTCCATGGGACTCTCAAGAGTCTCCTCCAGCATCATAATTCAGAAGCATCAATTCTTTGGTGATCAGCCTTCTTTATGGTCCAGCTCTCACTTCCATTCATCACGACTGGGAAAACCATAGCTTTAACTATACGGATAACTATAGATAACATGAGACCCTCCCCCCAATGCTCTCTGCCGCCCCCTAGAGCCTGGTCGGAGGGGGTGAGTCTAGATTAGCAGGCCTCCCAGCGACAAGCGCGGGTTGAAGGGGCGGCCTCTTCTGCCTCCCGCGGCCTCCTCTCCCTCAGCGCTCGGCTGGGCGGTCCGAGGGGAAGCTCTCCTCTCTCTCGGCGAGGGCGGGGGGAAGGAGCCAGCAGCCCGGCGCGGGAGCGGCGGCTCTAGGACCCAGGGGGATGCGGCGCGGCCGGGTTCTCCGAGCCAGATTGCCAATTCTCCTCCGTGACTCAGTCGGCTCTGCGCAGCGCACAGTAGGCGGCGGCAGCGGCGGCCGGGGCTGAGCGCAAGCGAGCAGCAGGTCCGTGGGGCTCGGGGGGGAGGCTGCCGTGTGGGGAGGGGGGGAGGGGGAGGGAACTAGGCCGGGCCCACCCGCCGGGAGCGCTTCCTCCGCCGCGCTGCCCTCCCCGCTCGGGCCTAGCGTCGCCTCCTCCTCCGCCGCCTCTAACGGCCGCCGCCGCCTGTTGTCTTTGCAGAGCGCCAAGATGGAGTACGAGTGGAAACCCGACGAGCAGGGGCTCCAGCAGATCCTGCAGCTGCTCAAGGAGTCGCAGTCCCCGGACACCACCACGCAGAGAGCCGTGCAACAAGTATCCTCCTCCCGAAGGGGTGGCGGCGCCGGGAGGGAAGGAGGGAGCGCCAGGCCGGGCCCAAGGTCTGGGCCCCCCGCCGCCGGAAGGGCAGAGGAGCCGCGCAGGAGGGAGAGATTCCGCCGGGAGGAGGAGGAGGAGGAGGAGGAAGCCGCTTCCCTTCGGGGTCGCCGGCTGGCGGAGGCGTTGTAGGCCCGGCCTCCGCCCGGCCGTGGCGCGGGCTTTGAACCGCCAGGAACGGAGGCGGCGACCCTGCTCTGGCCCCGCGAGGCTTCGCGGCCTCGCACCTGTTGCCAGCCTGGCGCCGAGCCCCGTTTGGCTTTTTAAAGGCTTGGCAGCTCCGGTGTCGGGATCTCCCCGCCCCCCCCCCTCATCTCCGGGCCTGGGCAGGAGGACCTTTTCGGCCATGAATTCTTCCCCCAACTCAGCCCTCCGCCGGTGGTTCCTCTGGAGAACCTGGCTGGCTTTGGACGAGACACGTGTAGAAGCGGTCCTTTGTACCCCCGGGGCACGGAGTCGTGTCGGACCACCCGGGCGCACGTGTGATTGATAGCGCCCGGCGAGGCAGCTGGCTTTGTTGGCATTTCGTTTAACAGGTAGAAAGGACGGCAGGTCGCTATTGCAGACGAGGAGGGTAAGGGTCACCTTCAGAAGTGGGGGAATAGGCTGCAAACCGTTAGTTCCCCGTTTCCTTTTGTTGCATTGTGAAGACCCATTGTCTGTTGTGGACTCGGTAGAGAGCTGATGGAGGGGCTTGCTTGTTGAATGTCGGCGTATAGGAGACACTCATGCTTCTGCTAAAGGCTGGATGAAATCAAAGGTTTCTCGGTTGAAACCTCCTAAAGCATGTAGTTCTTACATGTCCATTGGTATGGTTAAGACAAAGCTTGCGGATGTATGTTTATAGCATTAGGGTCCAAAGTTACAGTGTTTGTTTTCCCTTGGACTAGAGATCTGGGTATGATTCAGAAGGCTGAACCAAAGTAAAAAGCATGCAGCTAATCAAACATAAAATGTACGACAAGGCACAGCGCTACTAAAATGAAATGATTGAACAACTGGCGGTTGATAGGTATGGTTTGTTCAGATTTTCAGTTTACAAATGTGTGTTTTATCCCCATTAAATTCAGATTTCCAGAGTACTTTACAATGAAATATCACTGAGCATGGTGTAGTAAACGGACGGGAGAAATGTAAAAAAAAAATCTCATTTTTTACAAATAGTGGTCATGATGGGTGACGTTTCACCCACAACTCTCCTATTTTATGAGCCTATGCTGGGTCACACTAGATTGCCTTATTTCGTTTTCCCATCTGCACTTGGGGTAGGCTATTGTCAGGGATAACAAACTATTTTGGAACCTAATTGCAGAAAAGTGTCACAACAGTCCGTGGGCGCAGCTAAGGTGGTAGATTTCCCTATGAGTAGAAAATCATAGAATTGTAGAGTAGGAAGGGACTTGAGGATCATCTAGTCCACCCCTTGCAATGCAGGAATCCTGCCCATTACCAACCCTGGGTGGGCTCAAACCACCAGCCTTCTGGTTAACTGCCAGACACACTGACCCATTGTGCCACTAGCCTGCTTTTTGGCTGACCGAATGGGACGAACTTACTACTTTTCTGACATGACTGTCATGACCTGCATCTTGCAAAAGGATCAGTGAGAAACTTGATCCTTACTTGACAACTGTCTAGGCTTCTCTGCTGAAGTTCTTACACTTTGGGAACCATTGACAAAGCAGTGGGAACATAAGGAATTTTCTACTTAACTGGAGTCCTTGTAGCACTTTAACCATTATTTGTAAGGAACCTTAATTACAAATTCCAAAAATAATATGCTTTTATATAGATAGTAGGAAGATACAAGCAGATATTGTTTTCAAAGCATTGCTCAATGGCTGGAATATTTGATATGTCCCTCCTACCTCTTTGATAGTTAAGTGGGTGTAGGAAGGGCTTAGCTAACAGCCCACATTCAGAAGTAATGTACACTCTTATTATTATTCATTAAATTTGCATACTGCCCTATACCCGCAGGTCTCAGGGCAGTTCACAGTTTTTCCTATTGTTTTGTGCCCAATCTGATAATCTGATTGCTGGGTTGGTTCGTTTCTGGTTAGAAGTATGATATCACAGCTGCTGATAGATGGTCAGGCTGCACCTTTTTAAAACATACATTCTTGAAATAGGTATGTGTTTGACCACTTTCTACCATCTTGAGTTTGATACATCAACATGCAGTATGCTCAGTTGATGTTTTGTAATAGGGGAAAGTAATTGGGTACATTGCATTGCCTAGAATGCCAGACTAATTTTGCTAAAATAGATTCATTGGCTTTCTTCAACATCTCTGAAAGTGACAAGAACACTGGGAAATAACTTGGGAGTAATCAAACTCAATAGAAGAGAACAGAAAACACTCCTGTAGCGACACCACACTGTTTTCTATGGCTTGCACATCTTTCTGACATTGTTAGTAAGATGAACTATAACAACCATATGTCTACATGTGTACATACAAATATTTATTTAAAATACTTACAATGCTATTGTATACATGCCTTCAAAGGAGTTAAATTTAATTCAATGGGGTCTGCTCCCATGGATGGGCTTACAAGATTGTATCTTTACTGTCTGCAACAGCATTTTACTACCAGTAGCACCTTAAAGACCAACTAAGTTAGTTCTTGGTATGAGCTTTCGTGTGCATGCACACTTCTTCAGATACCAAGAACTAACTTAGTTGGTCTTTAAGGTGCTACTGGAAGGAAAAAAAATTTTGTTTTGACTATGGCAGACCAACACGGCTACCTATCTGTAACTAGCATTTTACTAGAATACTTTATCAAAGTTTTATTTCTTTCTAAAATGTCTGAATTCTTCACATTGTTTCAGATTTAGATTGCAATCCTAGACATGGGTACAAATCTTTTAAAGCTGGAGTGACTCTGAGAGTGTGAGTAGCTTTCATTGCAGCCTAAGGCTGCAATCCTATCACTCTCAAGAAGGTTCCATTGGACCCAGTGGGACTTGTTTTTGAATAGGTGTGCATGGGATTAACCTATAGGGTGTATAAGCATGCATAGTGTAAACAGGTATGCTCACTTAATCTTGAAATGAGTCTCTATGCATCAGTTGATTCTCGCAGTAGTCAGTCTGCGAGTAACTTAACTTTAAATGACAGCAAAAATCTAGGTGAGTTGCAAAAGTTAGCACTGGGTTTCTGCCAATGTGGTACTCACCAGCTGTTACGGACTATAATTCACATCACCCCTGACCATTGCCGTGGCTTGGGGCTGATGGCAGTTGTGTTTCATTGCTTGAGTCTCATGGGTTGAGGCCAGCAGAGACACTAATTTGCTGCCATTTGCTTTGGATTTGACAAGGCCTAAGGCAAGTGATGGGGAGGAATGGTTTCTGTATATGCTAACCACTACTAAGCAGGGAAGAGCAATGATCTGCATTGCATTTGCATCCAACAGAGAGCTAGGAAACTGTGCATGGGAAGCTCTTAACAGCTGAAGGGAGACATAGCTATGCATGCTTCCACATAGTACTGCGTTAAATTTCCAGTTTTTTCTATTGTGGTTGTTGGTGGCAAATGTTCCTTGTTATTGACAGCCAGTTAAATGGCAAATAACAAGACCTCCAGATTTGTACTGAAGTACCTTGCTGTGTTTGCTGTCCTGATTACACTTTGTCAGTATTTAGAAACTTTTTACTTCCAGTTTTGATCTTTTAAAAAACAAACAAAAAACCAAAACAGTTTCAGCTGCATGTTTAAATGTATTGAGAACTTGCAAACAATGCACAAGAAATGGTCTTTAACAGAATGCTCTACTGTAGAAACTGGAACAGCTCAATCAGTATCCAGACTTCAACAACTACCTGATATTTGTTCTTACGAAGCTAAAATCTGAAGGTGAGTCACTAGCTCTATACCATTTTTAATAAGCACTCACAAAACTAGAAAAAATACGCAGGCACTTTTCATGTTTGGGGGCTTTTTACTTGCAATTTTGTAGATTACAATCATATTGTGTTTGCTGTGTGTGATGAAAGGCACTGTAGGAATTCAGTGCATACATAAATATAGTCTGTAGGCTTGATTATAATCAAATGTTCCTTATGCTGTGGTCCCAAGATCAGTTGTTTTGAAATAAATGGAATTTGCTTCAAGCACATCTGTTTAAGTTAGGGTTGTGAGTAACGTATTGGTGGAGCTTTCCAAGATTCTTACTAAAAAACCCCAGATGTTTTCATGTCAATGAAACTAGTCATGGTGTTAACATGGCTACAATATCTTACAGAAAAGCAAAAAACTTGTTCAAGGGCAAGGGTCCCCCCCAAACATTTATAAAATAATGGTGATGTTAAATAGTACAGATATTTTAACTGGGGAGGGGAGAAGCAGAGAACCTTTGCTTAAGGGAGTGCACAAAATTATGCACTTTTGCTAGTCTTCATTTATTTTGAGCTACTGTTATTCCTGTGTGCAAGTCAGTTCTGCCAATTGTTTAGATATTTTATGCCCTCTTTAGTAATCTAGCTCCCTATACATTAACATTGGCTCTGTAACAATGCATCCATCTTAAAAAAATAAAACATTCTTTTCTAATCCTGCTTTTGATGCAAGGCTCCCTGTTAGAGCCTTCTAAAGGCCAGTGTTTGGATCCATAACCATGTATTTCCTGCTAAATTATTCAAGCTCCGGATTCTTACTAAATGTGGCATTTGGATAATTAAAAAAGCACTGGGTTTTGTGATGGTAGGATTTGGTCTTTATGCAGGAAGTGTACCTCTAGTTTGGGTTTTGTGCTTGGCTATTTTATTTCCTGTTACAGTAGAATCCTATTCATGGCCTGCTTAGAACTAAAGACACGTTAAGTTCTATTAAATTTATTCTCAGGTAAGTGTATGCAGGACTGCAGCCTTAGTCTGGGTGTTCAAATCATGGAATGTTTTCCAACAGAAGTCTATATTTTTAACACACTTGAAATTCTGTTTAACTAAATAAGCAACAGGGTTCATTCTTAGAATGTTGGTATCTAGCCTGGCTCACCAATTCATCCAGGAGGGGACAAAGAAGCAATTAAGACATCCTATGTCAAAACTTTCCAAAATGTGGTTAATACAGATTCTTCTTTGGCATTTGTTTGAGCATTTGACTAAAAGATAAAAATGAAAGCTTTTTAGTAAAAATATACTAATAGGGTCTAAATTGTATTATATTTTCTATTCCTTGATTGTACCTTAATGTGAAACTTATTTTGAAGCAAATATTTTCTTTTCAGATGGGTTTTAGTGTATAAAAAACCCTCATCTGCCTTGTACTTCTTTTTATTTATTGGAGGTGAAAATATGGCATTGCCATACAGTAGTTAAGAAAGAGACTTACTCACATGACAAGACTTTTTAGGATTTCTTTTTCCTTAAATTTTGATGCAGGCCGTGGGAAGGTCCCCATAATAATATTATAATAATAATTTATTATTTATACCCCGCACATCTGGCTGGGTTTCCCCAGCCACTCTGGGCGGCTTCCAAAAGAATATTAAAATACTGTGATACATCAAACATTAAAAGGTTCCCTAAACAGGGCTGCCTTCAGATGTCTTCTAAAAGTCTGGTAGAAGACATCTGGTGGGAGGGCGTTCCACAGGGAGGGCGCCACTACCGAGAAGGCCCTCTGCCTGGTTCCCTGTAACTTGGCTTCTCGCAGTGAGGGAACCGCCAGAAGGCCCTCGGTGCTGGACCTCAGTGTCCGGTAGAACGATGGGGGTGGAGACGCTCCTTCAGGTATACTGGACCGAGGCCGTTTAGGGCTTTAAAGATCAGCACCAACACTTTGAATTGTGCTCGGAAACGTACTGGGAGCCAATGTAGGTCTTTCAAGACCGGTGTTATATGGTCTCGGTGGCCGCTCCCAGTCACCAGTCTGGCTGCTGCATTCTGGATTAGTTGTAGTTTCCGGGTCACCTTCAAAGGTAGCCCCACGTAGAGCGCGTTGCAGTAGTCCAAGCGGGAGATAACCAGAGCATGCACCACTCTGGCGAGGCAGTCCGCAGGCAGATAGGGTCTCAGCCTACGTACCAGATGGAGCTGGTAAACAGCTGCCCTGGATACAGATTTGACCTGTGCCTCCATGGACAGCTGTGAGTCCAAAATGACTCCCAGGATGCGCACCTGGTCCTTCAGGGGCACAGTTACCCCATTCAGGACCAGGGAATCCTCCACACCTGCCCGCCTCCTGTCCCCCAGAAACAGTACTTCTGTCTTGTCAGGATTCAATCTCAATCTGTTTGACGCCATCCGTCCTCCAACCGCTCCAGACACTCACACAGGACCGTCACCGCCTTCACATGTACAGTATTCTGGGCAGATGGCTTCCCACTACAAAGCACAGGATAAACAAACTGGACAAAGTGAGGTGTTGTTCTCAAGACATTACTCTAGTACCATAGGCCTTATTCCTTAGTGACAGCCATGAAGTATAAAACAATTTAAATTTTATACTTGATATTGTGAGCCCTGCTACAAGATGGCTGGTGTGTCCTGTTTCTAGGTAAAGGAGTGCTTCACTTATACTGTACTATCAAGTTCTTGGGTTTTTTTAACAGCTAATTTTAATGTGTCCCTGATAAAGATTTGCCATATGAAATATTAGCAGTGTTTAAAGCTTCTGTAGAGTATGTATTATTTTACTAAAATGTTTAAATTCCACTTTAAAACTCCTCATTTTAGATGAACCTACACGGTCGTTGAGTGGTCTCATCTTGAAGAATAATGTGAAAGCTCACTTTCACAATTTTCCTAATGGAGTAACTGATTTCATTAAAAGCGAGTGCTTAAACAATATTGGAGACTCCTCCCCGTTAATCAGAGCCACTGTAGGTGAGTTGCAGGTATTTAAAACTATTTGTAGGCCAGTTGTTGGTGGCAACTGTTTGCATGCTATGCTAAATGACTTTAAAGCTTCTGGGAGAGCTGTTTTAGAGGGTTTCTTAAAATGTGTTTGTTTGTTTAATAATTGAGAGGTCCAAATATGCTAGTGTACCAATCCAATCTGATTGGATAGGATAGTGTACTGTACTTCAATATTTTAATTACGGTAATATTGGAATATTGTGGTCTATGTTACCAGAAGTGAAACATTTTGACATAAATCAGTTTAATATATCATTGGTTTCCAAGTCCTTTGTTCTTATCTTCACAGAAAACAACATTTTCTTTCTTTAGATGTTTTTGTTTTGACCATTTACTATGCTTCTGGACAAGTTGTGTGTTAAAGTAATGTTTCATCTTTGTGACTAAAATTGAAATGGGTTTTAAACTTCAACTGACTGAACTGCCCTGAGATCTTCGGATGAAGGGCAGTATACAAGTTAAATAAATAAGACTTTACTATATATACATTTTGGTTGTAGTGACAATCAGCAGTGTGTTATATTTAGTTCAGGGTAGAAGGAAGTAGTTGCTGTCTACAAAGTCTTTGGAATGAAAAGTCACACACAAAGTAAAGGTAGCTGTGTTGGCTCATAAAAAAAATTAGGGCAATACCTTCTCTTGGGCTAACCAAAATAATCACAGAATGGTGGGCAAGGTTCTGAAGAACTCCTCATCAGATTAGCAGGTGGAAGGGGTCCACGTCTGGTAAGACTCTTCAGACAGAATGTGGGAGGAGGTAGCAGAGATCCGAATGAAACTCTTAGGTGCTGTGCAGTTATCAGGTTGCACAAAGACCTACTGGGAAGACGAGAAAGAGTGGCTAATGCCCCATTTCTGGAAACACACAAACTCACTGCTACCCAGAAGCTAGTCATTGGAGTGTGGAGTGTGGTGACATTGTTTTGACATGTGGAAAGGAGGATGGGTTAAAGCTTTCTCCTTGCACTTCAAGGAAGCAATTACTTTAAAATCGATTACATTCTGTGAATATATGGTTGGCTAACTTCTGAAACATTTAAATGGCTTTTTGCTGGACGCAGCTAAATTCTCCACAGTTCAGTCTCCTCCACACCTCCAATCCATGTTGATAAATAACAATTTCCATGCTTTTGAAATGTAGCATTTTAAGGAAAATGTGTAGAGCATGGTTATCAAGGTGGGATTTTTACTTACAGAATGCAAATACAGGTCATATTTTCTTCTGTGAAGTAGGAGAGGAGCACGTTTCCTTTGGCACAGCCACATTTTGCAAGTGGAAGCGTTTTCTTAGCTGATTCTATAAACTACAATATTTAAAGAAGGATTATATGAATCAGTGTTCCGCAAATGGTTTAAGAGAAGCTATTTATATTAGTAGGTCTATCCTCTTGACCACTACTTGTGATGTAGCCATTCAGTACATTGAATATCTTGGAGCTGGATCACAATGATTTTAATCAGAAGTAAGTTCCCTGCTCCTTTGTAAATGTGCACAGGGTTTCAACATTCGGTTTGAGCCACAACATTGGAAGTTGTTGTTTTGAAGTCTTTACCGCTAGAAAAGTTTAGTGTAATCTGTTTTGCTTGTACTGGTTATTTACTGATAGTTCTCTTATTTCCCTCTGCCACTCATTAGAGTGTGAATATTTTTATAGCTTTATGGTATAGCTAAATGTCTTCAGTCTGAAATGATTGGCTTGTTTCTGTGCTTTGAAGGTATTTCGGAGATCTTTCAGAGCTGACTGGTAATTGTTCCAAAGAGGAATGACTTAGCAACTCTGCCTAAGGGGGATAGTACAGTAGTTCCATAATCTGACCCTAATAAATGGTTTGTTATAAGACAAATCCAGCGATCAGTTTGAGTGTGGTCAGTGTTAAGATTGGTGGTAGTTTTGTAGAGCAAAATTATTGATCTTTCTGCACTAGTATAACTTGGTATTCACATGTTTACTTTAGGTGAACAAGTGTGGTCCCCAAGTGTTCCCAATGCTGCCATAAATGGCTGCCTGCAGCTAGAGTTGTAGAGGCATTACTGCCCTGTAAATACGCAGTTGAAAAGCTGCATATGTAGCTATACCACTGCCTGCTAGATTCCCTCAACCCCTGTAGTAATGGCCAGCAGTGGCCATCTATCTGCCTAGTGTTAAACAGTGTTGCTTGGAATGTTGATTTCATCACTTAATATTTCTGTAGCTTTAGGAAAACGATTTGAGAGCAAAGGAATTTCTTTACTTATCAAATTAATTCTGTTCACAGACCGAAAGATCAAACCATCTTTCTGTTTAATATTCTAGAGAGGAAGACTGCTCCTGTTTCTGATATAATTCATTTGTTAACACTTGTATGCTTACATCAGAATACTAAATGGGTTGGTTAACTTTATTCTTTTTCCAACAAATCCAAGGTATCCTGATTACAACCATTGCCTCAAAAGGAGAATTGCAGAATTGGCCTGACCTCTTACCAAAGCTTTGTAGCCTACTGGATTCTGAAGACTACAATACCTGTGAGGTATGACATATTTTCCATCTAGTACTACATTTGCATTTGGTAGAAGATAACCAAATTTTAAATTGCATTTAAACTGCATTGTAATCTAACCATAATTACTACTGAACAGTGAGGGAATCTATTTTTACCTTTAATCTTCCAAAAAGCGATTTAAATGATCCTGCTCACCCAAGCACATTAGTGTTGATCTGTTACCCATAAGAAAATAGCGTAACTCTCAGTGAAAGTTGATTGAAATATTGGGGCAATTGTTGTATAACAGACACTCAATAAGGTCCAGTTTTTTTGCTGCCTGATACTCAAGTGTGCAAATGTTCATTCACATGTCAATGTAATCCTACAAAAAAAGAATTCCTGTTTAGTATTGGAGACATCCAAAAGAACATGCTAAGCAAGACTTGTTCATGCAGATTTTTGCATTTATTCAATCTTGCTCATTAACCTATGTTGTTCTAGCTCTAGGAGATCTGGGAAGACTTTAGGCAGGATGCTTGGGTGCCAAAACTTCCTCTGCTTTTTGATGCCCAGATGCTGGGTGCTTTCCACTCTATCCACTTCGGAGGCTAACGTGGGGAAACCTTCCCACTTCATCCCCGGAGTCAGTCTATCTTTTGCTTCCACAGCAAATGGTTACAGGATCCCAGCCAGGTCTAACTGATTGGTTCCAGCAGGATTTTCTTTTGCTTACATTTTTAATCTAGAAATTGCTACCAGGTGTTATTTTTTAAATAGGAGTGTACTGAGATAAGGGAGTGAGGATTTCTAAAATAATAAGGTGTCCATATAGAATTTTCAAACAATCACCAAAACGTGTGTTTATTTGGCAGGGTGCATTTGGAGCTCTTCAGAAGATTTGTGAAGATTCTGCTGAAATCTTAGATAGCGATGCATTAGATCGCCCTCTCAATATCATGATCCCTAAGTTTTTACAGTTCTTCAAGCATAGCAGTCCAAAGATAAGGTAAGAGATGACCATGCATGTTTGTAAACACACACACACATTTTTCACATACTTCAGTTAGCAAGATTTTATGGGACGGTATTTTAAACATGGCTAACTTGAATGCCATTTCAGGCCAAAAACAAATTGTTTATCTAGTCTGACTGATACTCTTCCAGTTTCTGAGACTTTGAACAAATGCGTTGCATTTGCTGAAGTTCCTCAGCATCGTTTCATGAAAGCATGGTTCACTTCACTGGAGCCTAGCACCATTGTAAACAGCGATTTACCTGGCCTCTAGGAAGGGAAATTATTGTAAACCAGAAGCGTCAGTTCTTTTTGCCCAAGGCAGTTGCTGTGACGCAATTGATTACCAATTACAAGTGGGAAACCAGTCAATAAACTTTTGTCATTAAGGCAATGTAGGTGTATTTTTACTGGATACTAACAGAAACACTTCCAGTTGTCTCCTGGATGTAAACTCTCTCTCCCCCGCCCCACATCTTAGTGTTCCCAAACTACTCAATTAACCACACTTGAATCTTAATGTGTGTATGACATTTGGAAAGAGCCTTGACTTTGGAGTGGCAGTCCAAAAATAAATGTCTTGACGTGCATGCAGACCTCTGTGGATCCCAGCTGCAGTGTTCATGTTTTGTAACTTGTAAATCCTTGGGCTCACTTAAAATTTGGGCATGCTTTGGAGATTACACTTGGTTGTAACTAGTGTAGAATGTTTTTACTGTTCCTGAGTCTTTTCTGGTTGCTAATAGTTGCTATACACACATGCTATAGCCATTGTACTACTAAAATAGCTTTTGGTTTCTTTCACACATCAGTTTCAAATCTGTTTTGAGTCTTAGAAGTGGTGAGTGTACTTTTTGATTTGATTTTTAAAAGAAAAAAAAATTCATTTTGTAGGTCCCATGCAGTTGCATGTGTCAATCAGTTTATCATCAGTAGGACTCAGGCCCTTATGTTGCACATTGATGGATTTATTGAGGTAGGTGACACAAAGTTTCTTATCTTTTCTGAGTTTGATCCTTTAAAATTGTTGATAAAATTTTAATTAAACTATGGAAATTGAACACAAACATGCAGGTCTCCCACACCATGAAAGCAGGGTAAGAATGAAATGTGTGAAGTCGTAAAGTTGATTAGTGTGTGAAACCATTGCAGAGCCTAGAACTCTGAACAATAGCTGCTTTTAGGTTCTGTATTACATATACAGCAGGGGTTGGGGACCATTTTGGCCTGGCAGGCCACACTGTCAGGTAGCTGTGTGCAACCTGGTATGCTTCCCATATTCCCTTCCCTTGGGAAAGGCCAGTGGGCTTACCTGGTGAGGAGGAGGGCTGATGGCTACAATTTTGGGGTAGCCACGAACTGTGGATCCTTCCTTGTGAAGAGCTACAGTAGTAATTAAGTGGAAACTTAAAAATGGTCCCTGCAGATATCAAAGCTGGTAGAATTCCCACTATAACAATTGTTTCATAAGTGTCTCTCCCCCCCCCCCCCGCCCAGCCAAAAGGCTCTTAGAATCAGAAATTTTATGGCTATGCAATGGATGCAATCCATTGGTGTCTGTTAATAAGTGGAATTGACTTCTCTGTGCACAACAGAACTTTCCTTCTGTCTCCTCTCCCTGCTTGCCCCCTCCCCTAAATCAGTGCTGGAGGGTTGAGGGGGGCATGGGAGGTGTTATGCAAGCAGAAGTGTGTTCATGCAACATTGGATTTCACCTAATAGCTTTTGGCTTGAGGAAACACAACAGACCCGCAGTCCCCAATATGAGCAAATCCAGTAAAAATGTCTATTTCTGTTGACAGATGCTTTTTCCCCAATGAAGTTAATCTTTTTATCTTTATAACACAGTAAAAAAAACTGCTGGAGCTCTGAAGTAAATCTGCTAGTAAGGCAAAATAATAATTCTAAAAAATTAATATTTAGATCCACTTCTTTCCTTCCAAATAAGGGGATTACTAAAAACGAAACGACATATTTTAAACCTCATAGGTGCTGTAAACCATTTAGTTTGCTCCTATTCACAATACCTTTCCCCCTTCAACAGAATCTGTTTGCGTTGGCGGGCGATGAGGAGCCTGAAGTACGTAAAAATGTGTGTCGGGCTCTAGTGATGCTACTGGAAGTTCGAATGGACCGCTTACTTCCTCACATGATTAGTATTGTTGAGGTAACTTTTTTGAATTTTCATTAAATACAAATGAATACATAATAGCAGTTTTTTGTGTGTGTGTAGAAGGAGAGGGAGAAGTAAATGTTCACATATGTTCAGACATACATGTGTGTGCCAAATGTAAAAGGAAAGCCATACTACTTAAATTCGCTGAGTGATTTTTCTGCATATGTGGGGTTATTTTTTTATTTAATTTGTATACCACCCTACACCCAGAGGTTTCAGGGCAGTTCACGGGGAAAAAAAACAAAATATAAAACCACAAAATATATAATCAAAATAAAAACAACCACCCAATAATGCCCCCAACCCATCATTTTAAAAGGGCATAGGATGTCAATCAAATCAACCAAAGCTTAAAAGGGAACGTTTTTGCCTGGTGCCTAAAAGTGTATTATGAAGGCGCCAGGCGAACTTCCCTGGGGAGAGCATTCCATAGACAGGGAGCCACTGCAGAGAAGGCCTGTTCTCGTGTTGCCACCCTCTGGACCTCTTGAGAAGGCACACGAAGGAGGGCCTCAGAAGATGAGGAAAGAGGCGGTCCTTAATGTATTGCAGTCCTGAGCCATTTAAGGCTTTATAGGTCAAAACCAGCACTTTGAATTGGGCCTGGAAACTAATTGGTAGCCAATGCAGTCGGACTAGGATCGGTGTAATATGCTCAAACCATCTTGCTCTGGTGAGCAACATGGCTGCTAAATTCTGCACTAGCTGACGTTTCTGAACCATCTCACAGGCAGCCCTGTATATAGCGCATTGCAGTAATCTAGCCTTGAGGGTTTTTGTACTAGATTAAATATGTATTGGCTGCCATTGCAAGTCAAATACACTGTTGAGGATTGTTCTAAATGTTCTGTTTTATATTTGTGATCTGTTTCTCCATTTGCCATATTCTGTGTGAAGTGTGGATACCTAAACACATTTTGTGAATTTCCTGATTCAGAATGGCTCAACTGCGATCTGCAAGGTTTTACAAACTCCCTTGCCTGCCCCAGCATCATCTCTGACTGTTGGACATTGGACATCAGCTTGAGTTGATGAAAGCTGGAATCTAGCAACATTTAGCGGGCCATGAGTTAGCCACCCTTAATCTTCCATCCATATCCTTAGCAGGGCATTAGAGCAAGTGCTGGTTCTCACATGCAAATGTCTGCATATTTTCTAAGTGTGATCTTTGCAGTGTATAGGACATACCTGTCAACTTTTCCCTTTTCTTGCGAGGAATCCTATTTGGAATAAGGGAATTTCCCTTAAAAAAAGGGAAAAGTTGACAGCTATGGTATAGGATCACATCGAGAAACCTCATTATGAACTGCTCTGTATATTGATACAGTTTGCAGTGATTAGCAAACATTCCTAAAATCATGGGAATACCTTTTTTGGACACTGGGAGTGGCATGGAGAAAATTATTTAGTTATTCATAAGATTTTAATGCCCCTTAAGGGTTTCCTTCTGTCTTTCTCATACATGTGACCAGTCCCAAGTAAAGAATGCACTTTCTCAGACTTGGAAATGTCAGCACTAGGTAGCTGCCAAGCAAAACAGTTTGTAAAACTGTGGTACTACATATTTTCAAATTAACACTACATCTACAGTGTTTACTGGTTTAAATGATAATGCAGGAAACATGCAAATCTAGGGGAAGCGGAATAATCTAGGAACACACTCTCTGTCATTCTCACACTCACACTACCAACTACCAATGGTTAGCTGTTTGTGAAATATGAGCTTGAGCAAAAAAATATTATCATAAAGGGTCAGTCAGTGCAATGGGAAAGAAATGAATTAACTGTGGTGTTCATGCTTAGCTGGTACTTTCAGTTAAAAAAACAACTTTTGTAAGCAACCCCATTGGTGGTGGATTGCTACATTAAACTCTTTTTAATTAGATCACAGTTACAAAGAAACTGACACCTGTGCCATTTTATTTCCTTGGCTTTGTGTGTAGTATATGCTACAAAGGACTCAGGACCAAGATGAAAATGTGGCTTTGGAGGCTTGTGAGTTTTGGCTGACTTTGGCTGAACAGCCAATTTGTAAAGATGTTCTGTGTCGGCATCTTACCAAGTAAGTTGATCCTACGCCCGCCCCCCTCCATAATTTTATAGATTCAGAATTTTTTTGCATCATGCTTTCAATGTCTTTTTTTAAAAAAAAGGATTTTGGGAACAGAGGCAAGAATCCACGTGTAAAACGTATACATTCTTTTGCATTGATGGTAGCATAGTTGAGAGTGATCATCGGTATACCTTGGTGGTGTTTCAGTGTGTGCAAGGAAGATAACTGGCACACCTTTTTAATACTGGGGATGTATGCAAGGCTGCTGAAATCTTATGCTTTCAAGTGGGGTTGAAGGGGGGTGTCCCTGTAAGTGCTAGAGGCTAAGAAGCCACAGATGCCTCAATGAATGCTTCCTGGATACCTCCAGATTTTATTGGAGGCAAAGGAAATTGTACAGCTGCAAACCAGCTGATATTCAAGAAATGTCCTTTCTCTTTAGGTTGATACCTGTGTTAGTAAATGGCATGAAATACTCAGAGATAGATATAATTCTCCTGAAGGTAAGTGTGATTTCCCCCCTCATTTGTTGAAGATGCGCCACTGTCCCTTATATTAGATACTCTTACAACGTTTGCCTTTAACATGCGCAATATATGCAGCAACATACGCAACATTCAACAACTCTCAATTATTTGTAGACTCTGACCGCTTTGTTGCAACACTGCTGGTTTCTGCAGCCTTCCCACTTGTTGGTTCATGGGCTATGAAGGGAAGACTCAGTGCACTGAGTTAAACAATGGGATTGCGGGCAGGGTGGCTATGAAGCTAAAATATAAGGCAAGCTGTATTTTCCAGAGTAAGATAAGTTTTTGGAAATACGCCAGTTTGCGCTTATATGTTGTAAACTCAGAAGTCCACCTTCATCTTGTGAATAGATTTAAATCACACTTTTACTTTACCCCAGTGCCCAGAGGTTTAGGGCATGTAACATAATGTTGAAGTCTCAGCTCTGCACTGATAATACAAAAACGAATACACTGACATTACTTCAGCATGTATAGGCTCTTTGCCATTTTGGTTTCTGATTATAGGGAGATGTTGAAGAAGATGAAGCTATCCCAGATAGTGAGCAAGACATAAGGCCCCGCTTTCACCGTTCACGGACGGTAGCACAGCAGCATGAGGAAGATGGCATTGAAGAGGAGGAAGAGGAAGAGGATGAGCTGGATGACGATGATACTATTTCTGACTGGAATTTAAGTAAGGCCATATAAAATACTGTGCAGTCGTAGATTTGAAATGGACTCTGCAAGTCATCGAGTCCAACTCCCTGCAGCGCAGGAGTCTTTTGCCCAATGTGAGACTCAAACCCACGACCCTGTGATTAAGAGTCTACCAATTGTCCTTATTTTATTGTTCAGCAATTGTTCACCTATTCAGCAATTGTTCTGAAGTTATAATGTCAACTTTGTAAAAATTCCCTTCACTTGGTTTTTTAAAAGTCCTCTGGATTATGTTCTGTACAGTGGTACCTCAGGTTACATACGCTTCAGGTTACATATGCTTCAGGTTACAGACTCCGCTAACCCAGAAATAGTTCTTCAGGTTAAGAACTTTGCTTCAGGATGAGAACAGAAATCGTGCTCTGGCGGCACGGCGGCAGCAGGAGCCCCCATTAGCTGAAGTGGTGCTTCAGGTTAAGAACAGTTTCAGGTTAAGTATGGACCTCCGGAACGAATTAAGTACTTAACCAGAGGTACCACTGTACTTGTAATTTATCAGTCACAGAGCACAAGTTGAATATTTTCTTCTGGATTTTTGCAACTGTTGCAGCTTTTCGATAAAAGGGGTGAAAACCATTTATGAAGTACAAACCCTATTGAAATTAATGGGGGTTTGAGGGCCTTTTTAGGAAATCATGCTCACAGTTGAGCAAATAAAACTTTTCAAGCTTTTCAAAAAGTTCTGTTACCTAATACATGTCTTGAGTGTTACTCAGATGTGATTCAATAAAAGCATTCAAAACATGTTGCACATCTTGTGAATTGCCTTCATGAATTCTGTAATGAAAACTAATTGAGCAGTTAAACCTCCTGATAATATGCATGGAATGATTTTGTTTTGATTATTCTATAAAGCTTTTGTGGCCTACAATTAATAGGAACGTAGCATTGAGTTGAAATTTTATGACTAGAATGTGTCTCAGGTGTATTAAATGTGTTTTTGTGTATCTATTTTAGGGAAGTGTTCAGCTGCTGCTCTTGATGTCCTTGCCAATGTATTCCGCGATGAATTGCTGCCACACATTTTGCCCCTTCTAAAAGAACTGCTTTTTCATCCAGAGTGGGTTGTGAAAGAATCAGGCATCCTAGTACTAGGAGCAATTGCTGAAGGTTAGTCAGTACTTTCAAGGACAGGCTATATTCCGTGCCAGCCCCTAGCTATGCTCTCCCCCCTCAAGCAGGCTTTCTGCTTGTTGTGATCTCTGTCTCTTCCTGCCCCAAACGCCACCTGTTGTTAGTTGCCTCTGCCCTCTTGTTTTCTTTCCTTGTTGTTCTCTCCACCATCCCCAGTGGGCAACAGCCACCACTTGTGTTTGCTAAAATACGTTGCCTCCTGGAAGTTTGTTAATATTATGGATTGTTTATTTCATGCTGGCTTCACTCCTTTGTGTGTGTATGGAGGGCAGATTCTGCTAGGCATGTCTAATTTGTAACCTATTTTTACAGGTTGTATGCAGGGTATGATTCCATATCTTCCCGAGCTAATCCCTCACCTTATTCAGTGCCTCTCTGATAAAAAGGCTCTTGTGCGCTCCATTACTTGCTGGACTCTTAGCCGCTATGCACACTGGGTAGTCAGTCAACCCCCAGACACGTACTTGAAGCCATTAATGACTGAGTTGCTAAAGCGCATCCTGGATAGCAACAAGAGAGTACAAGAAGCTGCCTGCAGGTAGGTCAGAGTCATAAAAGCATTGCCAGTGGTCCTCAAAGAACAGGGTGGAGATGTGAAACCCTTTTTCATTGTGCTGTAATATTCTGTTTGATCTTGAACAGCTTTTCATTAGTCTAGACAAACATCTTATTTTTGAAGTTGTCTTAGGAGTTTCTCTTCTGTTCTAAATGCCCTTGTTTGTTGTAGCTGCTTTTATTTAATTTTTTTGTGGGAATGATAACATTTGTCACTGATTCTCACTTTGCACAGAACATGAATGCTGTGTATTGTCAAGTCAGCAAGTTCTGTTCTAGGTATTATTTTAATAATTTAATCCAGAAGCACATTCAAATAACCCATCACACCCACTAGCACTTTTGGATTTCCGTACCTTTGGAGCCTAGCTTTTACTTGGAAACTTGGGGCCTTTTGAAAACCCTTCAGGTTTATGGCTTTGTTTTATTTATTAAAATAATTTACCACCCTCTCTTCATTGTTCACACAATCCCAAAGCAAGAAACAATTTTGAAATGCAATAGAACACTATTTCACTTAAATACAATTTAATGTGAAACCAGACAAAATATGACTACCTTGGCCAAGTACTTTAATCAGATACTTGGGTGATGAGCAAAATCTTTACTTCAGTTTAAGGTAGGGTTTCTCCATCTTCAGAGGTGTTATGACCTGTGAAAATAAATGCAAAGCCAACTTCCAGTGCATCTTACCAGAATGGTTCTTTCCCCCCCACCCCGTGTGACCTTTTGAAAAAAGCTGTGAAAGTTTGTCTCAAAGAGAGGAGTGCATTCTCTAATTCTGCATACTAAATTTTTCTTTTGCTTCTTAGTGCCTTTGCTACTCTAGAAGAGGAGGCTTGTACAGAACTTGTTCCTTATCTCGCTTATATACTTGATACTCTGGTCTTCGCATTTAGTAAATACCAGCATAAGAATCTGCTCATTCTTTACGATGCCATAGGAACTTTAGCAGATTCTGTAGGCCATCATCTAAACAAACCAGTAAGTATTGTTATCCTTTCATTCAGATTAAACTGGTAATTTTGTTCACCTCTTAATTAGTCCTACATTCTAGAGGCTTATTTCCTTACTTTGGTGTGTTGCAAGCGGGAATATTTCAACACACTCCATTGTCTTAAGTACCAAGCAATTTGCCCCATCATCCTTTAACAAAATTTCAACATATCTTTCACTGGCCTGACTATTGCTTCCTTTCTGTTTGTTATGAAATATTATGAAATCTGTGGTGCTATCTTCATCAAATTGGAGAACTGTGCTAAAACTAACAAAGTGAATTTCTGTAGGAACAAATGTAAGGTTCTACACTTTGGTGGGAAGAACCAGCTTCACTAATATAAGATGGGGGACACCTGGATTACCACGTGAAATGAATCTGGGGACCGTAATAGACGACATTTCGCCTTGCTCAGACAATACCTGGAGTACTGTGTCCAGTTCTGGGCACAACAAATTATGGAAGATATTGACAAGCTGGAACTTGTGCACTTTCTCCTTGCAACATTCCTGTCATGTAGGTTAGACTGAGAGCTAGTGATTACCCAGTGATCTTTCTTATGGAGTGAGATTTGAATCTGGGAGTCTCCAGACCATGTATGACACTCCTTTTTGGGAGTTTGTGGTTGTCAGTTGGTAAGGTAAACATTTGGAGATTATTTCTCCATAATTTTGATACTACTGGATTTTTTGAAAAATGGTGTCACATGTTTGAAGTGGAAACAACGTTGGATTTAATGGAATTTACAATGGCTTACTTAAATGTGTCATTTTATTTCATTGTCTTTAGGAATATATTCAGATGCTTATGCCTCCATTAATCCAGAAATGGAACATGTTGAAGGATGAAGATAAAGATCTTTTCCCTTTATTAGAGGTAATTGATTGATTATTTAATTTCTTTAATGCTTAATATATTAAAATATCTCTTAAGCAGAGTACAAAAAAGAAGCAACAGACAACTTAAACAAAATATTACAAAAATACACAGTTATATATAAAAATGTTTCACACACACACACTCATTTTCCTTCTGGCGCTCTCAGCCTCTGGGTTCCTGCCGAGGGTCCAAGCAAACTCTCAGCTCACCCGCAAAAGTCTCACAATGGAAAGAGCTCCTGGAAACAGCAGACATCACTCTAGTCTCTCACTCTAGACTTGTTTTTTAGGGGCAGGCCCAAGGTGGGTGCTACTCCCTCAAGCTCCCCCACAGCTGTGTTCTATTCAGCTGCACTCTCCACACCCAGTTCCAGATAGAGCAGGTTTGTTGAGTTTTGCAGGGAGTCCAGAAGAGGGGGAAAGGGCTCTCCTCCACTCACTGCTCTTTCTTCACCCTCTGTCCTCTCCTCCTCCAGCTGCTCACTAATAGTTTTGCAGTTTTCCTTGATACACACACGCAAGGGAAGCTTCTCCTGGGAGATTAATTCTATGCCTATTTACAATTCTACACCCTTTATTTAGGAATAAACCCCATTCCGACTTGGTGGGATTATTGACTATATGTGTATCAGAATGCATTGAGCTCATTAGGGTATATTTTGAGGGAAGGACACATAGGGTTGAGCTGTAGGAATTAATGATGTTGGTAATTCCATGGGTCTTGGCATGGCCAAAGCTAGAACTCTGGCCACACTGTTATGAAGTTCCTTAATCCTGCAGTTCATGTACTTCAAAAAGTTGGCCTTTCTAAAAGAAATTGTTTGTAGCAAACATGCATGCCCGCAATTGAAAGCTCATATCAGTTGAATATCCCTGATACTCACTACTTTTTCTTCCACATTTCAGTGCCTATCTTCGGTTGCCACTGCCTTGCAATCTGGCTTCCTTCCATACTGTGAACCTGTGTACCAGCGCTGTGTAAATCTGGTACAGAAGACTCTTGCACAAGCCATGGTATTTTTCTGTTGTTGGCCTTTAGAGGATGGGGAGAATTATCTTCAGTTGCCTTTTAAGTGAAGCTTGTTTTCTGGAGAGATTTGTAATATTATTTCACCAACTGAAAATAATGTTAATAGCAAAAATGGTTCATTGTATGTCACGTAATTAAGCCTTTTAAGCAGTGTCCAACTGTGTGTTTTTATTATAGTTGCACAATGCTCAGCCAGACCAGTACGAAGCTCCAGATAACGACTTCATGATTGTGGCTCTTGATTTACTTAGTGGTTTAGCTGAAGGACTCGGTGGCAACATTGAACAGCTAGTGGCTCGGAGCAATATCCTGACACTCATGTACCAGTGCATGCAGGTGAGGCAAATAATCCCCTTCTCCTGCCTCACTTTTGAAATAGAATGCTTAAAAACACAAACTTACTTCTGTTTCTCTCTTTTAGGATAAAATGCCCGAGGTACGACAGAGTTCTTTTGCCTTGCTGGGCGATCTGACAAAGGCATGTTTTCAACATGTGAAGCCATGCATTGGTATGTGACTTAGCAAGGCAAATTCTTCAAATATGGAGTCTTGTCCATGCATGGCATCATTGTGACTAGAAATGCTCTTTCTATGTGTAAAGGGAAATTTTGAAAGTTTTGTTTTTTTCCTAACAGGTTTATGGTACAAAAGAGAATATATTATTGCCATCTAAGTTTGATGTAGAACTTTTCCTCCAGGACCTTGTTTCTGGCTAGGCAGTGCCTAGTAAACACATGCTTACTTTATAGCAGAAGATCCTGTTCAAAATGTTGGAAATGTCTAAAGCTGCTTTTTTTGTTTCATTGAACACTTGTGGTTATATCTGCATCCCACACAAATTGGTAGCTGAGGTCCCTTGCTTGCAGTGGAATTGAATTTAACCTTATTGGGCTGTACCAGGAGTTTCTTATGCCTAGGAAGAGTTTCTGGCTAAGAAAAAGTGATTGTCCTTCACATGGGTTTTCTGCTGAAGTTACAGGAAACTGAACATTTGTGTGAAGTTGTGGGAGAGTTTTAACAGTGTGGCTTGTGTTCTTTTCAGCTGACTTCATGCCAATTTTAGGAACCAACCTTAACCCAGAGTTCATTTCTGTCTGTAACAATGCCACGTGGGCAATTGGAGAAATTTCTATCCAGATGGGTAAGGTTTGCTTCTTTAAAGTTATAGTTTGGATTTTGCATGGTATAGATTAAATTTTTTACCAGCTGTAAATTCTGGTGTTCAGTTGCACTTATGTACCTGTTATGAAAGCATATGTTCAGGTTTTTAACGAACTGTTTTATGTGTTTTTTCTTTCTTTCTAGGTATAGAGATGCAGCCTTATATTCCTATGGTCTTGCACCAGCTTGTAGAAATCATTAACAGACCCAACACACCAAAGACTTTGTTAGAAAACACAGGTACCCTACAACTGAACTCTTTGCAGTGAATGAAGTTATGCAGGTGTCTGTTTGTAAGCCAGACTATTCAGAGAGTCGTAGGCAAACTGCATCAGTTTTAAAGCAAAAGCAACTCAGTTTGGATGGTGTTGCAAACCTCAGCCTTGTAATTAAGTGTCAAATTAAACAGATTTAATTTTCAATTAGCAGATGCTATTGATTAAGGACTTAAACGTAGCATAGAATTTGACATCCTTTTTTTAATAAATTGTATGTGTGTTCTGTGCACATAGCTAATTTACAGAAGCCTTCTAACTATAGCTGGCAAGAGGATGCAAGCAAACTGCTATTAAAAAAGAGTAGCTGACTATCATATATTATCTATATCTTGCTAACTTGTTACATAGTTTATTAAATATAGCATGCTCTTAAATGGAGACCTTAGAAATTGCAGATTGGTTGAAGATTAAAAGACCCTTTAAAATTGAGTTTGAGGCTTGTTCTGTGCTAGTAGAAAGCATGTTCTGTGTGTGTTTCTTTTTTTCTTTTTTAAAAGAGCTTTTCATTTTCTGAAAAATGGTAATTGTCATCTCTGACTATCTCTGTCTGCACTGTAATCTGATACCAGTGATACTAAGCCTATGAATGCAGATTTATAGTTACAGTCTGAAGTGAAAATGAATGGTTACCAGAATTTCAGTCTAGACATTGATAACTTGGCCATTGCCTTCACGGCTGTGGGTGGGAGTCAGGTTATATTCTGTGCATGTTTGTTAAATATCTAGCAATGAGTGCAAAGACTGTAACTGTATATTTTATGTTAAACTGGAAGATAAGCTACATGGTAATTTGGCACATTATGTATTGCACTATTCACAGTACGTTTGCAAACACATGATGTGTCTTGTGGAACAACTCTTTTAGATCAAAGAAGTCTCCTGGCAGTAACTGGGAGTGACACCTATACATTTTCTTTATGGTCATTGGTACATTACCTGTAGTGCTTGCTTTTTACACAGTGCAGAAGTTAAGAGACATTTGATCCCTCACCATAACTTCTAAATATTAGTTGTAAATACCCAAAAGGCTGATACTACAGATAAATGTTGAATGTGTTGTACTTTAGGTTTGTTGTGGGATATTCTGGTCTATACTGTAGGATGTTGTCATTCTTGAAATCTCAATGCAGATCTACCATCGATCTACCAAAACTAGCACCTTTTAACATTATAGTGCTTTTCCTAATTGACTTCTTATGTTGAATGGCTGCTTAAGAAATGAACAAAAATAAATTCCACTCTGTATTCTCAACCAGTACATCATTTCCATTATTCTCTAAATAATGGGAATATAATTCTAATGGGAATTGAATGAGTGTTGCGGCAAAATCATACAGAAAACCTTGTAGCTCATAGCATTGGAAGTGATCTCAAAGGTCATGTAGGTCAGTCCCTTGCTGACACAGGAAATCCACTACTATAACATCCCTAGTTAATGGTAGGATAGGAATTGTTAATATTAGAGGCTGATTCATGTCTAGCACAATAAATAATTGGAAAACAAAGCCAAAAATTTTCTTTTAGCCGTATTAATTGTGATTCCATTTTATAGTATTGGTATATCCTACACCAAATCTCATAGTGAAAAGAGCATCATCTGCTTTATTGCATGTGTTCATGAGATTGTTCACAAATGCCTGTTCTGGAGTGTTGCACAATGTCTTTTAAGCATAGGCTTCTCTGCTTCATATGAATCTGCTGGATTTTAGTATTCATGTAGTTTGCTTCAAATAATCCTTAAACATACCCACACTCTCCCTTTTCTGAAGAATTACTCTGCGAGTTGAGAGAACACCATTAAAGCCACACAGGGTCACCGTCCAAGCAGCCTCTTCACATGAACGGCCAGGTGCCTGACAGATCAGTTCACGCTGAACAGATCCCTTCATATTTATGCAGGATCTTTGACCCCAGAGATTAATTCTGGCAATTGTTGAATCGTTAGATAATAAAATTAAAAGCTGCCTTATCTTGTAATGAAAAGCTAATACAGATACAACCCCTGATTCCTGCTGAATTTAGCTTTTATCTTTAAAAGAATTCTTTGAGCGTTATGAATAGAATTCTGTTTCTCCCCCCACCCCCACCACCCGGAAAATCATAAATTTCAAAAGTTTGTGTTACTTTGATTTTAAAATTAAGACCTGCCATTTAAATTTTAATTATAAATAGTATTCTTTCAAGGAAGCCAAGTAGCTGTGGGTTTTTAACCCTGAGAGATGGGCTAGCAACTCAGTGTAATGAATAACAGTGACTTGTTACTAAAGGTGACTCAAAATACCTTCTGATTAAATAGCGTTGTCACGGTTTGAACCATATTATTTAGACTGAGCATTTGGATTTTAATTTGTGCTTTTGGTGTTCTCTCATTCGCTTAATTCCTTTCCCCCTCCTCCAAATAGTATGCCACATTTGCTACCCCTTATTTTTAGGGGTGGTAATGAACAGCACTGGTGAAATCTTATGTTATTATCATACACAGGTTCTGTTGGTTTCTGTTTCTGAGTTATTTGTTGTTTTTTCTTTATTTTTCTCCTTCCCCCCTCATTTGCTCATGTCTTGGTTGGCGTTTGGTGGTGTATAACCGTGATTGCGTTACCTTAGCAATAACAATTGGTCGTCTTGGTTACGTTTGTCCTCAAGAGGTGGCCCCCATGCTACAGCAGTTTATAAGACCCTGGTGTGTATTATTCAATCTTTTTTTTATTCATTTTTTCTTCACTTTCTTCTTTCTTTCTTTCTTCCTTTCTTTCTTTCCTCTCTCTATCTCACTTCTAGATATACTTTTCAGTTGGTTACAAAAATCACTATTCTTAATCATTGCCAACCATGTGACTAATCTTGTCCTATCAGGTTTGTGAGTTTTTTTAGCAGTACCGTCATGTATATATTTCATGTTGTGGCTAACAACTAATTAATGCATGGGATAAGATTGTCACATGCTTGATGTGTTAAAGCTTGATTATTAAAAGCATTTTTTAAAATCCACCAGTATGATTATGTGCATGCGAATAGCATAAAACGTTAAAACATCGCATTACATTACTTCAAACTCATTTGCGATTTGACTTGCTGTCTGAAATATATGTTTATAAACTTGTACCAAAATAGCTTGCTTGCTGCTGTAAACAAGTGAGAGATGTTCTGTTCCTGGTATTTGATAGACTTCATACTGTGGCAGTATATGCTGCTATTAGCAATGAAAGCTAATAATGATACAATGCAGAAAATAGATAGAGGTATTTAATGGAATATAGGTCACTTGTGCACTACAAGAAAGAATTTGAAATTGGCTGATCTGGCATCTATAAAATTCTATGGGTTTCAAATCAGGTTGAAAGTGTACAAAGTAGGGGTACAAAGTAAGAAACCTGACATGTGCTGCATAGTCCTTAAGCTTCATTGGGACACTTATTCCATCAAATACAATACCAGCTAAAGTTGGATGCAGAGATTAATCTAACCCTTTGTTCTTTGTTTTAATAGGTGCACCTCTCTCAGAAACATAAGGGATAATGAAGAAAAAGATTCAGCATTCCGTGGAATTTGTACCATGATCACTGTCAATCCAAGTGGAGTAGTCCAAGTAAGTCTTGTCTTGGTCTTGATTGGCTTAGATGAACACATTGCCCCATTGGCTGCAGATAAGAATTGAGGTGGTGGTGTGTTTTTCAAGGAAAAAATCAAGACACATACTGCCCAAAGTACTGTAGCAACAATGCTGGGAGACATTAAAAAGTGAGGATCAGAGATTGGTAGGACCTTTTAAGCCAGACGTGTGGTCAAAAATTTGATCCTCTGCCCCATGTTACATCATCTTATTTAGATACCAGATTTAAACTCTGCATATGCGATGAAACCAATGGTGTTCACACACAAGCTGAAGGGGCTTCTCCTTCCACAGTGGGACTTCACCTTCCTTTCCTCCCCACTGCAGTAACTTGCACACACCCAAAATCTGTTTTAAGGACTGGGAGACTATCCAGAACAAATTTTGAAGGAGGCAAAGTGGTGGTCCTATCGCATGAGCAGAACTGCACTCACGTAGTGTTGGATCAAACCAATAATGATTCTCCAAAATGCCTCAGGAAGCTCCCCCTCTTAATTCCGTTACTCATGGTAGCCACTTTTGAGATTGCTGTATTTTGGAAAAATAAGAAACTGCCCAAAGTACTTTCATAGAGTGGATAAGATCTCCATTCAGTTGAAAATTATGTCATATCCTAGATAAGCAGATAGTATTCTTGGCTCTGCATAAATGTTTTGCAAAAATTAATTTCTGGAATTCTGCTCTGTCTTTATTTTATTGAGGTATTGTTTGGCCGACATGTATTCAAATCCCTTTTTGAATAACAGTTCTTAGATTATTGGCAGACTAGAATACCTGGCAGACTAGAATACCTGTAAGCAAGAACTAGATAGTGTGACTGTCAGCACCTTTATTTCTATCACTTTGTTGCCACATACATACATACATGTTCGTCCCAGTTGGCTTCAAATAACATCAAGTGTTGGTCTGTTTCACTGTGGATTGGTCACTGCAAAATATATTGTTAATGGCTTGGTCTGAGTATATACTATTTCAAATACCAGAATTGAAAATGGGCACTTCAAAATGTTAGTGTGATTTAGTGATATGATGATGTGTTGTTTTCTCTTTAGAATGATGAGTAAAACTCAAGAAAGCTGGGGTTGTAGTATTTAAAATCTTATGTTTTGCATTCTTCAGACCAGCTTCTAATAGGAATAAATTTGATGCAGAAGGTAGAACTTCAGGAAACCTTTTTTGGGAGGTCAAAATATCCCCCCCACCCCCACAACAGCTGCTTTTTAAGAAGTGGTGGAAACAGTGGAAGTTCAAATTGTGAAACTCCTGCTTCCTCCTCCAGTGGGGTCAAACTAGATGCTAAGTTCAGTTCTAAAAACATTTATTGCTTACCTATTCTTTTACCATCAGTGGGTCTTGCTTCCAGACCAAGTGCTACAAAGAGGAACCCTGCACATTTCTCACAGTTGATCATTTTAACCTTCTTAACTAACTCCATTCTCCTGACCCAAGCCCCTGCATGTGTTTCACAATTCACATGAAGTTCTTGGAGTTCCTGTCTGGAGCCCAGCCACCCATTTGAATGCTTATGCAGATCACAGATTTGTTATTGAAATCATTGCTGCTGTTCCCTATAAAAAGTATACAGGAGAAGGAATTTGACATAGGTGCAAAAGGCTTCAGAATTTTTATTGTATATAATAAAATGTTTGATGGAGAAACTATAAAATGTGGATCTAGGCCTCATCTGCACTATACTTTTAAAGCAGTATCATACCACTTTAAAGTCATGACTTCCTCCAAATAATCATCAAAACTAGTTTGTTACGGGTTCTGAGAGTTGTAAGGAGGCTCCTGGTCCCCTCACAGAGTTAAAATTCTCTGAGTGGTTAAACAGGGAATTTCTGAGGAAACTGGGAATTGTAGTTCTCAGCACTCTTCACAAACTGCAGTTCCCAGGATTCTGTGGGAGGGAAGCCAGGGCGATTTAAATGGTATAATAGCACTTTAAATGTATAGTGCCGATAGGTCCCTAGAATTTAATTACATTGATATTTCTGTGCAGAATCTGTCCATTTATAAGTACTCATCTCTAATTTGCACATTTTGAAAACATTTGCAGGACTTTATATTTTTTTGTGATGCTGTTGCATCATGGATTAGCCCAAAAGATGATCTTCGAGACATGTTCTGTAAGGTAATGAGTTATTTCACATTTTTGGTTTCATGGGGCAGTATTATTAGAACATGTGAAGTTAGAGTGTACTTAAAGTGGCACAAAAAGAAGGTAGCCTACTCTGGTGTTCTGAAAAATTGCTCTACAGTATTTCTATCTGAGCATTCATAGTTAGTGGTGAACTCATTATGATGTCCAACAGCCTGATAACTCCTTCCAGAAACTAAGAATTGTTAATGCACACAGTTGCATCGCTACCCCCCCCCTTGATCTTTTCTAAGTAAAACAGCTGAAGAATGGAATGTGTGTGCAAGAAGAGATGAATATATGCCTAGAATCTAGGGCTTTTTGATGGAAGGAAGATAGTAAATCACATAAATTTGTGGCACAAATAGAACTCATTTTTTAAAAAACAAGTTTTGGATCTAGTATGTGACTTTTTGCAAACACTGTAACCATTATTAATGTGCATCTAGTTTTTCTGTTATCAGATGGTCACTCTTCTAAGGCTTTTAATTCAGTTGCTCTTTGAAGAAAACATTTAACTTTCTGCTCCCCTTTAGATCCTTCATGGATTTAAAAATCAAGTTGGAGATGAAAATTGGAGGCGTTTCTCTGACCAGTTTCCTGTTCCCTTAAAAGAACGCCTTGCAGCTTACTATGGAGTTTAACCTAAAGTATTCAAGCTGCAGTACCATAATGAGGGGTAAGCTGGGTTGACTTTCAAAGCTCCTCCCTTTTTCCAGTGCATGAACTGTTCTGTATTGTGTATGTCGACTGGTGGATAAGCTGAAGTTTTAACCTCCCTCAAATAACCACAACTCTTCCCCTATTTAGCAACAGCTGATGGAGGAGGCTCATTTAGTAGATTTTGTTTGTTTATTTACTCCAGGGCTGGGAACCTTTTTGGCCCCACTTATCAGAATGGCGTTGCTCATCTGCCTTCCAAACACCCAAGTGTTGCTGTCAGTTTCTGAGAGGGAGAGGTGGGGAGCTCAGCATAGTGTGGTCACAACAGGGCAGCTAATCTTGACAACCCTACTGCCTCAATGAGTCACCTGCACCTTGCCTCTCTCTGTAATTGGCAGCGATGGCTGGTGAAGGCAAGTGAGAATTGCTGTACTGCCCCACCAATCACTACTACTTGCAGGTCAAATTGGACACATCACCTAGCATTGCAAATGATTTGGTGCTTTGAAGTCCCAAAGTCAGCACTTCCAAGTGCAGCCAAATGGAGCAGGTGCAGGTCCCTTCAGCACCTATAGCAAACAAGATTGGCTACCCCAAGTTCTCAGCTGATGCACAGGTGTACAATCTTCTTTTATACAAAGTTTCAGAAGCTCCCAAGAACCAGCCGGTTGGTGAGCACTTCGGAAGGTGTGCAAGGGGCTTTGCAGGCACTGCCGATCACCATGCCTGCAAAGCCCCTTTTGGCCGAGCCCCCACCCTTGCCTGCTCCACATTGATGTCAGATGCAGGGTAGGTGAGCATGGCTTGACCAAAATAGCCTCATGGGTCAAATGCGGAAGACTGGTAGGCCAAATCTGGCTTGTGGGTTGGAGGTTCCCCGGTTAATTCCTTCTCATGGAAACATGCCAAAGGCCATAAACTGCTGCAGTAGCATTCTCTTTATTCAACTAAGCCTATAGCTAGCTTCTCTTCTGCAAGCTTTTTTCGTTGACTTCACATTTTTTAAAATTACCTTATGTGTGGGTACAAAGCAGCCTTCATTTATAAAGTGTAAGAGTTGCAGAGATGAAACTGCCAACCATTAATGGTCATTACTTGTCCTCTTCCATGGTCTCTTCTGAAGGGTTACTGATTCTTCCTGCAAAGTCCCACTTCATGGAAGAGAAGCCACACCCCTCATTTACTCCTTGGAGAAATTGGGGTGGAGATCAAGGCTTTTGCAGGAAGGACAGGGACTGTTGCCAAGTGAGGAAGGGTTGTTTGCCGCAAGCAAGGAAATAAATTTATGGCATCTTCACATACAATCATTGATAGCAGGGTGACCGTTTGTCCGTATCGCATGGAATTTGCCCCCTGTCTGTTGGCAGGGGCTGAAATAGAGGGAAATATATCTGATACCTTAATTCTAGTAGTTCTGCATATAGCTTTATAACTATCCTGCTAGAAGTTTTGTCAGTTGCTTGTCTGGGATAAACATCACAATGGTATGAGCTTTCAGTAAAACATCATAGGTGATGTTTTTAACCCAGAATGATTTAAAGTATGTAGAAGAATCTACTTCAGGAGCATAGAACCATAGAGTTGGAAGGTATCCCCCCCTGAGGGTCATCTAGTCCAGCTTCCTTCAATATAGGAATCTCAACTACAGCATTCATGGTGGATGGCCATCCAGCCTCGGCATGGTTTCTCTGCTGAGATTTCTTTCGTTAATTCAGCTGGCTTTGGAGTAGAAAGAGGAGAGTACCACCTGCGAAAACTGCTTGTCTTTTGCTAATAAAAAGAAAGTTGAAGGCAAGGAAATGGAACATCACTCTAAATATATTAGTACTGCTGTGACTTTCTCTTGGAGGTTCACATTGGGGAAGGGCCATAGCTTAGTGCAGGCTTCCTCAACCTTGGCCCTCCGGATGTTTTGGCCTACAACTCCCATGATCCCTAGCTAGCAGGACCAGTGGTCAGGGATTATGGGAATTGTAGTCTCAAAACATCTGGAGGGCCAAGGTTGAGGAAGGCTGGCTTAGTGTATGCAGAAGGTCCCAAATTCAATCCTCAGCATCTCCAGATGTTTGGGAATGGCCCTTGGCTGAAACGCTTGTGAATGGCTGTCAGTTGGTGTAGGCAGTACTGAGTTGGATAGACCCTGAAGGTTTGTCTCTGCATAAGGCAGCTTCTTATGTTTTTAACTTAATCACTTTGCATTTTTGACTATGTATTCAGATCGTGGTGTATTTGGTGATAACATTATTTTAAAACACTTGCTTTCCGAACACTAAATCTGTGACTTGCTTGCTTCTTTCAGGTCCTTCAGTCTGGAAGACTGGGAGGGAGCCTCGACACCCAGGGAAAAAAATGTTACCCTTTACTGGGGGGAAGGGTAAACCAGTAGGGAATACAGTACAATCCCAAGCCTACTGGGAGGGGCGGGAGGGAGGTGTTGCCGTCACTGTATTAAGCCGATGTTGGGAAATGTTTTAACATCTGGAGCTTTTGTGGGTGGAAGTCTGTCTCCTGTTACAACTCTGCACTGGATGTGAAGAAGCTCAATATATATATATAAATATATATTTACAACAGCACATTCTGCAATATTATGGGGAACTGTACCAAAATGAAAACTATAAATTTGAACCATAGAGATATGTAAAGAGGAAATACACTGTGTGGACACGATAAAGGAAACCGAAGGGTAGCGATTGCAGAGAGCAAAAGGTGTGTCGTAATAAGGGGTTTCTGCATTGTTTCATCTTGATGGGATTCCTAGGTGTTGCATGTTAATGAAGAACTAAACAAATGAAGTTAGTACAGTTAAAATAAAGCTTGCTGCCTGTATTAGGAGCAGGCACTTGCAGCGTACAAATTTAAATAACCCCATAATAAAGTAATAAAGGTTAACTTGAACAAAATGAAGCAACCTGCAAGATGCCAAATGAGTCACTCCTTTTCAGTTTTTTGGGTGGGGGGAGGGGCATTAGAGAAGAAAGGTGAACCTTTTTTAAAAAAAAACATTGAAACTTCAAAGGGTAGTGGATATGATTTGATGGTTGTACTTCATTAGATTTAATTTCTAGAGTAAGGCATAATTCTTAATGTGCCGTTTAAGGTTCAGGCATGCATTTTGGATCATAGTGGTCAAGCGTATTTTTAGTGGGAAAGTAGCATGCTTGCATCAAAGGGTGAGAGTGGTATACATTTACTTATGTTGCGCCAGTTTTGTGTTGCAGTTTACCAATTCAGTATAGCCCTGCGTTTAAAATTCCTTTATGATTCTGTGGATTTTATTTTTTCTTAGGAATATAGGTATAAAATACTGTAGTGACAATTAGGCCTCAAAATATCTTTTTAGGATCTGTTAGGATTAAGATTGATATTGTATTGTGTAACCTGCACAATGTGGAAAGCTGATATAGCTGTGCAAAGTATTGCCTCTGTGCTGTCAGTGTAATGTGCTTTCTGCATGGTTATACTAGTGATTTTTATCAAACCTAAAAAAGACTTAACATGGTAAGACCTGTTTAAAGGCTACATAAATGTTAGTTGGCACGTAAAGACAATGGTAGAAAACTGATAACATGATTGCTACATTTCAGTGTTTATTCCCACCCAACGTATTACCTTTCTATAATTTTCTCCTCCGCAAAGTATGATCTTAAGAGATGCATAATTTGGTGGATGTAAAGCAGGGTATCTACACTGTATTGGCGCATGTTGGTGGCCCTTTGTATCCTAGAGAGGACACAATGGTGCAAGTTAAAAGCTACAGAGTGAAAGTTGGTTTGGATCCTCTTCATTTCATTTGTTTTTAGCTTTTCTGTTTCCCCACCCCCTCTACTCACTTGTATTCCTGTGAATAAATCCTTGTTAAGTTAACCCTTTACTTTTCTTTCCATGTGTATTTTCTTACGTACTGTGAATGTGAAAACCTAACTGGTACACTTGATCTTCTGTTACTATTAAAAAAAAATGGAAGTTGTGATTAATTTAGATTGCATAAAGAATATCCCATGATGATAAAGGAAAAATGGAGAGACAATAACTCTGCTGGTCAGAGGCAAAAGCCACACGTTTCCATTTTCCCTTAAGTGCTGCAAAATTAATCTGTGCAAAAAAGAAAAAGAAAAAAAGCCATAACAGCCGCCTTACATTTTTGCTTCTCATCTTTGCATTGCAAAAACAACTACTGGAAAACTGTTTTTGCAGGGTCTGACTTTGCATGATTTGGTTCTTATAAAGGTTGTTGGATGATTTAGCCATTGCACTGACGTTCAATCTTGTGTGAGTGAATTAAAGAAATCTGGCTTCAAATTTTTGTTTGATGCATGGTAGCATGCATAAATCTTACACATTCCTCTTTTTTTTCTCTTTACAAATTTGAGTGGATTAAACATGCTTGAAAATGACCTTTTTAATACATGTCCTATATGAAAGCCTATGAAGAATGGAATTAATGCTACTAGGTCTTGAAATCTACTGGAATAAAGCTGCATGTGGTGATCTACTTTAAAATTAACTTGCTGTGTCAGTAGCTACAACTTTTCTTTTGGATGAAAACTGTAGTTGTAGCTTTTCCAATCATCAATTCCTAAGAAAGGAAATCTGAAAATTTATTTAGGGTGAAACTTGCCTTAGACAAGGGTTTGCATTAATCTTTCTGAAGACAGCATTAGCCCAAAATTTCTATATGGAATTCTCTAAAACAAAACTTATTTGTTTTACCCTTGTGAAGTTGAACTGTTAAGTAGCCACTTACATAAATATATATACATATATATATATATAATTTTATTACATGGGTTAATGTAGAAGGAAGTGACTGTTCTACTGTGACTTAGTTGATCAGGCAGAAAAGTAACAAACAAGAAAGCAATATTGTGGTTAAAATGATAATTATTGTTATTAAGTTCATAGCAAACCAAAACATATTCATTCTGAGTAAAGTATAGCATATTTGCAGAAACCACTTGGGTTAGAATTTGAGATGAGGAGAGCTCTGATACAACACTAACAATTGTAATTCAACTATATTGCATCATGGGATATATAAAGCATCTTTTCATGTAGTCTTGACAGTTATTTGAATGTTGACTGAATGTTGATACTGGTAGACTTGTGAGTTTGTCTTTGTTACATTCCAGTGTTCTCTGCCTCTTGGCATGCTACAAGCACGGCTTACTAAATCTGCTCCTTACACAGTGAATAAAGTGCTTAGTGTGCGAAACTACAGAAATAGCCGCTGCTAAGTGATGTAGATTTTCTACTTGAATATTTTTGTTGTAGGAACCTCAGGAGGTCAGTGTTTACTGTTTTTATATATGCCTTTGTTTTCATGTCTAAGGCCCCCTTGCTTTGAAGGATTCTAACAGTGAATAAAGCTGCTGATCAACCTAAGTTGGTAACAGAAAGTGTATTTTAAAACATTTTAAATGCATCTCTTTTGCAGTTAAACTTGTCTAATATTATAGGGTTTTCTAGTGGTACACTTTAACTATTAAGGGAAAGAAGTATCTTAATGTTCATTTCATTTCTTTAAATCTAAGGGGAATGGATACATTTTGTAAGTTTTTTTAAGCTTGATTTGTTTTCTAAATTGGTGTGTAGACATCAGTTATAAGATGTAGATCCTATCTGTTGCACCCTGATGCTTCGGCATGTTTACAGTGAAGCAAATTCTATTCCTTTAAATGGGACTTGCTTCCAGGTAAGTATGCTGAGGATAGCAGCCATAAAAGGGTGCAGTCATGGCAACATGCATAGAATAATGTTTTCAAATACATAGCCAATGGGATTTTTTTAAAAGAAACATAAAGTAATTTTAGTTTTGTAACAAACACTATTGATACACACTGTGATAATTCTGAATTTTTATTTAGCATTAGCATGAATTACTTAAGCTACATAAATATTGTGTAATTTAGATTTATACTACTTGTAAGAGGATTTCCAAAGCTGAAACTTATGTTGCTGTTTGGATAAGAAATATTCATACTAGTTTTATCTCAGGTAAAATACTCTTCTACCCATTTTGTTCAACTAGAGGCTTCTAATGTGTCTTAAGTGTTCCAGTTTGTCTTTCATATAGGAACTGCCTAATGTCTTAAACTCTCGTATCTAAATTAACTTACTGTGGAACAGCAATGACTGTGCTTCAATATAAGTCACCTATTTTATTCATATTGAATGTATTAACGGAGATTTGTAACATTCTTCTTAAGAGAAGAATGCACCTGCGCAGAATAGCACCTAAAAATCAGCATAAAGTGTGCTTCATATTGTGCAGTGCAAAGGTTAAGTTCCTGATTTTTAAAATTAATTATAACTTGGCATAAATCCTTCTGATATATTTTTCTTGTGTAGATGCCTAGATCTTTTTAGCGTAGTATATAGAGTCAAAAGAATAACACTTCTTAATGCAGTACTAAGCAGTTAACTTCAGCAGAGATCAGACTGCTGTTGTGAGCTACTGAATACCAAGCAGTAATCTTGTAAGATAATGTTGCTGTTTGCATATGAGTTTATTATGTACTGTGTAAGCATTTGGCTGTCTGGGATACTTTAATGTTGAAATGAAAATATAAATAATCTTTACATATTAATACAGTTCTACTCAACACTGCACTCAGTTTCAGATAACTCTTCATTTCAGAACTATGTCCATAGCCCAGTTTTGCTCTTTCTACTTGTCAGAGCAAATGAGGGTTGGACTGTCCTGAATAAAACTTTAATAAGGGCATACATTGCAGCTTTTATTCACTAAGAGAATAAACGAAAAGATACTTAGATCTGTGTGTGCATGACAGGGAAACTAATGGTTAGTTTAGTTTAGTTTAGTTTTGCTGGACAAATGCACTTCTTACACAAAACCGTTACTTTGCAAATCTGTTTCAGGACTCACGGTATGTTACCTGCCACGCATGCCACACCTTTACATGTCAGTTCATTTAAGAATGGAGGTCTCTTGGATGTGCAAGAAAGCTACAAATCCTTGGCTAATTTTTGAGGGCACTCTTTCCAAAACTTAAGGGCACTCTATCTTCTCCATGCCCCCCCCCTCTGGAAAAAAAACCATAATCAAAAGTTCTCTCAGTTAACTCCTACCTGTCCTAAAATTAATTGTTAAAGAGTTGGATGTACTAACAATAGTTGAAGTAGCCAGATCTTTCTGCTGACAACTTAGGTTGTATGAGTTATGCTTGAAAGCTTTAAATTGAATGTGTTTTCTGTATGTTAGAATATTCCCTTCAAACATATCCTTCCACAACCTCTAAAGCTGTATTGAGTTGATTTTTCCTGTCTGCCTCTGCTAACACAACTTCATTCTAAATAGAATATGGTTTTGATTTTTGATAAGCTGCTGAATTCTAAAGAGTTTTTTGGGGCCACCAAATATTTTGGATCATGCAGAGAATATATATTGTAATGTAGTAATTTTGTATTTACATTTGTATGATGTGACAATAGATGTGAATGTTAATCACTGCTTGACGATGTTAATAAAATTTGTTTAAATATAGATGCTGCACTCTTGATTCTTAATGGAAAGAGGAGGACTTCATTCAAGATCATTGGTTTGCTCTAAACTGAATTACATGCTTGTGTTGCTTTCAGTTTCTTTTGAAATTAGGAAGCAGTTGGGTGATAGCTAAAAACATTTGCATTCACACATAATGATACATCACGTTTTTTTGAGATGCAAAGGGACAGGATAGTGTCGCATTGAGCCTTGTTCACATGTTCTCCTTTTCATCATTGCCTCCTCACTCCACAAATCTTTCAGTTTCCCTAAACAACTGCTTATTGTGTTGTGCTGGTCATGCATTATTATTTATTCCTGCTGCATATGGTCAGTTTTTGAACAAGCCAACTTAGAACTGTGGGTTATTAAGGTAGCTTGTTCAAACTAACCATCATTTGTGGTCTAGGTAGCATGACATGCTGGGGTTCGAGGAAACTGAAAGTAAGCTTTGCCAAAGTTGTGAACCTAGCCACGCAGAAGGAAGAAAGAGATGGGGGAGTGTGTGAGCCCAAGGCTTGCTGTGGCTTCTTCCTACTCCATGCTTATTTCACTAAAGCATGATTTAGCATGATTTGTGAACACAGCCAGTGTGTAGACTTAGTACAGTAGTACTGTTTCTTATTTCAGTTTGCTTTGGGGTTTTTTTTTGTCTTTGTAGCAGCAGCAAACAGACGAAAGCAGTGAGATTTGAAGATGTCACATTGACATTTATTTGAAACCAGACTTCACATTCAGAACAGGAACATATTTAGCCAGTTGAATGTTAAGCTGGTATTTAAACTTTATTAACATGTTTTCAGTAAAGTGAGAGATTGTGGCTTGTCTAAGATCATCAGAGAACTTGAAGGCAAGTGCACTGACAGCATGAACTGTCCTAATGTAAAATGAATTGTGGAGAAGATTGCATGATGTTTGGGGACAGTTTGCCTTTTTCCTTTCAAACAAAAAAGGGGGAAGGAATCTGTGTCCGGGGTTTAGAAAAGCTTGCAAAAGGGTGTTCCATTGTCTTTTTAGTGTTTGCTGCAGTATTTTTCTTCCTGAAAGGTTTATTGGTTTGCTCCCATGGTTTTTAAAAGGGCCCAAAACTGGCATACTAATGCTTGAGCTATTATGGAGAAATGGTATTGGGCCTCTTAAAGAAATCCACAAGGCTCTCTATCCTATGTTTAAACTGGTAGCCTTCTAAGAACAGTAAATAAAGGTGCCAGCTATTCCAACCACCAGGGCTTGAACTGCATACAAGTGGGGAATCGCATATCAGAAGTAACGTCAAGGACACCAGTCACTTTGTGCTTGAGATACTTGAGCAGCTGCATTCAGCGTGGCACTTGGAAAAGTGGACTTAGTAACATGAAGCAAGGGAGCACTGTAACTTCATAGCAACAAAGTCTTGGAACTTGGAGCACTGGGGGAAATACCTTTATGTCGTGTTCCATCCTAAAGTGAAGCGGTGCAGGTGATGATTAGCCTGACCAAATAGCCTGACCGAATGTCATTTATATTTATAAAACATGCATACTGGTTTTCACCTATAAAGTAATATTTTAATAAAATACATTTCTTACAAAAATGTAATAAAACACTGGAAGATAGCTGTAAAACGGTGGAAGCATCCTAGTTATAATTAGCAGAAGAAGGTTGGAATGACAGTGCTATTGCTGCAGAAGGGAAGGTACTAAATGGATGTGCACCGGGAAAGAATGAAGTGCTTGTAGAATTATCAGGCTTTTGTCAGTAAAACCCACCAAAACTGAAGTCTAAAATGGACATATAAAAGCATAAACTATTTTAAGACCTGAATTTTTAATTTTTGTATTAGCCAATCATAGATAATATTTTGTGGAAGCTAAACTATACTAGATGTTACAATTTAAAAGACGCGGGTGGCGCTGTGGGTAAAACCTCAGCGCCTAGGACTTGCCGATCATATGGTCGGCGGTTCAAATCCCCGCGGCGCGGTGAGCTCCCGTCTTTTGGTCCCAGCTCCTGCCCACCTAGCAGTTCGAAAGCACCCCTAAGTGCAAGTAGATAAATAGGTACTGCTTTATAGCAGGAAGGTAAACGGCGTTTCCGTGTGCTGTGCTGGCTCGCCAGAGCAGCTTCGTCACACTGGCCACGTGACCCGGAAGTGTCTCCGGACAGCGCTGGCCCCCGGCCTCTTAAGTGAGATGGTCGCACAACCCTAGAGTCGGACACGACTGGCCCATACGGGCAGGGGTACCTTTACCTTACAATTTAAAAAGTTGTTGGCTAGAAGGTGTTCAGGGTCTAGGTGGATTGCAACGGAATTTGAAGAGAACTAGGACATGTAGTATGAACATGTTATTGGGGAAGTTAAATAGATGTGTGTGTGTGCTTGTGTGTAATTATGATGTGCAAGGTTTTTTGAGGAGACTGCATCTGCATATATTGTAGCCTGATAGCTACAGGCCGACAGAGTGCTATTAAAACCATTCCGTGGCAAAAAATTTAGAAGATTGCCAATGCCAGAATGGTTTCCACAGTTCACTAATGCACACTGAATCCTGAGCTGGGGAGCAGAAGAAACTTCAGTGGCGTAGGAGGATTAATGCTGATGAGAAGCACTGAGTTGTTCAAAGTTTTTATTTGTTAATAGGTATAAGGTAGTGAAATTAAGGTGGTAATGGCAAGTAAGATGAGGTGGGGTGGAACAATGCTTTTGAGAAGCAAAATAGACCTCGGGTTACAAGAAGGACTGAGTCAGTGTGCACTGCCATGGCTGTAGCAACACTGAAGAAGTGGGTATAAAATTAATCCATAACTGAAATGTTGAAATAAATTACGTTCTGGTGAAAGAAGGAAATATACAGAGTGTGTTAAGTTGGAAGAGGGTAAGAGGAAAGGGTGGCAGAGGGAGGAGATGGTCCAGAACTGGAGGTGAGAATATTGGGTAAGAAAGTCAGCAGGATTGGAAATGTCAAAAGCAAGAAAAAAAAATATCAAGATCTGACTTTGCATTTAAAGGAGTGGGATGGGAATTAGAAACAACAAAGCAAATGGAGAGATAGAAGGGAACAGCTTCTGAGAAAACCTTCAGAGATTAGAACTGTCTGGCAGGTTTTAACAAGAAGACCAAGTATACTACTCTGGGTGTTGGCCTGAGATGTGTGGGAGAAAAAGACTGGCAAATGGCAGCAGTGCCATCAGAGGGGAATGTCAGATTTCAATGAGAGCAAGATGCTAAAGGAAGGGAAGGAGAAAGAAAAGCAACTGCTTTCTCAGTGAAGGAGCAGGAGATCAGGCACAAGAGAAAGGAGAGCAGGAAGGTGATGATAGCAGATAACACGGATAGAAATTGGAGATACCAGATGGGAACCGGGGAGCAGGTAAGACTAAAGTAAAAAAAATAAAAATTAAAAAAATGCATGGATGACCAAGACAACTAACAAAAGGAGCTGAGTGAAGGAAGGAAGATTGAAATTTGTACAAATGAGATCCCGGGCAGCGTTAGCATTGTGAGCAAAGGGGCTGGTGAATGAATCCAGAATCTTGAAAGTGAGGGGAGAGCTTGTTCATTTTGTAAAACGAGCAATAAAAATGAGAGGACATGAGACATAAACGCTTCCACATCTCTGAACATAAGTCATTTGAACAAGGATTCAAAAGAGGAGAACATTCTCAAGGTGTACAGTTCATTATGCATTTCACTTTTAATATGGTATGTAAGGAATGCAGCTTAACGAACAAGATTTTCAGCCTGGCTGAGAACAATTTATTAAATCTAGAATAAACCACTCAACCATATAATCACTTTTCAAAATAAGCATGCCTTTTATATTGGATTTTAATCTCAGGAATGTAAAAAGACCAGTATTCTTTCTTTTAAAAACTCAATTAGCAAAACTGGCCAAAGAATCCCCCCCCTTGCAACCAGCCCCCCCCTTCTCACCCAGTTGATTTTTTCTCTTTGGTGTGGTATGGTTTCTCACCAATTTCAGTTGGTGATTTTGTTGGACTTTTCTACACTGTAGGAAGGAGCAGAAATTACATGCATTAACTCATTTGTTTTTATAAAGCTTGAGCCCAGTTTTAGGCTTTTGGATAATAGCTGAAAGCGAAACTCTCTTGGGGCACTTTAAAGATGTATTATGACAAAAGCTTTTGTGAACTGGAGTCCACATCATCAGATGTCTTGAAAATTTATCCTCTTCATGCCCAGGGTTGATATCTAGGACATTACTAAAGTGACATGCTAACCAGTGTGAGGTGGTTTGGTAGTTATGAGACCAGTGCCAAAGAAGGCATCATAAACAGCCATTTGAGTGACTACAGATACCATTGTGGCCCCAAAATCAGATATACTGGGGCTACAGGATGTTTGTACCACTGAAGCTGCAGTGCTGGAGGTGCCATTGGGTGAACGGGGGGTATGAGCAGTTTGTACAGCTAACAACCATGTTTTAGTATCTAGAACCTGAATGGGGAGGCTGAGGCCCTCCTAAGAATGCTGGACTTGCATAATTCCTGACTACTCACCATGCTGGCCAGGGTTTATGGAAGTTGGAATTAAACCTATGGGAGGCCACAGGCTCCTCAGTTCTGATTAAGAAGGAATTTCTGGCAGAGGCTGATTAAAATCAGAATGCATGTCTGAAAAATGGTACATATATTGGGCATATCAAGAAGTCAATAAAGAACACATTTGAGGTGATCTTGAAGCTAAAACAGTGCTTTTTTCTGGGGATAATAAAGGGTCCCCAAAATGTTAGAAGTGTGTCGCTTACTGTAACAACTTCATAGTGAGTACCAGTTTATTATTCTTATTCTTATAGAGCAGTGTAATACATAATGTTAGTTAAACAGTCCTGTGTTCTCTGTCATTCTTGGGGACGAGCTTAAAACTGAACCTTTGACAGCAGGTATTATGAAGGCAGAAGTTGAGTTAGTTTTCAAGCAGCCATGGAGGCGGTGCCTGGGGTTTTGCAGGTCAGTCTGAAATCAGGGCAGCCAAACCCTTTCCCATCATGACACCCAAAGCCTCAAGGAACAATTGTGGTGTGCATACTTAGTGGGTTTTAATAATGTGGGCATTGATTATGAGCAGTGGTGGTGAATTTGCCATTGGAAAAGCATATTTTAAAGGACTCCAGAATTTGAAGACCGAGAAGAACTTGCACAAACTAAAAATGAGGACAGTGCCTGCTTAAACTAAATGAGGAAAAGGGAATGGGGGGGGGGATAGAATAAATCTCTAGAGAAAAATTCACAGAGTTCCTGAAAGGGCAAGTACTTTCTCAATAACATTATTTGAGTGTTACAATCCCTGGGCTCATTAGGGAGGAAGGGTGGGGTATCAATTGAACTGAATGAAATACATAGTGAAATAGAAATGCCACAAAATTCCAAATTCTACAGAAAATTTCAGATTACATTCCCTGTTGCCATGACAGAAGAAAAATGAGAGATGCACATAAGTTTTATCTTGTGAACTGTCCTGAGATTTATGGGCAGTATGCAAATTAATAAATAATAAAATAATTCAAAAGTGTCAAGAGAAAAATGGAAAGAACAGTTCTGTGACCAGAGAGCTCTAGAAACTGCACCCAAAAGTGCTCTGCAAAGACACATATATGAAGAATTGTGTGGAACTGTATAAAAGACAGAGGAAAAAATAGGGAAATGCAGGACCAGTCTTCCTGTACGTTTAATAGCTGTGCATAAGAACTTCAAGGTTTAAAAAAGCATTGCTGTTAAAGATGGGTAGAAGATCATTAAGCTGCAAGCCCTTGATCATCAAGCTGCAAGAAGCCTATGCCAGCAGCAAAAAATTGAAAATAAGGCACTTCCAGCTTTCATTATAGAAATTCACCTGCTTAGCATAAGTGGCTATTTTTCTCCTGTTCAGTTCATGTTCAGTCTGGGTAACATCTTCCAGACATCAAGAGCTTCCCAGACACATTTGGTGTCCTTATCCACAGAGCAGCAACATAAAATCCAAGTATCACAACTCAGTTCTGTTAGAAAAAGATATACTGTACTGAGACAATGCACATGCCGACTTCACTAGGTTGGACCTAGATCAAGCCTACTCACTACCGGAGGGTTTGCCATGTTTTGTCTGTTCCTACAAAAACAGTGGTGTAGTGGAGCAGGAGCAGGTGCCAACAAGGCACTGGCACTTATTTCATGGCAGGGACAATGATGTCATCTCCAGGATTGCTATTTGCCAATCCAAAGAATAAAACTTTACAGCATAAGATATTAAAACATTTCAACACCTATGCATCTGGATAGGCTTGCCTAAACAAAAATAGTTCGACATTTCATTCTAACAGTGGCCAGCCTGATGTCTAGGGGAAGCCTGTAAGTAGCACAAGAGGCATACTGTCGCCAACAACAGAGGTCAAACACTGCCACAATGGTTGGTAACAGTTGATAGCCCTGTCCCCAAATTTGGCCAAACCTCATTTAAAGCCATCCAAGTTGCTGGCTGTCACTAAATCTTATGGGAGCAAATTTTATAGTTGAGTATAGTGGTACCTCAGGTTAAGTACTTAATTCGTCCCAGAGGTCCGTACTTAACCCGAAACTGTTCTTAACCTGAAGCACCACTTTAGCTAATGGGGCCTCCTGCTGCCGCCGCGTCGCCAGAGCACGATTTCTGTTCTCATCCTGAAGCAAAGTTCTTAACCTGAGGTAATATTTCTGGGTTAGCGGAGTCTGTAACCCGAGGTACCACTGTATGTACTGTGCAAATAAGTTGTTTCTTTTTTCTGTCCTGAATTTTCAAACATTCCACTTCATTGGATGGACCTTGATTCTAATTGTATGAGAGCAGTAGAAAAGCTTTCCCTCTCTATTTTTCCCCACACCATACATAATCTTATACACCTCTGTCATCTTTTCTCTTACTCTCAGCATTGTTGGTTGGATCTCCACATCTATTTTATTTATTTATTCTATTAATATACTGCCCTTACTCCCCAAGGAGCTTGTTGGCACTCAAATAGTGTAATAGGATTTACCCTTTCGGAAGCCATGCTGATTCTCCTTCAGCAAGACTTGTTCTTCTATATGCATGGCAACTTTGTCTTTAACAATGCTTTCTACTAGTTTGTATGGAACAGTCTTTAAGCTAACCAGCCTGTAAGTGGTTGATTAGATTAACATACTTGGCTAAGGGTTCAACTGCCATCAAAAGCAATTATTTATTATGACCCACTAAAATGACAAAAAATAGCAAGCAACCATCTCAGTCCTCCAGTCCTCTTCAGTGCATGCAAAGTGGGAGCAGGGCTGAGAAAAAACCTGGCTTGGCACCGCCATCATTAGTCAAAAAATGCTTACTGTGATAGTGTTATTTGTTGTTATATGGATTTGGCTGGTGCACATTCCATTTAAAGCACACCCACCCACAACGCAGATCCTGGGAGCCCTTGTTTAAGGGTGCTGGGAATAGTAGCTCTGAAGGGGGTAAACTGCAGTTCTCTTTGCAGCCGGCAGTGGATGTGCTTTAAATGTATGGTATGTCCCCAGCCAGGGATGCGGGTGGCGCTGTGGGTTAAACCACAGAACCTAGGACTTGCTGATCAGAAGGGCAGTGGTTCGAATCCCCGCGACGGGGTGAGCTCCCATTGCTCTGTCCCTGCTCCTGCCAACCTAGCACTTCGAAAGCACATCAAAGTGCAAGTAGATAAATAGGTACTGCTCTGGTTCGCCAGAAGCGGCTTAGTCATGCTGGCCACATAACCTGGAAGCTTTACGCCGGCTCCCTTGGCCAATAAAGCAAGATGAGCTCCGCAACCCCTGAGTCAGCCACGACTGGACCAAATGGTCAGGGGTCCCTTTTTACTATGTCCCCAGCCTTTGTGGGAATGGCAACTGGGCAGGGAACATGTCATGCTCTGTTTGCGTCCTTCCCATGGGCCACTGATGATGGGCCAGTGTGAGAACATGATGCTGGAGCATAAACAGGTGGGCTTGGGGTCTTCTCTACCATCACACCACTGCCGAAGCCAACCAAAAAAGCCTCAGCGTGGACCAGAATCGCTTGAACTCTGACCAGTGGCTCAGCCTCCTCTGTTGTTTTATTCCCCCCCCCCCCGCGGCTTCCCTCCACACCTGTTGGAAAAAGTCGCCTTCTTAAAACCTGCTTTGTTGATGCCTTTCCATCCGGAAGGCTCCCCAGGGCGCATTATAATCAGTGGCGTAGCGTGGGGTGTGCAAGGGGTGCCGGGCGCAACATCTGGGGGTTAGGGTTTGGGGGCGCAAATCCACGGGTTAGGGGGTGCAAATTACTTGCCTTGCCCCGGGTGCTGACAACCCACGCTACGCCACTGATTATATTAAGATATCCCTGGGTGCAGTGGGAGGGGGGATACCCCCTTCTACACGCCCCCCACCCCTCAGACCCACAGCATTCCTCGACTCGCCCGCCCACCCTCCGAGCCTCGGCGCCGGCCGCTGCCCCATAAGCTGGGCCTCCCTCCCTCGCTCGCTCGCTCCTCCGCACCGCCCCGCCCCTCTCGAATCCTGCACATCCGCCTCTCCGCGCCTGCTCACTCCCTTCTCCAGGGAAGTCGGCCGTTCCTGCGCCGCCCGTGTTGTGCCGAGCCGCGGTGCGCGCGCCTTGGCCGGCAACCTGGCGCATGCGCCCCTTGGAGCTGGCTGGCTGAGCTCGCCCCTGTGGAGAGAGGGCGAAGCAGAGGGGACAGAGTTAGAGCAGGACGACGACGACGAGGAGGAGGAGTTGTTGTGCCGTTGAAGGGAAGGGCGGCGCGCGGCGGCGGTTCCCTCTTTCTCCCCACCCGCAATTCCCGGTGGCTGTGTCGGACGGGGCCGGGCCGAGTCAGCGAGATGGTCATGGCGTACTTTGTGGAGAGTTTCTGGGTGAGGATCTGTGGGGGGTTTTTTTTGGCTTCCCTTCCCTCCCCCCCCCCCTCACCGCTCTCCTTTCCTCAGGGGCCGGACCGTGTCACGCACAATGGAAAAGAAGCGCGGGGAGGGAGAAGAGGGGACCCGGACGGCGACCCGGAGCCCGGCGTTGGCGGCGGCGCCTCTGCCTCTTCTCCTTCCCGGCTCTTGCGCCACCTTCGGGGCAGGGTTCGGGCCTGTCGTGGCGACGGGTTGGGATACGGGGGGCGCTGCGAAGTGCGGCGGCCTCGGCTTTTACCTCACGGGCCGCTCCGGGGCCAGTGCCAGCGGGGGGGGGGGGCGAGCGAGCGAGGCCGGCATGAGGGGACGACTGGCTTGTGTGGCGGGGGCTTATCCCAGGCCAGTGCCCTTGTGTGGCTCCTGTGCTGAGGGTGCCAGCCTTCCCCGGCTCTCTCTCTCCCTGGGTGGGAAGGAAGACCAGGGCACCTGTTGCTTTGCCCCGAGAGGAGGGTGACTGTGCGGGGGGGGGGCGGCTTAAAATGTGCCCTCCTGTCCCCGAGGGGCGTCTCTCGAGGCGGCGGCGGCGGGACGGGGCCAGGCTTCTGGGTGAGGTTGTTTACTTTTCCTCTTCTTCACTCTCGCTGACAAAACCCTAGAAACTGAGGCTTCTTCGCTCAGTGGAAGTTTACTCGGGATCCTCCTTCCCTTGACTCTTCTACTAAATGCCGCTGGTGAATCTTCAGTGTCTTGTGGAATCCGAAACTACTCCATTGTAGTGCTGCTTTTTTAAAAAGTCTTGTTTATGTTTTTTTTATTAAAAAAAAGCAAGACGAGGTCTTTATTTATGACTTAACAAGGCGGTCTTACCAATCCATTATATATAAAACTTCTTAGCAAAGGAACCAAAGAGATGAAGTAATGATAGGAACCTCAAGTCACTGTCTGGACATTGATTTTTTATGTGCTTATTACATGACTTTTGAGTTAAGCGGTTAGAGGTTTTTAACAGTATGTAGTAGAATCAACATAATCACCTAACTACAGAGCACACCTGCTTTGGGTTTTAAAAAAATATCCTCTATACGTGCTTTCTTTCAGAGACACTGTGTTAGTGTACCTGTGCTTTCCAGGAATGAAACTGTATACAAGAACATACAGCTTGTGCTCTTTTTCTCTGCCTCTTCTGCACTTCATGATTCAGAAGAACAGCAAGCTAGTAGCTTCATGTAATGATTTAAATAGCATGGATAGGTTACTAATAAAATAATTAGATGTTGCCTTGGAATATCTGCTATCTTAAAAGTGTCACTAAATTTTTGTCCATTTAAAGTTTCTAAGAATGCTCATTCAGCTTTGATTTCCTTAAATTGGATTTGCTTTTCTCTGAAAGCTCAGAGTCCCAGTGAATTGCTGCTTAGGAATTTTGTGAATTAGTACCCAATTGTAGTTGCTGTCTGCCATTTACCTTTTGGGACTTACTTCTGAGTAGACATGTATGGATTTGCAGCAGAAGTGACAGAATCCTTACATGCTTACTCAAGAGGAAGTTCACCTGAATTCATTGTGGTGTACACCGTAGTAAGTGTGCACAGGATTTCAACCTTAGATATATTGGGGCATTTTGAGACAAGTAATGTGACCAACTGTTTCAGAATCAACTGAAATGTTGATTATGGCTTTATAAATGTTTATATATGGCTGAATGTATTTCAAATGACATCTTTTGAAAGAAGTATCTGTTACAGATATTGGTAGTATATTTGGGGTGGCAGTTCTACAGATATCTGTACGTTCATTATATCCATGATATAGTCCTTTTATGATATAAAAGTCAGAATATATAACCTATTGTTTCCTCATACTTATTGCCTGTATTTTCTGTTCCTGTATTTTACAGTTGGGTGGTGGTGGTGACTGGGTTTTTTTTTAAGAGTGTGAAATATGTGGCAATTGTTGATCATTGCTGGAGAAGAATATACTGCCATTACTGAAAACCTACATACCTTCTTGGTGTCAGGAACAGTTACCTTCTTGGTGTCAGGAACAGATAATGCTAATAACTTAATTATTAGGTTTAACAAATAAAGGTTTAACTGAATCCAGGTTTAGCTGGTGTCAATTTCAAGGGAAAAACACTGGCAAATGAATGTTTCTAATTTTGATGAGACTAAAGGCCTATTTAAAAGTAGATCATGAATACTACTTTGTAACAGAACGTGGGAACTGACTCCATAGAAAAGCATTCTGTATGAGGTGTTGTGGCCATGATGTTGAGTGAAAATATTTGTTTCTTATAGATGAAATCTACCTTCACTATATTTTCCCTAGAAACATTTCTAAAAACAGAAACTCTGCTCTAAACTCTAGGGTACACCAAGTGGTTGAGTGCTTATTAGTTTCAAAACAAAATGGAGCCACCCCACAATAAGCTAGTTTTTTCTGCTTCCTTGAGGAGTGCCCTAGATATACAGAATTTTATAAATTTATTAATGAAAAGAAAAGTAAAACTGCTAACAAGAACCTGGGAATTTACAGAACATTGGTAAGAGTTTAGCTTACAAAGAGATGGGTGGGGGAGGATCTAAATAAATAAATTGGTAGACTGTGAATCTATCAGTCAAGTCAATGTCTGAGAACAGTTTAAGATATGGAATTTCCATTTTACTTAATCAATTATAATATTTAGAGCTCACCTTTCCTCCAAGGAGCTCAAGCTGCAATACATGGTTCTCTCCCAGTCCATTTATCCTCACAACAACACTGTAAAGTCAGTTAGGCTTAGAGAGAGTGGCTGGCCTAAGGTGAGCTTCATGGTTGAGTGTGGTTTTGAGCTCTGCTTTTCCAAGTCCTAGTCCAACACAGCCTTTCTCAACCTTGGGTCCGCAGTTGTTTTTGGACTACAACTCCCAGCATCCCTGACTACTGACCCTGCTAGCTAGAAATGATGGGAGTTGTAGTCCAACAACATGAGGGGACCTAAGGTTGAGAAAAGCTCATCTAATCACTAGAATACAATATTTCCTGTCAGTTGTAAAAGAAAGCAAAAAGCAAATGAAGGGCAGAGGAGGAGAGGGAATTGACCTATTCAGCACCCCACCTCCTCAGCTGAGTGCCCTCCTCCACTTCATAGCTAAGAGATTATTGAGTTTGACACTGGCAACTCTCTAGTGCTATGTAACACAGCTGTAGAAGGCCAGCAGGGACAGAAACTCCTGAAATTCATTTTGCCGCAAGGCCTGAAAAGCATTTAAAGGCTCCTATTCTGGGTTCTCGGAATATACTGCAACATTGTGCTGCAGGTCCCTCTTGTTTTTGAAACTCATTAGTGATGGAACAATGATAGAACATTCCTGCATTGCAGGGAGTTGGACTAGATGACTTTTGGGGCCCCTTCCAACTCTACAATTCTATTCTATAAAATGGTTTCAAAGTTATAATTAACTGTTATCCCAGTGACTTTGCCTGAAATGTATATAGGGACACACATACAATGTATATGATTTTTCACTCACTCTGACACTTGATTTGTCAGTGAGGGTAGAAGGTAACAGGGCTAATATAAATAATCCCAAAATTTGCAGAACTGACTGCAATTATTCTGTTAATTACTTTTCATAATAAAATATGTCAGGTCTGATACTTTGGACAATTATATGTCTTTGAGATATATATGCATTACTCTGAAACTTCCTCCCTGGAGAAACTACACTGGCTTTCTCCTTGTCCTTCTGCTGGCAGGTAAAGACATTCTTGTTCCAACAAGTTTTTGGGAACTGACTGCTTTTGATGAAAGGGCTGGTGCTGTGCTGTTTTTATTGTAATTATTTGTATGTTTTAAACAGATTTTATATGTGTATATAGTTTTACTTCTATTAATGTTTAATTGTTTTTTAATTATAGCTTTTAGTTTTGTTTTTAGTGATTCTTGTTTTTACGTAGGTAACCCGCTATCAGCCCAACCAATACATCATTCCTAATACAATGAAGGAAATATGCCAGACTGTGATGTGGATTTAATGGGCAGCAAATCCCAATGCACGTAGATTTTGTGACTTGGTTGATTTTTGCTGTTTGCTTACAGTGTATAGGTGTCGTGTGTATATAAACTAGTTAAGGCAAAATCCAAATACCAAATTCTATAATACAGTTTATAAATTGGAAAGGGACCTTTAAAAAAACTGCATAGAAAGCCCTGACTTGAGCACATCAGTACTGGCACAAAAAGAAAATAGGTTGATATGTTCATTGCTAAGTCTAGCCCACTGCTCAAAAGCATCCCTGAGAGAGAAAACCATCCAGCCATCGAGCAAAGAAGAGCTTGCCAAGACAGGCTAGTCTAATGTTGAACATCTCTTGCTGTTAGGAGGTTTCTCTGCATGTTTAATCAAAATTTGCTTCCTTGCAATTTCCACTTACTGTGTCTAGTCCTGCCTTCTGGAGTAACAGTGAACAAGTCTGCTCCATCTTCCACATTGCAACCCTTTAGATAATTGAAGGCAGTTATAATGTTACTTTTTGATCTTCTCTTCTCGGTCCTGAGTATACCCCTCTCTTTCCACCATTGCTGATAGCTCTTGGTTTCCAGATTCTACACTATTTAGGTTGCATTCTTCTGGACATACTGGATAAGGGTTAAAGCTCTCTAGTCTTACTCTGCCAGCTCCAGCAGACTAGCAAATATTTTTGTAGGCTAGTAACTTTTGTGGGCTTATTTGCAGTGCAGATATAATGAACATAGTTTCATGATGGGCGTAAAGCCGAATAAACATTTTGATTGATTATAATGAACATATACAATGAACATGCAATTATTGTTCCATTGGAAGAGGTATTTTAATTCATAATTCTTCTAGTTTTATAGGCTGAAAGTAGTAAGGCACTGTTAAGCACTGAGACTTCTAAAAGTGGGTTCATGTTTGTATAGAGAGGTACTTTGCTTTTTAGTTTAAGTTCCTTGCCCCATTACAGGATAACTTATTTATAACTGATCATTTGTGGTACTGTAAACTCACATCTGGTTTGGTGCTTTAAGACCGTTTGACAGTTGCTGCTGTTTCCCTGTAACAGCCTATTAGTATGTACACTGCATTTTTAAGTACAGGAGAAGGGTAATAGCCATCTTCATATAGGATCAGGAGATCAGATAGTGGAACACTCAAAAAGCTTGCTGTGACCAAATGACTAGACATTTTTCAGATAAAATTGCTTGTATCCGCACTGGCTTCTGAGAGGAATGGGGCTTGGACATTGTTTAGTCAGGTTGTTATGGATCCTTTTAAGCTTGTATTGCATGAGTATGTGGACAAGTTGCTTGGAAGGCTGAGACATATGTGTTCTATAGGGTCTTTCCCATCCTGACAGTTCAGATCAGCTAGAACTGGGTTGGTCATGTGGACAACTCTGAAAGATTAGTTCCCACAGTTCTTAAGGAGGCAGTGGTATAATAATAATAATTTATTATTTCTACCCCAGCCACTCTGGTAAAGAAGCTGTATTTGAACCCAACAAATAGCGTACTTACTTCCTAGTTTCCAGTTTCCAATTTTGGAGATTTTGGTGCTGGAGTGGGTGATTTCATCCAAGTGATTTTAGAGGACACTTACTGCAAATTTTATGAAAATAGAATGGAGGATGTGGCTTAGTATGACTGTCTATCATGTGAAACCTCATGGTTGTTCAGTGTTTGCAATATTTGATAACTTAAGTTGGTGTTTTCAAGATTCTGGGAAGTTTATCTATATATGCATTTACTGAAGAGAAATTATTGACTTGTTTAGCCCTTGGATGCTAGTAGTCAGTATAATATGGCTCATGCCATGGAGTATGAAACCAGCCTTCAACTTCCAGACGTTTTGGACTAGAATGCTTACAGTGCTTGTTGGGGCTGATTGGAGTTGTAGTCCCAAACACCTGAAGGGCATTGGGTTAGAGAAGGCTAATCTAAGCAGTGAAATATTGCCTGTGAATTTGTGACTTACTTCTGAATCGAAATGTTTAGGATTGCACTGTTAAATGTTCTATTCCAACACATTCAAAGCTTTATATGTAAATTATTTTTAAGTACTTGCAAAAATGTAAATACTGTTGCACGAACTTCTTTTACATTATGCAGTCTGAGATGAAATAAGAATTTTAGCTTCATTTTTTTACTTGACCTGCACAGACAATCAGGTAACATTCATGTGTATTTGCAGTTTTATTTTATCCTCAATGACAAATCAGGAAAATATATAGAAGTACATTATTTAACATTTCCTGAGAAACATTAATTACAACTCTGAAACTGCCAAGCTTGCAGCTTGTAATCGTATTTGTATCCACTAATTATTACTACTTTTATGAAACAAAATTTTAATGGGACATTTTCTGCAGAAAAAATTAAGCAGTTTTCCCACTTTGCAAAACTTTCCATGGTACATTACTGTTGTCAAACCTGTGACAATCACTCCGCAATCCTAATACCCTCTTGCTACAGAATGCTCAGTATAAACTGGTAGTCACTTGTATGAGCCAATTCTCCCTCTTCCTCTGCCTTCCATTTTCCTTTTCTCTTTTGCAATTGAAACTCTCAGCCATTAAACCAATAGATTCCCACAGCTAACAAAGTTCCCCAGGTGAGTGTTGAGAACTACTAACAGAAAATGCAGAAATTGAGGAATTTAGCATAATTGCTCCTTCCAAGGAAAAGTGTCAGAAAAGACAGTAGTTCCTGTAGTAGCTAGAGAAGATAGGTACAGTGCTATAGATACAGAAGACATGTTCTGGTGGTACAGAAAGCAGGGAATTGGTGCCTATCTTACAGGGCTCCTTGTTTGAGCCGCACACTGTCTGAGGACCTAGCATGAACTTGAAAGTTCCATCTTCAGGCAATAAAATGAGTTACTCTGGTATTTTCTCATTTCTGTGCCTTCTGCCCTATAAGTTGTGAAGAGGGTTTTCAGAAACCTTTCCACTACCCTAAATTGGTTGTATCTGATTTTGTGTGTTTATATTATTATTGCCAGAAAACAAAACTGAAAGTATGTCATCTTATTAGCTGTATGGATTTCCAGAAGTTTTCTTGTCGAGAAAGGTAGTTGAACATAACAGGCTCCAGCAAATCTACTCTCCAGCTTAATTATGGTGACTAGTCTTCCTTGCTCTGGAAAGTGATTGAGGTGATAATGACTAGGCTCAGGGAGGCTTTTAAGTTTTGCTTCTGTTTGTGATGATTAGATCAAATTCAAAAAGGTATGGAAATTCAGGAAACAGAGCCAATCTCTCTGTAGGAGGAAAGGTTTACTTATTTATGCTAATCTGTTGCAGTAAACAGGAATTACAGCTTAAAAACAAAGTAGAGGGAATGGAGGGTGAAGCTTGATTCTCTCATTAGGTTAGTAACCTTTTTGCAATCACTGGCTGTGTCACAGTCAAGCCCCCTCCCAGGCGAGGAAACAAGCAGGAGTTGTGGAATGCATTCAAACACTTCTGAGGGTTCATCACCTAGTCTACCTAGTAGCAGTGAAGGCATACTTAGCTGCCTTCATTGCATTCTCTTCTTGCCATCCAGCAGAGCTTTTCTGGACTGTGTGGGGCGGGGCCTCTTACAGTCTGGCTTGAAGGAGGTGGTAGAACCAATGGTAGCTCGCTGTGACTTGCTTGCAAAGCATTTTGAGAATAAAATCGCTTCAATCCACCTGGATCTTATCTCTGCTGTTACAGCAGATGAATCTCAAGGGATGTCCAGAGCACTGTTTTGGATGAGATTCAGTTAATAAGGCTTGGATCAGTCACAGCGACTATTTGCACTCTGGACCCTTTCTCCTCTTAGCTGATAATAACTTGCAGGGAAGGGACAGCTGACTGCGCCAGGAAGGAGATTAATGCGAGAAGGGGTGTTCCCTGCCTGCTTAAAGGACGCAGTGCCAAAACCACTCCTCAGGAAACCCTTCTTGGTTTCAGAAAGTAACCACCAGCTGGTTGCTAATCTACCCTTATTGGGTAAGGTACTTGAACAGGTGGTTGTGGACCACATCCAGGTGCTCTTGAAGGAAACAGATTTTCTAGATCTATTTCAATCATTGTTTAGGCCCTGTTTTGGCACTGAAACTACTTTGGTCGCCCTGTATGATGACCTTTGTCAGGAGAGAGATGGGAAAATCTGTCCTTGTTAATTCTCCTTGACCTCTCAGCAGCTTTTGATACCATCAACCATGGTATCCTCCTGGAGCGGCTGTCTTGAGTTAGGGGTGGGCGGCACCGCTTCATGGAGGATCCAGTCCAACAGAGATTCAGGTTCATGTGCTGCCTCCCTTCTCCCACACAGCTGGGAGTACAGAATATTTTGCTTTTTTGGTAATTAGAGTTTGCTTTATCATTGTGGTTAGTTTAAAATGGGGAACGTTTTTGAAATGGGGCAAACATCCTGTTGCAAAGTAGTAGGCTACATTCCAGTAAGGGACAGGGTCAGACTCAAAAATTCATGTGTCACATACAACCACACACCATTATCACACACAGAGAGAACACACTTTCTTCTCTGCTCTGATTTTCTTGCTCCAGATCTTTTTGCAGCGGAAGGTGCTGTAGTTGCACAGCAACATCAGACAATATCAAAAGCCTTTTCCCTCTGGGTGCTCCCTGTTGAACACTATGTTCTGCATCCAGCCCATAGGCCAGGGATCCTTGCACCCCTGGTTTAAAACAAGCCAACTTCAGATCATTATTTCTGAAATTGCTTTGTTCAGTTTCACCATAATTTAAGATTAAATACAAATCTAGGTTTGGACCACATGGCAAGCTGTAGGTAATGAAAAGTGGAATATTCAGATGCTTCTTGGCTATGCCAGAGAAGTAGAGAGAGAGCACCTGAGCCCAAGTATTGCTGCAGCTTCTTTCTGCTTGTGCATGTCATGCTAAACAATGGTTTAGCATGTCATGTAAACCAGGTTACTCAGTTTTCACATTCAAAGTAGTCAACTTGCAATTCAAATTAGTACATACCAAAAATAAAGAAATGGAAATAGGGTAGGGGACAGCGAAGAAAATAATCAAGTAGAACCCGGATACTCTTTTTCTTTGATGTGCTTCCTGTTTTGGCCTAGCACTTTAAATAGTAAAATGTTTTCATAATATTTTCATTTATGATTAAAATCAAAAGGTGGTATTTGGCTGACTCAAACTTTGTTAAACAAATGTTCAGTGTGTTTGAATCAATGCTGTTTTACTCAAAGGAAGTACCATGGGGTTCAGTGGCGCTTACTCCCAGATAGTTATGCATAACATTGCTGTCTTGGAATGCATTACATAAATCGTTGCATTTGCATATAACAGAAAGCCAATAATTTGAGTTTACTAAGCCATGAGTTGCCTACCATGCAGCCTCTTTGCAGCCATTTCTCCCCTTCCTTTATGCGAACACCTAGCATTTAACTCTTATCCATAACATTCAATTGTGTGCAAATTCAGAAATTCTGGTTAATAGCTTCAAAGCAAGCTAGGATATAAGGCATTCTCTGGGTTCATATCCTGGCTTGTTTTGAGTAGATTGCAAATGAGTTTAGCCTTTTAAGATTCCACATGAACACTTTCATGAAAAACTAGTAGTTCTTCATTTTTGTGAATAAATAGTCGTAGAAAATTCAAATAATTTTATTAGCCAAATTCTGCTCGTTCCCTGTATTTTGTGGTTCTACCAGGAAACAGCAATGTAACTATTTTGTAACTAAACTGATATAAAACATAGGGTAGTATTCAACTGAGTTTTACTTGGAAAAGATCCACTGAAATTATTATACATAACTAAGTTAGGTCCATTAATTTCATTGGGTCTCTTCTGAGTAAAACCTAGTTGAATACCACATGTAAACCTGGGGCAGTTAAAAATATGAAAGGAGAAGAAAAAACCTGTAGAGCAAATTTCATGTTGAAAGTGGTTGTGGTGGAGGAATTAAGTATACATAAAACTCAAGTTACATCATTATACAATATGTGTATCATGGCAGGACTGGACTTCACAGCTTGTTACTAGATAGTAATGCATGGCTTCTAAACCTGGCTATAATGTGTATACTTCTGTAATTTTAATATTTGATTAAGCAAGCAAATAATTAAAGTGCACTTAGTGTGGTTTAAATACTAAATATGTTCAATCTTGGGAATGCTTGTAAATATTTTATACCAATGGACAGAGTATGGCAAACAAGCAAGCCCAATTTGATCTCTTAATACAGAATGGCAAATATGATCTAATAGCATTTCAGAAACCTGGTGGGATGAAACTCTTGACTGGAATGTCGAAATTGAGGGGTGCAACCTGCTCTAAAATAATATATCAAACCGGAAGGGAGGTGGAGTACCATTATATGTAAATAATGTGTATACTTGTAAAAAGATCCGTGACTTGGAACATGGAAGGCAGATTGAGAGTCTATGGGTAAAAATATATGGACGTGTAGCCAGTGTGGTGTAGTGGTTAAGAGCAGTGGACTCGTAATCTGGGGAACCGGGTTCGCGTCTCCGCTCCTCCACATGCAGCTGCTGGGTGACCTTAGGCCAGTCACACTTCTCTGAAGTCTCTCAGCCCCACTCACCTCACAGAGTGTTTGTTGTGGGGGAGGAAGGGAAAGGAGAATGTTAGCCGCTTTGAGACTCCTTCGGGTAGTGATAAAGCGGGATATCAAATCCAAACTACTACTACTATTCTTCTTCTTCTTCTTCTTCTTCTTCTTCTTCTTCTTCTTCTTCTTCTTCTTCTTCTTCTTCCAAGCCAGACTGAAGACTTGGATGATACTAGAGCAGTTTACCAATCATTCAAGAAGGAGAGAGAGAATAGTTATGGGAGACTTCAACTTCCCTGATATATATTGGAACTCAAAATATGCCAATAATAAAAGGTCCAACAAATTCCTCACTTGCCTTGCTGACAATTCCATCCTGTTCATTCAGTGGCCAGGTGTATGCCTATGAGAAGCCTGAAAGCAGGACTTGAGTGCAACAGCATTCTTCTCTCCTGTGATTCCCAGCAATTGGTATGCAGAGGCATGCTGCCTTTAACAACATAGGTACTTGCCATTGTGGCAAGTAGCTATTGTTAGCCACTAGGGAATATTCTGGGACAAGTTGTGGGTCCTAAGAGTAATTTAATCTGGTGGACATGCTATGTCCCCATGATCAAAATGCTCAGAGTGGTCTTGAGATGAAGAATGAAATTCAAATCCAAATGAAGCATTGAAAAGAGTAAATGTTGTAATGGGTAACTTAAATTTCCCCCACTTCTGTCATGTATATTCCATGACAGAAAGGTGAAATTTCTGGATACCCTAAATGGCTGTGTCCTAGAACAGTTGGTCATGGAACTGACTAGAGGGGCATCAACCCTGAACTTAATCTTAAGTGGTTTCCAGGACCAGGTATGATGTGTAAGTGTTGGCAAGTCAGTTGGGAGCACTGGTCATAGTTCTGTTAAATTAAACATACATGTAGATGGCCAATTTTAAAGAAAGCCCAGAACAGTCACATTTGATTTTAAAAGAGGATACTTCCCCAAAATGAGGACATTTGTAAAAAGGAAGCTGAAAGGCAAAGTCAAGTGGGCAAAATCACTCAAAAATGCTTGGGAGCTCTTTAAAAACGCAATGTTAGATGCTCAGCTGGAGTGTATACTGCAGATCAGGAAAGGAAGCATAAGGGCCAAGAAAATGCTGGCACTCTTAACAAGCAGAATCAAAGAAAAGAAAGTATTACTGGCAAGAAGGCATCCATCAAAAAATGGAAGTCTTGTACAGATAAAGAGGATAAAATTCAACACTAACTTAAGCCAAAAAATGTGCAAGCATATAGTAAAGAATACTAAAAAGATAAAAAAGAATTGGAGGGACATATTGCTAAAAGCCTTAAGTCCAAGAAGTTCTTTAAATCCATTAATAACTATTGGAAACTATTAGGGAAGCAGTTGCACCCTTGGATGTCAAGCAAGTCAAAGATGTGTTTAAGGAGCATAAGCTTGCAGAGAAGCTAAATTCTTTGCATCTGTAGAGCAGATCCCAATGCCTGAACTTTTGCAGGAAGGAAGGAACAAGAGATGAAGTTATTGGCCTAATAGACAAAATAAACACTGACAAATTGTCAGGTCTGAATGGCATCCACCCATGTGTTCTGAAAGAAATCAAATGTGAAATTGCTGGGCAGCTATCAAAAACTGGTAACTTGCCCCATGTTTCCACCCCTGAGAACTGAAAAGCAACCTATGAAACACCAATTTTTAAAAAGGCCTAAGAGGGGTTATCTAGAAGGGTGTTCTCTGTAGTAGGCTCCAGACCCTGGCATGATCACTCCTTAAAGGTGCTGCTGTCTCTTACATTGTTGTGTTTGAGACTCCAGTTAAAACATTTTTATTCACTCAAGCATTTGCAGTTTGACAGATAGGATGTGTACTCTTCATTAACAACTTATGTACTTCTATTTTAATGGTTTGCTATCAATTTCTTGCTGTATATATCTTTTTAGGTTTTCAAGGAAGTAGGATTTATAGATAGGGTGATTTACAGAGAAATAAGTAAGTAATCAGTACTGCCTTCTTGTAGTTTATACTTCAAGTATAAAAATACTAGGGATGCGGGTGGTGCTGTGGGTTAAACCACAGAGCCTAGGACTTGCTGATCAGAAGGTCGGCAGTTCGAATCCCCGCGACAGGGTGAGCTTTCGTTGCTCGGTCCCTGCTCCTGTCAACCTAGCAGTTCAAAAGCATGTCAAAGTGCAAGTAGATAAATAGGTACCGCTCCGGTGGGAAGGTAAACGGCGTTTCTGGTTCGCCAGAAGCGGCTTAGTCATGCTGGCCACATGACCCAGAAGATGTACTTCGGCTCCCTCAACCAATAAAGCGAGATGAGTGCCGAAACCCCAGAGTCAGTCATGACTGGACCTAATGGTCAGGGGTCCCTTTACCTTTTACCTAAAAAAATACTGTGTTATCAGATTTGCTAATGTTAATGTAGAAACTGCAGCAGCTTAAGTTGCTGTATTTACCAATAGAATAATGGAAGGAAGCTATTCCTTGCTTAGTTACATATTGTAGAAACAAGAATGCTGTTGAAAAGTTGCTGCACTGCTAAACAGGAGTTTTAAAGTTCAAATATGCTGCTTGGATAGACAAGGGTGATGCCTTCTATCTTTTCTGCAGAATTTTCATATGGCACTAGGATAGTTAACAAAACAAGGAGTTCCTGTAATGTGTTTCCTGTTATGAACTGGTTTTTTGGAAATGCTCTGGTCATTTGATAGTGCTTGCACAGCTACTTTCATTTCCATGTTAGCATTAGAAGTTGTTTTACTTAGTTGATGAAGAGAATAGTCAAATGTAGTACAAACATTTATTTGTTTTACTTTATAGCCTTGGACTTAAAGAATTGCTATTGGATTCTTGTTCATTAACACTAACAGTTTGTACAGGGTTCTTTATGAACTTAAGGTCATGTACGACACATGCTTCCCAAAGGGCATATGAGGGACATTGGGCCGTACGCCTTCACAGAAGGCAAATAGCTCCATGTTTGCAGCATCCTGCCTTGCATTGCATTTTCTGAATTTGTTGTGTGATAAAGTGTTGAATCAGGAACACAAGTATTATTGGGTGACATATCATTTAGAACCTTAACAGAGTAATTTGGCTTAGAATGGAAAGATTACTTTGTGGCAATCCTAACTGATTCATTGTAATCTAGATATATTACAAATGCTTTCTTAACAGATTTTCATTTTTAAATGTTAGTTAAAAGCCATAGTCAGAAACAAACTATGGTTTAATATGGATGAGCAGCATGCTTTTGTACATAGCTCAAAAGTTCTCTCTGTGCTCTTCCTGCACGCCTGCTTATGCACCACCAGGAAGTAAACTGGAGTCATGATGTCTAAACCTGGGCTTTGGTTTGTTTCTCTCCAAACTACAAGTGATAACCAATGTTTGTTTTGTTTACCATTCATGGTTGATTTGGGGGGGGAAACAAACCACAAGCCTTAGTTCGGATGTCACAACAAGCCACAAACAGGCTTTTTCCTGGTGGTGTATCAACAGAAGGAGTGAGGAAGGAGCAGAGCAGCAATTTTTCAGCAGCACACATAGGCATGTTGCACGTTCACATTATATCATTGTTAGCTTTTGACAATGGTTTGATGTGGTGGTTTAATGCCACCAGTCACTATTGTCAGAAGGAACATTTATCTAATTTGGAGCAGGGAAGAACAACGCCATGGCCCTCTTGTTACTCTTGGTGTACCATGTTGAACAAGACAGTAATTGCTTACTTCTCAATATAGCTAAAAAGGAAACAGCCCTTCTTGAAGCATTTTAGAATGGGACAAACCTCTGTTGGAAGTAATAAGTATGCAAAATATTAAAACTGGAGCAATTAATTTTTTGCGCTTCATCTTTTAGTGTAAGAGAAGGCGAGTAGAAGGTGTGGACTACACAAGAGTGATGTAATCCCCATATGAGGGTGCTGTTTGTGGTCCCTACTATTGTTGCTCCACATTTCTAAATAAACCACATTATATTAATAGTCCTACTGTGATTTACTTCCAGATACTTTGTTTCACAGAGTTTGCTTCTAGTGCTTGTGCAACTGGTTGTGGAGTGGCGCTAATGAGTGAACTTCTTCTGTTGTTAATTCTATTATTCATAACTTCAGCTAAACCATTTAATTTTTTTTTAATCATAGGGGGAAAGGAACAATGGCTTTGATGTTCTCTATCATAATATGAAACATGGACATGTATCTACAAAAGAACTAGCAGATTTCATAAGAGAAAGGTATGTGTGTTTATTAGCTACTTATTCTGGCATACTTACATAAACCACTGAAGACATCTTTCTGAATACTAGTCAACTACTATATTACAGTTTAATGGTTTTACGTCATAATTCTATGCATGTATACTTAGACATAAGCCCCACTGAATTTAGTGATGCTTAATTTCCAGGTCTGTGTGCATTGGACTGCAGCCCTAATAAATCAAGATAGCTTGGGGAGCCTCCAGTCTGTGCGCCATTATTGCCTCCGCCAGCAGAGACCTCCTGAACCTGAGAATTAATTCTGCCAGGATTCTTTCTCAGTGTACTGACACTCAACCAGCCTACATTGGTTCAGAACAGTCATGGTCTCTTTTGATTCAGATTTAGCAATGAAATAGACCTGGCTGGTGGTAGCATAGTGAGGACATCAGAACTCAATCTCTTAGTCACTTGTTTCCAAAACATGCGCTACTGGTTGCTAAACTGGTTTATGCTTGCTGTTGGAAATGCAAGGAGGCCCTTCAAAACAAGAAAGAATGGGAGATGGTTTGGGACTCTTTATTTAGGTTGATTGACAGCATTCTGTAAATCTTAAAATGCATTCAAAATTGTTAATGAAATACAGAGCTGTAGTTTTTATAAAGAATTTTGTCACTGGGTTATGACCATTTAGAATGGTGAAACTCCATAGAGTGGATAATAGTCTCCCTGTTGTAAGGATCTTATAGAAATGTTTTTAATATAAAGTAGATGCTTTAATTTGTTTATGTTTTGATACTTATGTTTTGTATCAGATTTAATTCATTAATATTAAAGAAAAAAGAACACTGAAAGTTTTGTCTTTCTGAGAACACTACATAATCAAAATTTTCTCTTCTAGAATTATGCATGTCTATTTTTTGATCCAAGAAATTAGGCATTTTCACTAGGAAATGCAAATTCTGCATTCTAGTCATGAAAATTAGTGCTCATATCAGTGAGTTAATACAAATGTTCCTTCCCTTCAACAGAGGGAGAATCTTGGATCCCACCTAAGTTGATTTTGCAGCAATACATTGTCCTTACATAGCTTATTTTTCACATGCTATTTGGGTTTACAGCAAGTGTAATTATAGACTAGTGTGCAAAGTAGGAAAATGAGCTATTTGGAGAACATCTGTTTGTAGTTTAAAATATGAATTTGATACAATCAGTTCAAAAATTAAACAGAATTCGGTATAGAGCAGTATTATAAAAAAGGGAAACAATGTATTTCTGTGGTCAAAGTTAAATGTTGTAGAGAGATATCTATAGAAGTATGAACCAGTTTCCAGTAAGCAGACAGAGGAATTTAAAAAGCAGAAGCTTGAAGTGTACTAAGGGGCTTGAGTATTTTAATGGAACGTGGGGGGAAATCCTTCTAATAAATAAAGCTGCAAAGTTTCAAATAGGGTTAGCTGTGCATCGTTCATACCCTTGATCCTCTGTCCCATAATTTAGTTCATTGTCATCCGTTTCTTTAAAATATTCTAATTTGTAACTCTTAAGAGTACGAAATCTCTTTCCATGGTTACTTAAAGACTTGTACTGTTGCAAGCCCTTTGGTCTTGTGTTAGAATGTTTTTATTTATTTATTATTTAAAATCATTTATAAACTTCTTTAGATTAAAAAAAGAAATATTAGGCAGAGAATATTATCTGGTGTTGTGTGTTTGCCCTTTGGCTGCTAACACAAAACTTGATGTAAACTGTAATTTGAGTCCCAAGCTTTGCTCTCATTAGTACAGTTAAAGATATATTACAGCCATATCACTTTACCCCTCATGTGGAAGAGATGTGGTGGCACTGTGGTCTAAAAACCACTGAGCCTCTTGGGCTTGCTGATCACAATGTTGACAGTTTGAATCTGCGCAATGGGGTAAGCTCCCATTGCTCTGTCCCGGCTTCTGCCAACCTAGCAGTTCAAAAGCATACCAGCACAAGTAGATAAATAGGTACCGCTGCAGCAGGAAGGTAAATGGCATTTCTGTGTGCTCTGGGTTCCATCACAGTGCCCTGTTGCATCTGAAGTGGTTTAGTCATGCTGGTCACATGACCTGCTGTCTGCAGACATACGCTGGTTCCCTCAGCCTGAAAGCGGAGATGAGCTCCCCATAGTCGAATTCAGCTGGACTTAACTGTCCAGCGGTCCTTCACCTTTACCCCCTCATATAAGACACTTTCTGCTGTGTTCTGAAATTGTCCAAAAAAACCCTTTATATTGCCACTGTAGGACACTTTTTAGCCCTTCAAATACATTAAGTAGAATCTAGTGCAGGGGTCAGCAACCTTTTTCAGCCGTGGGCCTGTCCACCATCCCTCAGACCTTGTGGGGGGCCGGACTATATTGGGGGGGGGGAATATGAATGAATTCCTATGCCCCACAAATGACCCAGAGATGCATTTTAAATAAAAGGACACATTCCACTCATGTAAAAACATCAGGCAGGCCCCACAAATAACCCAGAGATTCATTTTAAATAAAAGGACATTCCACTCATGTAAAAACACACTGATTCCCAGACTGTCCAAGGGCCAGATTGAGAAGGCTATTGGGCGGTATCCGGCCCACGGTCCTTAGGTTGCCTACCCCTGTTATAGTGCTTTAAAAGTAATCTTTCAAACAAACTTCTCCAATATTTGGAATAAAGTTGCATTGAAACATCAGTGTAACTGCCTTGACCTAGGGATCTAACGTTAGAGGAATTAATCATGTAACAAATCCAAATTAGTTACCGTCTCAAGGAATGTATCTGCTAGGTATATCTGGGATTAGATTGTATAGAGAGGCAATTTTGTGCAGCAGTCAATATCAGTTTACAAAGGCTTAATAAGAAATCACATAATATTGTTAGACACCATCCATATCTTCATGAGTAGTGTGAAATTTCAGGGGTTGCAGGCACACTTTACCCAAGGTCTGTGTTTCCTTTTGGACAATGCGGCACAGTAGAGGCTATGGTGTCTTGATGATATATGGTTTATTTACACATACAGTGGTATCTCGGTTTAAGAACAGCCCTGTTTACGAAGATTAGGTTTACAAACTCTGCAAAACCGGAAGTAGTGTCCCAGTTTGCAAACTTTACCTCGGTCTAGGAATGGAAGCCGAATGGTGGAAGGGGACCGGTAGCGGGAGGCCTCATTAAGGAAAGCATGCCTCGATTTAAGGATGGTTTCGGTTTAAGAACGGACTTTCAGAATGGATTAAGTTCGTAAACCAAGGTACCACTGTATATACAACCTGAATTTAGATAAGGCCATCCAACTTTTCATACCAAGTGGGCCTCAAGAGAACTGTGACATAGAACCCATGGGCTGCACACCACCTTGTCACACACACATGGGGGGGGTTGACGACCCCCCAGCCCTCATGCTGCCTTCCTAAAGCTGGCTAAGGAAGGCACCAGGCTTTGCGAAGGAGATTTAAGCTTCTGGCAGGACCTAATACCCTCCCACCTCCTTCCCAAAGCTGGGAAAGCCCTAACTAGGCTTTGGAAAGGGGATAGAAGGACTCTAGCACCCTGTCAGAGCCCTCACACTTTCTTCCCAAAGCCCAGCACTTCACTTACCTGGCTTTGGGAAGTGAGCATGAGGATTGTGAAGGGTAGGGGCATCCAATGCTGCTGATGGCCACGTGTTGGACCACCCTGGTCAATATAGAGGGGTTCAAACCATTATACTCAAAGAGGTTCTCTTGCTTCTCCCATCAGAACAAGAGCATTTGGGTCCAAAACACAGAAACCAGCCATATTCTTTCTCTTCTCTCTCTCTCTCTCTCTCTCTCTCTCTCTCTCTCTCTCTCTCTCTCTCTCTGTAGTTTCAGCCTACATGCTGTCGCCGGATCCCCTTCTTCTTCCTTGTTGCCTCTAACAGACTGAAAAGGATTTCCCTGAGCCTACATTATCCAAACTGAAAACCTAAACCCCTTTTATCTCTGCCCACTAACACACACTGGAGGAGGGGCTCCATTCCTCTTGATAGCAGGCATTGAAAATGCCCTGATGGCTCAGCTGTTGATGAGTCACAACCCGTCTTTGTCTCCCTAATGACCCACACTCAGCTATTCTTCTACCTACTGGTTTATGTGACTCTTAGAAAAAAAGCACACCTTAGCAGATTGAGTTAAAATACATGATTTTAGGCTAGCTTTAGACTAACTTAGGTAGCGGTTTGTTAACAAACAGTGCATTTGTTCATGTGCTCTAAGATTTGTATGTATTTCACTTTTGGACTGCTGATTGCTGATTGTCTTCTTCCGTTGATAGAGCTACAATAGAAGAGGCATATTCAAGATCAATGACAAAGCTAGCCAAATCAGCAAGCAATTATTCACAGCTTGGGTAAGTTATGATGATTAAAAACAAAATAATTTTGTGCAGGTTCTTGGAGGCTGTTGGAGGAGCTTTTCTGCCTTTCTCTGTATAATATAATATTAATACTTAATTATATTACAGAATTATCTGGAATGTGTGTGGATGTATACAACACTTAAAACTGAGCTCTGTATGTGTGTATATGGCTTTGAGAGCCAGTGTGGTGTAGTGGTTGAAAGCGGTAGTTTTGTAATCTGGGGAACCGGGTTCACGTCTCCGCTCCTCCACATGCAGCTGCTGGGTGACCTTGGGCCAGTAATACTTCTTTGAAGTCTCTCAGCCCCACTCACCTCACAGAGTGTTTGTTGCTGGGAAGGAAGGGAAAGGAGAATGTTAGCCGCTTTGAGAATCCTTAAAGGGAGTGAAAGGCGGGATATCAAATCCAAACTCTTTTTCTTCTTCTTCTTCTTTCTCTTGTGTGTGTTTTCTGAATAAAAACAAAAACCTTTGCATTTAAAGAATATGCAAAATGTTTGTGTATTTTGCATGAATTTGCTGAAGCATGATATACTCTATGTATGGTAGAACTTGGGTAATTACGTGTTGAATATGGGAATGAAAAGAATCTGTCCTACCTTACAAGGCAATAGCAATTACTATAGGATAAAGTATGTAAAGATATAAGATAAAGTATGTAACTATTAGCCTGGTAGCTGCCACATTCATTCAGTAGAAGGAAATATGTGGATGCAAAGCTACTTCCTTTACTGAATTGAATTTGGGCAGCCCTTAGTAGCTTACAAGTTTAACCCATATGGGACTCTCTCTTTAGTGGAAATTTGACATTTAACTTCCTAGAGGAGTAATACTTTAATAAGTGCTCCATTTGAATGTTAAAAAACCTAAAACATTGATGAGTTCTTCATCTAAACATTTGTAAACATTTGTTATTCACTGTGCTTTTTTCTTTTTTTTTGCTTTCAAGCTATTTCAGCACTAAAACCCCCATTTTCTCTCTCTTATTTGTAGGACATTTGCACCAGTCTGGGATGTTTTTAAATCTTCATCAGAAAAATTAGCAAGCTGTCACTTAGAACTTGTTCGGAAGTTGCAAGAACTAATAAAAGAAGTGCAGAAGTATGGAGATGAACAACTAAAAGCTCATAAAAAGGTTGTGTGTAGTCATTTTAATGCATTTTAATAACTTCAGATGAAAATATTAAATTGTTAGTGTTTAACAAACATGTCATATTTAACAGACTAAAGAAGAAGTTTCAGGAACTTTGGAAGCAATGCAAAATATTCAGAATATTACTCAGGCCCTTCAAAAAGCAAAAGAAAACTACAATTCAAAGTGTGTGGAACAGGAACGTTTGAAAAAGGAAGGTGCAACACAGAGAGAAATAGACAAGGTAATGTTTTAAAGGTTTAGCTGCCTTTCTTTATAGTTTAATAGTCTAACTGCACAAATAGAAAACATCCATACGGCATTGCTGCTTTTAGTGTTTTTCAGCATAAAAAATAAGGATAATCAAAGGATGTCTTCTGCGTAAAACAAACAATAGTATGTTATATAATAGTATAAAGTAAGGTTCTGTTTGCTTATTGCATTAGCTTGTGTCTGCACAGGTGCAACATTTTGAGATTCACGGAGGCTGTAATCCTAATCACCTGATGTAGATGATGAGGGTGGGCCAGGATGCAGCATGGGCTCCTCTCTGCCAGCAGAGAGTAGTGTCACTGAGTTAACTTTGCTGTGACAAATGCCCGAACACTGCCTGAGTGGGCAAAGTCTCCCACCAGTGGTAGCCAAAAGCAAGCCCTTGGGAAACAGCATGTTCTGGTGGGATCCACTGGGATCCATGCCACTGTAGATCCCTGAGGAGCTTGATCCTTTGGCTCCTTAACTTGCCAGCCCTACAACTGGCCCAGCAAAAATACAAAAAAGCTGCATCTTCCACCCTGACTGGCAGGAGCAGGCATTTTGGACTGTGGAACCACAGTAGCATCCAGTCTTTGACCTGTGTTAGGATTGCCCTGCTCAGTTTTGTTCATGTGTTCAGTTATGTGTAACCCCTGCTGAATTTACTGTGAGGAAAACACATTTTCCCCAAAGCACCTTCTATTAGGCTATGTAATATGTCTCAGACTACTAAAAAATAGTTACCATCCATCTAAATAGATGTCTTAACATGGTCAGCATGCAATAGACTCTGATGCCACAAGCAAGCATGATTACTTTCAGCTTGAAAAGTGTAGCGGCATTTGAATACATAAAGTATTTGACTCCTCTGAACAATTCAGTTTTCCACCGTTGAAGTGCAAAGGAGAAAATGATTATGGTAAATTCAACTTTGGGTCTAGTTGGCATTTGTCTTTAAAACAAGCATAGTGCTACACTGATACTGTGCAGTGTAACTGAGCCAATAAACTTGATTTTAATGGAAAATCTAATATATGTAGTGAGATTCAGGAAAGATTAACACCATAGTTTTCACTACTTGTTTATATATAATTAAAGAAATATTTGAAAGGATTAGTAGAGAAAAGATATTAAAATAGAATCATAGGATCATAGAATTGTAGAATTGGAAACGGATCCCAAGGGTCATCTAGTCCAACCCCCTGCAGTGCAAGAATGTCAACTAGATCACACATGACAGATGGCTATCCAACCTCTGCTTTAAAACATCCAAGGAAGGAGAGTCCACCACCTCTCGTGGGAGTCTGTTCCATTGTTGAACAGCTCTTACTGTCAGAACATTCTTCCTGCCATCTTGTTCTATGTTTTCCCCTTCGAGTTTCAACAAACTCAAAGTTATTTTAAAATGTGTTAGAAATTACTAACAACTGTGTTTTAACATTGCAAGGTGATATAGCAACTTAATTTCATGTGGTATGTTGTTTGCATGAGCCCTCATGTGGTAAGAACTGGAAATTACTGTGAGGGAGCAAAACATGAAATTGTAAGTCAGCTAAATTGATTGTAAAAAGTATGCCTTGTTATTTCTTCCTTCCCTACAATCATTATTATTATTATTATTTTATTTTAGGCAGCAGCAAAATCCAAGAAGGCTACCGATACATATAAACTCTATGTTGAAAAATATGCTGCAGCAAAATCTGATTTTGAACAAAAAATGACAGAAACTGCACAGGTAAACCTTCTTTTCAGTATCTGCAAGGCAAACACTATAATTTGCACAGTCTCTGCTCTTCTCACTTACAATTTTCCAAGGAGTCTGGAAAAAGAGAATACAGTCAGCAAAATAAATAAAAGTGTTTCTAATCTGCACAGTTGGCTTTAAGTTCTGGGTTCAGAATTTGAACTTTTGTGTCAGGAAATACTTTTGGATAAGTTTTAAGTGCATGGGATAGAGAAACAACATTATACTCCCCCTGGTTAATTTCTTCTTACATAATGATTTGCTTCTTTCACCTGGATCAAATTTATTGTGGAATTTGTTGTGCTATTTGAATATTGCCATTTTAGTTTTGATATTAAACACTTAACTTTTGGTCCTAAAACTGTTGTTAATAAATAGAGAAATAACATAAACATGAAAAATATGTGAAGTATGCCTGCCATTTAAGGCAAGCTGAGAGCTTCCTTGGCAAAGAATGTCGTATTTGCAAAGCAAACAAACTGTACTGTGTTTGAGTTTGTGTATTTTAAGTTAGTTCTTTGTGTTGCACTAGAACAGAAGCTTCACATTTCATACTTGTTGGAAGATTCTTAATGCACATCTCTTTATTTTGATTAGATTTGGCATATCAATTTTTTAAAGTACAATGGCATTTATAGGATTGAACTGAATATCAATATAACTTGGTCCATTGGAGTTGTTGGTGACTGCAACAGAAGGGCAGAGTAAAAAAGTAAAACAAATAAACAAAAAAGATTGATATAATTTCCTTGATCAAATTAAGTTCAAAATTTTGAATATAAAATATATATGCCAGGATTTAAGTTAATAAAGCAGAAGTTTCAGCTGTAGTCAATGAAGGCTAAACCTCACACGGGCCTTTTTTTAGTCTCATATTTTTCAGTTTTTTAAGTGTGCTGTCTAAACTCTTAAAACCCACAAAAATGGCTCTGTTTCAAACATGATTGTATAAGGGGGGGGGGGAGACTTTTTTCTACTCATCATATTAAGACTTTAACTTTCTGCAGTAGTAATTTCATTTGGGACGCGGGTGACGCTGTGGGTTAAACCACAGTGCCTAGGACTTGCCGCTCAGAAGGTCGGCGGTTTGAATCCCCGCGACGGGGTGAGCTCCTGTTGCTCGGTCCCTGCTCCTGCCAACCTAGCAGTTCAAAAGCATGTCAAAGTGCAAGTAGATGAATAGGTACCGCTCCGGCAGGAAGGTAAACAGTGTTTCCGTGCGCTGCTCTGGTTCGCCAGAAGCGGCTTAGTCATGCTGGCCACATGACCCGGAAGCTGTACGCCTGCTCCATCGGTCAATAAAGCGAGATGAGCGCCGCAACCCCAGAGTCGGTCATGACTGGACCTAATGGTCAGGGGTTCCTTTACCTTTACCTTTAATGTTCATTTACTGAAATGTTACATGTGGCTGAGATGTATAGACTTTAGGTAGGGTTCCCATACGTCTGGAATTTCCTGGACATGTCAGGGATTCAAACGGCGAAATAAGCGTCCAGTGGAATTTTGAAAAACAGAAGAAGCTGTACTATGTATAAGTGAATTTTCAGTTACTGTGGATAGGGCCTTACTTTGTCACATGATTGGTAGAGTCTTTGCAATATTAAGCAGCTGAAGGATGAGTTAGAACCAAGACTAGATACAGCTTAACTGATGAATATCTTCCATAATTCCAAATGTGAAAGCAAGCTAATTATGGGAGCTCAGTGGACAGTTCAGTATATCAGTATTTGAAATCCAGTTTTGACTTAAGCTGTTTTAACTCTTAAATAAGCCCTAAACACAACACTTATTTGTTCTGCAGAAATTTCAAGACATTGAAGAAATGCATCTGTTCCATATGAAAGAGATTATAGAATGTTTTTCAAATACAGTCAAAGAAGTTCACTTACAAATTGGCGAGGTGAGTTTTTTATAGTCTTATTATTCAGGCTATAAATTAAGATGTGTTTTATCTTCACTGAAGTTTGTAGGTATCCAAATTTAGCAGGAGTTGTATTTAATCTGCTGCTGTAGGTGTGGAGGAAGATATGGGTGTGTGATAAACTTTCAATCAAATTTTATAGATTGTTCCTCCAGTACCTGTATCGAGATGTAAAAATAATTTTGGTGATTATGTATTTCTAGGATATGAAGAAATAAAAAACATATTTCGGCCCATAGAGCTTAAGTCTGTGGGAACGCCCCACCATCAGACCCACACTTTTCATACTCACGGTTGTAAAGAGAGAAAAGACAGCTTTACAAAAGTCTAGTTGTGAGGAGCTTCACTTGAGATGATGGAGGTTAACCTCAATGCAGCAGTGGTCTTTGTCTTGAGACCTCCGGTACTGGGAAGCATTGGAAACTACAATCTGCTATAGTTCCCTTGTTTCCCAGTATCTTTAGATGCCTCAGAACTGGATATCTTCTGCTGCTTTGATGTTCCTTAAAACATTCACCCTTCCCCAGTGCAAGGGTTAGATTGGGAAAAGGGTGGGCTGGTAGTGGGGAGGGCTTGCGGAATGGCACTGAGTCAAAACAGTTTCTAAATGGGTCCAAATTTTAGTGTGGTTTGAGTATAACTTATAATTGGCCCAGACAGGGAACTAATATATTCACAACTCTGAACACCCCGATCCAGAAATCTGGTGGTAGCATGAGAAAACAAATGTATGTGACTAAGGTTGTTGATCTTTGTGGGCACTTCAGTCAATGAATGTAGTGCCCTCCAGATGTTGTTTGAGGACAACTCCTGTCTTTCTTCAGCATTGTTGATATTGATAGGCACTGATGGGAGTTACAGTTCAACAACATCTGAAGTGCACCACATTGACAAGCTCCATTCTGGTGTATCTGGCATGGGGCATAATTATTTTGCTGTTGCCAAACAAATTTACTTGGAAGTTGGTCCCCTTGACTTTTATTTACTATAAAAAGGATGCCCCCTGAATCTAAATGAAGAAAACTCTTCGCTAGGCACAAAGTGGAAAATATATCTCTATTGGCATTTAGCATAAATGAATCTTGTCTCATAGCTCATTTCCAGGAGTAAAACTTTGACTGCTGAATTTCCATACTGAATGCTTTTATCGTTCTCTTGACTGTTTGAATTCTAAAACTTTAATTTTTTTCTTCATGTAATTCAAGAGATCAGTTTGCCCATCTAGGATCTAAAAACAACCTACCATAACAGTTTATATCTATTGTACCTTGTGTTCTAGTATTTTTATAGTTGTGCAGTATTCATTATACTATTAGAATGTTGATATAGCATTTTTGCATATGGTTAAAAAGTAACGCTAAGCAAAACTTATTTTTTATTCCCCAAATCATTAGTTTGAGCTAAAAATACAAATATTTGAGATCAAAGGTATGGTGTTTATGATTTTGAAATTGTTTCTTTACACTTTTTTTTTGTTTTGGCCAAATTCTTATTAGGATTTAACTTAGATGGAGACATGGGTATGGTTTAATTTATATCATTGCATGTTTATATCAATTATAAACATATATATCATGCTTATACTAAAAATGAAAGTGCCCTTGAGGGAGACAGAATGTATTTCTATCATTCAGATATTCTGAGTAATCCTAATACAGTGGTGCCCCGCAAGACGAATGCCTCGCAAGACGAAAAACCCGCAAGACGAAAGGGTTTTTCGGTTTTTGCGACGCTTCGCTAGACGATTTTCCCTATGGGCTTGCTTCGCAAGACGAAAGCCCATAGGGAAATCTCCGGGGACCTCTTTTAAATGCTGGCGGTGGGGAGCAAAGCCTTTCACCCCCCTCCGGACTTCAGAAGAGGTCCAGGAAGGCCGGCGGGGGCGAAAGGCTTTACTCCCCACCGCCAGCATTTTAAAAGCGGTCCGGGATAGCAGGGAAGCGCTTCCCGCTATCCCGGACGGCTTTTGAAGGCAGGCGGGGGGGGGGGAGCAAAGACTTTTGCCCCCCTGCCTGCCTAACCGGGGGCTTTTAAATCGCCCCGGGACTGTCCGGGGCGATTTAAAAGCGCCCGGACGGCTTTTGAAGGCAGGCGGGGGGGGGGAGCAAAGACTTTTGCCCCCCGCCAGCCTTCAGAAGAGGTCCAGGACCTCTTCTGAAGGCTGGCGGGGGGCAAAAGTCTTTGCTCCCCCCTGCCTGCCTTCCCGGGAGAGCGGAAAAGGCAGCGCTGCCTTCCCGCTCTCCCGGAAAGGCAGGCAGGGGGGCCCCCACCCACCTTCGGAAGAGGTCCAGGACCTCTTCCGAAGGCGTGCGGGGGGCCAAAGTCTTTGCTCCCCCCCCGCCTGCCTTCAAAAGCCGTCCGGGGGCTTTTAAATCGCCCCGGACAGTCCCGGGGTGATTTAAAAGCCCCCGGTTAGGCAGGCAGGGGGGACAAAGACCTTTGCCCCCCGCCCGCCTTCGGAAGAGGTCCTGGACCTCCTCTGAAGGCTGGCGGGGGGCAAAAGTCTTTGCTCCCCCCCGCCTGCCTTCAAAAGCCGTCCGGGGGCTTTTAAATCGCCCCGGACAGTCCCGGGGCGATTTAAAAGCCCCCGGTTAGGCAGGCAGGGGGGAGCAAAGACTTTTGCCCCCCGCCAGCCTTCAGAAGAGGTCGGGGGACAGACTGTCCCCGGACCTGGTCTGAAGGCGGTTTCCATAGGAATGCATTAATTGATTTTTAATGCATTCCTATGGGAAACCGTGCTTCGCAAGACGAAAAACTCGCAAGACGAAAAGACTTGCGGAACGAATTAATTTCGTCTTGCGAGGCACCACTGTATGTTTGGAAATGAAAGAGAACCTCAGTATGCCATTTGCAGACAGATTTTGACCCAAACAACTTTTTTAAAGAAACTAAGTTGTTCATATAAGACACACATTTCAGGATCTCAGAAGGGCATAGTAGTCCTAGCTTATTATATTAACAGTACAGTGTCTAAAATCCAAAGGGTGGCCAAGACATAGTCAAAAATATTGTGCTAGCTCTGTGATAATATTTACTTCAAACATCTGACACCCCCCCATCATATTACAAATTGCTTTTGAAACTAAAAGCAGTTTGCCAGTCACCATAGGGAATGCTTGAGGAAAACCACCCTAAGGCTTACAGAACTAGTTTCATGGTTTTTTGAGTCGTAGCTTGACACTTTTTACTTATAAGAGCAAGATGGGAAGTGTAATAATTGAGCAATCCGTTAGTGTGCAAATTGCTGAAGCCCACAAAGTTATATTTACTAGTGTTGTTTTTCTCAAAGGTACATGAAGAATTTATAAATAACATGGCAAACACAACAGTTGAAAGTTTGATACAAAAATTTGCTGAGTCGAAAGGCACAGGCAAAGAGCGACCTGGTAAGAGATACAAAATAATTGATTTTTTTTATTTTTTTGAATAAAAGATTGCTTGATATTATCTTGCAGTGTTCAATGCACGCACGCACACACACACACACACACGTACACACACACACACACACACACACACACACACACACACCTCCATCTATGCTCCTCTTGAATAATTGATACTATGCATATAGAACTGTAATTTACTGGTAGTAATGAATGCAGATATTTAGTTCACTATCATGATTCTTTTTTTCTTTGGATAATGCCAGTTCAAAGAAAAAAAATGCTGGGGGTGGGACAACTGTGAAAAGGTGAATTCCATGCTGGGTATCGTTAGGAAAGGAATTGAAAATAAAACAGCCAACATGATAATGCCATAGAAATCTAGGGTGCAAAAATACTTTGATTACAGTGTATAGTTCTGGTCACCGCACTTCAAAATGGATATTGTGGAGCTGGAAAAGGTTAACCAAAATTATCAAGGGGATAGAGCAACTCCCCTATAAAGCAAGGTTATAGTTTTGGGTGCTTTTTGGTTTAGAGATAGAGTAAGTGGAGACATCATAAGGGTATATATGGTGTAGGGAAAGTGTTCAGGGATTTCCTCCCCCCCCCCCATAAACCTAGAACTTGTGGACATCCAGTAACTGAATGTTAGAACAGGACTGACAAAAGAAAGTACTTCTTCAGTTGGTGCATAGTTTAACTATGGCACCTGCTCCCACAATAAGTAATAATGGTCATCAACTTGGATGGCTTTAAGGATGTCTAAGAGGATTAGACAAATTCATCCAGGATGAGGTTATCAACTGCTGCAAGTCATGGTGGCTAATATAACACTGAATACCAGTCGCTGAAAATGGAAGAAGGGAAGAATTCTGTTTTGCTCAAGTCCTGTTTGCAGGCTTCCCATGGGCATCTGGTTGGCCATTGGCCTCATTCAGCAGGCTCTTCTTACATTCTTACAATATAAAAATAGTTTTGAAATCTTTTATTTCCAGTCAAACAAAGGTTAAATTCCTTCCATGTGACATTCAAACAAATTAAATTATTGATTCTCCAATCATATTCTTTCCTGTCTTCAGCTGTATTTTTTATTACCTAATTGTGTTATGCTTAAAATAGTCCATAAAAATTAATAGCTGTGTTCTGCAAACAGCTGCCAAGTTTACCATAATTGTTCTGAACTTGTTGCACAATATTTTTAAACCTTGTCACATTTGTTTCTAGGCTAGCATTCTGATGTTCTGCAGATCGGTTACATGTATCCAAGGCATTAATTTCTATGACTAATGTGCATATATTACTTAGCATTATCTTATTTGATGTAGTATTGGAAAATCCCAGTAGAGACAAGACTTCAAGGGCTGCAGTTTTGTACCCATGTACCTTGGCAGTGAGGCTTACTTCTGAATAAACATGTATAGGATTGTAAATCAGCTTCCAGCTGTCCTCATTCTAAAAATAGAAACCTTTTTTATTTTTATTTTTTCCGGGATCATTAAATGAACATAAATTACAAAAGAGGAAATGTTGTAGAAATGGCTGATTTCAACTACCCTGATGTAGACTGACTACATATATGTTCCAAAGAGGTAAAATTCTAGATACCCCAAATTACTGTATCTTAAAGTGGTTGGTCATGGAACTGACCAGAGGGGCAGTGACCTTGGACTTAATCTTTAGTAATCTTTAGTAGTATCCATGACCAGGCATCAAATATGTGTTGTTAAGTCAGTTGGGAGCAGTGACCACAGTGCTATTAAATATACATGTAAATGACTGATTGCTAAGAAAATCCAACACGGTCAGGTTTGATTTCAAAACAAGAAACTTGTCCAAAATGAAGGGATTTGTAAAAAGGAATTTGAAAGGCAAAGTCAAAAAGGTAAAATCAGATACTTGAGAGTTGTTTAAAAGCACCATGTTAGAAGTCCAACTGGAGTGTATGCTGCAGATCAGGAGAGTTAGGAGGGCCAAGAGAATGTTAGCTAACCCTCATTTTAATTGAACATCATTGTATTCAAAGCAGAACACAATACCTGTAGACACCATACATAAGTGCATGCACACAGCAAAGTTGATGTTGAATTACAATAAGATGCAAAAAAAAGTTAAGCATTGACAACTTAATTAGAGCTTAAATGAATGCAAAACAAATACATTACAATTGATTTTTACAACCCCTGTAGAAATTCCAACCAGGAATTTACAGACCACATTGGCAGCTGTACCAGACCCAATTAGTTCTCCCTTACTTTAAGGGTATTACTTGAATACACTTTGCCTTCTCAGCTTCCATATTTTGCTTGAACATAGATATCCCCACAGTGTATATTAAAGGACAGAAACGGTATAGCCTCTAGGTTTCTGTTTTTTATTGATGAATTGCTTGTGCAACTTTCTGCAGTGCTGCTTCAGTTTTTAAAAATAAGTATTGCTTTTTTATTTTGGCAGACTGAAGTTACAATAGGGCATTATTTGACTGAGCAGATGAGTAGTGTAAATAGGAAAAGGAGAGAATCTCAGGTTGATAGAGTTGGAGGAAATCAGTTTTACTATTTCTTTTTTAATTAACTGGCAGTGTGCATGACGCAGTAAAAAGTTGTGATCTAGTAGTATACATAAATGATTTACAAAACCCATGGCCTGCCCCAGCTAATATTCAAGGAGGTAAAACCTGTTATGGTTCCTCACCTGTACACAACTCTTAAAGGTACAAGAACCTTGAACTCATCTGCATTTGCTCTTATGCATGTATTTAAAACACATTCTAAAATGCTGGGAAGGTTAGACTGTTCTGGTAGTTCAACTGGTTAACACTTCTTCTGATAAAGTGTGGAAGAGATAAAAAATGGGTATATAAGACTACAGTCATACCTCGGGTTACAGACTCTTCAGGTTGCGTGTGTTCAGGTTGCGCACTATGCTGAACCCAGGAGTACCGTATGTTCCGGCATATAAGATGACTTTTTAACCCAGGAAAACCACCCCAAAGGTTGGGGGCCATCTTATACGCTGGGTATATGCGGAGCCACCTGTTGGGAAGGAGGAGAGGGAGCCAGTGAGCAGAGGTTCCCCTTCTGCCATTGCTCCTCCTCCCTCCCCATGGAAGGGGACGCAGCCTCCTGTGACGCAGTGCGTGGCCCCGCCTCTTCCATACCGGCACAGCGCGTGTTCATTGGCCGCTGCTCTCTCCTCACCACGGAAAGTCCTTCCAAGTGTGGTGCTCACCCGCATGCCTGCTGCTGCCGTCATGGGAGCCGGAGCCGGCCTCCGTTGTGGTCGCACGGGGCTTCGCTCAGCTCACAGATGCCATGAAGAGCCTGCCACAGCGAGGTGGCGCACGGCTTCGGCCAGGGCTCTAAAGAGCTGGGCATCCCCACAGGTGAGGGCTGTGGAGGCCAAACTCTATAATTTAACAGCAAAAGTTGGATGTCATCTTATACGCCCAGTTGCCTAATACGCCAGAACATACGGTACCAAAACAGGTTACTTCTGGGTTTCGGCGCTTGTGCAGAAGCGCTAAATTGCACTTTGCGCATGCGCAGAAGTGCGATCCGTGCATGCTCAGACTCAGCACTGCAGGTTGCGAACGCTGCGGGTTGCAAACGTGCCTCCCGCACTGATCACGTTTGCAGCCCAAACATCCACTGTACTAAGATACAGCTTGGACTTCAACAGGATGAACCCTTAGATTGTTTGCTTGGAGGAATAGAAAGTAGAAAACATACACAAGATTTGTATATTTTGAGTCTTAATCTTCTGGGTAACAATGGCATAATGTCGTATACTAAAACATCCAATACATTTGTGGGTTTTAAAAGACATGCAGTACAGTTAAGGCCCAAGTTATACAGAACCATTATTTTCATTCTGCATTGTGTGAGTGGACTTCTACTCATTCCACTGGCTTTTAACTTCCTCTTGCCCTCCCTTCATTTTAAAAAACCTGGTCCAGAGGGTCCTCCAATGTTAAAGCAGATTTTGAGGTTGTGCAAGGGACTGCAAAGAGTAATGTGAATTCCCATCGTGTGGATGGAATTACATTACATATGCATATGGACAACTTTTGATACAACCCATAATATTCAAAATTATCCTGAACCTCATTGTTTCATTTTCTTGTTCATATATTGTTAGAATAACAAGATATAATGCATCTTGTTTTCTCCGCTGATCACGGACAAGACAGAGCTCCAGCACTAGTTCTTTATTTCATGGGGAAATTGATCTGGATCCACTCTGGTTAAAGTTAGTTGTGTGATGAAAGTCAGTAATTGGATTTACATTAGTCATGATTGAACTGTTCTGTTGCAATGTGATTGGGTCATGACTAGCTGAGTTGTAATCTAGGTATGATCATAGTGGTGTATGGTTAAATAATCTGATACATGGTCTTCCCCTTTAACATAGCATCTTGGTGAATTTTTGTTAGGACATTAATTAATAAGCATAAAACTAACCTTTCACAGCAGGTTAAAATCCTACAAAGATATGTCTAGGTCTGACCTGTCATACTTTGTAGCTCACAAAAATGTTTTGAGATTTATCTTTATTGTGTTTCCTTTTTTGTTCTTGGTTTCTTAATTTTCATTTTAGTACCATGAATTAATATCATGGATATTGTTTGAGTGTGCTGATTGCATTGTGATCACTGCAACCCAGGGAATATAACTTGGCATTGTGTTAAATTATTAAAATTCATTTTCACTGGACTTGTCTTGATAGAACCTTTCAGGTGTAAAGAATATGAAATGGAATTTTGTGAATTTGACATGTATTTACCTTCAGTGACACAGGTACTACTGGCCTATTGTTGTTCTAAAGGGGAAACCCCTAAGTAATTGAAGTGCTTTGATTCTTTAGTATCTCTGCAGTTAAGGCCAGTTGCCAATCATAGTAAATATTTGTAAACAATATGTATTGCATTTCTTTTCACATGCTAGATTTTTTGATTAACATCTTTAGTGACTTTGTTTTGTTGTAATGATGTGGAAGAGATAAAAATGCATCTTGTCTTTCCAAGTCTAAATATAGCCACAGAGTTATCTAGAGAGTGGTTTGGTTTTTATTTATCAGTCAGAAAAAGCTACTGTTGGAGAATATTATTGACTGACAGTTTATATATCTCTCATTTTCAATTTGAAAATTTGTTGGTGCTAAATATGAAATGGCATCAGATGTTAGCAAGGAAAAGATTGCTTGTGTGTTTGTACATACAAAATTGACCTTTGTGATCCAGCTTAACATCTAAGTACTAAGAGCAACCATTTGTTTTGACAGCAGAATTAATTGAGGCTAAAACAGTCGAAATTCCACTTGTATCAAGCTGTTCATTAGGAATTGCTCTCTGGCTTTAGTGCTGTCAGAAAAATAACCTGTTCTGCTATGATTAAATAGCAGAATGATGGTCGGTCCACTGCATTTGAGAAAGAGGTTGAATAAACTTTCTACTGCGGAAACAATTCAGAAGTGACACGCTGCAAGGGGGGTCAGAATGTGCATTGATATCCAGCTGAGCTGTCAACTGGCACTGAGCCAGACACGCAAAGCTTTGCCATTTTGAAGCAGCATGTGAGGCATATGCAGTTTTTTTAAAAATTGTCCTCCTTTCATGCATGATTTAATGCCAGAGGGGAAAAACCCTTTTGTTTTCATCTAAAACCAAGCATATTGTCTGCAGTTATATTTGCAACTACAAGTAGCTTTTTAAGCTTATGTCACTTTTATATAAGAGGCTACTTTTTATTATTCAATGTGACATTTTAGCAATATGTAAAAACCAGTTTGTTGAAGTATTAGTTGGATAGCATTCCTTTATGCTCCACAAAATATGTTCCTAAGATACTCTCTTTTTTGTTTTAATTTCCATTGTAAAGCTACTAAAATATTTTGAGAATGCATGTGTACTGTTTATCTCTTATAAAGCAAGAATTTTCAACACACATCCTTTTTTCCTCCTTTCCTATTTAAATAGCCAGCATACAGTATTTTCCACTTCATTCATTTTTTCCCCTTTTTTAAAGAGTTCCTTCAGACCCATGAGTGTGTAGCTGCTGTCTTCTTCAAGCTTGGCTTATCCATTTCTGCAGAATACACACTAGTTGACCGATCATGACACTTTTCTCTAACTGGTTGACAAAGCATTTAACTGTTTTCAAGGCCATTAGTGCCACTTCACAGATTAATTAGGTGGCAGGTGACACTGTGACATGACTGGGGTTTTTTGTTTTTTGTTTTACTGTCTCATTAATCTCTCTTGAGAGATGAAGTGCATCACTGGTAACTATTTGTCTAGCATGCAAAAGATCAAAATAGAATTGGATGTAATACTATATTTACTACTATTACTTCATCAATGTAGTTTCCAGTTCAGCTGAATTTGTCAAAGTGGTGTCAGCTATGTTTGTTTATCCTTCTTAAATAATTGTGTTAACAGCACAATATCAGACTCCTGATACTATATGCCTTATATGGTAATGGAAGATATGATTTGCATTTATATGTATATTTCTTATAACATAATACCATATGTTTAAGATCATGTAACTTCTTCTGGCTTCCTGTGGATCAGTATAACTAAATCAGTGGCAGGAAGCCTCTTTTAGGCCGCTGTTGTGGACTGGCTGGATTCAGAGGAGTGGGTGGGGGCACCAGTTGGAGAACCCCCAAGGAAGTAAGGCTTAGAGCAGCTTTTCTCAACCTGTGGGTCCCCAGATGTTGGACCACAACTCCCATCACCCCTAGCTAGCAAGGCCAGAGCTCAGGGATGATGGGAGTTGTAGTCCAACAACATCTGGGGACCCACTGGTTGAGAACCGCTGGGTTAGAGCCAGGGGATTGGTGGTGGGATGACAGTGAGTGGTCAGAGGGAGAAGAGGGAGCAGACTGCGAGGAGGAGGTGTCAGATGCTGAAGAGGAAACAGGGTTTAGTGAGCAGGAAGATGCCCAGCTCCAACTGTCCATTCCATCTGTAGTATGGTAGACTAATGCTTGGAGGCAGTGATGAATTAGATGAGGGTTAATAAACTATTATTTAACCCCAGTAAGATGGAGGTACTATGGATAAGCAGTTATGAAGTCTAGGAATTGAGGAGGTGGAGTATTTAGGATAGGGTAGCACCCACCCACCCCCAGTGTAGCAGGTACATAGCTTGTATGTATTTGAGCCATAGCTATCATTAGAGGCACAGGTGACCTCTGTAGCAAAGGACTGCATACAGTATACAGTGAACGCTCGGGTTGTGAACGTGATACATGTGGGAAGCACGTTCACAACCCGCAGCGCTGCGTCTGCGCACATGCGGGTTGTGATTCGGCGTTCCAGTATTTCCAGGTTCAGCATGGTGCACAATCCGAAATCGTGCAACCCGAAGCGTCTGTAACCCGAGGTAACCAGCTCTAGTTCATTCAACAGCTACAACCTTTCCTGGACCGAGATAGCTTGCTATCAGTAACCTATGTTGTAGTGACCTTGCAATTGGATTATTGCTATGAGCTCTACATGAAACTGCCCTTGAAAATGGTCCAGAAATTGCAATTAATGCAGAATGCAGCTGCCAGGTTGTTAACTGCAATATCCAGATGGAATCACGTAACACCTATCCAAAAAGCTCTGCACTGGCTGCCTGAATGCTGCCAGGATCAATTCAGGGTGTTAGTGATGGTTTAAAAAGCCCTATGTGTCTTGGGGCCCAATTATCTGGAGGAGCGCTTCATCTAATACCAGCTAATTCATTTCTTGAGATTGGTGCGCTCTGTGTCTGAGTGTATACTCTTTTCCCAGTCTCTGCCAGGATTCAAGTGAGGCAATACACATAGAAGTGCTGCCTCTGTGGTTGGATTGTAATTCTGGAATGATGTCTCCTTAGTTGTAATATATTTGTACTTTAATTGATCTCCTACATTTTTTAGTGTATATATGTTATTAGTGCTGTTTTGTTTTATTCTGTTCATACGTTTGTACATCACTGTGGGTTGTTTCCGAGGGTGGCGGTTTGTAAATAAATACATAATTTATTGATTAAGTTTACTTTGTGTGTGGATCTTAACTCAGAAATCATTTTGGTAGGGGTGTAAGTCTGTAGGTACTTGTGCTTTAAAAGCTGTCCCATTAAAGGCTGGATAAGTGGTCTACAAGAACTCTATCTAAAAACTACCTGCAATCCTGTCTAACAAACAAACAAACAAACAGGTTCATGTGTGGTATATCTATATAATTCTGCCAAATGCAATATGTGTATAGTAAGACATTTTTGTCTTATAATACTCATTGATAGGTTTTATGATCTTTCTGAATTCAAAATCTAGTGAAGTCCAGGAGCTGCTCATCGGTTAAAGCAGTTAAGACAAAAATCAAGAGAAAGGTGTATACAACTGGGTTTTATTCCAGAGTAAAAATACATATGCTGCACATTGTATTCAGTAATATTTACATGCATCTTAACATCTTTATGTTACAAAGAGGCATCATTTCAGTTCTTTCATAATCACTGTTCACACATTTATTTGAAAGAGAAGCAGCTAAAACTAACATGCATGCACAGTCCAGGCATTATGTGTGGCACAAGCATTTTATATCCTGAAGGCATTTCCCCCCTTAAATCTCATTGAGATACCTATTGCATAGAAGTACCGGTAGATTTGGTTGTCTTTTGAATGGCCTAAACTGTGTTATTTTATCCTTAAACTGTGAAGGGGTTACAAAATGTAACTTCCTGAGTTTAGATACAAAACTTTCTTATTTACAGTTTGTAAAATTGCTCAGCTGCACTTTAATTTTCAGAATAGTCTAAAAAGTTTCTGTTAGTATTACAAAAAACATCTATATAGTCTCTACTTGTGCAGTAACAAGTAGCCTCTTTTTGTAGTTAAAACACTGTCCTAGTTCTTGGTATGAAAAAGAATGCCACTTAAAATCAAATTATCAAAAAACAATTTTTGGAATGCACTTCATAATAAACCTTGACCATTTGGTCTGATGGCTGGGACCGAGGGGAGTTAAAGTCCAGCAGCTACAAATTCAAGAAGATGAAATCACATTAGGGTTTGACTGGTCTCAGTAGGCAGCCAAAATTTGTGCTTCTCATTAATCCTATTCTTAGGAGAAAATAGATTCTCATTCATCATGGTGAAAAAGCCTCTGTCATGTGAAAAGTAGTGATCATTGTCACTGTTTTTTCACTGTTGCCAAAGCTTAGTGCAGTCTTAGGGATGAGACTCTGCCCTTCTCCAGCCTTGGGAGAAGGGTGGGGGTTCTTTCCAACCTTAGGCTAAAGGCTCCTCCAGACTGGTGGTGTTTTTGCATATGTCTTCTGCAACATATAATTGACACAATAACAGTGCATCAGTGCTGTATGATTTTCTAAATTGCATTTTTATTGGGGTTTTTTTCTTCTAATGTATGTATTTTATTATATTACAGTCTGACCCCCCACCCCCCAAAAACCTTTAAAATTGCCAAGAAACAGCAATTGAAATGAACTGTGCTAGATGCTGCATATTTTTAAATTGCATTTCAATTGCCTCTTTTATTTCTCATACATTATTATTTTAGTCCATTGACTTGTTTGGAACCCACTGATCAAACAAATTGATTTAGTAAATACTGCCGCCCTAGTCTTGATGCATAATGTTTCTCCATAAATTAAAACAAGAAACAGCATTAGAATAACATTGATTTTCCATCATTTAAAGGACTTATTGAATTTGAAGAGTGTAATACAGCCAGTGCAGTTGAAGGTGAGTATTTCTTGTATTGTTTATCATTCAAAATGTACGTCTTACATCATTTCTAGTGAACATTGGGGAAAGGGTTAAAAAAAATAAGGCTTAAAAGTAAGAAGTGAAGTCGTTTGCTCTAATTAAGATGAAATGAAGTTAATATATTTCTGATATAACAGGAAATGATCAGCAGCCTTATGTTTTGTCTCAATTAAGAGTCAGAACTTGCTCAGTGTGGTCCCATCACAGATGCTAGAGAGAAGTTGGCTATTAGTGAAGTTGGCTATTAGTGAGGGAGTGGCAAATTTCACTCACATGCATGCATGTGAGTGAAATTCATATACATGTGAGTGACATTCATATATATGTCGTCATATATGAATGTCCCTGTATCTAAAGCATGCCATTTCCAAGTATCCCATAGATCTACTGCTCAATACTGTGGTGTTGCTTCTTGGTGCCCAAACCAATTATTAGCACCTTAGTGGAAACTAAGCCAGGGTGTCTTGGATGCTTTCTGTTGCTCTAATGGCAGAGCTAAAGATTGGAGTTGATATTTTGAAGTAGTTCCATTCTTTTTGTGAGAAAAGTCTGAAAAGATGGCTTCACACAATGGAATTTGTCCTCTAGGATGCACCGCGTTTCATTTTTGTCCTCCATACTTTGGAAACCTCTATAAAACAAAGGGGAGAAAACGTATGACATATTGGAATAATATACCAATAACATTTAAGCTGGTTCTGATGAAAAGGGATAGTACTAAGTTCTGGAAGCATTGAACAGATATTTTGAGTGATAAACTACTTGAGGATGACAAGACTAAAACTCAATCCAGGCAGGACAAAATGTGGGTATTGGTAGTTCTCTTATGTGCAACATAAAATGATACATAATATCTTCATGTTATTTACTGCAATAGTGTATCTCATTCTGGATATGCCTGAGTCAAGTATCATTTTCTGTACATAAGGGTGCAAGGATTACTCTGCATACAGATCATTTCCATATTTACAAACTCGAGCTATTTGCTGGAGATTCATATACCTATTCTGTTAACTAATATTTAATCTTAATTTCCATCTAACAACACATTGTCTGCTTTGCAGGGATAAAGCCTAGAAAAAGAAAGCATTTTGGGTTACCAATTAGTAGAAAGGGAAAAGATGCAGAATCTGTGTAAGTATGTTTCAAACTTGTTAGTAAATCGTTTAATGTATGGTTTTTTAAAAAAAAATAGAAGCATAAATATTTCTATCTTTTTAAATTTTATTATGTAAGAGATAATGCTCCAATAAATTCCCATATAGCCCCCCCAAAAAAACCTTCCCCAATTTTTAAGTGTGGGGGTCACAGTTTGGGAATCTTTATGGATTCTAGGTAGCAACTGTGGCTAGGAGTGCTTTTCCCTAAGTCAGGTTAGGGCACAAGCTGCATCAAATTTTTGGAGGATCATGGCTATTTCTTAGGGTTGGATTACTATCACCCATTACTGTAGCACCCTGAATTATCATCAGTAAGACTTCTGACTGGAGCCAGGATTTTGAGGATGTGACTCCTTTGTTATGGTAGTTTCACAGGCTGTGCATCCCACCATTTTTTGAGGTGTGATCAATGGCAGCTCCTGTCAAGACCTTTGCCCCTGTGTCTACTTCCCCCAGGAAATCCTCCTGGTCACTTCCCTAATTTTCCATAGGCAGCTAAATACATTGTTATTCTAGCATCCCAGAATTTATGTGTAGTTATATATGTGTGCTTTTATTAATGTTAGCTGCTGCTGCTGCTGTTATTTTTGTTGCCTTGGGCATTTTTTTTACCTGAAAAGTGATATATGGAAATGGAAAATGGAGAAGTGATATATGAATCCTGAAAAATTTAAATAACTGTCTATAGCCTGATTTTAAAGGTGTTCTAAAGCAGCTATGTATCTGGTGAGGTGTTAACTAGAAAACCAAAAGAGTTTTTGGTAAATAAAAGCCATAGCTATTATAACAATTCACTATTTATTTTTTTAAACAGGGAATGTCCAGATGCTGATTCAGTTGTAAGTATTCTTATATTGATTAAAGTTATTCAAGAGATTTGTTGTTGTTGTTGTTAATTGAATTTATATACCGCCCTATACCCAAGGGTCTTGGCGGTTCACAGTCTCTTTAGTTTCAAACAAGTTATGTATAGTGTGTTCCTTTCATCATTTGTATTTCTAGTTCCTCTTGGCCATATTATCAGTGTTTAATTTGAGATGACAGACAGGTGGAACTCCCTGTGGCTGAAATGAAAGAATGGATTTCCAGAACAATCTGAAATTTTTCCTGTAGAAACGGCAGCTATCAACCCATGTATTAGGCCTCCAATATTCTAGAAATTCATGGGTTTGGTTTCTTTTGTTTAAACAATTTTGTGAAATGAGAATGTCTCATAATAAAAAGCACAAAATAAACAGATATAAAATGTATATCTGTCAAATAAACATTTTCTCTTGTAAACCTACTCTGAAGTTGCTTTTTTCTGAATTGTTGCAAGAAGCCCGAGCAGATCAAGTTTGTGTGTGATTTTGTGTTGCTCAAACTGATACGTTTATTCCAGGAATTAGGCCATTCACAGAGTGAAACATAAGTCGGGTTGACTTACAATGTTTACTCTTTGACTTGTTTGTTTTGTTGCTCATTGTTTAATAATTAATGAAACAAATCCAAGTGTAAATGTGTCTGGCATATTCCTTTCAAGCTACTCCAAGCGTGATCGCTCACTCTCCCCTGCCCCAGAAGAATAACTCGGTTTCATAGTTTTCAAAACATAAATTTTATTTCCTTTCTGTAGCATTTTCAAAGTGTTACACATATACTCAGTCTCTTTTAATGCCAGTTTTACTAAGAGGCAACATTCTTCAAACTTCACTTTATAACGAAAGTTATGCAAATATAACAAATATGTGAAAAGCACTAAGTAGAGTATTTCCCACCATCAATTTTCTGTCATCAAATTGAAAATGTTTTCAGTATTGTTTGAACTGGCTGGCATAACTCATTTTAAATATCTTCAAAATGTATCCATTTTTAAAAATGTAGCATTGAACTTGTAGTTGATAGTGACTTTCTTGTGTAGAAGCAGAAGGAAACAAAAAGCTGGTCTTAAAATATTGATCACTGCTCTAATGCACTTGAATCCAATGCCTTTAGCCAAGGCGATTTAAATGCCTTAGTAGAGATGGTATAATAGTGATTGTGTTGCTACCAGTGTAGCCTATTGTGGTGTTCACTTGGTCCTTTGAAACATAGATCCCAATATATAATGAAATAGATCAGGGGTGGGGAACCTCCTTGACTCTGGGAACCAGATCCTTATCAGGATCAGTCTTAGAGGCCAAATTTGACAGGTGGGCAGGGTGTATTGCTCCTAGGAGGCTGGGGAATGTGTTAAGAACCCCCTAGGCTACCACTGGATAGGCAAGTAAAGGTTTTAGGTCACATTGAAGAGGACTTACCAAGGCAGATATTTGTAAGCTGAAATATAATTTAAAATTATTATTTTGTAGTTACTATTCTTTAGCTAAATAACAATATTTCATAAGTATGAATATAGCAACAGTAGAGCACTGTAAACCAGCTGCTCCATATCTTTGCTTTTGGACCACCACCTTTCCCACATTTTATGCTCGCATAAAAAGCCAGTTTGCCTGCTGCTGCTTTGGTATTGCATCCTTGTTCTTCAGTTTATGTCACAAGCTATCCAGAGTCTTTGTTTAATGGTCTTTGTTGCATTTAGCTATGATAGGTAACGTAATAGCTTTCCAACTTTAACGATATAACTTCAGAAGTTCTTTGGTTGTATTAGAATGTACACATGGCCTCTAGCTATTTGTATTTGTTCGGTTTACTTTGTTGTCAAGTCTCGTTAGGACATTTAACATGGTTAGCTTGAGGTCAAGCATAACAAAAGCTTCGTGATTCTAAACAACTAGTACTAAGGTATTGAACCGTGTGATGCCACTCTTTTTAAATCATGTTGCTTTATAAAAGCAAAATGTGCAAGTTCTTGAAAGAGAAACTGTCTAAAGAATCTGGATGAATATTTTCTGATGCATTTTTCTGGTTTCTATTATGAAATTGGTATTTGTTGAGAAATTTGTAATCCTAAGAGAGAGAACTTGTTTTGCAATGTATAAAAAGTGTATAAAAAGCTAATCTTCAGGGAAAGGACATAAGCATAATTAATGGGTCTATAATAAAGCTGTCATGTGATTGCCTTACCCATTAAACATTCTGTGTAAACTAATGTCAGTTGGCATAGCTCTGTCTGTTCTTGACCAAAAATTACTATTACGATGCAGTAGAAGAAACTGCTTTTCACATTGAGGTTCTACAAGCAGTAGATGCAAGAGTGATTCTTGCTTCTGCTTTTCTGGGATAATGTGAAATAGGTATAACTTGCATCCACATTTTGTTGCTTCTCTGAATCAGAATCAGAATCTGATTGCTTCTCTGAACCTGCCAATGTACCCAGAGTTTATTACATCTGTAAAATTTCAGGGCGTTGTGATGGTGCATTGGCATTTTCATTATGAGAGCCTCACATCCAGGGGGTCGGCAACCTGCAGCCCATGTGCCACAAGTGGTCCATGGGGGTCATTTAAACGGCCCATGAGCTGTCCCCCAACCGAGCCGCCCACTCAGCGAGCCGCCCTGTGCTGCACTAAACCGGCGCAGCACGGAGCAGGGACTCACTTCCATGGCACTGGAAATCGCGTGTGCAGAAGCTGAAAATTGCATCTGCACAGACGCAGGCACCGGAAATCACGTGATCCAGCCCACAGAGCGATCTCCGCAGGCGTGAACAGGCCCAGGTCCATCTGTACATACTCAAACCTAAATTGAGAGGCTTTGGGGGTTACAGGTTATCTTACTCTGTATTACTCTATATTAGCTTAATTCTATATTAGCTTAATTTCACCCATTCTAAACCCTAAATGAAGTTTTTAAAATGTATTTAAAATTTCCTTCAGAAGGTTGAATAGCATGCATAAAAATAGTAAAGTAGTGTAAAATAGCAAATACTACATTACGTCTAAAAGGGGTCAGGGCTTCCTGATTGTCAAGATGAAAGAAAAGTAATTGAAAATGCCATTTGTGCTGCTATCATGTGCACTTAATTGGGAATGAATCCCATAGAGAAGCCATGTGTTCCTGGTGCACACCTTGATTTAGCATTGCTGTTAAGAGCAACATATGAAAATGCCGTAACTGTTCCTGGTAGGTTGTAACAAACCAGTGCTGATCTTGCAACAGAGTTGTAGGTTTCTGGCAGCTGGCGGTAGTCTATACCAGGTACAATATTGGAACAATAATCAAAGGCTGCAATGTAGTCTGTCAAGGTTATGAAAGCAGGAATAATAGGTCATAAATTCTTTCTGGAGTATGTAATTCCTATGCTTGATTGGTCAGCTATCTCTTGTTTTAAGTGTTATAAGGGGGAAATAGCTTCACTAATGTGGTATATTGTATCTAGTTCAGTGGACAGTGTTTTGGACATAGATTTCAATAGTATCTTTTTTCTCCAGACTCTCTGGCTACGTTTATCTCCCAATTTTGATTCCCCAATTGTACAAAATGATCTGTGAATGTTAAAGGACTTGTATTATGAGTGCTGTAACCTGATTCCTCTGAACTCGTGGCTTGAAGTTCTGATGACATAAGCACTGCTGCTTTCATAAACAGGTTTAAAGATAATCAACACTACATTATGCTTGCTTTGACATCTATTGGAAAAAATATTTTGATAGTGATGGTCATCTAATAAGTTACCTGTTTTCTTTCCAGAACATTCCGGATGTTGATGATGAAGGTTATAGCATTAAACCAGAAGCTAGTCAGAATATCCTTTTATTGTAATGCTTAATTATTAACCTAGAGCATGAGCCCTGCTGGATCCATGTCAAAGGCTAGTCTAGTCCAGCATTTTGTTCATGTAGTAGCTAACCAGATGCCTAAGAGATGCTTCAGATCACAAGCAAGAGAATGCTTGATAGCATTCTCTTGCTTGTGATCTGAAGCAACTGCTACTCAAGGCACCCTGCTACTTGATACTGCAGCCATTGTGACTAGTGGCCACTGATAACCTTATCTTCCATAAATTTATCTAATCTGTTAAATCCATCACAGTTTCCTGTGTATCCCACCATTATGGTTCATTGAATAACCCTGCTTTTTCCACAATCTGCATGTTATCTTGTTTTCTAAACTAGAAAGCCACAAATGTTGTAACCTTTCCTCATAGGGAAGTTGCTCCAGCCTCTGCATAATTTTGGTTGCCTTGGCTGTGTACAATCTCTTCACAAAGCTTTATGAATATGTAAAGGACTAATATCAGTTATTTTTGTGGGTCTTAAAAACCCTGTTTGGCAACTTATTAACTTGCAGTTGTTCTGTGTTTGTGTGTATGCATAGAGCAGTGCTATTAGTCATTATGTGATTAACTTCATGACGTTCACCTTAACTGCAAATAACATACCAAAGAGAACCACTTCTATTCTTCAAGTGATTCTGACTCTGAAGATGATGAACCAAGGAAGTTCCATGTGGAAATTAAGCCTGTACAGGCAAATAGTAGTTCTCATTATACAATGCCTTCACTGGATGAATTAAAAGAATCAATAGGGAACATCACACTTTCACCAGCTATATCTGTAAGTAAACTGAGCACAATATTTAGTATATCAGGCACAGTCGGTAAATAGTACTTTAAAACTAACCATTTTAGCACAAATGTAGAATATCTCAATTGCCTATTTTTAATAAGTTGTGGATTTCAAATGATAAAAGGATGAATTTTGGAATGTGGTATACCAGGTCTTTGGAGCAAGAGCAGAGATGCTGCCTGTGTATATATGGAGTTAAGGGAGTACATATGAGGTTAACACAGAGCCACTTTTTTATTAGCAAGAGCCTCATTATTCAGAAACAAACACCCCAGCAGAGCTTTTGAAGCTATATTCTGAACATATTATGTTATTTTCTAATTGTAATCACATATGCTGAAGTCAGATTTTTAGTTTAGAGAGAGTTCTTTGTGCGTGTTAGAATTACAATATTTTTGGCATGGTCCTACCCCATGCCAGTCAAGGCAGGCGAATACATTTTATTGGATTCCTATATTCCATCTTAACTGTCTTTAGAAAAGTGAGAAACGATCAGGTTCCATCCTATAGTGCAACCTGTCACATAACATTATTCGTAACTACAGTTTGCATTTTACATGGATAAATATGTCCCTGGCTGACTCTACAAATTTATCTTCCCCAGACTATATCTGCCTCGGGTGTATGAATCCAACAAACTATTTCATCTGTGCTTTGGCTTTTTCTGTACTGGAGTGTCTGCTGCTATTATGAGATGGAGTCTGTTTCTCAAAAGGCTAGGGAGAAGGGTTTAAAACAGTGTTTCTCTAACTTGGGCCCCCAGCTGTTGTTGGCCTACAATTCCCATCATCCCTAGGTAGCGGAACCAATGATCAGGGATGATAGAAGCTGTAGTCCCACAACCGTAGGGAACCAAATTTGAGAAACACTGGTTTAAAATAAAACATTTCTATATAATCCAGTACACATCCATTTTAACTATTTGTGTGTCAAATCTGAGCTTTTTCTATTTTTTGTGTTGTTTTCTTTGTGTAAAGGTCATTCTAGATCAGGGGTTGTCAGCCTGTTCCCTACTCCCACCAGTGGGCATTTCAGGATTCTAGGTGGGCGGCAGGGGGTTCTACGGCACAAGCTGAATCCTCCTTCCATTGAGCACTGGTGGGCAGTAAGGAAATTTTACCATCAAGAAAGATGCATTAGTGGGCAGTAGGTATAAAAAAGTTGACTACCCCTGTTCTAGATCAACGGTTGGGCTCTAATACCTATCAGCATGGCTACTGGTTGGGTGCTGGGACTTGTAGTCCAACATCATCAGAGGGCCATAAGTTAGCACACACACCCAGCTCTAGATAAAGATGGATACAAATATACAACTAGTGATTCAGTATTTTGGTATTTGAGATCTCCAATAAACAGTTGATACCATTCAGACCAGGGACGGGGGTGGCGCTGTGGGTAAAACCTCAGCGCCTAGGACTTGCCGATCGCATGGTCGGCGGTTTGAATCCCTGCGGCGGGGTGAGCTCCCGTCGTTCGGTCCCAGCTCCTGCCCACCTAGCAGTTCGAAAGCACCCTTAAGTGCAAGTAGATAAATAGGTACCGCTTACCAGTGGGAAGGTAAATGGCGTTCCGTGTGCTGCGCTGGCTCGCCAGAGCAGCTTCGTCACGCTGGCCACGTGACCCGGAAGTGTCTGCAGACAGCGCTGGCTCCCGGCCTCTAGAGTGAAATGAGCACACAACCCTAGAGTCTGTCAAGACTGGCCCATACGGGCAGGGGTACCTTTACCTTTTTTTACCATTCAGACCACACCATCAGGATTCTTGCCTTTTTCTTTAAAATGTTAAAATTATATTTTACAGTTAGGCTTTTTTATTACATTAACATTATGGCTTGATGCTTCAAGATTTAAAGTTGTGGGGAGGGGAATACAGTAGTACATTTAACTTGCACCAAATCATATGTAATTATGTTTTCCCTATTTTATTTTGTATGCTGACATCAGAGACATAGTCCTGTAAGTATTACATTATATTTACCATAGTTTACTTCTAATTAAAACTTAGCCGTGTGGGCTGGTGATTGTTTTGAGTGTGTGCATACATGTGTTTCATGGTGGTGAACTTCAAGCTTGCTTTTTTGCTGCACTTCCAAGACACTTTGAAGCGTTAGAGGCAATTGGCCCCTGACCTTATACTGTGTGAGGTCAGGGGCAAGGGGACAAGAGGCTGCCTCTTGTGGAGCAGTGTGGTCCCCATGACAATCATCTGAATTGGGGCACTATGTCAATTTCATATGAGCAGCTTTTTAAAAAACAAAAACAAAAAAACTGCATTTTGCTTCCTTAGCTGCTTTTGATCAGTAACTTACTTTCATATCAGCCCAGCACAGATTTCTCAGGGTGGCTTCACAATTTGACGCTTAAGCAGAAGCCATTTGAAGCTGCTCCCACATGGCTACTAATGTGCACACAGGTTATTTCAAGAAAATGCGGAGTAGCAGCTGCTTGGCTTTAAAAACACCTGCCAACAGTATTCAGCCTTGGTCATGAAGAAAAAAAGGAAGAGGACCAACTTAAGTGGCGTAAAGTATTGGCTTGCAATAGAGAGCAGTCAGCACATTGCAGCAGTTTTGGGCAGTCTGCATGGAATGGGATGGCCATATCGTGAAAAGCCACCATCGGTTAATTTTACCACAGATTGCAAACTTAATCTCCAGAAGATCTACCCAATATTTCACTACCTGTCTCTACCAGTTACTTTGCCTGTTAGAGGTACTAAGCCTAATAGCTTAGGCTTGGAATTTATCTCCAACTGCCAACTCTTTAGTTTAAGAAGAAAATATTTGTTCACTAAGCATTGTTCATTTTTGTTATTTTTCATCTAGGCACAAATGAACCGGAATTCATCCAGTAAGTGTGTATGAACTGCTGACCATCATCTGGTTTTTCTTATGTTTATATTAGACTTCAACTTCCTGTTCATGAAATCATGCCTGTATAAATTGTTTCTTGTAAATGAAAAGTTGTATGTGGTAGGATATCAGGGAGTCCTAAATCAAGGTTTGTTTTTTTTCTGCTGCCATGTTAATGACTTTAATGACAATTCACTCCCCTGCCCTCACCCACAGAATGCAAAAGTCTGCCTACATTTGGTAATTGTCCAAAACAGATATATATGTCCATAATAAAATTGATTAATAAAATGACTGTGTGATATTAGATGGTTTTAATGGAACTCTTAAAGAATCCGACAGTAGAACCACACATTAAAGCTTAGTGCTTGCATCCTGGCTTTAGGGTCAGCTTTAGGTTGCAGTCCAACTCCCCTTGGTGCCAGGCTTGTGGAGAAAATGGATTTGGTGGAGATATTCCTTCAGGCACCCCTGCCAGCCTCCACCCACAGAGTAACTGCTGGCATGGAGCTCTTCATTCCATTTGCTGGACGGACAGAAGTACTGTGGGATCCCCTGGGGCAGTACCTCACAGCTCCAAAACAAGGGTGTTCCAAGGTGGGGCTGGCCCATGCTGGGATCTGCTTGATCCTTAGCCTCACTGATGTCACTTGATGGCATCTGACCCAATATAGGCTTAGTTGCTGCTCCTTTGCCTTCTCTCCCAGGCAGCACAAGTGATGGAGCTGTGGTGATGGCTCTCTTACTCCACCATGCCCCGCTGCTGCTCAACCAGCATTTGGATTGTCCTGTAAGCTATTTCTAAGCACTTCCAACTTTCAAAAAGGAATAATATATTTGTCCTGTTAAACTTTTCTAAACCCTTATAGGATATGGTGACAGTTTGTACACGATGTTAAAAGAACCAGCCTTCATTGGAGCAATGTGTATAAAATATGTGACAAAGCTCTTCTCTTGTGTGCTGGTGGTGCTCAAAGAAGACTTATCTAGCTTGGCCCTAAAAGGAAAAACATTAGAGAGTTGTGATCTCCCAGCTTTTTTATTTTGGAGCGGGGCATTCAGAATCAGGACTGAAGCCTGAGGAACTACAGGTTAACCCCCCATGCTATTTTCAGCTGCTATTTCCCTGTTAGGGCAATCATACAAGTACACTACAGTAGTTCCTTAAAGGGGTGAGTAGGAGCTAGGGAAGGACACGGGTGGCGCTGTGGTCTAAATCACAGAGCCTAGGGAAGGTCGGCAGTTTGAATCCCCGCAATAGGGTGAGCTCCCGTTGCTTGGTCCCTGCTCCTGCCAATCTAGCAGTTCAAAAGCATGTCAGAGTGCAAATAGATAAATAGGTTCCGCTCCAGCGGGAAGGTAAACAGCGTTTCTGTGCACTGCTCTGGTTCACCAGAAGCGGCTTAGTCATGCTGGCCACATGACCCAGAAGCTGTACGCCGGCTCCCTCGGCCAATAAAGCGAGATGAGCGCCGCAACCCCAGAGTCGTCTGCGACTGGACCTAATGGTCAGGGGTCCCTTTACCTTTAAGAGCTAGGGAACCTTTGCAGTTGGCAGGGTGCTACATGACAGAGTGATCTACACGTTCCCATATAGAAGTGACTTCCATATAGGAATTTGTCAGGTATTAGTTACTTGAATACTAAAAGTTACTTTGTCAGCACTGTGTACATATGTGCTTAATTGTAAAAACGTGTCTCTTTCTAGATTTGCTTAAGGGTTTAAATACCTATTAAATACTTAGTGATTTAATACAAGTTATTAACCTTTAACTGCAAAGACAGGCTTGTACCCCAAATTTTCTTATGAGCATGTTAAGAAATCAGGGTTTTCCCACAGGCCTGTTACCAATGCACCTCTGAAAATCTGTTTTTGAGAACTGGAAGTCTCTTGAGAATAGTGCAGGGGGCTATAGATGGAGAGAAATTGTTGCAAAAATCAACCATCTTCTTACATTAGAAGAGCAAATTAGAATCCAAGCCATAGTTTGAGAAGGATATTGTAATGCCTGTGTTTTACAGTAAAACTATTTTGAGATCAGTATCTTGCAAAACTCACTTCCTATTTATTTTTCTATTCATATCCTGGGTTTTTTTTTAATTGGAGTCTTCAAAGAGGCTCTCAACATTTATAAAATGCATTGGAAACATTAAAAACTTTACATCTTAAAAACTAACAAACTGATTCCGTTTAAGCAGGCATTTGATGTCCTTCCACACCCATGTCCTTCCTGGATTCCTTCTCATACAGCAATTTTTGTTATAAACACTTTTGGCAAAAGCAGAAGATTCATACTGTGATGCATTTCCACTTCATGTCAGTGTTTGAGTTGTTTTGTATTACATCTTTGCCATTTAAAACATTACTTTTATAAAGCTGGCTGATTTTGTTAATTAAATGTCATGGCTTTCAATTGTCATAATATCTTTTAGGTGAAGAATTAACAAAATCAAAGCTTTCTGCTTCATCTAATGAGTAAGTTTCACATTAGACATTTATTTTTATTTGAAGAGTCACTGAATATTAGGTTTGAAGGGCTTTCTCCCCGCCCCCCAGATTCCTGTGTTCAGTGTTCAGTTCTGATGTGACAGTTTAGGTGTGGGCTGCTTGGGACTCCAAAAGATGAATTTCAGCATTTATTTATATATTTTTTCATCCTTCACTTTGGATGCTTACCTGACCCCCCTTTTAATTTGTGCTCATATCATGTGATACATTACAATGTACATAGCTTTGCATCTGAAAATTTATATTTGTTCTGCCAGAAGAATATAAATCACTTTCTTGCTGTCAGTGCCTTAAAGTCAACCTAAATTCTACAAAGCCATATTGGAAAAAATAATAGCATCGTTGCAGACCAAGGCCAAAAAGAATCAATTAACTTGCTAGCCATGCATGATTCCATCCCCACCCTGAAGTGCCGCTCTTAGAAGCTGCCATTATATAGGAAGTTCTTCAGTGGAGTGCTAAACAGATTGCTTTGTCAGTGCAAGCTTTTCTGCTTGTCTGAGGGAATGAACTGCCCTCTCCTCCCCCCATGCATTGTTTCAGGAGTTCCTCTGCCCCTCCTGAGTAAACCTGGCCCATAGTTATTGTGTGTAAAATGTATTTTGTTCTATCTGAATCATAAGGTTTTTTTAAGTCAAATCAAACAGATTTGTGACAGAATTTGATTCAGATGCTTGCAGAAGGGGTTTCATTCCATCCGCCTTTTCCAAATAAAAAAATATGGTATAGCAAATTTCAGTATGTCCTCATCACGTACCATGTTTTTCTTTACTTTAAAAAAATAATTTAATAATTGTTTGGTCAGCAGTTGTTTGATCTTATTTTACAAACACACAAGTTCCCAAAGTGGTTTATGGCACATAAAATAGAAACATCAATAGCAAAAGTAACATTGGCATGTCAAACAATTGACAGTTTCAGGGACAATGTCTATGATAATTCAATAGACCATTAAAAAGTAACTCGGCAGCTCAAAGCAGCTGTAGGAGTGCACAGATGTAAAATTAGATTAAAGCTACAGTATTCACCCGACTAAGCTGGCAGTAAACCCCATTGAATTCAGTAGGGCTTATTTATGAGTAGAAATAGTTAGGATTGCATTATTAATTAGCCAAGTTCTCAAAAATGGCAATAATGGATTAAAAGCTATAAGAATTGTAATACTTTATATTGATTTAAAAAACCACTAGTATTCTCCCTTTCAACATTTGTAAGGGAATAGTTTCTGGTGTAAAATATTTAAGTATGCATTATTATTGTTTTAATATGCATATGCAGCTTCAACTGTTAGTTCAGTTCTAAAAACATACCTGGTATGAGTTATACTCATTTTATGATGACTTATAGGAAGGGGAATAATGACCTCCTGGCATGGGATCCACTCTTTAGGAATTCTGGTGATTCATCCTCCCTGACTTCAACAATGTCTTCATCTTCATCAGGTAGGTTTATTATTAACAGAGAAAAGCCCGTGGAAGTGCCTCTTTTTCCATTGGAAAACTTTAATGACAAGCGTGCAATGTAAATAGGATTTTCAAACGTAGTCACAGTAATGTCAACTTACATATGATTTCTAAAAAAGAAAATGCTGATAAAGAACACGCAGATCCCACTTACTGAACACAATTTGTTCCCTGGAAAGTATTTGCATAACAAGTCCATGCTTTCCATTGATTCCTAGGGGAACATTTTTAATCTGGGATTTTTCTGATCTCACCACTTTTTCAATTATTATTTTTTTAATGATTGTAGCCAAACAGAAAAAAAAATGATTTGTCCAATCATTCCTCCCCTGATTTGTCCAATCTTCTTTCCCTCCGTGCATGGTTTCTGCCTGAAAATGGTTCCAACTCCCCACCCCTCAAGTACCAGTGATACACACCAGGTCACCCCATTCATTCATGATCAGATCATGGATCAGCCTGGTTTTATTACAGACAGTAATGAAGATGCTGCTTCTTGATTGAGTCTTGCTCTCCTGGCTTCAGCAAAAGGAACTCGAAGCCTCCAGAGCACAGCGGGTCCTCCTGCTGCGCTCCAGAGGCTTCAGGCGGCTATTCCTGAAGCCTGGAGAGCGAGAGGGGTCGGTGTGCACCGACCCCTCTCGCTCTCCAGGCTTCAGCGAAAGTAATGCGAAGCCAAGAAGCGTGGAGGGAGCGCTCCCTCTGCGCTTTGGAGGCTTTGCGTTGCTATTGCTGAAGCCAAGGAGCCTGCATTCGCTCCATAGGATGCACACACATTTCCCCTTAATTTTTGGAGGAGGGAAAGTGTGTCCTATAGAGCGAAAAATACGGTACTTTCTAGTGCTACTTTTTAGAGTTGTATTCATCCTATTGTTACCACTTGACCACCAATGTTGTGGTCAGTACTGTTGAACTGTTTAGTCCAGTAGTTTCTCTGTTTAAATTGGTTTTCTATTCCAATAATTAGTGTACTAGAATATTTTATTGCTGTTCGTAAATGTAAATTTTATAGAAATATATTAATCTTTACTGTTGCCTTCCAGCAAGACCAACTACCCCTCTTTCTGTGGGTACCTTAGTGCCTCCTCCAAGACCAGCTTCTAGACCAAAGTTGACTGCAGGGAAACTCAGTGGAATTAATGAAATTGTAAGAGCAATACAACTTGCCTTAAGTTATATTTATCTCTCAGTGTAGCTTTTCCTACTTAACTTTTGTATGTATTCATGCTTTTGCATTTTGTTTTCAAGCCAAGGCCATTCAGCCCTCCTTTGACCTCCAATTCCAGCCCACCTCCTTCAGCTCCTTTGGCACGTGCAGAGAGTTCCTCCTCAATATCATCTTCTGCTTCATTAAGTGCAGCAAATACACCTACAGTTGGTAAGTAAGTCTATCAGTGATTCCCTGTGTAGTATCTAATTCTAAAACTTTTTTAGCCTTTGAAAAATGGATATAAAAGCTATTTATAAATCCTTTAGATGAGATGTGAAATAATTTGTTTAGGAATAAAGGAGCTGCTCCAGAAAGGGCATGAATGCATGCACACACACACCACACACACACATTGCAAACATGCAGTGACAGGATTCATTTTAACAGGATTTTAGACTTTAAACATAGGTGATCTGTATTTTTCTACAAGTGGGACATCTGCATGATAAAGCCTATAAGGTACTGATAAGTTTCTTTTGGAGAGAATACTTATTTTCATAGGTGACGTTTTTCTCCCTTTGCGAAAAAGCTTTTTAAAAAATACTGAATTATTAAATTGGTTGTCTGGTTCTGTTCATGATAACAAGCAATTATCCAAACAGATTTATCTGGATTGATTTTCAAAGATTTAAGATGCAGCATTTGACAAATCTGGCCTTGCTCTCTTAAAAATCATTGTATCAGCTGAATGGAAAACATTTTTAATGTGTTCACCAGCAGTATGTAGAATGTTCAGCTGTTGTCTGGGGGTCATGTTAGCTGTCTTATAACTTCTGCCTCATCCTTCAGGCCAAGAGAAAGGAACTTACGCAGCTTCCTTCTTTCCCTCCTTCTGTTGGTTGGTTATAAGTCGCTTTGGATTGCCTTTGGCAAGATTTAATTAAATAATAATAATAACAATAATAATAACAATAATAATAATAATAATATCCCAAATTATTTTTGTAATGTGTTATTTTAAGTAACATATTTAAAGAAATTCCTTCTTCTTTTTCATCACCATCTTCCTAAGTAATCTTTTTAAAAGTTACAGAACATACAGAATTACTTGGCATTTATTTTGTTTTATACATTATTGTAAGAAACGTTCAAAAATAAAGCCGTATTCACAGTGTGGGGATTCCAGTGCCCAGCTGGCTTTGTCCCCTGCTGTGCTTGTGCCAGGCCTATCAGCATATGGGCCCTGTGTACATGGTCTCTACCCCTCAAAGCCATCTGTGTGAGGGAAGAATGTTCTGCAGATTGGGCCTACATAGCCTTATTTCCAAGGAGCAAAGAGGGCCAGTAGGTGTTGTTTCAGTCTTCCACCACACATAGATATTATGTCACCTGCATTACTCTGAAACTTTTTGTTGCTGTAGAACTACATGGTTTCTTGTTCTTTCCAAAGTGGAAAAAATGATGTGATTATCTTACTTTAAAGTGGGCAAGGAAAAGTTACTTTTCTGCAGTCATTATAGAGGAAATGGAAATAATCGACATTAACTGGTGGAGTCCTTTGTTAAATATAGACTTGTTATCTATATTAAATTGTTGATATGATGTTATACATACATATATGCATGCAAAAATCCTAGTGCAATATCTTAAAATCTGCATCATCTAATATTTGTACTTTAGTATTTAGTCTTACATTAATAATTAATGTCTTTTGAAATTCATAGCTGAAGTAATCCATCTTTGAAGTTGCTAACATGATAGGAAATGACATCAATAAACTCTATGCATTCTAGGTATTTCACGTGGCCCTAGCCCTGTCAGCCTTGGAAACCAGGACACTTTGCCTGTTGCAGTGGCCCTTACTGAGTCTGTTAATGCCTACTTCAAAGGAGCAGATCCCACAAAGTTAGTAAAACATTTGTTTTGAATTTTATATCTTGCATTAAAAAAAGATTAAGGTTTTTGTTTTGTTTTTTACTTTGGAAAAAATAATGGAACTTCAGAAATGAAATTCTAATGTATATTGTTCAGTGTCTATTTGGATAAATACACTGCTGATGAAAGTATGGATTATGTTGTTAGATAACTATTGAATGTCATTCAATGCCTGCATCAGACTTGGTTTTCATTTTTATTTATGAATGATTCTTAGGGTAATATTAAGCTGTGACTTCCAACTTGTACATCAGACTTCTGCTTATGCAAACAGGTCTCCCTTTTGTCTCTTTCCCTCTGTAGCCCCCAAAATTTGCTCCATAGGTTGGGGGACTCCATAAGGTTGGGGGACCTTCTGGAGTAGCTGGGGAATAGATGAGGAGACAGGTAGCTCCCTAGAGGAGATGAAAAGTATCACATCTACTGCTGTGGCATTGGATCTCGCTGTTCCTGGGAACAAAGTCTACCCAGTACCATATTTATATACCACTTTTCTACATAAAAAGGCATAAAAGCTAACAATGTATAAGAGCACATAAGAAGCCATTTCAGAGCCTATACATAGCATTTATTACCTGTTTCCAAAAGGCAACAAGTTAGGCAAGTTGTCCTCTTGAGGGAGGGAATTGTCCAGCTCCCAACTGGAGATGGTCTAGCATCCAAAAAGACCTCAAGCAATATTTCACTGGTTGACCATAATGGGAGTCATGAGGCATTCCAAAGGTACTCAAAACTTGTGCCATATGTTTAGAACTTTCTGCTGAAATCTCTCCTAGTTCTAAAATTGCATTATAAATGAGCAATCTTAGTAAATTTGTATGCTAACTACAGTAATACTTTTTTCCAGTTAGATTGTTATAACAACAGACATGTTTTGACTAAATGTAGCATGCATCCTATAGTTTGTTGTAAAAGTAATGCTTGTAATTTGACATCTTTTTTTTTAGATGTATTGTGAAAATCACTGGTGATATGACAGTCTCATTCCCAAGTGGAATTATTAAAGTCTTCACCAGCAATCCATCTCCAGCTGTGCTCTGCTTCAGGGTAAAAAACACAAGCAAACTAGAGCAGGTTCTTCCAAATGCACAACTTGTATACAGGTTTTGTATTTTTTTATCTAATAGTAAACTATCTAATTTATAAATGTGCTTTGTTGCATTATTATCTTTTTATACATTCTCTCATGCTGAAACCCTGTTCACCCTGCAAATATGCTTTGGTAAATTGCATTGTATATTTTATGCTTCATTCCAATTCTAGTGTTACTTTTAGAGATTTAATAAACTTGCAAGTTTCCATTAGAGCTCACTTAGAACAAATTACTGAAATAACCTAATTTTAAACCATAAACATTTTTCGTAGTACCATGATTCACAGCTCCTTAAAAAGCTCCCCCACCCCCCGCCAGGTTCACCACGCAGAGTCCACATTGCATGCACACACAAGATGTAGAAACAATTCCCAGAGGGGTAATTCATAGAGCAGTAGTGGGTCCATGGTGTCTGAGAACTGGATGAATGCTAAATAAATGGTGGTGCTAAAGAAATGCATAGCGGCAGTGTTAATTAACCATAATGTCCACAGCAGTAGTGCACTGTTTCATGGGTAACATAGATGTCTTCCCACCTCCTAACTATGCTGGTATTCCTTACCCCATGAAGCTAGTTGCATTTCCTCATATGGTTTGATATTACAAACAGATTACATAGCATGCTTCGTTTCCTCAAGGCAAGCATCTAATGCTTTTTGTGATTTTATTTTATTTTATTTACATTATTTTTCAAAACATATTAAGCTCCTTCATTTGAGGAAGGATTTAATCCAGTTTTGAAACATGTGTTAGAGAATAGTTCAGACATCACTCATCACATCAAACCGGAAAACAAAAATTGTATCACTTGTAAACGTTTAGGTACAATCTTAACTTGTTGTTGATTTGTGCCTGTGTGCCATCATAAGGATATGTGTCACGAGTCCCCATAGGTGTTTGGCTTGCAGGTTGAAAGTATGGCAATACATTCTCTTATCAGAATTCTTTGATTCCCAGGAAATCTGAGGGTTGCTCTGAATTTACTAGCTTTCTGCAGGCTCAGGATATGCCATATATCTTCAGGATTCCTTTTTAAACAATTGGCCGTACACGACACACAGAGTACCTCATTCATTCCTGTGAAACTACAGCCTTCATTTTGGGTTTACATATGGATTACACTGGTCTCTTAATCGCAGTTACCTAATTATGTTTTGAGCCACTGAATAAAAAGTTGATTTCTTTACTCAGTACAGAACGTGTTCACTGTGGGCAGCTGCTCAAGCTGGACAGAAACTGCTGTGTAATCGACACATATGAGAGTGATTAAGGCTACGGTCTTAGACCAGCTGTCTCTCTTACTGGACAACATGAATTTCCCCCAGGATATGCTGTTTGTGTGTTTAAAACTAGCATGCTTTCTTCTACAGGGTTATACATAAATATAATTTGTGCAACATTTATTATGAAGTAAATTAAATTCATCCTGGGCTGCTCCTGTCTCTGTGTTACAGTGGAAGTAGACTTCTAGCTACTTCATATAGCACCCACTCTGTAAAAATGCAAAATTGAGTATAAAATTGTAGAGGTAGTGTATTGCAACATTTTTACCATCATACTTTATTCATTTACTTACATACTGCTTTTTATTTATACATCATAAATCAGTTCACAATATGCATAAAGAAATAACAGTTGAACTTTCCAGATAGTCATATAATTTCAGCAACTACAGAAGCCAAATAATTTACATATAGGGTGCTGAGGCAGAGAATGTGTGAAATGCCAAGTCCTTCTAGTTATATATGGGCAGTGGGAAGTGAAACCAGAAACTTCCAGGTTGTAATTTAGCCTCTCTGCTACAGCAAAACATCATGAGCAGAGACAAAGTCACTGTTCTGCAAATATGCAAGAGTTCATTTAGTTTTAATCGGTGGGTTCCATAGCAGCTCCTATTTGTCTGTTTGATCTTCTGCAAAGGTATAAAACAGTTCTTCTGTGTGTGCTGCGGACCCTTTGGATCCAACCCCCATCCATAGAAGTAGTTTTAAAAGATGGTTAAAAACTTTGTATTCCTTCTTTTACAAAACATTTCCTATATGTAAGAAATCTAAAACCTGTGTTTTCACCAACTTTTTGTGCACAGTGATCCATCACAAAGCGATTCCAATGTAAGAGATTTTTGGATGGACATGCAAGCTGTTACAGTCTACCTCAAGAAGCTATCGGAACAGAATCCTTCAGCTTCTTACTATAATGTAGATGTTCTAAAATATCAGGTAACTTTTTATTTTTTACTTTACTTACACCACACTCGCTTGGCCTTGCATCCGACTGCAAAAAAAGTAATTGACTCTCCCTTGATTAATTTGTTCAGACTGTTTTTCCTCACAGTATTTATAGAAACATTCTGGTATTTTCTTTTTAAGGCTCATATATGATAGCCTAATACTTCTGATCTTGGCTGTTGTCCTAGCTACAACATGCTGTTTGTTGCCTTTTTTGCCCAGATGGGTTCAAAGATCAGGACGAATACTTTGCAGTACTGAAAGACACATCTTGGAGCCAAGAGTTCATAACTTCAGTCTGTGCCTTTATCATCTAAAAGTATTTCCTGGCAACGTAGCCATTTTCAGGAATTTTTATAGTAATGTGGTTAATGTATACATATTAAGTGTAAAGCTTCTGATTAAGTATATTGCAGAACACAGCACAAAATTGAAACTTTATAGTTTTCATTATTGGACCTAAAAGTCATTATTTGATTATTTTCAAAGGTATCTTCAAATGGCATCCAATCTGCACCTCTGAATCTTGCTACGTACTGGAAGTGCAATAGTAACACTACTGATGTAAGAGTCGATTACAAATACAACCCGGCCTCTATGGCAGTGCCAACTATGCTTTCTAATATACAGGTCATGGTACCAGTTGATGGAGGTGTAATGAATATGCAGTCACTTCCTCCAGCAAAATGGTAATTTTTTTAAAAAATATTATTATTATTTTACTGCTGATACTACATGGAATTCATTCCACTATGCTGCTACTGTTTTACATCTAAAACATTGTGAAAAGCAATCCTTTTATTTTTAAATTTTTCACACCATGGTACTGATATTAGGAGTGCTGTACATCTCCTGAAAGATAATACACAGAAAACTAGGTTTTCTGCTTTACTACAAACCTTCAACAAGACAATGACTTTTTCAGGATATTTTAGACTACAAAGTTAATTTCCTTGTTCTGCCCAGCATCTAGCATATTCTTGTTAAGTAAAAATAAAAAAATAAAATTAATGAAAATATTTATTTATTTAAGCAATATATATCCTGCTGGGACACAGGTGGCGCTGTGGGTTAAAGCCTCAGCGCCTAGGACTTGCCGATCGAAAGGTCGGTGGTTCGAATCCCTGCGGCGGGGTGCGCTCCCGCTGCTCGGTCCCAGCGCCTGCCAACCTAGCAGTTCGAAAGCACTTCCGGGTGCAAGTAGATAAATAGGGACCGCTTACCAGCGGGAAGGTAAACGGCGTTTCCGTGTGCGGCTCTGGCTCGCCAGAGCAGCGATGTCATGCTGGCCACGTGACCCGGAAGTGTCTCCGGACAGCGCTGGCCCCTGGCCTCTTAAGTGAGATGGGCGCACAACCCCAGAGTCTGTCAAGACTGGCCCGTACGGGCAGGGGTACCTTTACCTTTACCTTTATATCCTGCTACGATTGTCTCTTATCAGTTTACAGGCATACAATACCAAAAAAAAGTACAAATCAATTTAAACTATAAAATCAAACTTCAATTAAAGTGCCTGCTGGAATTAAAAAGAGAAGTCATCATAGGCACTGAACTTTCAAAAGGAAGCCAGCCTATATGACCTTTACCTGGAAGGGAGTTCTATAAAAATTTGCCATTAGGCTGCAGTCCAATAACCAGACTTTACTTCTTAACAGGAATTCAGAGCAGATGAAAGCTTTATGGAAATTATCTAGTATTTCAGAAAAATCAGAAAATGGAGGTAAGAAAGTATTTTTTAAAAAATTAAAGTTAACCAGTATATATTTCTTGTTTATTTTCTATTTCAAATTTAACAAGTAAGCAGTGGAAAACTGATGCACACTTAATGGTGTGTTTGGTATATAGATAATTTTATACATTTTCCACCTTTTTATATGTATTATGTATTTATATCAGTGTATTTACATGTCTTGGGGGGGGGCCTTTCTGTTGGAATTCTGCTACCCGGTCATCGGTATGTGCCTATCTGATCAGGCACCGGCTGAATTCCTTAGACCTCCCTCGGGCGACTCCCGGCAGGATAAACACGAGGTCCGTTCCGGCGATTTTCCTCAGGCTGTGAGGAAAACACACCAACTGCTTCTCCTCCTCTCCTCCTCCCTGCATATCCCCAGGGAGGGGAATCAGACACAGACAGTAACGTATCTACATGTCCTTTTATTTGTGTCTTTTAGCAGTCATCCAGAAAACATGTCTGCTCTCTTCAACATACAGAGAGAAACTCAACCCATGTACATCCTGTACAGGTCATATGACAAACCCACTGAGCTAACATCCGGTGCTCAGTACAGAATGGACTGCCCCTTTGTTCCCATGGCAACAGTCACAAACTTCCTGTTTGGCTTTCCAGCCACAAGCAGCAGACTGTGCTGCCTTTGTTTGCTGCAGCTTTGGTGCTTTAGAATAACACTTTCAAGTGGAAAAAGATGCCTACTAATGTATTTCTGGGATGCGGGTGGCGTTGTGGTCTAAACCACTGAGCCTCTTGGCTCAGAAGGTTGGCGGTTTAAATCCCCATGACGGGGTGAGCTCCTGGTACTCGGTCCCAGCTCCTGCCAACCTAGCAGTTCGAAAGCACATCAAAGTAGATAAGTAGATAAATAGGTGCTGCTCCGGTGGGAAGGTAAATAGCATTTCCGTGTGCTGCTCTGGTTCACCAGAAGCGGCTTAGTCATGCTGGCCACATGACCCAGAAAGCTGTCTGTGGACAAACGCCGGCTCCCTCAGCCTATAGAGTGAGATGAGCGCTGCAACCCTAGAGGCGTCGGCGACTGGACTTAACGGTCAGGGGTCCATTTACCTTTTAATGTATATCTAGGTCTCTTTTGTTCGAAAGGCACTTTTATGATTTACCTTACCTTCAAAAATAAATTCAACTATATATTTGCAGTTTTAAAGTTGGCCTTGGATATTATAGGCTGTCGCTTTGGTCATCAAAATAGCAATGAGAAATAGTGGTTTTGCCTATTTATCCTAAACTCAATGAAAGGAAACCATGGATAAGTTTAAATGAGTGAGTGTGCAAGCACAGGCTGTGAAAATGTGGTCACCACCTCCTCTAGTCCTTCTACCACACTACCTGGAGCTAGGTCAGCTGATCAGTGCAGTCAGTGAGCCCCAAGTGCCAACTGGAAGCTTAAGTTCCCAGTTGCTCCTTTGCAGCTGTGTCTTAACCACCCCACATTTGACATCACATTACATCACGTTTAGAGCAAGTGGATGTGGTTTGAGAGAAATGCCATTGCAAGCCACATTAGAAGTCCTACTGGGCCTAAATAGGTCCATGGACTGAAGGTTCCCCACTGCAGATGTTGACTTTTTATGTGCTGAAATGTATTATTGCCTGTATTATTGACTTATCAAGGTATTCTCCAAATTATTTCCCATCCAGCTAGATGGTGCATTACAAACCAAATCCTTAATTATTATTCACTTTGTTTGTGTTTTCCCCCTGAATAGGCTCTGGCTCCCTCAGAGCCAAATTTGACCTTTCAGAAGGACCCAGTAAGCCAGCAACACTTGCAGTGCAATTTATCAGTGAAGGAAGCACACTTTCAGGAGTAGACGTTGAACTAGTAGGCACTGGCTATCGGCTTTCCCTACTTAAGAAGAGATTTGCCACTGGTAAGAAGCATAATCATAATAGGACATACATTTCTTACTTTTTTAAATCATCAGTGGGATGTGGTTAATGCAGTACCAGTTTGCCCTTGCATGGAAGTCAAACATACCTCCTGAAAGTACACTGTGACTCACTGTGGTTCTGCTATACTCAGAACCATGAGTGCAAAGGGAAAACATTTTTCTGTAATGTAGTAGACTCAGGAGAGTTTCCCGTGTCAGTCACAGTGCTTTGACATGAATCTCCCCTTCACATTTTTCAACATTTACAATGGCAAATACCCAGTGTATGTTCTACAAACATATCTGTTGAGAAAAGTGTGTGGGGAAAACCTATGTTCTGTATTCACTTGACATCATGGAATATAAGCAACTGAGTGCTCTAACATATACAATTCAAACATTGAAAACAGCGCCACCATTTTTGGCTGGCTGTGTTAGCCAACCAAAAATTATGATTGCCTGTCCCTGTCTCTCCCCTTGTTGGCTCGCTCCCTCCCTGCCTTTCCTGTAAGTAAGGCTGGGAAAAGACTTGCTGCTTTGGTTGAAGTTCTAGGTTTGGGGAGAAGAGTGGAACTTGTGTCACCAGAGCACAGGAACCTATTTGCTATGGCCAGTGGAAATGTGGAAGCATACCGTATTTCACTTCATACTAGTCGCCACCATGTAATAGTCATGCACCCTTTTCTCAGACCCCAAAATTGGTTCCAGAGCATTCCCTGCGTAATAGTTGCAGAGGTAAATCTGAGGCAAGCTGGGAGTAGGCACAGGGGGCTCCTGAGGCAGTGAGGGCCAGAGTCCAGGCCCTCACTGGCTTGCCAGCTGGAGGAGACAAGACAAGGCAAAGCCAGGCCTGGGCTGTTACTGTTGCCACTGCCACTACTGTCGCCACCTTGGACTTGCAAAGAAGGGGAAGCAGCAGGCGGGCAAATGTCTCCACTGCCCATCCACCACCTTCCTCCTCCTCTGCATGAGCAAATAGCCTTGAGAAACCCAGGAAGAAAGAACTCTTAACAATGACTGAAGCCGCCACCTCTCCCAACAGAGCTTTGCGCTGGGAGAAGGCAAAATCCAGCGGAAAGGGTGAAGTCTGTGCCTTTTGCTTTGTATTGCAACAGTGCTCTGTTAAGAAAACCGGAGTCCATAGCATGTTGTTGCTTCTTACCATAATTCACCTTGTAATGGACGCACCCCCCTTTTTTGGAAGGGAAAAATTGGCACAAAAAATGTGACCATTACGCGGCAAAATACGGTAATTTTAAAATATTGCCTTAGTTCAAGAATCAATAAATCATTTATTGTGTTTGACTAAAAGCCATTACAAATTCAATTATAGATCCACAAGTCAATTAAAACCTGTTAAAAGAAATACAGAGATATACATCAATTTACAATAAGTCACATTAATGAATCGCCTGCACAGTCTACAGCAATGTCTTTTATATGGCTAGCATATTTTAGCAGTTTTAGCAAATAGGGCTGTTTTGTATGTGACAAGTGGATCTTAGTTGTTATCTTTAAATAGAAGAAAATTCTTTTTAAGTAATTAGTATAACTGTTTTTCACTTTATTGAAAAGGTATTAACTACAGAAGCTTTTTCTGTCTTTCAGGTCGATATATGGCAGATTGCTGATGAGCCAGTGTGGGGGCAGATGAGTTCTCTCAATGAACAGAAATTCACTATTTTACTACCTTTCCAACACTATTTTAACATGCATTTATTTTTTTAAAAATGTGTTGCTTAGTTTTTGAGTCTTATATCCAACAGAAATGCACTTTCCAAAATAAGTCATTTAAAACAAACTATCTATTTTATTAGCACTGAAGTGAACTCCAACACTATCTGTAGGTGGTCATCTGAAATACTGGGAAACAAGATTACACAAATGCTTAATACTTATGTAGCCTCAAAGCCAAAATAGCAGTCATTTCTGGTATTTAAAAGGTGTGGTGCTTTGTGATACCAAAGGCAACCACATTATTTTAGCTTTCTATAAATATTACTGAAGTATACTTTTTTCAGTTTCAATATTGCCATTTCATTTAAAAAAGTGGCAAAGTAATTTTTGTTTCATTCTTGTATATTCATGTGCCATATCTGGTTAGAGATGCGTATACAAAATAACTTGATTTTCATATACCATATATAATTAAGTGTATATTATTTTATAAAAGATGGTTTTAAAAATGTAAAGTGCAATGTTTTTTTAAAAAATTGCAACAGACAACAGATATTTACTTCTGCCATTAGTTAACGTTATGGGAGTTGTAATTTTTAATTAATGCTGTAGATTAATTTATTTTTATATGGAATGTATAACATTTGTGCCTTTTTAAAACTGTGCCTATCAAAATGTCTATATGCCCCTTATATCTTTTTTTCTATGTCTAGATCTTCCATACAGAAAAGCTGATGTTTTTCTGTGTAATATGTACAACTACATAATTCCCTAAAGCAGGGATTTGGAAGGGAAACTTCAAATAACTCTAAAACAGCCGCTAAAATATTACATTGCTTCCTTGTGGGTTGAATGCAATAAATGCAGCCACTGTAAAGGGAACTGCTTGACTTTTATATATTCACAGAAAAACAACTTGATATCAAAATTCAACTTCAGTATCACCAAAGATGTGTAAAATCCTGAAGGTGTGTTAAATAAGTTTAAAACAATTTATACAAGAATATTTATAGCATTCCCTTTTGCTAACTAAAAAGTTTTGAAGTTTCAAGTGCTTTCAAAGGTGACATGAATGTAAATGTAGTAGCTTTAGAGAAGTAATATTTTTCAATGTTTATTTTGAGCAGAACAAAAATTGTCATTCATGCTAATTTCAACAAAATTGATAAACTTAAAAATTGATAAACTTAGCATTTGAATGTTTGGATTCATCACTTTTTAAACACAGTGGCTCTAAACATCAACAGAAGTGATCTAGTGGGATCATTTTTAGCACAAATTCAAACTTTTAAAGCTTGCTATGTATTGTGTTGTTAAGAACTTGTTAAATCCTGAAATAAAAAGTTAAAGGGATATGGAATTCTGTGCACTTCTGAATTGCAGTGTCTAGGGGGAAAATAATTAAATATAAAAATGCTTATAAAATCAGTATTGGATTGACCAGTCAGCTTTATATATAAAATGTAGATTATATAATGCTTTTAGCCACAAATTTTGGAGAATGGGAACACACTATAAAGGCTGCAACTAGTGGCAAGTGCATATGTTAATGCACGTGTTACATAGATTTCAAATGAATTTATATTCAAGCTGAGTATCCTGTCCTCCCCTCTCCCCCACTTTAATCTCCTGCAAAAGGAGACAGAATATCAGAGATTTTGGGGAACCAGGAACAAAATTAGGAACTTCTGGCTGGAGAATGGGCTTGCGTTACAAAGCAGCTGAAGGTTGTTTTCATTTTTAACAAACAGAAAAATAAACTCTTTACTGCCATTCCAAGTGGTGTTGCCCTGAGCAGTGTTTCTTTTGAAATTAGAAACAGAATGTCCTGTAAGAATGACACACTGTTATGACATAGTGTTGTTCCCAGCAGCACTCTTGGAAGGAAAAGAGGTGTCTGTCACCATTGGTCAATGACATAGTAGAGTTTCCATAGGGTGTTCTGTCCCTAATTTCAAAGGGAAGGCTGCCAAGCTGCTGAAGGCAACCCACTTGCCTCTTGAACCGACAGCAAAGCTTCCCCCCTTTAAAATAAAAATAAAAATGCCACCTTCTCCTTAACGGTAATCCCACACCACATACCCAAGATTCTTTGATTTCACCCATTCTCTGAAGACCAGATTAATCTTGGGTGGGAGTCTTCTCCCACTGCCCTGCCTCCCAAATGCTGAAAAAACTCTGGGCTGAATATTTTAGCCTAGTCATATTTTATACATTCATAACTAAGTGTAGGGTTGCAGTCAAAAGTTTTATAGTGAATTAGTTTGCTTTTTAAATGTTTTGATTGTTTTATCAAATCTTAACTGGGATTTCATTGCAGCAATATATATTGGATTTTCATATTTAAAAATGTTAGTCTTTACTCAATTATTACTAGAATTTTTAAACTAAAATTGGCATAAATTGGCATTTCAAAAGGTACAGTCTTTTACCAGAATCTTAATTGTAATCTGCTAATGCAATCAAAACTGCTTGAACAGTTTAATCCTTACTATTGAAATTCAGTTTATTTTGTTTTTCATTTTTAATCATGTATTATTTCTAAATTCGTGCAAAAGCTAAGTTTCAGCACTTTTAATCTAGCCTTAATACCAAGTGTTCTCAAACATACATTCGCAAAGAGTGCAGGTTACAATTTTGAAGCCATACAAGTTTATTAGCATATTTGTAAAGAACTCTAGAAATTTTATAAAACCACAAATATCTGAAAAACTGCATGTAGCAAGCTGGCTCTTGCTTCTTTATAAAAGTGATCTGTTTTATAGCTGCCTCTTGAGAGAATTTGTAAACACAACTCTAAAGGGTTTTAGGTTTGTATGAACTGTAAATTAGAGCAATATAAATCTCCTAGAAAAATTGTAAATACATCTGATCTTTCACAAAATGTAAAAAATATTGCACCCCATAATAAACATATAATATATAACTTATAAATTGACTCTGCTGTTTATATGCTATCTCAGGTCAAGGACAGTCTTCTCACTTTTAACATGTTTGTATTTTATTAAAGCATGTGGTACAATAGGTTTTTTTCCTTTCATTTTAAATGATACTTAAATGCTACCTAGCAGCCTCCTATGGGCAGATGGTTCTATTTTTCTGTAGGAGCTCATTGGACAGAAGAACTTCATGGGATCTTTGTACCATTTTTGTTTTTAAAAACTCAAGGGATTTGGCAAAAGGAAGCAACGGGTTTAGAGTAGGTCCTATGCCAAAAGTAGTCTGTCTTTCCACTTAACAGAAAATGGTTTGGTTTTCTACTTCCTTTCCTCCCATACAAGAAAGTTGTGGGAATGGAGGGTAAGGTATATGACATAACATTGCACAGTGTATCCTGTATCGGAAAATTCAGGCACAATAGGATGATATGGGTGTGCATTCTTAGACACACACACACATGCCCCACACACATACACTCTTGCACTTATGCCCCCATTTTCAGGAGGCCAGGTGCTTTGCTAGAACCAAAAAAGAGGGTGTGTTTGGAAACATAACAAGCAGAGCTACAGTAATTAATCAAAGATCCCATTATCAGTTTTAAATGTGCCTTGATTTAGGAGAAGGAAGAGGAATGCCTTCTTTAAAATGGGTGCCTGCTATTTCCTTCCCCTTCCTGTTAGTAAGGGGAGGAATTAAATGGAAACTTTGTGTGCTTTCACAGGCCAGCACCATTACTGGTGCTCACCACTTGGAGAAGTCAGGCAGGAAGAAGGATGATTTATCTGCTCCACTGCTATGACAAGCCATCAAACTGAGTAATTCCCAAAGAGGCAGTAAGACTGCCATTCTGCAGATTTTTTTGGAGGAAGTCCATTGAACCAGCAAGACTTACGATTGACTGGATCTAGAAAGCAAGTTTTTTCCTTCAGTATCCTTGGGCTATGTAGTTTATATATCACTTCACATTTCAAAGAAAATATCTAAACATTTTACAACCTAAGAATATCACCAATAAAAATCTAATGCAAAAATATATCCACATTTTAGGGCAACACAGATAACTATTAGATAATATATCCTCTTAAACATCCATATCAGCTGCAACAACTACCATAAGGGCACCATAACAACTACCATCACAAATGGACTTTGTTTTGCTTTTCTGCATTACTAGCTTTATTATAAATTATTTTGATTCAAAGTTTGTGACGCCAGAGTTGAAGTACTCTGTTAAGTGTCCCACCTTGTCTTTTAGCTGTGATAGTGTATACAGTATACATTATTTGAGAGCAAGAGCCAACAGGCTTCACTCAAGAATTTCAAAGTCTGTATTTTCTTGTCTAAATCTATTCCAGTGCCAAATACTCTGTTACTGCAGTTTGTATTCCTGCCATGTTAAAGTGTCAAGTTCTTTTTGTGTCTCTGGTGATAAACCAGAAGTAACCTCACTGAGGCAACATACTTTCACCATCCAGGTTTATTTTAGTTATTCGGTGTTTGCTCAAGCAATGGGGACGGTACAGTGGTACCTCTGGTTGCCGACAGGATCTGTTCCAGAGGTCCGGTCGGATCCAGAGTTTTCTGCAACCTGAGGACCGCTTTTGCGCATGCGGCGAAAGCTGGTAAAATACTTCTGGGTTTGCCGCGCTCACATCCTGAAGTTTACGTAACCAGAGGTTCAACTGTATTTGCATAGGATAGGCATATCTCATTTCATGGTCAAGGTCACCTGGCCAGTTAGCTAAACTGTCATCAAAAGAATATGTGGCAGGGCCTGTTTATACAATGTATAAAACTTTGTTTCCAAAGCGACTTAGAAGTGGAAGACCTGCTCTGGTTAAACTGGGAACTTATATCTTTGTTGTCTACATCACCTGTATATTATGTTTTTTATGCAATGAGGAGCCAATTTTACATGGCAGCAGTTGCTAACCTGAGGTCCTCCAAACCCTGTTGGACTCTAGCTCCCATCAACTCCAGGCAGCTTGGCAAAAGGCCAGAAATTATGGGAGCTGTAGTCTAGCAGCATTTGGAGTGCCACAGGTTAGCTATGCCAACTATTCTGGCTTGGCTACCTCCATGAACGTGAGAGTGCAAGTTTCTAATCTAAAATACTTTTTGTGTGAAACATTTTATTTATTTGCTAGAATGAGTTCAACCATACTAGCAAAGTGTTCCGAATTCAGATCTTCCTAGCTTGGTTAAAATCGCCTGCAAAACAGGATAACCATTTCATTGAACCCATCATAAATTACTGTAGTAAAAATCGTACACTTGGCTGGATCCTACCACAGTAGACTGGGTCGATGTACCGCTTCTTAAAATAGTTGCCCATTTGGTTAGGAGCCCTTTGTGATCTCAGTGGCAGCTATACTATCACTACAATGTAAGAATGAACCCTTAGTTGCAAGCTGGCAAATGTAGACCATCTAAATGTACAATTACTGGAGAGTGGACTGCCATCTTAAGAGGACACCCTTTGACCATGAACTGTTAAAGAATTACCACCCAATGACAAATACACCCATTAAGTGAAAGGTGTTGGAAAGGATGATGGCAGTCCAGCTTCAGGGATACGTGGAGGAGTCGTAATGTCTGGATCCATCTCTGTCTAGCTTCAGGACAGGTCATAGCACCCTATGTAGCACCCATAGCAGGTCTGTCACCCTGGTTAATTACATTTGTCAGGATAGAGATGGAAGGAGGGCATGTAGCCTTGCTCATTCTTCTTGATTTTGCAGAGGCTTTTGATACCATTAAATACTATGATATCCTTCTGGAGGGGCTCAACATGAGAACTAGGGGTACTGTACTTAAATTGTTCTACTCCTACCTCCACAATTATTTCCAGGAAGTGGGGGGGCACTGTTCAAGGCAATGACAGTTTTCCTGTGGTCTCCTGCAGGGTTCCATCTTGTTCCCCATGCTATTTTACATCTATTTGAAGCCCATGGGAACTGTCATTTGAAGTGAAGTGTCATCAGTATGTGAAGGACAACTAACTCTGTTCCATCTGAATCAGGAAAGGCAGCTGAGGTGCTGGGCCTGTGTTTAGAAGCTGGATGTGGGTCAACAAACAGAAACAATCCTGAAAAGATTCAGAGGTGGTATTAGACTAAAATAATAATAATAATAATAATAATAATAATAATAATAATAATAATAATTATTATTATTATTATTATTATTATTATTATTATTATTATTATACTTAGGATGCTTCCACAGAAGAACTTCATATTGCAAATGTGTCATTCTGATTTGATTTTTCTCTGCAATCTGATACATTAGCTTCCGTGCATTTATTTTTCATTCAACATTCATTGCTGTTCTGCCATCCATACCAGCAAGCAGAGCTTGATAGAATGTACCTGCCCTGTTTTTCTGTCCTTCCTCTCTCACACTCCTCCCTTGACTTTTGCTACCTTTTCCCATGCTGGGCATGCATGTAGTTCTGAACCAGAGGGTGCATACTTTTAAAAATTAATTACCAAGAAGTGTGCAAAAGGAAATATTATCTGCCTTAAACACCCAGGTAACGTTTCATGGTGGTTATACTGGAGGTTTCCTTTGGTGTTGGGGTCTGTAGAACCAAATGGCTGAGTTGTACTCTGATGCAGAGCAAATGGAAAGGGGCGCAAAGATAACTATCACCCACCAAAACGTAATCACACATGACAAAAGACAGAAGGCACTAAGGAGTGGTTGTAGATCACAAACTTCCTGCTGTTAAAAAAGTAGGAGCTGGAATTTTGACCAGGATGTGCTTGACTTGAGGTGGGAGCAATACCGATTCCACAATAAACTCGTATACGGTAATTAATTTTCTAGAGCTCCAGTGCCACTGTGTTTTCCACTACACATTTTCTGGTGAACCTGCAGCCGTTTAAAATGTGACAGTATGAAATGTGCCTGTTTGCCACAGAGAACCCAAGACGGAAAACGGCAAGTTGAAGCCTGGCTTCTTCCTGCATGGCCCTTTCTTATTGCATTGAATATATCCAAAATTATCTAAAAGACTTGGGGTGTATTTTTTATTTATTAAGGTGGCAGCTTTATTCTCCCTGCCAATGAAATAGTCGGCTTGCACCTGCGGACTAGAGGGGTTTCTGTTCCTTGAGCGTCCTGCTAAGACCACTTAAAAGCCCACTTTCTTCCCTTGCCCTCAACGAAGGGGGCGCCTAGCATGAGGGACCCCTCCGGGCAGCCACAGAGTCCCCCCATTCCTGCTCTCCCAGCCCTCAGGCACTTTCCCTGCCCAGTCGCCGCCCTCCGCTTGGCGGACGCAGGCGCGCCTCCCCGCCCGCTGCTGAGGGGGCTTCTTCTCCACCCCAGAGGGCGCGCTTGCCTCGCACAGGACGGCGCGCTGGCCGGGTAAAGAATCCTCTCTTTCCCTTCAGAAGCGGAGACCGAAGGGAAAGAGGGAAAAAATCACCGCGCGGCTCCCGCTCAAGGTCACTCCGGGAGGCCCCAACCCAGCGACGTCAACCCCCGACGCCGAAGGGAGGCGGCCCGGCGGTCGGCCAGCGGCGCAGCGCCTCACTCCGCGCGCCCCAGCGAAGAGAAAGCGGCGCTCCTCGAGCCGCTCTGCTTGGAGGTATTCGCCGCGCTTCTTGTGCCGCCAGCAACCTCTCTCGGGTCAAGAGGCGGAGGGGGGGGGAGAGAGGCGAAGGGGGGGGGGAGCCTATCCTGGCAGGAATGGCGGCTGGGGCCGAGGTGCAGGAGGCGAAAGAGAGGCTCCCTTTCCCCCAGAGCGCCAATGAGAGGCTGGAGCTTTGCCGCCTCGGGGGAGGAAAACAACAGCCCGCCCGCCTTCCTCCGGGTGCATTAGGCGAGGGCCGACGCTTTCCCCATCCTCAGGGCATTGCAGCTTTTCTCTCTCCCCCCTCACAGCTTCCTGTCATGCTACCGCACTCCTCTGGGTGGCGTTTAAGGTGGTGGTGGTGGGGGGTTGGTACGTGCCGACCATCACGGGGGTGGACATGGCGTGCGTAAAAGCGCTTGTGTGTCTCGGGCTGGGCGCTTGCCCGCCAGGTGTGTCCTTGGGAAAAGGCCGCGCTTTTGACTCGTTTCATTTCTCAGGCCTGGGTTGCAGGGTGTCCTCGTTGGGTGCAAGGGGTCCCCGATCTTCACGCGGAGGAATGGGCGCTCTTGCCCCATGTAGTGTGGTCGCAGCTTCGTGGTAGAGCATCTGCTGGTCTGGGAAAGTCATGCCCTGTCTCAAACCGTAGAGAGCAGCTGCCGGTCAGTCAGTAGCGATGGACCAGTGCTCTGCCTCTGTATCAGGCAACTTCCTATGCCCCCATGCTGTCTCCTTTTTACAGGTCATGCTCTCTGCCCTTACCTTTAATGCTGAACCAACAACACCCAGGAGCAACCATGTCTGTGTGTACAGGTTGCCGGTGCCAGATCGGATTAGTATATTCCCTTCCTTACCTGCTAACTGTAGTTGGATGACACAACATTTATTGTCTTACTAGCAAACTGATTTCCCTCCTTTCACAAACACTGCACACAGTGAGTTTTGGCATTCTTAATGTTTTGTTATGGGGAAAGGGGATGCATGCAAACTGTGTAAAAAAGTTTAGAGATCTAAATGGGGAAATATGCATACTTGCAGAAAAGAATGTTTCAAAGTCATTGCTGAACTCATTCTTCAGTAGGGGCATGTCAACAGATCCTTTAGGGGTGTTTTCTCCTGTTGACTCAGCATTAAAAAAAAGAATAATATTTCATTTATCTCCTGCCTTTCCTCCAAGGAGACCCACTTCTGCATTTTATTTGCACAACAACCTTGCAAGTTGGTTAGGCTGAGACTCAGTGACTGGCCGAAGGTCACAGCTGAGCAGATATTTGAACCAGGTCTCCCAAATGCAATTCAATACTTTAACAAATGTGCCTATTTGATTACAAAAAAATAGCTTCAGATTTAACTGCAGAAGTGCTTCCAGCCATATGTACCCTAATCTTTTCTTATAAGTTTCAAAGGTGCACTTGTGCATGGCTGCTTGCTAAGGCATACTTTTATATGCATCTCTGGCAGGCAACCAGTGACTCTCCTGATGTTATTGGACAGCAACTCCCATCATCCTTTGCCCTTGGCTGTGCTCGCTGGGGCAGAAGGGAGTCAAAGTCCAACAACAACTGGAAGGCTGAAGACTCTTCACCCCTTGTCTATGAGCTACGTGTTCCTCATGTGTTTATCTTTTCTTCAGTCATTATCAATAAACATCTATATTGAATGAAAAAAGTAACTTGTGCATCTGTCTGGCAGCAATCTATTAACATCCAGAGCTACTCTTGATTTTGAATAATTTCTAGCTTTTAATGCTATCAGCCTTTAGCATAGATAACTACATATATTGGAAGCCACGCAGTACATGTCATATGCCATCTCCTGCTTGTGTTGTAGTTAGAAGCCCATTATTCATTTCTTTGTCCTTATTTTGTGATGCAATGAGGACCTCACATCTCACTGTATTGTTAGGAACAGAGGAAGTTGCTGTGTGTTGAGTCAGACTACCTGTCCCTCTAGCTCAGTATTGTTTACTCTGACTAGTAGTGGCTCTCAAGGGTTTTAGGCAGGAGTCTTTCCTCCACTGTATTGGGAGATGCCAGGGGGTGAACCTGAGACTATCTGCATGCACAGCATGTGCTCTTCCACTGAACTATGATTCTTTCTCAACAGGGTGTTGTGTTTTGGTTTTGGTTTTGGTTTACAAAGGGGCAGCAACCCTAAAGCTTCAGCAAGTTTTAACAAACTAAAAACTCCACTTTATAAACACATACAAGATTATTATGAGTTATCCAGTTAAAGCTCCTAATTCAATAAAGTTTTAGTTTCCTTAGTTTTCAGTGGGAGTCTGCGGGTGGCAGGTATCTCGTATTCTAACCCAGATCCAGCTACACTTCGGTTGCTGTCCTGTACCCAATTACTTGAGAGCAAGCCTCTTACTTCTGAAATGTATGGGAGCAAAGCTCACTGTTAAGTGACGGTGAAATCCCTTGGAGTTCTGGTCAGTCATTACAGCTGTTGAGTTGGCTTTAAACAGGATTTAATCACAACACATTTTAGCTGATTCTGTGTTAGTGTCTGTTAAGTGTCAGGAATTTAATTCAGATAGATTAATTAATTAATTCAGAGGTTTCTACTGAATCCTGTTCATGTTTACTCCAAAGTCTCACGGAGTTATTCTTGAGTAAATACTGTACACATTGGGTTGGAGCCACAGTGTACATCATGATCTTTACTACTGTTTGACTTCATAATTCCCATGGCATATGACCTTAGGTTCACTAATACTTCGAATCCTAGTTTCCTCTCTCCTTTGCTGCAGTTCATGGGTAAATTTGGGTAGCACATAAATGCCAGATCTTCAAATTGTACAGTTGGCACATTCTACGATGAGACAATGTGGGGGTTGTGGGGATGGCAAGCTTTGATGACTTCATCAAAAACCAAATAGGCACTCTTAATGTGTTATGGTAGAACCTCCTTAGTTTTACAGATTAAAGTTAATTGAAAATGAAACTATATAAATTTTCTAGCATAGGCTCTAGATTTCCCAATGTGAAACCCACAACATAAAGTTCTTTGTGTTCATTCTTTTGTGGTATTGAAAGAATTAAAAAAATATGCCCAACTTCCCTTTTATATATATTTGTGTCTGCTAAATTACATTGCTACAAGATTGGTGAGGAAAGGACACTTTCTCTAAAACAGCAATAAAGACGTCCATATTTTTCTTTTATGTAGACTTTATATCATTTCAAATTATTTCCATTTGTCCTAGTCTTATGACTATAATGTTTTAGAAGGGAAATACGAAGCTTTGTTTATGGAAGGCTTTACTCTGCTTCCAGTTTGATGCTATAAATTTACCAAATGTAGAAAGAAATCACTTCTGGAAAAACCTCCATGCACAAGCACCCTATCTGTGAGTGGGGCGCATTTCGTTGCAGTGTCTTTAGGGACTTAAAGGCCATGCTGCCCTTTGGCACACCTGAGGATCTGCAGTGCCAAACTAAACTGCACAGGATGTGTATGTTGCTTTCTCTCTCTCTGCCCACTGCATTCTGCACACGGATAATCAGAGAGTTCAGGCACATTCCTGTATCCCATCCTGAACACAATTATTCTACATGTGTAAAACCTCTGCAAACCGCTTAGAGGTTCTATTTACAATTAAGTGGCATACGAATTCTCTTAAATACATAAAAGCTCATACTCCTCTAATTGTTCCATTCTTTTCAATATCCCCACAATAGAGACCAGGGATGCTGTTCCCTTGTGATGGAGTAAAAGAGTTGTCGTTGCGTTATGAAAATCTTACAGAGCCCCTTGCAAGGGGCAAGATGTAAATTCTTCACAGTGTATAGCTTTTAGGTGTTTTATGCATTATGGGCTTAAAAGACAGCTAAGTTGTTCTTTTTCCCATTTGGATTGCAGCTGGTTTGGAGAAAATACACATGATCAAAGCACAGCATTTCCTAAGAAATTACAGGAAAGATGTGCGTTAACATTGGCTGTACATTGCTTCCTAGGCTGCAGTGGGGATGCACTGGATACAGACCAAACAGGAATGTGTACACAGCATTATTTACCTTACCCTACAGCAATGTTCATTGCCTAATTTATCACTTTTCTTTTATCACCTAATTTATCACTTCAAGAAGCTTATATTAGCCTACAAGGGGCTTATTGGACAGTTTCTCATATGAACACTGGACAGATCCAGACCTGTTGAGCTGTAGCAAAGGCTTCATACACACCATACATGTAAAAAACATTAGTTCCCGCAGGGAATCCTGGAAACCGTAGGTTACCCCTTACAGAGCTGCAATTCCCAGCATTCTTAAACAAAGCATCATGTGACTTGTTAAGCTCCCCCCCCCCCCCCAATGTTGGTGTTCCTGGAAGGAGTCTTTTACTTGTATCCACACAGTGGACTGGGATATTTTGGCTAGTCTGTGCTGTTCCCCAATATGTCTCAGATAGGTAGAACCATTTGGTTTATAATTCAACATGTCTTGCATGATACCAGGGTGCTGTCATTTTCCTCCTTTATTGAGGGCAGGTGTCTAGAGGTAAGAGCAGGGTTGAAGTTGTTGCCTTATGAGCTGAAGCTGATCACATGGAATAAACCCTCTTATGCAATCCTGCTAGGATAAAGTGCTGGGGAAGATGGGGACCTGCTATTTCATCCCCTCTGGATCATGTATATCACATTGAGGAGTAAAGTCCTGGCCTGTTTTGTGCACGTGGGTTTGGGGCTAGGAAGCAAACTGCATTTTTCTTCATGGTCTCTCTGCAGTCCTTTATTTCCTTACAAGGAATCCTTGCAATCATAACTACATTTTTACAGGTGTGAAGGTTTGCAATTTAACTTGTGTTGTGACCAGCCACACAAATGAGTGTTTGCTTTCTGTTTTAATAGTTGCAAATGGACTTTGGACTTCTGTCCTTCTAAGTGCATACAAATCCTTGCCTCTTCCTACCTGCCTGCCATGGTCTTTATTTGTCTATCACATTTATATCCCAAGATGCTCAATGCATCTTACATGGAGTTGGCCCATTTTATCCCCCACAGCACCCCTGTGAGGTACACTAGTCTAAGAAGGATTGCATAAAGCCTCCCAGAGCTTGTTAGCTATTGATATCTGAACTCAGGTTTCCCTCAGTCAGAGTCAGCACTCCAGCCCTACCTTCCCCCAAGCTGCTTCCTTCCAGATGTTTAGGACTCCAACTCCAGCATGGCCAAAGACCAGTGGATGGGAGTTGTAGTCTAAAACATCTGGAGGGCACCAGATTTGAGGTAGGCTGCTGCTCTAGCCATGCACCACAGCTTGTTGATCTATCTACATTTCAGCCACCCTGAGAGTTTATTCAATTCTACTGAATTAAGTTTACAACATTTACTAGCTTCATTGAAACAAACCTCAAGTGCGGCAAGAGAGAGCCATGTGAATATCTGAGCAGGGGTACCTACAAAAGTGAGCAGCCCTGCCTCAGTGCTAGTGATAAACACTGATACATGTCCATCATTGCTTGCAGCCAACACGCTTTTCCAATCTGATCCCCTGAGAACCTACCTTTGGGGCTGGGAAAGGTTGTGAAGGCCTGGTAGGAGCTTGCTTGTTCTATTGTAAACAGTTGAGAGCCCTTCACTGCAAATTGCATACTGACTCAGGGACCTCCAAGTGAGAGATGCTGAGGAAGGACACATAGAGGGTTGAGAGACACTGTGTTGCTCAAGACACACACTTTTCTTTTTTTTTTACTTCCTTTGGGGCATTAGAAATGGAAAAGGTTCAAACTCTGGACATGAGCTCTCTTTCTCTGGTGAGTCATTGCCCCCTTGTTTATCTGTGTGAGGTGCCTTGTCTTTGCAGCCTATGCTTGAGGTTCCTGGTAGTTATTTGCATCTGTAAAAGATCTGAGAAGACTAGCCTTATTCATCATTTGTTGTTTGTGCAAGTGTCCTCCTTCACCACAGTTCCTAGTAGGGAACAATTCCCACTTGTTGTGTTCCAGACTCTCCAGCCATGGAGGCAGAAGGCTATGGCCCTATGCCACACATGTTGATGTATGTGAACTATATTCTGGTTTATGTACTCCTGGGGTTAATGCCACAGCTGGTTGCAGAGTTGGTCAGACTCTCCTGCCATCCATTGTATGTGGTGGGGAGGTGGTAACAAAGAGGGGGAAGGTGGGGCTCGTATCTTGAGGTTTACCCTGACTTCAGTGAAAGTATTTTCAGATTGAGCTGCCTCTTATTCTGATGTAACATGGCATTCTCATAGGCAAGACCACCCCCTGAGCAAGCAGAGGATTCAGCTAACTTCCTCTTCTCCCATGTCATATCCCCAACTCTGCCCGGGAGCAATCTGTTTCCCACCCAGCAGGTGTAAATAAGGGACAGATTCAATATGTGAATTATCTGTTGTTGCCCTTGGCTTAATAATCATAGTCCTCTTTTCGTTTTCGTTCTCAGGCCTACTGAAGTGGTAATGTCATTCTGATCTCCATAGAAGAAAACTTGTTATTCCTTGGTTTGAAGAGGGATTTTAAAATAATAATAATAATGTATCCAGTTCCTGGTTCCATGCATGAAGGAGATAATGGACATCCTAGGAAACTTATCTCTTTCCTTTTCGTTTTTGGCATTACGTTGTTATGTGCTGGATTTCTGCTTTCGATGTTTGTGTTGCAGACGTGCCCAAGTGGTGCCTTTGGTGACTGTAAAGGAGCCCTCAAAATCATTGGGCCTCTGCTTGCTGTTACTGGACTAGTTTGTATAATTCTGGCGCAATCGAGAGCTAAAGGCTACCTCAGAGAGGTGCAATTGCAAGATGACCAGGTGTACGGGTTTGTTTTTTGTCGAGGAAACTGCCAGTTTGCTCAGTTCCTTGTCTTTGGTTTTTTATTTTTAACTAGTGGGATGCTAATCAGCGTCCTTGGCATTTGGATTCCGGGCTGTAGCCCAGGTTGGCGCTACCAGCAGTTTAACCATAGCAATACTTCTAATGTTGAACTCCAGGATTGTGGATTTCATTCTGTTCAGACCATGGGACCTTTGATTGTGCTCATTGGATTGTGTTTCTTTGTGATAGCTCACATTAAAAAGAAACAAAACATAAATTTCGTCCAGGAGTCTTCTGTCAATGAAGAAGAACAGCTGGATCCTGAAGCATTTCAAGTTACAGTGGGTAAGTGAATGACACAGCCAAGAAGTCTTCGAAGTGGGCGGTCCCTAGATGTCAACAACAAGAGACACTTGCAAGGATGCCCCATTCCTCCCCAGCACTTGAGGGGTGGATTAGGAGGGGAGGGAAGAATTTTGGAACTGGAATGTGGGAATGGTAGAAGAAGATAAACTCCAGAATCTGACACTGAAAGTATAGTTGCAAGGACTGCTTTTAAAGTACAGTACACTCCTCAAAACAGTGGAGAAATTAATGAGAGAACTGGATTCTATTTTACAAAGTATAATAGCAATACTGCTTCACATTGTGTTGAGAGCCCTTGTCTCAATAGCCCCTACAACAGCATTTTAGACCTTCCAGTTTATGGTGTTACACCATTTGTGTGTCTAGACGAATGCAGATCTTGAAGCTTTAATCTCCAAGCATTTTCAAAATATTTTAAGTTGCCCTGTGATCCTTTGATGAAGGGCAGTGTGGAAATTTAATAAATAATAACAATATTCTGCATGCTAATAAAAGTGCAATTGTTTTCCAACAAAGTGTAGTAGGGAAAGACTGATAAGAGTTTAATCAAATGCTTTGAAGATGCCCTAATGCCTGGGAGTGATGATTCTTAATGAAATGCACATCACAAGTAGGGCTATCTTGTGTGTTGCTCCAAAGAGAACTGCAGATAAATTTGACCTTAAAGTGTTGGATTTTTCTTTTGTAGGTGATACTGTAATGGTATTCCCACCACCGCCACCACCTTATTTCGCTGACTGTCCACTGCAAACAATAACTCCTAGCGTGGTAACAAGTGATTTGCCTTTAAGTGAAAATCCTCCACCGTACCACAGCACTTTTATTAATTGGTAAGATCATTTTTTTAAAAAAATTGAGCATTTTGAGCATTTTGCACATGGGCTAATGCAGAGGTTGCCAAAGTGGGCACCAGTGGGCATATCAGTACCTCAGGTGGCACCCACACAAGGTCCCAGCAAAAATCTCTTCAGAAGTCAACAATACATGAGACACTGTTTGCTGCTCCTGCTCAGTTCCTGTTTGCTGCACTGCCAACACTGGGCAGGCTCTCTTAACAAGGCCCATATTTCACTGGATGCCAGGATTGGACATCCACCCTTACTTCACTGGATGCCAGGATTGGACACCCACCCTTACTTCACTGGATGCCAGGATTGGACATCCACCCTTACTTTCATTCTGAATAGAAGGAAGGTGCAAAGAGGTTCTCACAGTGAGCAAGCACTGCATTGGCTTATGTAGGTATTTTCCCCCTCTTGGGGTTGGAGGAATTCCTACTCCATTTTGAGGTCTTGGCTCTTTCTCTGGTCTTTTAAACGTGGCGGCCATTTTGAGTTGTGCCACACACCCCACAATGCCCACTAGTCAAAGAAGACTGGCACATCCATTACCAGAGAAGATGGGTAATGGATGTGCTTAAAACTGGACTTTACATGGAAGACCAACAATTGGCTCTCCAAATACCTTCTTCCTTTCTTTTTTGTTTAGATTAGAAAGCAGCCATGAGGGGTGGGGACGCAGGAGAGAAGGTTGGGTGGGTACATGGTGATGTTGCTTGGGTTTGCCTTTTCATGCTGGCAGGCCTATTCCGTTGTGTAAACCTTTTCAAGAGGAGCTAGTCATTTCTATGATTTTGTATTTTTTAATTATACTTTATGTTTTATTCACCTACATAGTTTGCTGTATACCACCTGATATTTTATATGAGGGGGCGGCCTATAAATATTTTAATCAATAAATAAGCAGATTCTTGGTTTTCCCAGCACCTGGGTGCCAGACCCTAGTGCTATGCTGCTGTGAGCTCCCTGGAAGAATATAAATCTTATAAACAAGTTAAACAAGTCACAGGCATTCCATCTGAACGTACACTTCACATTACATCATTTCCATCATTACATTTCAGAGCCTTTATCCTATCTTTTCTGAAACAACCAGAAATGAATCCAAGAAGCCTTTGCATCCCATGGCATGATTGGGGCCTCTTCTTACTTGACAAATAAGATCTTTCAAAGGTGCTGCTGTTGCGTACTGATTTGCATACACCATGGCATGGGAAGGGTGTGCCTGTGTCCTTTTTCATTGTAGTATAACACTGCGTGATTGGCTTCCTGTCAGAAGTTTGCACTTCTACATTGTCCATAGGCAAGGATATATATGAAGCAGTTCACCATGTGAAAAGTACTCCTTGGCCTCTACCAGTTAGAATTAAACTGGCTGTATCCATGCCAGATGTAATTTTACCACTTTGGTGAATAGAACATTCTCATCATTGCTTTTAGGCACCTTGGGTACTATATGTAGAAAGGCGGGGTATAAATTGAAATAACAAATATAGAGAGATTAAACATGCCAACATGTGTACCCTTTCATTATTTCTTTGCAGAGCACAGAATGCTGATGCATCAAACCTGGTTGCTTGAAGAGAGAATGAGCTACTGTATACAATGTCAGGACGTGATTCACCTTCTGAGAACTTAATCCACACTCTCTCATCCCTCTGAGCCATCTCAAAATTATAAGGGCAAACGAGCAGCTGTAAATAATGAATGTGTCTTTTCTTCCTTTCCTTACATCACCCAGATGATCCATTGGCATCCGCTTTGAACTAGCTGTAAGAAATACTCAAGAGGGAAGGTGTATAAAAGGGGAGAGAAAGAGGACTGTTAAATTACAGGGTGAAAATAGCCTGGAAGAGAGATGGAGGAGCTTTGAGCCAGCAAGGAGAGCAGCAAGCTCCACGGGCAAGAAAGTAGAAGGCCTGCCAAGCCAAGACTTCTGTTACTGGAAAACAAATCCAAGGCAATCTACAGAGAAATACTTGGGGCACGAAGGACCCAGCACCTTAACACCTCTTCATTTGGCACCATGTATGTAACTGGGATACCCAAAGCAATGTACGTCTCAAGTCAAGTCAGCTACCATCTGAACATAGTGCTGTGGCACAAATCAAGCAGAAGGAGGGGGAAATCTGGTGGCTTTGTCTTTCTGTTTCCTTTTTCTTTTTTTGGCTGTTGACAAACTCAAAAGTAAAGACACTGGAGACCTCAGAGCACAGTTGCGTGTGTGTTTGGGCTGACCCTCATGTTAACAAATTGTACATGTGAGATTTTCAGTTGATTAAACATTATGGCACAATGTACGTGGTGACTGTAGCACTTGAGTGGTGTGACCAATGGCAAGTTTTAGCCTATAGAAATAAGAGCCAAAACTGCAAGTTACGCGGGCTCCATGGCTGCTACTCTAGTAGTAGTAGTAGTTGTAATAATAATAATAATAATAATTTATTATTTGTACCCCACCCATCTGGCTGGGCCTCCCACTCTGGGCAGCCTCCAACAAAGATTAAAAATACATCAAAATGTCACACATTAAAAACTTCCCTGAACAGGGCTGCCTTCAGATGTTTTCTAAATGTCAGGTAGTAGTATATCTCTTTAACATCTGACGGGAGGGCATTCCACAGGGCAGGCACCACTACCGAGAAGGCCCTCTGCCTGGTTCCCTGTAGCTCTGTTTCTCGTAGTGAGGGAACCGCCAGAAGGCCCTCAGTACTGGACCTCAGCATCCGGGCAGAATGATGGGGGTGGAGACACTCCTTCAGGTATACTGGGCCGAGGCCGTTTAGGGCTTTAAAGGTCAACACCAACACTTTGAATTGTGCTCGGAAACGTACTGGGAGCCAATGTAGGTCTTTCAAGACCGGTGTTATGTGGTCTCGGTGGCTGCCCCCAGTCAGCAGTCTAGCTGCCGCATTTTGGATTAGTTGTAGTTTCCGGGTCACCTTCAAAGGTAGCCCCACACAGAGCGCATTGCAGTAGTCCAAGCGGGAGATAACTAGAGCATGCACCACTCTGGCGAGACAGTCCGCGGGCAGGTAGGGTCTCAGCCTGCATACCAGATGGAGCTGGTAGACAGCTGCCCTGGACACAGAATTAACCCGCACCTCCATGGACAGCTGTGAGTAGTACAATGTGTAGTTATAAAACCTTCGGTGTTTCCCCACTTGCACTCATTGGCTGCTGCATACAGCAGGCAGGGAATCTCTGGACATGATGGTATCACATGGTTCTTATTTAATTTTACTGGGGGAGTGTGTCATGGGAGGGGCTCAGTTCGGCTTTAGCTGCACTTCCCCTGTAATGCTTGTGGTACCTGCCCAACTGAGTTATTAAATAATAAATGATGGCGAGAGAATGAGAGAGAAATTCTTCGCCAACTCAAAATATTAGAACTCTGGGGAAACATGGAGTGGACATAGCTGAAGACAGAAAGTGCTTTTCCACACTGTGCATAATTAAGTTGTGGGCTTCGCTGTCACAAGATGTGGTCATGGCCACCTGTTTAGATGGATTTTTTTAAAGGGTTGGGCAAATGACAGAGCATAGGTCCTCTGCCTCCATGATCAGATACTCAATGACAACAGCAGAATTGGGGGGGGGGGTCACTATTGTATCCATACCCTGCCTGTGGGCATCCCAGAAATATTTGGCACACCAGTTTTGGAAACCGTATGCCTTGGTCTGCTCAAAGAGCTGCCCATTGGAGCAGCAGGATTGATACTATTTTACTGAATTTCTTCCCCACCCTTCACCATAAGGTCCCAGGGCAGGTTATGACAACGACAAAATACTAAAATCAGCTAAAACAACTGAAGAATAGGTGGGCCACACACAATTACATAACACTTGTTATAGCCTAGCTCTGGGACCTATCTGCCACTTAGTCCAGCAGCAGAAATTGGAACTGACTCGTGCTGTTCTTCCTCTTATGTACTTTAATTTGCATTGTCTAAGTGTCGAAGCTGCAACCGAAGAGTCAATTAAAAGGAGTTCTACAAATATTTTGCCTCTTAAAATGTTGAAACTGCACAGCTACCACTTGCTGAATTATTTGGGCCCAGAGTCTGAAATGTATTGAGACTGAAAGCAAAAGTCTTTTGCATTCCTACTAACAAATGCTTTGGTGTCTAATTCAGAGCATTCCCAGTCATTACATAAGTCATAATCCCCATGAACATCAGTTTTAGCTGGTGGTTAAGAGCACAACATCGGAGATGAAGAGAGTTAATGCTCTAACCCTTCAGCTGTGGTAATGACTGATTTCATGCGAATTGCTCTTAGTGTAAATCACAGTGCAGGGCTTATACCAACTGGACCCATTTATTTTTCACTAGGCCTCTTCTGTGAGTTTGACCTCTCTCACTGAAACCTGCTATTTGCTCATCTATAAACCAGGAATTACTAGAGAAGATTTAGCGTAAAGGACACCGCAGGTACCTTGAACTGGCAGGTTTGCAACAGGAAGGTTGAGCTCTAATGAATCCCAGGCAAACTTACTAGAGAGTAAAACACATTGAACATAATGGGGCTTACTTCTGAGTAAACACATGCTGCATTTATTGTGATATACTGAGTGTCTTGGGTTTGTTGGTTTGTTTTTGCATGATGTCATTGCAGGCCTTTAAAAAGATTTTTATCTTTCTTTAATGCTGGGGCACATTTTTGACATGTTTGCTATCATCGAAGAACTTCCACAGTACACAGATTTTTCATTTAATACACATATTTCTTATAAAACATAAAAAACCTTATTACAGTGATAATGTACTGTAATCTACAAAGCAAGTAATCAAAGCAGTCCAGCCTCTGCAGAAAATGCTAAACACTTTCTCAAAGTAGGAAGGCTTAACTGAAGTAGTAGTGCCCCGATTGTGAAATATTCATAATGCTACTTGCCAGGTTCCTAGTTTGCTATGAATTGTATGTTTCTACAAGCCTCCAATACGAAATAAACTTACTCATGACTGAGTGAGCACCAATAAAATCAATTTCAGTTAGAAGCATGGTAGAGTGCTTTTGCAGAGCTTTCATTAGATGACAATTCAAGTAGTTATGCAGAAAGACATTCTCCCAATTCTGTCATGAGTTAGGAGTTTAAATAAAGTTAAATAATTACAGTAACTACTCCAAAACGGAGAGGGAAATAAGATGAGCAGGCAAAAAAAAGGTCTTCCTTTGTCTCTAGCCAATGACTGAGAATGTTCCCCACAGGGCATTTGAGAGGCAGGCAAGGGAGTATTTTGAAAGATACTACAAGGGTTAGGAAGCTGGTGTTACTCTCTGAAGCCTGTACTAATGTAGTTAGGCATGTTGAACATAGAAACGCTGATGGCAGCATTCTGCCTAGAGATTTTACAAGGAGAGACACTATAAAGAGCAGCTACTTAGAAGGTGTGCTAATCTTAACCTTGCAGTGCCAGCCAGGGAACAGCAACTATAAAATGAAATCATAGAACTGAACTTCCTATTACAGTTCTGACCCAAAAGAGGAAATAATCCCTATGAGAAACAAATGTACCTCTTAGCAGTAATTGTAAAATGCAGCAATGAATAAACACCTTTTGGCACGCTTCATAAAGGGCTCGGCCACGCGGTCTGAGAAGACTCTTGCAAGGTCACCTTTGCATGCTGCAAGAGAAGAAATAGCCATTCAGAAAGATGTGGAAATCTGATAGGAATCCGGTTAGGGCAGATATAGCTTTTCACCTGCTACTGCCAGGGAAGTCTGCAGACGGCCCCTTCAAGCCTGAAGCCAACCCTGAATAAAAGGCTCTGAGTGGGTGCTGTAGTGTTGCCAATTGTGTTGTCTTCGTCTCTCCACCCTAGTTTGCCAAGACCAGTGTCTAGCCCTTGGATTCCATGCTAGACCTAGGTCTTGCAAAGATTCAGTGGCCTTGGCTGATGCAAGGAAAAGGGCAGGGAAATTATCTATGCTGCACTTTGCAGCCTCTAAATGTTTTCAACATTAGGGCACTTAAAACCACTTAAATCCTGTAGTCAGGGTGGTACTATAAGTTGAGTAGGTTTAAAATGTGAAACTTGGCATAGGTTCAGATAATCTATTTCTTTACTTTTTTTATATATATAAATATTTATTAGGTTTTTTAAAGAAGAAAATTACAATAATAATAAACAGTATTGCTTCGTTTTAACAAAGTTTCATATCGTCCTTGAGCTTCCTCACGCCTCCCACTCCCATTTACATCGTTAATAAATTTTTGTCAAGCAAATTATCATCTTATTTCCAAATTTTGTGACCGCTTAATTAATTACAATAAAATGGTTCTCCTACAAATTTGTTTCTCTTAATCTCTCTTATCATCAATTCCTGATCTATTTTAGTGATGGCCAATTATTTATAACCAAGCATCCTTCTTAACATTCCATTAAATCACAATATTTTTGTAAGTAAATCTTAAATTTCTTCCAATCTTCTTCCATCCTTTCTTCTCCCAGGTCTCGGATTCTGCCAGTCATCTCCGCCAATTGCATATAGTCCATCAGTTGCATCTGCCATTCTTCCAGTGTGGGTAGATCTTGAGTTTTCCAATTCTTAGCAAGTAATATCCTTGCTGCTGTTGTCGCATACATGAAAAATGTTCTATCTTTCTTTAACACCTTCTGGTCGACAATGCCCAGGAGGAAGGCCTCTGGTTTCTTGGTGAAGGTATACTTAAATACCTTTTTCAACTCATTATATATCATTTCCCAGAAGGCCTTCACCTTAGGGCAAGTCCACCAGAGGTGGTAGAATGTTCCTTCATTTTCCTTACATTTCCAGCATTTGTTATCTGACGAATGGTGTATTTTGGCAAGTTTAACTGGGGTCATGTACCATCTGTATATCATTTTCATTACATTTTCTTTCAAAGCATTACATGCAGTAAAATTCAGCCCAGTGGTCCACAACCTTTCCCAGTCCTCAAACATGATGTTATGCCCAATGTCCTGTGCCCATTTTATCATAGCCGACTTAACCATTTCGTCTTGTGTATTCCATTTCAACAGCAAGTTATACATTCTTGAAAGTACCTTAGTCTTAGGTTCTAACAGTTCTGTTTCCAACTTCGATTTCTCCACCTGGAATCCTAACTTTTTGTCACTTTTAAAGATTTCCTTAATCTGAGCGTAGTGTAACCAGTCTCGCACTTTATCCTTCATTTTCTCCATACTCTGCAATTTCCAATTATCTCCATCTTTTTCTAACAGTTCCCAATATTTTGGCCAGTAGGCTTCCATATTGGTTCCTTTTCGGGCCTTAGCTTCCAAAGGTGAAAGCCACCTTGGTGTTTTGTTTTCCAGTAAGTCTTTATATTTTGTCCAGACATTAAACACTGCTTTTCTGACAATATGGTTCTTAAAGGCCTTATTAATCTTAACTTTATCATACCACAAATATGCATGCCAACCAAAAGCATTGTTATAACCTTCCAGATCTAGCACATCGGTGTCCTCAAGAAGTAGCCAATCTTTTAGCCAGCAGAAAGCTGCGGCTTCATAATACAACCTTAAGTCTGGCAGGGCAAAGCCCCCTCTTTCCTTTACATCTGTTAATATCTTAAACTTGATTCTGGGCTTTTTGCCCTGCCAGACAAATTTCGAAATATCTCTCTGCCACCTCCGGAAACACTCTGTTTTGTCCACAATTTGCAATGTTTGAAACAAGAACAACATCTTTGGCAGCACATTCATCTTAATTGCAGCAATTCGGCCTAACAAAGAAAGCTTCAACTTTGCCCAGCTTTCCAAGTCTCTCTTGATTTCAGACCAACATTTTTCATAATTATCTTTAAATAGACTCAGATTTTTGGCTGTTATATTAACCCCTAGGTATTTTACCTTTTTCACCAGTGTTAATTCTGTTTCTCTCTGAAACCGTTCTGACTCTGTGTCTGTCATGTTTTTCCCTAACACCTTCGTTTTTTGTTTATTTAACTTAAATCCTGCAACCTGACCAAAATCATGTATCAGTTGTAATACTCTTTTCGTACTAGATTCTGGCTCCTGCAATGTCAAAACTAGGTCATCTGCGTATTTCTTTACTTTTTTTTAAAGCCCAAATCTGGATTGCCATGTCAAGCTTTTTGTTTTAAAATGTAAAGTGCAGGTGTTGGCAGAGCAGGAAGTGAGGTGCGCGTCTGCATTCCTGGCTTTGTTTGTTTTCCTTGTGGTTTCTGATCTTCCATATCTTTTTCTCTGGGAAGCTTCGGATTTCTTAGTTGTAATCTATGCTTACCTTGGGTTAAACTCTGTTGAGCACAGTTTGACTTTCTTCTGAACAGGTTACACTTGTGCTTATCTGGGAAGCTGGTGGGTATCTGGGGAGCAATACATACCAGTTATCACAGTGGTGGTTCTTGCCCATTGTCACTGGTAGGGCAGAAGGCAGAGAGCCCAACAGTAGGTGGCGCCAGAGCCAATGGCAGGCAGAGCCAACTAATTCTACTTCTGTCCTCTTCTTCCCTGCTAAGTTACACAAGGGTAGCTGAAGAGAAGGGCGAAGCTAATAGGCAGGACCATCTCCTAGACTGAGTGTAAGTATAAAGGCAGGCAGGTGCAGGCTGACTCAGGGCAAACTGCGGTTGGTGGGGCACTGCCCCTTTTTCCCTAATGGAAACGTCAGCTGGTGCAGAATGTGGTAACCGGATTGCTGATAGGGGGGCATCTGGCTGACAATATGTGAAACCATCTCCACTGGCTGCCCATCTACTACCCAGCCAGGTTCAAGGTCCTTGTCGTCATTTACAAAGCCCTGAACAACTTAAGGCCCAGGATACTCCAGGGACTGCCCGAACCCTTATATCCCAGCTCAATCACTGAGATCATCTGCAGGAACAATGTTGTTCATTCCCCAAATTGGCAAAGCTCCTTTGACAAGAAACTGAGCCTTTAGTGTCATTGGGTCAGTATTGTGGAATACTCTGCCAACACAGATTCAGCATGTGCTGTTTCTGAAAACCTTTCAACTCTGTCAGGCTTATGCAGGGGAAATAAGAGCACATCTTTCCACAAGAGCTAGCGGTTTCTGATCTTGACTTCTTAAATGTGTTTTTTGTTGTAAGGTTTTGTTGTGCAATTGTGAACTGCTCTGCTATAATTTATAAATAGTGGTGTGTATGTATACATATATTTATAAATAAGTAAACAGCTTCCATTACTATCCCCCGTGAGATGATTAAGTTCAGAGTCTAATGTTACCCAACTTGCACTATTGTGAACAGAGTTCTTGTATAACTAGTGCAAACTTTCTACTTGGTACGTCCTACCAAGGACATCCTCCTTCCTAGGCATTCCAGGACAGGTTTGCACAGCAATGGAATTGAGCACTGTTCAAGATGCCTTCCCCTGTGTGTTTTCCTTCACTCCTTGTCAGCCGAGCAGTTCTGAGCTCATGGTGTCTGATAACCACAAAGCTGGTGCCACACTCCTTTTTCTTTTTGGGGGCTAGTAGGAATTATATTGGGATGGGCAAAATATGAAAGGGTCACTCGCTTCGAATGGACTCTGTTGCTCGGGCCTATTGTGCTTTCAGTAGGCGTGATTTTTTTGCTGATTGCTGTATGCATGTTTAAAATGACTGCTTGCAAATCATGCAGCCCAAATGAAGGAAGAGCATCTGACACAGGCCAGACTCCTATTGGACAATCTGTTGTTTTCACTAGGATTAGCCAGGCTATAAACTTCCACGGTGCTACAGTGGTGCAGTACATCCCTCCTTATTCAGCCCAAGAAGGTATTGGCATGAATTTTCATCAAGTATTGAGTCATCCTGGAGTTCCTCCATTCTTCGGGCCACTAATTCCCACTTTGAGCCCTCCTTGTTACTATAATGTCAACCTCCTGGATAACTCTGCTTTTTCTGCAGATGAGAATTACTCTGCTTATCTTCCTGCAGACACGAGAATCGGAAGGTAAGTTACTATGTGCACACTGCATTTCAGTTGCAAGGTCTTTTACATGCACTGGTTAGTGGCGTTAATGAAGCATTGGCGTAGTCTTTGCTCAGACAGAATTTCAATTACTGACTTGAAATAAGAGCATTGCCTGAAGCAGCAGCCATAACTGGTTCACAGATATTGCCGTTCCAATTAATTAATCATGCGGCATTCATGGAGCATTTTAATCTATGTGTTTTTATTTTTCTCTACTAAGTACAATCCCCCCCTTTTTTAAATGTATCTGTTAACCTCCAATACAGAATTATTTTCATTTAGTCAAAGTAGCATTAGGAGTGGATTAATAGACTCTAGATTTCTACCCCAGAATCTATTTTTCATGCTAGAAACCTGTAATGGTATGGGGGAAAGGTGTTTCTGAGCATACTCAGAATATGCTTTCCTCAGCACTGGGCAAGTATATCCCCTCCCCTTCCTATGGTCTTGGAAATTAGTTTAGAAGAGCAGATCTGCACTGCATGCCCTTATAAGTTCCACAGCTGTTCTCACACTGGGACTTACCTGTCCCCAAAGAATGCATTGGTGTTTTGTGACTATCATTCTCTGCAGACGCAGGCTGTGCAACCTGCATTAAAGGGGGGGGGGAGTTTGGGTTTTTTTAAAAAATAAGATACCTGCTTTTGTTAGGCACCTAAATTTTTGCTTTTCAGTTTATAAAATTATTCCTTCCCCTTCACCACATTTCCAGGTCAAGTGACAAGTCTCCCAAGAACAGAAAGAGATGCTGAATGAAGACCTTTACAGTGACACATCTCCCCCACCATATGAGAAACTGTTTCCACAGTGGTCGTAAATATAATAAAAGGGCATCCCTGACACTTCTATGTAAGGAACAGAGACTGCTTCTTGAAAACATCCACATATACTTGAACAAATAGGAACCACAGAGACTGAGGATTGTCTACTGAGGTTTTGGCTTGGTGATAAGGTCTTGCTGAGAACAGGTGTTGCTCATTTACTGAGCACCTGAGACAAAGGCAAGTGAGCGTTCCTTCTAAATGTGAAACATTTTGCATTTGGCTCCATATTTTAAAACCACCTGGCTGGTCGGCCTGCTCACCTAGTTTTTCCTGGGCTGTTGATTTTCTTTATTCTCAGGAGTCAAAGAGTACGTGAGTGGTTACTCTTGGGTACTGAATTTTATTCTAGGTCACATGTAGAGCCTAACTTACATTAAGCACATTAAAGTTGCCTAGGATTCCTAAAAACTGTGGTTCAAAAGTATTGCTGTCACTTTGCAGCTGAGAGTACACAAGGCCACTGATGGGCTTGTGCAGAGGAACAAATAATATGAACTAGTGCTTCAGTCTGCCCGCAGTGACATACAGATGCCAGGCTTTGGCCAGCTGTCATAACCAGACAAATAGGTCCTATAATTGGCTCTTCCCTGTTTTCCTGGCCAGGTCAGAAGTCCACCAGCAGTTTTGCTTGGTGTTGACAGCTGCCACCACTTGGTGAAGAAGGCCCTCTACACCAGGACAGCTTTATCAAAGTGTGCCTCGTTGCACTCCTGTTTTGCTGCTCCTGTGATTTTATTTAGTGCTATGGTTTTCGTTTAATCCTTTTAACGGTCGATCTACTGTTTTAAATTGTAATATTTTATGAAACCTGCCCTGAGACCTTTTGGAAAAGGTCAGGCTATATGAATTTCTATAGGAGAAATGGGAGGAGTGGAGGAGGTGCCTACCGAACATAAAAATAGCATGAGAGAGGCATGAGGACAGAAAAGCCAAGGCTTTCAATGTCTATGTGCTAATCAACAGAGCATAGGAAGTAAGCAAGGCAAATTCAAATTCCTAGGGTTGTGTCTGATGAAGTAATTGCATGAGCAGGATAACTTCTCCTTGCACAATAGAACTTTTCCTCTCCTCCATCCCCTCCCCTCCAGCCTCCCCCCAAATCTGCTCTTAGGACTCCCTCAACCTTCCAAAGCAAATTTGGGGGAATGAAGGGGAAACACATGGAGGAGAGGGAGGGTAATCATGGAGGAGAGGGAGGGTAATTGCCCTTCTGCAGTGACTTGAGGTGCATTCAGACATGGGAAATGTTCTGTTAGTTTTCCTGGTTATAATATTCTCATATTCCTGTCATATTGCAGTACCTGTTGTGTTATGAAACTGCGGCTTTTTGACTGACACACCTGCCTGTTATGCTAAATTTCATTCACACCAATGAATATATTTGGACTATGTCACTATGCCACCATGCTTTCCTTACCTGTGCTTCTGTTCCCCATGATCTCTACATGAAACCAGCAGAATAGAACAGTATGCAGCCCCACAGCAACCTTAGGATGATTCCCAAAGCACTAAACTATGGCTTAGAGTCACATCCAAGCCCTGAGATGTTGGCACAATTGCAGGATCTTTCAGAGGTTAGAATAGGACACACATGATTCTGTTAAGGAAAGCCACAGTAAGTGGCTCTCTACTTGCAGTTTTCCCTAAGGGACTGCAGTTTGATTTCACATACACAAGTCTGTTAGATTAAAAAATAATAACATTGGGAACCTAGGAGAGTTGGTCTGTTAAAAGTGCTTAGCTGCCCATCTCTTTCCCTTTCTTCTCTGCCCTGAGAAATCTTAAGGAGTATCAGAGTTGGGCCACATTTCCCAAGGATTGTAAGAGAGCTATCTAAGAACGACTGAGCTGGTTGCAATATGCATTTAGGTGTGTTTTGGAATATGAGCTCAAGCAGGCTATTCATACTGTTCCTTATCTCATAAGAACAATGCAATATTTGTGATGGTACTTTGCTTCTGCCTTTTTTTAATTGCCAGGCTAGAAGTTTCCCACATTCATTTGCAGATTCAAAGTTCCTTTGTCTCATCCTTCTTAATTTCCATTCTATTTCTTGATTTAAAATCTGTGAATATTGAATCTGAAGAGCTTTAATTTCCTTTTGTGTCTGAGAATTCTTTGGGTTTTGAGAATTCTTTGAAACTATTGAGGAACTGCTCTAGGTCTCAGACTTCTTTGGCATTACTGCCAATGAACACCAGGGAGCAGGAGAGAGGTGCAACTGCAGGAACCAAACCCTGGCTGTTGCTGGGAGTTTGTAGGCAATAACTGAGATAAGTTGCTTATCTTCTTCACTTAACAACTGCTGAGCCAATAGGGAGGTGACCTCTGTTTCTGCTTGCCCTAAACAGCTTTCTCTTCAAATTTTAGAATGGGACAGTACATAAAGTTGACTCTCTTGTCACAATTTGCCACTGCGGTCTCCGCACACACAATTCAGCTGCTCTCCAAGCCCAAATCCTGCATAGCATGACCCTCCACCACATATCTGTAGTTGCTGTAAAATACAAATCCACATGGGAGTCAGGACTCAATCTGTACCAGGGTCCCTACATCTCGTTTCACTACTAGGACTCAGATTTAGAACATATCAAACCAGAACAAAGTGCCCTTGAACAGCTGAAGAGTGACTACAATGACCTCATCACTCCATAATACGAGTGTCAGGACTTTCTTTTCTTTTAATGCGCAACCAGGTTCAGGACTTGGGAGTTTGGAATGGTTTCCCTCGTTCTCTTGGACAAGATGTTATTTTCTGGGACTACACTATTCTGAGTCTGGTTGAACATTAAAAAAAAACAAAACCCTTAGCACACACCAGGAATTGCAGTGGTGGAGAGGCTTGAAAATCAGAAGGTGGCATTCAAACCCAGGCCAGCTTAGGAAACAAAGCACTGTATGGAGCAGTGATTTTCAACCAGTGTGTCGTGGCACCCTCGGGTGCCTCGAATGATGGTCAGGGGTGCCGTGGGCAACACAGGCCTCTGTCCCGCTTTCTTTCCCTCCCTCCTCTGATGCCCTCTTGTGTCTCTGCCTCCCAAGGGCTTGTGTGGCTGTTTGTTGCAGCAGCCCTGGTGACGAGGGTGTCCGGAGAACCCCCAAGGAGAGGGGAGAGGAGAGGAGTCCGAGGGAACACTCCACAAGGGAGAGTGTTCAAAAAGGATTGTGTCACACAAAGGGTGACACAACTGGGCTTCTGAGGCTCAGAGCGCTTTTCCCCACAGGGGAACCGCAGAAAGAATGTTGTTGGTCAAGGGAGCCATAGACTCAAAAAGATTGAAAACCTCTGCTATGGAGGAACTGTGAAGTGGAGCCTCTCATGCTGCCTCCTCACCCCAATTTTACCACAGCTCCTTAAGGACAAAAGAAACCCACAGCCTCCCGTTCCCGCCAACATTGTCACCAGAGATTTCTTTTTGTCCTAATGACTTTTGTTTCCATTTGCCCTGAAGCGTGGCGTACAATTGACTCAATCAAATTTACTTTTAGTCAAATTTAAAAATAAAACCAGCTTGGTATTATTTTTAACAGTAGTTTCCCATGTTTGCAAGGAAACACACTGGAGTCCGATTAGGGAAATCCCCTCTCCGGGGGCTTCTGTATTCAGTGGTATTTCAAGGTCATGCTACATTCTCAACAATTGCTGCCACTCAGAATTTTTTAGGGCAGAGCATATAAAGAATAGTCAAAGACGCTCTCTGCAAAGCAGCCTCATGAAAAACACACATGATTCCTGGCAGTCCTTAAAATAGTTAATTTCATCTTCCTCTACTTTAAGCCCAATAATCTGCAAACGGCGACTGATGCATTAGAGATTTACAGCTACCATAATTTATGTCATAGTAGATCACAAATCCTTTTTTTCCTTTTCTCCTTCCCTCCCCCTGGCCCCCGCTCATCGCGTTCCATCCTTTTAAACAATATTTGGCAGCAGCCCACTGCTATGGAAACTGGACTGTTTTACATTAGTCAGTAGTACATTTAATCATTCCTCTGAAATGATTTACTATGGATTACAAATTCTTATATGGCATTTTAAGTTAATGATTAGACAAGTAATAGATCATCAGCATGATTGGTCACATATGGGTTGTACTTGTGTAGCGGGGAGATTACAACAAAACGTTTTTGGTTCTGCAGAGTTTTGCTGTTTGTAGTCATGCTGGATCCACAGAATGAGAAACACAGCCCTCCCCCTGTTCCCACCACCCACCTCTGTGCAGGAACTGTTTCTCCAGTGAAAGATTCCCCAAAAGGTGTAATGCACATGTGAATACTTCAGACACATAGGGACCCTGGAGTAGGAGAATTCAGAGGGTAGCTGTGATTCTTCTAGATTAAATTATCCTTTGGATCCCTCTAACTCTACTGCTCCATTATTCTATTGCTCCATTATTTGGAAGGTGTGTACAGTTCTCCACCAGGAAGCACCACCTCAGCTTCTATAACTTTTGTAGCCTTAAATAAAGATCTATGAAATCATGCCAGTGCAAACATTACCCCAGTACACAGAGCACAGATACCGTACTTGCACTGCTGCATTTGTGTGAACAGAAGCAAATTGCATTAAATCAGAGGTGTGGAACTCCTCATTCCCCCACCTACCATTGGATAATTTTGACAATTGTGAGGAACCACTCGACTGTCAATCACCTGACATCATAATGACATCAAGTGATTGACACCTGCCCAAGTCCAAAGGAGGTAGCTGTAACAGTGTGTGTGTTCAAAGCAGAAAGGAAATTGTGATGCACTGAGCTTACAATACTAATGAAAATTGTTTTATCGTACCTGTTTTGTGATATACATTTATAATAAAACACCTGTGATAGGTTGATATCCATGGACAGAGTTGCCTCTAGTGTGCAGAGTAGAATCCATGTCAGACATTTCCTCTCCCCCCTCCCCCCCGGCTCTTCCTTCTCCATCCTTTTAAAGGCATGTGCAGCACACATCCTACAAACATGTTTACTCAGAAATAAGCCCCATTAAATTCAATGGGACTTATTTCCATGTAAGTACTATGCAAAGGAGGGACGCAGGTGGCGCTGTGGGTTAAAGCCTCAGTGCCTAGGACTTGCCGATCGAAAGGTCGGCGGTTCGAATCCCTGCGGCGGGGTGCACTCCCGCTGCTCGGTCCCAGCGCCTGCCAACCTAGCAGTTCGAAAGCACCTCCGGGTGCAAGTAGATAAATAGGGACCGCTTACCAGCGGGAAGGTAAACGGCGTTTCCGTGTGCGGATCTGGCTTGCCAGAGCAGCGATGTCATGCTGGCCACGTGACCCGGAAGTGTCTCCGGACAGCGCTGGCCCCTGGCCTCTTAAGCGAGATGGGCGCACAACCCCAGAGTCTGTCAAGACTGGCCCGTACGGGCAGGGGTACCTTTACCTTTACCTTTACTATGCAAAGGACTGTGACCTTAGGAAACAAGCCAGAGAACTTATCTTTACTGTGGGTGACATTAAGGTTTCATATTCCTATCTGCTGTGTAATTTCATCTCAGCTTTTAGTCTTCCCTAAGACCACATCCTGGGCCAAACAGCTCCTTTCTCTTAACTGCATCCTAAACTGTACCGACAAGGGAATCGGTTTTGCATTAACGATCACGCTATTAAAGACCGTGTTTGCAAAAGAGATCATGGGCATGTCATCCTTTGGGAAACAATCACTTTCCTTGTACTTTGTTCTCCATCTCCAGCATGTTTTAAAAGAAAGGCATTGATTTACGTAACTGTTATGGAACAACAACCAGCCCTGAGCAAACCCACCACCACCACCTTCAGTCTGGAGAGATCCTATGTCCAGCTCCTTAGACATATCACCTCTATTAAATTATCCACGGACAAATGCAATTTGCGGATGGATTGCTCTGGTAAACACATTTAGATTATCCTATTTGCCGGGCCGTAATAATATAGGATGGGGGGGGGGGGAGAGGGCTGTGATACTGTGCATGTATTAATCTGGGTCCCAGCTGCCTTCATCTCTCTCCCCACCCCCGGATGTGGCTTCTCTAATGAAGCTCGCATGCCCTTGTATACATTACAGCTCCAGAGTGTAATTTTAGTCAGTTGTTTTGATGAATTTCACGGTCCCCATCTGATCTGCATTTGTCTACACGGAAATCGTAGCCCTGGATTAATTTTGGTCGAAAAGCTCTTTCTAGTCGATCTTCTCAGCCGCGAGGATGGGCGGCCGCCGGAGGAAAAGGGACAGCTTTTCGCACGGACCTCCCCGCTCCAGCCCCCCGTCCCCGCGGGATCAAGGATGAGGAGCAGGCAGGGCTCCCGCCTCCCTCCCGAGGCCGGCCGGACACGTCTCTCCCCCCCCCTCCCAGTAAGGTCCTCCCTCGCGTCCGCGAGCCCTTCCCCGCTTGCGTGCCTCCGGCTGCTCGCTTTCCCACGGGCTGCCCCCGATCCTGGCGTCAGAGGCCGCCGCGCTGATGGGAGCTGACGCGTCCCCTTTGCGCGCGCGCGCACGCATCTTGGCAGCGGCTGGGTGGGGCGCGCTTCTGGGTGGGAGCGGGGCTGGGGGAGAATGGCCTGGTCCCCCTCCTTGTCCTGAGCGGCGAGGTGACCCCCTCGGCCCCACCGGTCTTGGCTTGCAAACGTCCGGCCTAGGAAAGAAGGGCGAGGCCTTTGCGGGCTGGAGTTGCCCTCGCCACCTGCTGCAGCTCGCCTTCGTGGCCGCTGTGCAAAAGCCGCCTAGAGTGGACGAGAGAGGCGGCCCTTGGGGATATTATTATTATTATTATTATTATTATTATTATTATTATTATTATTATTATTATTAACTTGCCCCAAGGTCACAGGGAGGGATACAACAATTAAAATACAATCAGAAAAATAAGGAGCTACAATTCCCACAGTGGTTTAACCTTCAGTTGTTCATAGAGAGGCCAGTTTTGAGCTGTGAGATTCAGAATATCGACTGTGTGATCTCTTCTGTTGACTAGGAATGATTTTCTCAACCAAAGGCTTCATACTGCCAGCATTTATAGAAACTCGATGTTTAACAATCCCCTCTTGAGTCATTCTTCGGCCTTTCTTCCTCTCTGCTGACTTCAATAAATCCGCACTTCCATTTGTCCCTTGATTTCTAGTCACAGGTCCATGAGGCTCTCCATTTTTTACTCACTTTCCCTTGGAAAACATGCTGTTTGCTGCTGAATTGGAACAAAGCATCAATCTGCAGAAAACCCAAATGCATGTAAAAGAAATTGCAGGCCAAGCAGAAATGTGGGTGAGCCGTCACTGAAAGCTGTCTGATGAAGATACCAGGCGCCCATCTGTGGGAGAACGGTGGACCCAATCCTCCCTTGAAGGCGCCTCCCCTCCCAGGAGGAGGCGCCTGGAGTTGGTGGTTGGGGGGGCGCCTAATGGCAGGGGCAGGTCCCCCTGCTCTTTTCAGCTTCTGCTGTAGGGCAGGGGGATGGAGGAAATTTTGCTATTTACTGCTTACTTTAAGGACAACTGAACAGTGTGCTTTCGAGATTGTAGTTTGACCTTCAGTAAGTCAGCTCCATAGCTTGTCAGTTGGCTATGAAGCTGTATAAGTCTTTGTACACTACTAGTACCAGCACCAGCCAGATAGTTAATTGGCAGCGAATGCAATTCTTTCAGCAGAGAATATTCTACCCCAATGAGAAGTCAAGCCACCACATTTTGCATTAGCTGCAGTCTCCGGGTCAGCTTCAAGGGCAGTCCCACATAATACAATCTGGAGGTTTCCAGCGCATGGAAGACAGTGATCACGTGATCCCGATCTAGAAATGATTGAAGCTGTCTTACCAGCTGAAGCAGTCAGAAGCACTTTAGTCACTGAGGTGCTAGACAACAGAGATGGATCCTGGAGCACCTCCTGACCATGAACCTGCTCCTCCAGGGGGAGTATAATTCCATTTAAAGCAAGCAATTGGCCAGTTATCTGGTACAGTCACCAGACCAGGGCTTACAAGGACTCTCTTTTCTAGATGTTTTAGAGAAATAGAGCTGAGAGCTTATCCAAACTACCTCCTAACCTGCCACTTTCCACTGCCTCACCAGAGGAGGCCACTCTTTAGTGCTCAATCGGAGCAAGCAGTAATTCAGCTTTCCCCCCAGATTGCCATTTGTTCTGATCTGTCACTAAAGAGCAGGTTTTCCCTTGGAAGGGAATGTTAGAATCATAGAATTGTAGTGTTGGAAGGGACCATGTGGGTCATCTAGGGGGAAACCGCTTGGAGTCATTCACGGCACAGGCGGAAGTGTGGACCAGCCCTAAGTGTCATCAGTGATGTTTACAGTGGTACCTCAGGTTACATACACTTCAGGTTACAGACTCCGCTAAGCCATAAATAGTGCTTCAGGTTAAGAACTTTGCTTCAGGATGAGAACAGAAATTGTGCTCCGGCGGCACAGCAGCAGCAGGAGGCCCCATTAGCTAAAGTGGTGCTTCAGGTTAAGAACAGTTTCAGGTTAAGTACAGACCTCCGGAACGAATTAAGTACTTAACCTGAGGTACCACTGTACTCCCAATGGCTTAATAAGGGCTGGGTAGCTCAGTCAGCTAGAGTGTGGATATTAACCAGCATTCAGGACCAAGATGGTACCCTGAGGCACTCCCCAGCCTTTTCTGTGCTCCCCCCCAGGTTGTAACATGCCTTCCCCTGCATCATACCCACTATTGAACTCAATGGGTTTATGACTATATGCCATTTGGGCTTTAGGCACCATCCCCACACTGTAACCCCATGTAACTTGCAGGTTTATTGTACATCTTTTTATGTTAATCGTTTAATTGTACTTTTGTACGTGTGCCATAAAGACTACTGTCAACAGCTCGGAGATTTCCAGATAGTAAGTGATCTATAAATGGAAATAATAAAATCGATTGGCCAAAAACTTCACACACAAGAAATTGGCAAAATCCTAGCACTCTTTTTTTAAAAAAAACTAAATAGTTCCCCCGTGTGCCCTGCCCCAGCCATCAGGGGGTGGGCTTGCCTCAGTGAAATGGCTGCTTTTACAAAACAAAGCTTCCTTCTGGGTGGCTGGGAATGTCCAGGGCAGGATGCTGTTGGATGGGGCGGTGTGTGTGGGAGGGTGAGATCCTCCTTCAGTATCAAGCCTGAAGAAGGCGGGCCCTGTTGCTGCCTGGCTACCTCCCTTGTTTCTCTCCTCCTCCTAATGTCTGAAGACGTCTCACTTCATCTGTCACCCATTCTGTTCGCCTGCCCAGCTGTCAAAACAGGGGGTGTCTCTTTCATTCCAGCTCACAAAGTCCCAAAGGGGAAAGGGACTTTAATGCCTGTGTTTGGACACAAGCAATTATCCCTAATTATTGTTTTTCTTTTGAGCTTGCCCGTCCTGCTGGAGAGCCAGCAGATGAACATGCCCTAATCCTCCCCAGTCGGTTGATCTCAGTGGGTTTTGCAGGACAAGTCGGCCGGAGGGCGGGGGGAGCAGGGGACTTGGGGGCTTTCATCTCAATGTGAGTTTAGGGCTGATTCAAACGCTTTGCGATGGGGGAATTAACCTCAGAGCCAGGACTTTCAATGGCCTCTGATAAGAGATTATATGGGTTGATGGCAAACCTTTCTTGGCAAAATGTTTTCAAAGGCCTCAGAGCTGTTAAATCAAAGCGCTATTGAATTGGGGCAGGTCCCTTTGCTCTGACCTTCTCTTTTTCTCTAGTTCAGTGGTGGGTATAATTACTGGTGGGGTGGCAGAGAGGCAGCTCCTCCTTCACAACCCCTTTCCGTTCCCAGATACCATCCCTACTTAGTACTATGAACAAACTTGGGAAATAATAGCCAGAAATAGCAATGCCCATTGTTTCAATCAAACATGCACTTGCATCCACAAGCAAGCCTTAAAACCAGCTTGGTGTCCTCATGACACCATCCATCGTCAGCCTTCCATCTTTTTATTTAATATCCTTATTTGTACGCTGAAATGTTAAAAAGTGGGGCAAGGTAATTTTGTCTCTGGCAGTATCTTGCTGTTTCAGAAAAGGTTGCATTCTATATACAAAGATTTGTACATAGATTCACATTTGAACATTTAGGACGCACTTGTACTGGTTGGCATATAAGAAGATAGGAACTTGCTTTAGCTCAGTATTACCTATGCTGATTGGCGACAAATCTTCAGGCCTCACCTGCAATAAACATAGCATCATCCCACTTTAAACAGGCATGGCTTCTCCTAAAGAATCCTAGGAACTTAAGGAAGCTAAAAGTGAGTAGACCCTTATTCCCCACAAGGAGCTACAATTCCCACAGTGGTTTAACTGTCAATTCTTAGAGAGGCAGGCTTTGAGCTGTGAGATTCAGAATATTGACTGTGTGATCTCTTCTGTTGACTAGGAATGATTTTCTCAACCAAAGGCTTCATACTGCCTGCATTTATAGAAACCCAATGTTTAACAATCCCTCTTGAGTCACTCTTCGGCCTTTCTTCCTCTCTGCTGACTTCAATAAAGGAGATATCATTCATTAATTCGTTTAAAGAGCCAGTGTGATAAAGTGGTGAGAGTGTTGGGCAAGGATCCGAGAGACCAACGTTCAAATCCCCACTCTGCTAGGAAGCTCACTGAGTGATTGTGGGCTCTCACCAGAACTCAGCCTAAGCTATTTCACGGGGATCTTGTGAGGAGAATACGGATGAGAGAGAACCATGTACTCCACCCTGAGCTCCCTGGAGGAAACATGGGGTATAAATGCAGTAATAAATAAATCATAATCAAGTGAATTTTCAAAAGCTCACTCTTTGTAACTTGGGTGGTAGAAACTGATGGAATGGCTAGAGCAGAGTGAGGAACCTGTAGCCCTCTAGATGACGTTGGACACCCAATTCCCATCAGCCCCAACCAGAGCAGAGCCAGTGAGTTCAGCAATATTTGGAAGGCCACAGAATCCCTAAAGAAATGCCTTCCTCCACGCTGACCTGCATATGTCCTATGATCCACATCAGAGTTCCTCCTCTATTTCTAGCATCTCATGTGAGTGGTGACTGAGGAAAGGGCCTTCCTAGTAGTGCTTTCCCCAGTGATGGAATTCTATCTCCAGGGAAGCTCATCTGACACCCCTTCTGTTGTCGTTTAGGCAGAAGGCAAATACATATTTATTTATTTTTTTCCAGGTTTTACATTTCTGTAATAGCCATAGTCAAAAGCACCTGGAGGGCACCAGGTTGGACAAAGCTTATTTTCTACCTATGAATTTAAAGCTAATCCAAAGGTAAGAGCCAAGTTGAGTCCCTGGAACCTATAATTTTGTGCATATACTCAGAACTTCTCTGGTTTCTCTCACTGGTGCTATGTCTGCTGGTATGTGGTCTGCAGTTGATGAGTTACTGATGTTCCAATTATCTCTCTTAAATTACTTCCTCTGCTTCTCAGTTGTCTCTGCCAATGAGTTCATGATCCACACTGAAGAAAAAGAATTCCAGTTCAAATATGCTTCTCTGTGAACAGAATATTAGCTCTGGGTATAGAAATTATTTCCCAGATTTTTGGTTTTTTTTCAAAAAACGGATCAGACTACACATCAGTAATCTATACTAAATTACACAAAATGTTGTATTTTCTTCCTTCTGTAGGCTTTATTCTATATTGTTCCTGAACTGCTACTTAACTTAGTCTTTATGTCAGTTTCTTAGATCATATTCCATATACCCCACCATTCTTCTCTTAAAGAGAGTTTAAAGTTTTGTTTTCTTTAAATATAAAACTTAGGTAAAACACATTGAAGCAGTATTTGACTCCTAAAATAATAGATTAAATATTTAGTTAAAATAATGTGTGTTTGTGTGTGTAAATTGGTCATAGGATTTGGTTTGGGTTGGGTTTTTTAATGAGGATGTCTGCATATGCTACGGGTTGGAGTGTAGATGTGCTAAGTCAGGAACAGAAGACAGGAATGGGGACACTTTTGGATTACACTTTGCATCATTCTTGAACATTGATCATGCTGTCTAGGACTGGTAGCAGTTGGAGTTCAACAATCTTTGGAAGCTCACAGGTTTCCCATCCCCATGTGAAGAGTTTCTGTACCCCCAAACAATATTGTGTGGATGCACTTGGAAACAAATGCCATGTTTGTACTTTCACAGCATTGCCAGTTGTCATAAGAACATTAGAACAGCTCTGCTAGATCAGACTACAGCCACATTTAAAGCACTATGATACCCTTAACACAACAAAATATTTTTCTTTTGTGTTTATGTTCTATAAGAGAAAAACAATAATTTTTTTGCGGGGGGAAATAAAGCACTATGATACCACTTTCAACAGTCATGGCTTCCTGCAAAGAATTATGGGGACTGTAGTTTGTTAAGGGTGCTGGGAGCTGTTAGGAGAACCCTATTTTCCTTACAGAGCTACAGAGTTCCTAGAGTTCCCTGAGAAGAGGGACTGAATGGTAAACCACTCTGGTTACTGTAACTCAGAGAAGAGAATAGATCTCTCCTAACAATGAGAAGGTTATGATGGCATTACAGAACCGAAACACTCTTTTCTGAACGACGGCAAAGAGAGCAGATGCCACATGCAAGAGCTGCAGCTCAGTTGTTTTCTTCCAAGTCCAGAGACTTTGGAGTAAACCACTTTGGAGAACTCAGCTGCCTGGGACTGTACTGCTTTGGCACCGTGCAGCCGACTCAGCCAGACGAGATTGCCTGAAGATGTCAGAGGCGTGACATGAATCTCGATATTTGGTGACAGCGTTTGTGCAAATGTGTTTCACATTTGAGGTTGCCATCAAGTCAGAGGGGTAGGTGGGCTTCCTGCTTCAGTGACTGCCAGAGTGCATTTGGGTGGCCTCAAGTAAAGAATGTGTTTATGCATTTGTAGAGGTTGTGGTCAGGCCCATGAAGCAGGGTGAGGCAGTTGCCTCAGGCGGCAGATCGAGAAGAGGGACAGCAGATCTGCCTGCTGCTGCTTCTACTTTTGCCTCCTCCTCCTCCTCCACTACCGCTTCCTCCTCCCATGCAGAGGCTGATCTTCACCCCCACTTTAATTCTGAGGCTGATCTTCACTCATCCCGGTGCAGATTTACACTCCCCCCTCACAACTCAACCGGCAGAGTAGGGGGAGGACCATTTGTGGTTCACCTCAGGTGCCAAAACGTCTTGGGCCGGCCCTGGTTGTGGTGGTGTGCAGAAGAGATCACTGTTACACAATCTCTCTGTGTTTGCTGCTGGTTCTCTCTTCTTTAACAGGAACACCATGAAGAATATCTGCAAAGGGGCAGTACTTGCAATCGGAAAGATATGCATTTCCTGCGAAGGTGTGTTGGTCAGGTGGAAAGCAGAATTAATGGTTGACTTGCTGCAACCATCTGGGTTGGTTTTCTCTGGGGAAATGAATGCAAATACCTGTTTCGTGCTATGTGCTTTCACATGGATTCCAGTGAATTTGGCAGCCTGCAGAAAGGTGGCAAGGACTGCAATGCCTTGCACACAGAAGTTGGCCAGGTTTGAATCGTGGCATCTCCAAGCATTGCCAGTCAGGAGGAGGGGGCAGGAAGGCCATTAGCTTCAGGGTCTCAAGTTCAAAAGCATTTGTTAAATAAAAAAGAATGTATAAATTCCCCTTTATTAAAAAATTTTTTAGGGGGGTACCTTATTTTGTTTTCGTGTGTCAGCATTTTTTCGTGTGGCTGCATTTATTATAGCTAAGGGCCTCAAAAGCCAGAAGCATCCCAGGCCCCCATGGTAGTGGCCTGTCTCCAGGTAGGAATTCTTCCTCCCCTGCCTGACACCCTGCAGGGGTGCTGCCAATCAGTGTAAACAATACTGGGCTAGATGGCCCAATGGAATTAGACAAGGGCCTAGTATCTTGCTATTTGGGTAGCTACTGAATACATTTTTGTTTAAGATAGCTTTTCCTGAACTGTGACCCAGTCATTTTATGTAATATTAATCGTACAGTTGTAGAAATACTTTATTGCTTTCAGTTTATTGTGGGCATGTTCACATTTCAGCATTATTTAGCTGTTAATCCATTTCCCTCCCATTCAAATTGCAGTAATCCACACCCGTACATATTTGAATTTATACATGAGGAGCAACTTTGTTCCCCACCCCAGGTTTATCGGATTATCCTCCTATTGGGTAAACCTGAATTTACAGGGGGGGAACATCAGGACTGGTGTTAGAGGGTTGCTGCATGTGGACCTTGCAAATTAAATGGGGTCACACAAACAGCTGTAAACACACAGTAAGCACTGATGTGGACTAGCCCTGAGTCTGCGATCTTTAGTATTTTAAATTAGTGTACACACTGCTTTCGGTTGTGAAGTGAAGGACATGAGGCAGGAGTTGATAATGCAGGTCAGCTGCGCACAGGTGAGCTGCAAGCAAGCTGCCGGCCAGCTCTGTGGAGGCTGCTTTTATTGACACAATATGCAAACCCAGGCAGATACATTTTGGGCTGTGACCTTTACACATCTTCCAATCCCAAGATCGTGGGGTGGGACAAAGCTCTTTTGGCACCTGTTTCCACCGCGTCATTTTCCCCTTGCACAGTGTATGATGAAGGAGACAAAGGTCTCAGAGACAAAGGTCACAGACAGGACACAGCAGACTACTGAGATCGCAAAAGGTTAGACAGAGGGTAAGATGTTCAGACAGCTGTGGCCTTATCTGTGAGAGGGAGTGTGCCCCACACCCCAAGGTCACACATGCAGACAGCTGAGGCTGCCTGTGGGCGAGGAGTGTGCTCCGCACCCAGCAATCATTCCTACAGGTTGTGAGGTGGTCTATACATCTGCAAATAAATAAATGAAAGAACACTTCATTTGCTGAGAAAGTATATAGAAAGCACCCTCCGTTACGACACAGAGCCAAACCGTGAAACTGAAGACTGTTGACACTTCAGTCCCAATTGGCAGCTGCGCCCAGCAGACTGCATCGCTGAGTCATAGGGCTCATCCATACTTTTGCTTGCCTTGAATTCTGATTGGATTGTATACTGATTAATGGTTTCTTGTTGTTTGGTGGCTGTGCCTTGGGGAAATGCCAATCTTACCCACTGAATCAGACACTCACTAAGCAAAATCTCTATTTGGATTTCCCATGTCTTTGATGAGATCCAGTTCAGCGGGTGAGATCTGATTTTCACAAGGCACAGCCATGGAACCCAGGGGAATTAATCAGTACACAACACAATCAAAATAGGGGTCGAGCGAAAGTGTGGAGGAGCCCATAATTGGCTATATCTGTGCCCTATGCAGATGTAACAAATCTATGTCATCATCATTTTCTGCACCATCGAAGGCAATTCTGCATAACATTTTATTTATTACACTCTCACCTCACATAGTCCCAAATGGCTCTGCATCATGTGTTGACTTTAAACCATTTTAAAAAAAAATCCTTATTATTTCAAACAACATGGAAGGGGGAAGACAAGTCTTTCCTGGTCCCTGCTGAGCTGAGCATGGCCAATTCCACCTAAAAGGTCATTCAAAAGCAGAAACAATCTTTCTTCCTTAGCCCCTCCTATGCCTTCACCACACACACACACACACACACACACACACACACACGTCTCAAGCCAGCCAGTCACTCCATCCTAGCAAAGGCTCTTCCCTCATAAAGATTCAGGACTCATCCATACTGTTGTTTAATATAGATAGCACCTCCATTAATTCTCTGTTGCCCATAAGCTGTTCTTCTTTGAATCGCTACCTTCCTACCCTTTCCCCTTCCCTCCCTCTGGATTTTCTCATACCACAGATACTCTGAGGAGGAGATAGCATGAGAAAATCTGGATTGAGGGAGGGGAAAGTGTGGGACTGTAGCTGCCATTTTGTAATTGTGGATTCAATTAGAAAGTAGCTTCAAAAGAAACCCTCTATTCCATCTGGAGGATATTGTTATGAGTTTGTGGGTTCCAGATCCCTTTAATCCTTGGATCCAGCAAGTGTTAAAATATAAACCAGGCTAGCTTCCTCATGGGATGATAGCCTGGGTGATGGGTCATTAAGAGAACAAAAGACAGCGGGCTCTGTGTTAGATGGAAAATGAGTGGGGTGCCTCCGACAACTCTTAGGTAGCTAGAAAGACAAAACGTGAGGTTTAGAGCTGGGATGTGACCTGGAAGCAAAAGAGCAAGCAGAGGGTCAGAGAGCAATGTTTGATTTTTGTTTGAATCCTAGGCTGCAGCTATCAGCAAAGCAAAACACTTTCGGGGGGGGGTGTTGATTGTATATATGTGTAAATAAATCCTATCTCATAAATATACCACAGTCTCCACTATGCCTTATTTCTGAAGGGAAACAAAAATCCTGGTTAAGCACCTGCAACCCATGGAATCTCACACCACTTGGAGATTGGGCTGGTGTGCGACACTGGTGTCAGAAGTTGGGATCCATGTTTCCTGGAGGAGGGCCTGTGAGAGAGGGATGTTGTTGTTGTTGTTTAGTCATTTAGTTGTGTCCGACTCTTCATGACCCCATGGAGGCACTTCTGCCTTCCACTGCCTCCCGCAGTTTATTCAAACTCATGTTTGTAGCTTCGAGAACACTGTCCAACCATCTCATCCTCTGTCGTCCCCTTCTCCTTGTGCCCTCCATCTTTCCCAACATCAGGGTCTTTTCCAGGGAGTCTTCTCTTCTCATTAGGTGGACAAAGTATTGGCGCCTCAGCTTCAGGATCTGTCCTTCCAGTGAGCACTCAGGGCTGATTTCCTTAAGAATGGGTAGGTTTGATCTTCTTGCAGTGGGACTCTCGAGTGTCTCCTCCAGCACCAAGAGAGAGGAATACCTGAGTCAAAACAGAGAATAGCAACACTCCTTGAGTGGCTGAAGAGAGAGGATCAGCCACAAAGCTTGCAGTTGGATAAAATGGAGCAGCTGCTGGCGGAGTGGCTGAGAAGCCTCCATGGGGAGGAAAGTGTGATTCCATGTCCAGTGGGAATCCTGCTTGAGATGCTACTACAGGGGGTTGAGAGTGGCCCAGGAGCCCAGCTGCAAGGCACCCAAGAGGAAGGGGTGTCCAGTCTGTGAATGGGCAGCTGAGGGGCTTGGACTGCAAAGAGATCCAGTCAACAGCTGAAGGCCAAGGGGAAGACAACACTTCAGAGAAAGGCAAGCTGGCTGGAGCTGAGCAGCTGATGATGACTGATTTCTCTACTCCCTGGGAGCCTGATTTGGAAAAGGGGGGTGCAGGAGGAAAGTGCCTCAGCGGAGGGCAAACTGCAGAACGGTGGCGAAGAGCTGCTCTGCTGCTTATAGATCTCTTCACTCCATGTGTGCCAGCAGCGCAGGGGGAGATTGTGAGATGTGTGTTCATGAGCAAGAGGAAATGGTGCCTGCAGAGGTGTCAAGAGGAGAAGTGTGTGAGCTCACCAGAAGAGTAGCCAGTGGCTCAGGAAATGGCCGTGTTTTCCTCAGTGCAAGAGGATGTGCAGGAAATGTTTGAGGCATGTATGCAGGCCCCTGAGAAGCAGTGGGCTACTGCTGAACTGGGTGAGATAAACTACCACCACCACCATGATTTTGCCCCTTGGGTGCCCAAACTCACAATCTTGGGGCTGTCAAATGTGTGGGACTGGGTAAGCTGCTTTGGGATACATAACTGTCTCTAGAGACTGTGCACCGAGGAGAATGAAGAAGAGCTGAAAAGATCCTGATGGGCTGGAACTTGCTTGTTAGGAATAAGCTGTTAACTGTACTGGGTTGGGTTAAAAGTGTAAATGTGTTCTATTATCAGCTTTTGATTATGTTTCTGATGGCAGTTGCTTTTCACAATTATGGATGATTTTAAACACGAGGCTGCCCTGTGTAAGACAACTATCAAACTGAATAAACAGCACAGTACAATAAAGCCAGTGGATGCTATTCAGCTAAGATTTATTCAGAGTAAAGGTAAAGGGACCCCTGACCATTAGGTCCAGTTGTGACCGACTCTGGGGTTGTGGTGCTCATATCGCTTTATTGGCTGAGGGAGTCGGCATACAGCTTCCGGGTCATGTGGCCAGCATGACTAAGCCGCTTCTGGCAAACTAGAGCAGCACACGGAAACACAGTTTACCTTCCCACCGGAGTGGTACCTATTTATCTACTTGCACTTTCTGCTTTCGAACTGCTAGGTTGGCAGGAGCAGGTACCGAGCAACAGGAGCTCACCCTGTTGCGGGGATTCAACCCGCCAACCTTCTGATCGGCAAGCCCTAGGCTCTGTGGTTTAACCCACAGTACCACCAGTGTCCCTTTTATTCAGAGTAGACTTGTTTAAATTAATGCATGTAGCTTAACTATGTTAATTATTTAAATGGGTCTACTCCAGTGGTGTCCAAACGTTTTCCAAAGAGGGCCCAATTTGATGAAGGGAAGGGCCATGAGGGCCAACAAAGTTGTTTTAGGATTGAAGTTGTTGAGGTTTTTTTAGGATTTTACCAGACCAGCAGGCCGGATTAGGATCCCGAAATGGACTTTGGACGTGCCTGGTCTACTCTGAGTAGTGGCATATGGCCCAGTGGAAGCCCCAACCTGCATCCTTTCCAAATGAGTGGGACTTGTGCAAGATCTGGATTCAGCCTAGTGGCTCATACCTGCCCTATGTGCCCATCCTGCCACATAGTTACTGGTATCCAGATCTTCATGGCGTTACCTGAGGTTACCAGCTCACCATGTCCAGGGTAGTGCCAGCTCATCACAGCCAATTGCTTCATTTAAAACAAGAAGACACGACCACGAAAGCTTCTTATTTTTAGTTGACGAAGCAGTAGCTCACATCTGTGCTAGTTCAGTTTTGCTTGTGAGTTTCTGTGTTCTGTTTTGCTTTTCGTTTGCAGGCTTTAGCTGTAATTTGCAAAAATCCTTCCTAATCTTCCATGTACCAGATGTTGATACTGTCTAAAAACATTTTGCTGCTTTGTTTCATTGCTGGAAAAAATCCTTGCTCTACATTCATTTTTCTGTTTTTATTGGTGTTGTTTTGACGTGCAAAGAGGGTCTGTTTCATTCTGCCTCATTGGAGGAGCTCATCTTTTTTCTCCCACTCAAAATAGCTGGTTTGCCCTTAAGCCTTTTTTGTGGTGTGATGAGGGCATCTTGCATGTCAGCCTATTTACTGTCACATGATGAGATGTTTGATGTCCTCAGATAGCCTGAAAACACCAGGAGGCTTTTATAAATGCAACCACACATAATTTTATCATCTCAAATGCGTTATAATTCCCTAACTGGGGAAAAACATACATACATACAAAAATGAAACAGATTTTTTACACTTCCTGTGCAAATTTTAAATAGGCAGATGTGGCTATTAGCTTTTCGTCTAGATTTTTTCTTTCCCCCTTGTTCTTGGGACTCCATTTACAATGATTTTTTATTCTTAAATATGACAACAGTCTAGGCTGCAAAATATATGCAGACATTTCGAGTACTTCTCATTTACCAGTATATGCAATGATAAACAATGAAGTTATAAAATCATCTTTTAATTCATTTTAGAGAACTAGACATGTTATAAAATTAATTGTTTTGCAGTATTGTGATTTCATAGTATGTGAACTGATTCAAAAGATTAGAAGAACTCATGTCACAAGTTGTATCCAATGTTAGCCCTACTCAGAGGTGTATTAATGCCCATGTGTCTATTCTGAATAGAACTTACCGTGGTTCAATGCAATCCCATTATATTAATACCATCAAATAGATGCTGTCATATTTCCAGTGTTTCATAGTCTTTCTCTATGTATGATATGATAAAACATTATTTTAAAAAAATGAAATCCAGCTCATCACTTATGCTGAGAACAACTCTACAATACAAACATTCGTATGTGTGTGTGTGGATTTGACCGTGACCCTTTCCTTTCACTAGTTAACAAGCTATAGCTGCATATATTCTGCACACTGAGGAAGGGCTTTGTGTTTCCAGAGCTGCCCTGAAAATAAAGACTGAAATGCTCAGTGTTCCATGAGCCTCTTTCCATGCTCTCCAAATGACCCCTGATGTCGCCTGGGTCATTACACGCAATATACTAATGCATCCAACAAATAATTCCATAGACCCACTGCTCCAGAGCTGCCTCTGAGTTCTAGCACACTCCATTACTTCAGCTGCTGGTTGCTGGGGTATAAACCGCATTGCTCCAGATCCTGAAAATCTTAGAGAATATTGAGAAATCACACTTGTTCTGTTAGGGGAATAAAGTAGGGCAAAATAGCATCCTTTACATCAGAGCCTTTCCTCAGAGGAATGTAGAAGCTACATTTGATTTGCCCTGCTCCACCTGCCTGTGGATTGCAGAGCACAGCCAGTCTGAATGACAAGCAATAATATCTCAGCTGGCCAAAGGGGTAGAGATATATACAGTGGTACCTCAGGTTACATACGCTTCAGGTTACATACACTTCAGGTTACAGACTCCATTAACCCAGAAATAGTGCTTCAGGTTAAGAACTTTGCTTCAGGATGAGAACAGAAATCGGGCTCCGGGGGTGCGGCGGCAGCAGGAGGCCCCATTAGCTAAAGTGGTGCTTCAGGTTAAGAACAGTTTCAGCTTAAGTACGGACCTCCGGAACAAATTAAGTACTTAACCTGAGGTACCACTGTATATGCTGGAATTCAATAGAATGCATATATTTATTTAGTTTGCATCTTCCTGCTTCACTGTTGTCTTTTTTTCTATCCAAAACAAATGATTAAAAATAATATTCGTTGACTGGATGTCACTTTCAGAAGAGGTGGATGGCTATCAACTTGAATGGCTTTAAAGGAGGATTAGAGAAATTCATGTCGGATAAAGGCTGTTGATGGGTTTCTGGCTGTGCCCTGCCTCCCCTGTTAGTGGAAGTCTGTCCTTCTGCATTTCACAGTTGCTGGGAATCACAAGTGGGGAGAATGTTGTGAGGATTAGGTTCTGTTTGCAGGATTCCCAGGGACATCTGAGATTGACCACTATGAGAACAGAATACTGGACAAGATGGGCCTTTGGCCTGATCCAGCAGAGCCCTTCTGACATATCTTCCAATGAAAATAGGGACATCCTAAGGAAAAGCGGGACATTCCGGGATCAAATTCCGGGATGGATCCTGAAAATCCAGGACTGTCACTAGAAAAACAGTTGAAGGGCCTGTTCTTATGTCCATACACCAGTCATGTCCAAAGTCCGTTTTCGGGGCCTAATCCTGCCTGCCAGTTGGTTTATTGTAGCCCCTGTGGCCGTTCACAACTCCAACCCTTAAAAAAGCTCAACAACTTTGGGGTAAAATCATAATAAAAGCTCAACAACTTTGGTTGGCCCTTTGGTTGGCCCTCACAGCCCTTCACTTCATCAAATCTGGCCCTCTTTGAAAAAAGTTTGGACACCACTGCCTTACACAGTCTCATCTTTCTGCACCTTCCATTCTGAAGAGCGGCCATATGGAAAGGGCCAACTCCTCATCCGTTGTCTGCTGAGCAGGCCCAAAGGGGGGAAATCCCACTAGCTATAACAACAGCAAGGAGGGGGGAAGCTTCTTCTCTCCAGAGGAGCAACTCCCAGGCAGTTTGTCATGGAATATATTGTACACTTAATCAAAGACACATTTTGTATAACCTCAAGTTATAACCAACACATGGCAAAAGATCATTATTTTAAGACTTTCAAGCTGAACCAGTTCTGACAGTGGGAGGTGGATCTCTCCGAATCTGGCAGCATTTTTCATTCCCGTGTCAACTTTTAACAAGTGTAGAAAAGAAATCAACTCAAGACGGCACAAACCAGAGTCATGTCGATGCTGGAAGGGCTTCCAGGTGCCCTTTATCAAAATCTCTGCCCCTTCTGCTGCAAGGAAAATTGATTTATGGGCTGAGGGTGGTGTTTATCTTGCACCTCCCTAAACCCCACTTAATTATCACTGTCCCAGATGAGCCATGGAGCTCATATAAATACTTTGGGAGATCAGAGGAACGTACCTCCCCCTGACTTCTCCCTTATGTCATGCCACACTAAGGACAACTTTTCTTTTCATTAAACATTTAATAAACACGCAGTCTCCTAAACCTGGGATGGGAAAGCTGTGGTCCTCCAGGTGTTGTTGAACTATTACACAGCTCCCATCAGACCCGCATAACCAATGGTTGGTGGGAACTGGAGTCCAGCAATATTGGGGTGGGGTGGGGGGACAGTTTCTGCATCCTTCTACTAAATGAAACATTTCTCTTTTTTTGCAAGTTTGCAGACAGAGCATGAGATATTGCCACAACATTCTTCTCAAAGTGTCACACTGTCATACATCTGTATTTTGTTCTCTGTGTGTTTAGAAAGTTTTAGAAAGGTTTGTAGTGGACACTTTCTCCTTTCATTTGTCTTTATATACTGAATAAAGCTTGCCATCTTGCTAAAAAAAAAAAAGCATTTGTTTTGATTTCTTAAATGTTGCAACTGTGAAGTGCATTATTCAGCCACAACTATCTACCACAATTCTTTGTGTCACAGTTCAAGTGTTATTTCTTTACTTGTTCTTCAGTGTCTGCTAAACACACAGCTGCTAATATAAGAACTACAAGTCCTTTTGCAATACTGCAGTATTTCCCCCATCAGATCTATTTTAAGGTGTTAATTCTAGGAATTATACTACTTTTTGGCCCACAATTATACATATTTCTCAAAGTACTCTATCTCAAAAAGTTTGTGCCAGGGCTGGATTAACCATTAAGCAGAATAAGCACATGCTTAGGGCATCAAGGGAAGGGAAGCACCACAGACATTTTCCATTGCCGGATTTTTACCATTAATGGTCACAAATTGCTCAGCGGAGCCTTCATTTTCTCAGCTGAAGTATATTAAAAATCCCAACAGAACAACTATGCAACAAGGCAGGCTGGACGCTTTATCTCTACTAAGTGCAGAAGCAGACGTGTTACATTGGTTTGAGGATCTGATAAAAGAAAAAGCAGGAGAAAAAAATCCAAATATAAATAAAATGGAAGTATACAAAAATAAAGATTATTTTCCATCTTACTTTAGGTTTTGTTTCATTTTGAAGATTTTATTTTACGGTTTATTATTGTTCATATTTTGAATTGACTATATATGGGGGCACCAAAATGTTTTCAGTGAGGGCCTCTAAAGGTCTTAATTCGGCCATGGTTTGTGCTATTGGACAACATTAATTTAATTTGATTTTGGTCTTTATTCTCAGGTGCTCAAAAACTTGACTGAAAGAAAAGGTGTGCCCTTGTTAGCTTGCTCAGGATTGAAGCCTAGATCCAAAGAGCTGCTTAATTCATTCAGGGAGCTCATGCTAGCCAAGTGGAATTATTGACCTATTTTTTAAAAGCACCCCCCCAACCCAGCCGTATCCAAAGCTCACTTGTATTTGAAATGCAGCCTGCCTTGTAGCACACATTTCTGAAGGGGAAAAAGAGCTACTGAAGTTTCTGTTGGGCCACTAAGGCAGGGTGCATCCTCTGCCCAGGCCCCTGTGGGGCAGTGTGAGGAGGCACCTCTCTTTGGGGCAGTAGGTTCAGCTCAGAGACCAGGGATGGCAGCTGCAGCGGCTCAGAGGACGCCCAAGGAGAGGGGAGGGGAGAGGAGGCTGAGGGAACACTGCCCAAGGGAGAGGGTTCAAAAAAGGGTGAGAGCTGCCCGCTCTGCAGGCAAGGGGTGACATAACTGGGTTCCTGAGCCCCACAGGGATGCCACAGAAAGAATGTAGTTGGTCAAGGGAGCTGCAGACTCAAAAAGGTTGATATCCTCTGTCTTATGGTCACAAGTGCTGCAGTTTATCCCACACATATTGAATTACTCGATGGCATGCTAATTTCACAAAGCACACAGCATCATTCTTTCTTTCTTACATTCCTTGCATTTGTATCCCTTCTCTCCACCAAGGTATCATAGTATTGTAGTACAGTGGTACCTCAGGTTACATACACTTCAGGTTACACACTCCACTAACCCAGAAATAGTGCTTCAGGTTAAGAACTTTGCTTCAGGATAAGAACAGAAATTGGGCTCCGGCGGCGCGGCAGCAGCAGGAGGCCCCATTAGCTAAAGTGGTGCTTCAGGCTAAGAACAGTTTCAGGTTAAGAATGGACCTCCGGAATGAATTAAGTACTTAACCTGAGGTACCACTGTATCATAGAATAACAGAGCTGAAAGGGACCCTGAGGATCATCTAGTCCAGGGGTCGGCAACGTGCGGCCCATGGGCCAGATGCGGCCCACGAAGACTGTTTTACTGGCCCACGAGCCGCCCCCAAACCAAGCCACCCACTCAGCGAGTCCCCCGCACGCTGTGCTAAACCGGCATCTGGGCATGCGCAGAAGCGATTTTCGGCACCGCGGACATGCGCAGACACAATTTCCAGCATTGCGCTGCACCAGTCCAGCCCACGGACGATCTCTGTGGGAGTGATCCGGCCCATGGCCGGTAAACCTTGCCGACTCCTGATCTAGTCCAACCCTCTGCAATGCAGGACTATGCAGCTGCCCCGTATGAGGATTGAACCTGCAAGCGTGGCACACTCTAACCAACTGAGCTGCATTATAGCCTCATAACAACCCCTCTGAGGTAGGTTAGGCTGAAAGTGAGTGACTGGCCCAAGGTGGCCCAGTGAGCTTCATGGATGAGTGGGGATTTGAACCTGGTCTCCCAGGGCCTAGTATGACACTCTAACCACCACACCACACTTATATATGGAAAAGAGCAGATACCCAGGATGTTGTTGAAATTATTAGTTGTAGTCTAATAACATCTGAATCTCTACAGTTTCCCCAGGCCAAGGGCAACCTTCCGGAATACTTTGCCCAGGCTCTCAAGGGCGTTTGGCTCCCAGTTCTCACTGTACAAATAGAATAATGGAATTGCAAAATTGGAAGGGAGCACAAGGGTCATCTAGTCGAACCCCCTGCATGGGACTCAAACCCACAGTCCTGAGATGAAGGGTCACATGCTCTGCCGACTGAGCTACCAAGTGTACAAACTTAATAAAAGGATTTTATTTTATTGCCTAGATCATTTGTGCTTTACAGAACCACCCAGACACTGTAAATCAACCGCTTCATGAATGTAAGACATGACTTACAGGCAGCCAGGCTAATAATGCTTGACTTACTCCCCATTTTGCCAGGATATATAGGTGTAAGGGGTGGGGGGAGATATGAACCATCTTGCATTTGTGTGGGGGAGACTGTTGGAAAGTTACCAGGCAAAAGAGGTGATATTTTAAAAGCTGGGAGCCACAAATGGGAAATCTATCTGCAGCTATCTTGAATGACGTATTCTTGACACTTTATTAAATTGCACCACATAAAAGAGGAACTTTTAAAGAGCTGGTATAGTGGCTCAGACAGAGGCCAAGCTGGGAATCAGGAGGCCTCAGGTTCAAATCTATTTGGCCACCCCCACCCCCTCACCCTGCCCCGTGTGGCACACAGCACTGACTAGATGATGGTACTGAGTTTAAGATAATGGGCTTGGAAAGGGTTAAGTGGTCCTTCCATCTACAACTCCTCCTGTCACACTTCCTAACATTAATTGTCCACTCAAAACTACAATCTCCTGTGGCTGTTTTTTCCATCTACAAAAGAAAGGAGATGGGAAATTATTTATATTTGCATTGTAATGTGTTTTAGTCCTTATTTGTGAAGGTGACCAGGTGGCCTTGTGATACCTCAGGACCAAGGTTGGTGTAAGTTAAATGCATCTTTTCATATATTGTGCAAGGACCAAATAGCACCAGCAGGGTGGACAACTAATCATTAGTAGTCATTAAAAAGCATGGTGGGAGAATATAACCCTTTCCTCTCCTGCTGTGGTCCTGTGGAAAATCACTTTCTTGAAGTGGGAATTCGCTTCAGAGGAGCGTTTCCCCACTACAAATACCAGCGTCAGAAGAGAGCTTTTCTTCAGAATAACAGCAGAGAAGGTAGTTGTACCTGAAGCCCATCTACATTCCTCACCTGGTTTGACTTATTGTCTCAATGAGGACTCATTCCTTCGATGAAAACTAACCGTTATTACAGTAGGTTCCACACAGGGGAAATTAAAGTGCACATCAAATGCAAGTAGATAAATAGGTACCACTCCGGCAGGAAGGTACATGGTGTTTCCGTGTGCTGCTCTGGTTTGCCAGAAGCGGCTTTGGCATGCTGGTCACATGACCCGGAAGCTGTCTGCGGACAAACGCTGGCTCCCTCAGCCAGTAAATAGAGATGAGTGCCACAACCGCAGAGACATCCACGACTGGACCTACTGGTCAGGGGTCCCTTTACCTTTACTTTAGCCAGTGCTAGTCCTACTTGGAGCAGACCCACTGAAATCAATGTACATTGTTAACTTAAGCCCATTCATTCCAATAGCTATACTCGTGACTAGGACTAGCATTAACTACAACCCAACATGGACAATGGATTGTAGCCCAGTGCGCAGACTGGAGCTCCTTAAAGGAAGAGTGGAAAGCATTAATCAACAGCGCCTTGGGAAGTTGCCAGCAAGTCTTCTGAGAACCTTGGGAGAGGGACCACCAGGCATCGTTCACACTGGTGCCAGAATATTATTTATTAAAGGTGCATTTTTCTACATGTGGTTGATGGAGGCAAGAACAGCAACAATAGCAGCAAATTTGGCGCTGACTTAATTAAAACAGCAGCCATGGATATTTGGATGGTGTGAACGATGCCCTTAAGCAAGCAAACAGTTTGGAGAGTCCAAAATCTTGGGCGAAGTTCAGCTAAAAGTGTCTTGATGGTGACTGAGGCACAAAGAAGTGACACTCAAGGAAAACAATTTTCTTAAGAAAAGTCAGCGGGACGCAAAAAGAATAACACAACAGCTACAACAGCCAAAAAAAGAGGGGGAAAGGAGGGGTAGAATCCAAGCAGTCTCTCCAGAAAGCCACAAGACTCTGAGCTTAATGCACCAAATTAAGCAATGAGAGAGAGAATCACAGCAAAAGGAAAGGGAAAGCTGAAGACATGCCAGAAAAGAGTGTCAGTGATGTGACAGCCTTTTGTTCCAACCAAGAAAAGAACTGGCATTGATAAGCCCTCTGCCAAAATGTTCATGTGCGGAATCAAAATAGTGTGTACCGGTAAATTAAACCATGAAGGAGTCCTCAAATGGGTAAGGAAGAGCTTTAGAAACAGGAACATGGTGTTATGAATTTGGGTGTCTGTGTGTGGGAAGTCTCCCCATAATCTCTACATTCAGTGAAGGCTCAAAGTCAGAGAAGGGTCATGAGCAAACACCAGCTAACTTCCTCATGGTGGTGATAGTGGGTCATTGAAGAAACTGTGGTGCTGATGGCCAGCCATTAGCCTTGCAATGGAAGTCATCAACCAGGCAGAAGGCTCTGCCAGGGTAACAGGGAGTGTGATGTCACTGCAGGAAAAGAGAGTGTCCTTTTACAGCTGAGGTTTTGGGAGCAGGGGTTTCTGGGAAAACGGAGCAGGAAGTGGGCAGAATTCCCCGTGGGGACTGAAGAGCAGCAGAGAGACATGGGGATGGCACTTAGAAGACCTCTGGATAGAGGAAGATGCCTTCACCCTGATATGGTTACCCTTTATCACATACACAGCCCAACAAGACAACAACAAGAACCCGCCAACAGCACTCGAATCAATCTGGCTAACCTGATCTAAACACACACACACACACACACACCCCACACACATGAAAACAAATTTCAATACAGCCAATCGAAGACAATGAACCACGCCCTAGACCAGGGGTCAGCAACCCACGGCTCTGGAGCCGCATGTGGCTCTTTTACACCTTTGCTGCGGCTTCGGGGTGGATACTAGCGAGGGGAGGAGGCGCATTGTGCGCCCCGACACTCCCCACTGTGGCGGGTGCTGTACTGGCTGTGACGTCGCATGGGGGCGGTGCGTGTGTTAGTCACGCACCGTCCCGATGTCACCTTCCCGCCCGCTGTCAGATCGCGGCTCCGGAGATATATTTGTTTTAAATGTTGCAATGGTTTTGCGGCTCCCAGTTTTTTTCCCTTCGGAAACGGGTCCAAGTGGCTCTTTTTGTCTTAAAGGTTGCAGACCCCTGCCCTAGACCAACCCCAACGTCTCTCACCACCAAAGGAATACAAGTGAATGCTAAAGCAAACCCACACAAGTGACGCTGACACAAAACCCCACACATACACTAAGGACAATCCCCTTTTGCCATGAACTGAGGTGGAAATGTGTGTGAATAATCCATATTTCTAAGCCACTGCAGACTCCACTGTGCCTTGATTTTCCAGTGGAAACACAACCCTGGGTGAGTGCCTGGAACCCTCTAGAATCTTGCTGCCACTCAACAGAGGTTAAGGTGTCATTTAACAAAAGGAGGCTGATCTTTTTACCAATAATAGACCATTGGTCTATGAGTTTAGCATTGTCTCCACCTGGAGTTGGCCAACCCATGAGGTGAGCTGATCTGAGGTGAAGTGGTCACCTCAGGCAGCAGATCTGGGCCTGAGGAGCCTGCCACTTGCCCCTCTTGCTGCCACCACAGTCACATCCCACCCCTGCTGCTGTTTCTTCCCCAGCCCTACCAGGGGATGCCAGAACTTGAACCTGGGACCTTCTGCTTTATAAACAAGCTATGGGCTTTTTCTGAAAGAAACAGGAGGGCAGCGACACCACTGTCTTAGAACAATACCTATTAAAACAACATCTGAAACGTGCGCACACATAGCTATAGAGATATAAATTAGTAATAACTGAATAAAAGACCAAATCTGAAATGGAAGCAGCACTTAAATTCTGGCCACCAAAATAAACACTTTAATGAAAGTGGATTTAAGATTAACCAACCACTGGAGCTTGGCAAGATGAAATAATCAAAACTGAGACGGGGATTTGTCTCTTGGGATGTCAAGAGAAGAGATCACAGCAAATCTGTAGCAGACATGAAGCAGGGTGCATTATCTGATGACATGGGCATAGTTCATATGAGTCATTTCCAGTCACTTGTGTTGCAAGATGTTTCTGCAGCCTATAGGAATCGGTGAAAGGACCACACATTGCAAGCCACAACTCATTACCTGATGGGACCTCATTGTACTGGGACCTCATTGTCCAGACTGAAGGAGCTTTCTTCAGTCTCTGCCCATGCAAGACTTCAGGTCAGGACTCAACTTGCATTTCATCCTAGGAGTTATCATTAAGTGAAGCAAGGGAAATGGGAGTTTCCGGGGGGTTTACCAACACAGGATTATGCCACACAGTGTCACAAATCACCAGTTCTTCTGATGCAGTTTCAGCTGGCCCTTAGGATCGAGCAGGTGGAGTGTGGAGAATCAAAGGAGTCAAGGACTTAAACTGATTCTGTAGAGGGAAGATGGAAGGAAAATACCATGCTGGTTTTTTTACGGGCACATTGAAGAGGAACATTTAACCCTTTGATTGGAAGCTCATTTACTATTAAGTTCCACTCACTCAAGTGGCACTGACTTCCAAGAATTCCATTCTGAAAGAATAAGCATTTTAATCATTTGCTCAAATGAAGCTATCTGTGTGCAAAAGCCAAGTTACCCAGCAGATTAATTTTGATCTTTCCCCTGGACACATAAACAAATGCATCTCTTACCCCCACCACACACATACCCCAGAATTGAAAATATTATTTCCCCAATTATTTTTACTGCTTCTTGTGTAAGTCCAAGAACACCACATAACTGCAATAACTTGTCCAGCGATACATTCTTATTAAGTTCCGTGATACACAGTACACAAGCAATATGTTTATTTACAGTTGTTTTCCCTGTAGAACCAGGTTCTAAACTGGTGAATCACTCCATCTCCAATGGCAGAGCAGAAAGTGGAAGGTGCAGTTCATTCCTCATGCCCAGTCCATCCTCATCCTCTGCTAAGCCTGCCAACCAAGGTGCCAATTAGTGCCAATTGCATTAGAGGCCTTGACAACGCGGACACCTACCCACTTAGCAACGGAACTGAAAGCCTCCAACTGGTTTCGCAGAGGTCACTGAAAAGCAATTGGATGGTAATAATTTTTTAGTCACTACCTACTTGGGCTGCAATCAAACCAGTGACCTGGAGGTGAAAGGCTATATATCCTATTACCAATCAGCTAAACTGTTCAGCCGCCCTTATTACTGCAATTTTAATTAACTGAGCCAATGACACGAAAGTAGAAGGGAGGGAGGATCCATGGGCTCATAGGCAATATCCACCTCTTTGGGTTCCCTTCTGCAGAGAAGCCCCATCGCACACAGAAGCATCTTGGGCAAGGGACTGGCTGATACTCTCTATCTCACCACTGGTAAAGGGCAATACACAAGCAGGCAGGTTCAATATGTCTTGGAGCACCATCAAGAAGGCACCCCAGATGTCTCACAAGCTGGATAAAACTCTTTGAAGGGGGAGCAAGAGGGATTTCTCCATTGCGTCCAACAAGGAGATACCAGCCACCACCAGCAGATGAGCAAGTCAATTCACAGCCACATGACCCATGGAAGTTCCATCTAGCTATGACCGTGATTAATAGCACCAAACTACGTGCACCATGGAGACGTGGGTGGCGCTGTGGGTTAAACCACAGAGCCTAGGACTTGCCGATCAGAAGGTCGGCGGTTCGAATCCCTGTGATGGGGTGAGCTCCCGTCACTCAGTCCCTGCTTCTGCCAACCTAGCAGTTTGAAAGCATGTCAAAGTGCAAGTAGATAAATAGGTACCGCTCCGGCGGGGTGGTAAACGGCGTTTCCGTTCGCTGCTCTGGTTCACCAGAAGCGGCTTAGTCATGCTGGCCACATGACCTGGAAGCTGTATGCCAGCTCTCTTGACCAATAAAGCGAGATGAGCGCTGCAACCCCAGAGTTGGTCACGAGGGTCCCATTACCTTTTAACATGCACCATGCAACCAGTGGCGCCATCCAAATAGGACTTGGAGGCAGACATACAGGGTCCCACTCAGCACGATAAACATGAGGTCTCCCAAACAGAAGAGCTTGCCACAGTAACTTAAGTAAGGCATATTCTCATCTATCAGCTGGAGGCTACTAAGTCCAAAATCTAAAATGACCTAATGATACCACTGCACATGCTTTGCTATTCCTGAGCGCCTGAGAAAGGATATCCCTGGGGTAAAGTCATGTCCATTCCTTTGTAGGGCATCTCTGTTGATCAAGGAGAGAAGCAGTGGGATGCCCTCAGCCAGCAAGATCACAGGAGCACAAGGAAGCATTTCATACCCATTTCTGCCCCGATTCTTCCGCATTCAGACTGGCTGAGCTCAGAAGCAGGGTGCCGACAAATGCTTGGTCCTAGCAATGTTGTGTTCCATAACTCATAACAGGAAGCCTGAGTTTTGTTACTTTGGATATGTAATTTTCACACAACAAAGAAGGTTCTGGGAGCCAATTTCCTTGAAAATGAAGACTGACCACAAACAAGAGTTTAATAATGGCACATTCTTTTATTTTATAGCCAAACATGTTCCCCTTCGAGTCTAATTCAGCACGCTGCCTTATGTAACTGCTTAAACTTTAATGTCACCATCCTTCTTTGATCACTAGCATATGTCTGGCTTGGGAAATGGACAGTAACTAAATTTTAAAAGTAAAGAAATGTGCTTCAAAACGCCAAGTGGTAGCTGTGGACTTTGCACACGGGGATCTTCTAAGCGAAAGGAAAGGTCATGGGAGCCGCCCTGGGCTCCTTAGGCTGCAATCCTATACAGTTCCCTGGGAGTAAGTCCAGGGAATGGGGCTTATTTCTGAATAGGCTTGTATAGGATTTCACAATTGGTTAAGTACAATGCTCTGGCTAATGGGCAGCTGAAAAAGGGGAAGAATTAAGGTGAACAGGATCTCTGGAGGATGAAAAAAAATAGTGTTATAAAATGTGCTTGCATTTTCTATGATTAGCCTCCTTTTGTCTACTCAGAAGTAAGCTCGAGGTAGGTGGGCCTAGGATTACAGTAACTGGTAACTGGCACTGGTGTTTATACAGTGTTGTACGCTGCTTTGAGTCACTTTTGTGAGTAAACTGGCTGGCTGGCTGACTTATTTATTTAATAATAACCAGCTCAACCAGAACAATACTTGGGGCAGGGCATTTGGCATCCACAAAGCTCTCAACCCTATAAATAACCAAGGCCTTCTTAACCCTTACTTGCCCCTAAGCTGGTAAGTTAGTACCCTCTATACTTAAGGTTTTTAAGGGAATGGTGATCTCAGAAGCGGTGTATGGTGCAGAGGTGTGGGCTTGTGGAAATGCTGTCAAACTGGAAACAAACCAAAATTTATATGTGAGGTCAGCCTTGAATGTCACATACGGCGCTCCCATTGTCACGATGAAATGTGGGGTTGGGTTCCCTCCCCCATACTGTCCAGCATTCACACTGCCTTGCTTCTGTACTGGTTGAAATTACAACACATGTCAGATGCAAGTTTGCCTGAGAAAAGTTATTTGGAGCAATTACTAATAGATGTGCACAAAGCTGGGCCAAAAATGTGAAACCCTTATAATTAAATAGGGACTGATGGTTGATGCTCTCAAGGTTGCTACTCCTCTAGTTGCAAAGCAGTATATTTAAAAAAATATAGTAAATGGTATTAAACTCTGAGAAAATAATTTTATCCAAGAAACAAATTACTTCTAGCATTTCCAGACAAATCAAATTTAAAGCTGCCTTGCACAAAAGCCCCTGGACTTATTTATCTGCAATATGCCAGGTTTCTTGCCCAGAAGCACCTCTCTAATGTCCACCATGATCATACCAATTGCCTGCAGAGCACTGGGGGAGATTAGTTGATTCCTTTTTTTAAATCCCCTCCCCCAAACTATAACAGCTGCCATTGCAGGAAAACACTGAAGTGATGCTTCTGAAATTTCCCAAGATTCATGCACACAGAAGGAATTATTTTGCCTGCAAATTTCATCCACTTCTACCCCAATCTATATGTTATAGTGGTTTCTATTAAAAAATAACAAACTTGGTATCCAGCACAAAAGTCCCAGAACCTACCCGCCTGTAAGTAATTTGGGAGGCTTTGTACACTAAGGAGTTACTAAACCTGCATATTTGCAATTTCATGATTTCACTAATTTAAAAAAGGAAATTTATAAACTTGGCATTTATTTACTACGTATTCAAACGATAAGGTCCAAGATAATGTAATTTTGACTCTTCTTTCTGCATCACTTGTGAGGAACCTGTTTCCACCCCCCTCCAATTTCTCTGTATATGATTTATAATATGGTTATAATAGCATATGTGCTTTTTGCAAATCTTCTCTGCTTTAGAAATAGTTTTAGAAACACATGGGAGGGGAAATCCTGCTGGTCATGCAGAACAAGATGTGCAGTTTTTCAGCTCTTCCCAGCCTGTGTATTTCACAATTTCACAGAACAGTCTATAAGTGTGTGTATGAAAAATCAATAACGTGTGGTTCTAGGATAAAACCTATTCCAAGCTTATAAATATAATTTCCCACTTTAACTTGACTATTCATCAACTTCACACTGCTTAGGCATGACGGCTGACATCTTATGCATTTTGCCCAACATCACACAACCAAGTTTAGCTTGTGCATTCCTGTTGGATGGAATTACATATGTTTTTGCTGCTAAACTGTTGATGGACTGATTAATGACTGAAGTGGGAGTACAGTGCTTTATCCTTGTATGCTTAAGGAAGTATCAAGAAGTGCACAGCTGAAAGGTGAGCCTTTTCTTTTCATGGAATGCAAGTACAAATCCATCATGGGCTCTTCTGTTATTCCTTGTCTGTCCTTCCATGTATGTTTAGCTGAAAAGTGTGGTCTCTCTCTCTCTCTGCTCCACACCTTGACTGGAAAGCTCAGCACATCCAATTGTACCTGCATCTTTAAAATATCTTCGTTTATAACTAACTGTGACTTTTATCATATGGAATTTTCCACCATGGCTTTTTAGCAGAGCTTCCAGTTTCTCCAGACACTGTAGACTTCCATAACAGCTCAGTTGTTCTTTTTCTCGATTCAGATTAAAGCTGGTTTAGTGGGAAGTGCATTAAAACATAGTATTTTATAAGAAATGACAATAGAGAGAGAGAATAGATATGTACTATGGCTAACATCATGTGCACACTGCTTTCCACACCAGCAGTGGGAGTACATGGGATGCAGAGCAAGCAGAAGTGTGTACACAACCATGGTACGCTTGCAATCATATACATTACTTTCCCTGGTGCTAAGCCTCGCAGTACTAGAAAGGAATGCTGAAAGTTCCTTTCTCTGCAAACCAGCACCATTCCTCCTAAACCAGTCTGCTTAAAAAAAAAAACCTTTAAAAAACCTAGGCTGCTAAGAAACTAGTAGCTAGAATCTTTTTACAATACATTAGAATAAAAGGAATGCTTTCAAAATTCAATCTAAAAAGGAACAGAAGGGAAAAGAAGGGACAAGGAAAAAAGAGAAATAGAGAGGGAGGAAGGAAGGAAGGAAGGAAGGAGAGAGAGAGAGAGAGAAGAGAAAGAAAAGGAAATGTAAAAAGACCTCTGTCCCGCAGCTAAGTATAGTATTCACTCAATAACATCTAACTATTCTATTTTCTATAAGCCAATATTTTTCAGTCTTCAAATCCAGATATTATAAGCTCATTTGCTCCCTCACTCAAAAAGTCCATAAGACATTTCCAATCCTTAATAAAAGTCTTCTTAAACATGTTAACTTTGCAATCTCATCTAAGTCCAATAATTTTTATCAGTCATCCATAGTAAGTAGGGCTGCGTCTTTCCGTCTTTGTGCATATAACAATCTCATGGCTGTGATTATATATGGAAATGTTCTTCCCTAGTCCTTTTCCAGTTGTGTATCCATTAGCCCTACCTGGAAAAAGGTCTGGTATTTGTAACCAAAATTTTTAGCATTTTTACACCCAGAGAGGTTTGCCTGGCACCTTCAGCCGCACCGGGCGCAACATCTGGGGGTTAGGGTTAAGGGGCGCAAATCCACAGGTTAGAGGGCGCAAATTATTTGCCTTGCCCCGGGTGCTGACAACCCACACTACGCCACTGTGTCTATCTGCCCTTTTTCATTCTCTACTCCCCCGTCCTGACCTTTACTTCTCTGATGGCCAACTCCAGAGAATAGTCAGGCATAGGGCAACTTCTAAGGTGGGGAGGGACAAGAGTGCCCACTGAGGAAGTCGGGGGAAAGCGGGATGAAGCCAGCTTCATTGCTCTTCACTGCTCTGTACACCACGGAACAGGAGTGACTGGTCTCATTGGGACTCGTAGGGCAGAAGGCCGAGAGCCCAACAGTAGGTGGCGCCAGAGCCAATGACAGTAGGCAGGGCTCCCTCATTCTACTTCCCTGCCGAGTTCTATAAGGGGAAAAGGACAGTGACAGCCAGTGCCGCTGCCCCCTGGGCTGGTGGTTAAGGAATTATAGAATTGTAGAGTTGGAAGGCATCCCAAGTTTTGTCTAGTCCATGGGTAGGCTCGGGGGCCGGATGCGGCCCAATCGCCTTCTCAATCCGGCCCGCGGACGGTCCGGGAACCAGCATGTGTATTTTTATTTAAAATGCATCTCTGGGTTATTTGTGGGGCACAGGAATTCGTTCATATATTTTTTTCCAAAATATAATCCGGCCCCCCACAAGGTCTGAGGAACAGTGGACCGGCCCCCGGCTGAAAACGTTTGCTGACCCCTGGCCTAGTCCAGCCCCCTGCAAGGCAGGCAGGTGGGGCTGGCTGACGCAGCCTGCAATTCGCCCCCACAGACCAGCCAGCGATCCTTTCCAAAAAGGAATGGAGGGATGTAAGCTTGCCTGGCTTGCTGGGAGACTCTGGGTTAGCCTCTCCATTTCCATGACCCCGTCTCCTCCCGCCCCCCCCCCATGACCAAGGGCTCTCAGTGATGGCCAAGCCTCCTCCCAAAATCTCAGGTTCCTCTTTTAACCACCAAGCCTGTCCTGCTTGACACCCCCGCCCCCCTTTCTGCTGCCTGGAGCTTTTGTGCTTCCCCAGGGCAGGGCGCAGAGGGCGGGCTCTTACTCCCTTCGGAAGGGAGGCAGCCCTGGAGGAGACGACCACCCAAGTTTCGGAGGGCGAGGGAGGATGGGGCAGAGGGACAGAGTCTGAAAAGTGGGTGTGGGGAGGAATCTGAGAGGTACCTTCCAGGTGGGAGGGGGGTGGGTCCCTTCCAAAGATGCATCTAGCAAGGTGGAGCCTGGGGGTACTTAACTGCCCATTGAATTAACCAGCAGTCCAGAGCGCCCGTGTTGCATCTCCCGGGGGTTGGAGATCAATTTGATTTCATAGAAGCCAATAAGATAGAGAAATCGAGCGAGACTGAACTGGTTTGTACCAGTCAAAGGGTGTGGAGGGGGGACGACCTGTGGCTCTCCAGATGTTTGTTTGTTTGTTTATAAAAGTATTTAGATGCTGTCATCTCGTGAAATATCAGGGTGGTGTACAGCAATGTGTGCATACAAAACAGGGGATCATTGAAGTGAAGCGCTTTGCAACGTTGCTGGGCTCTCTGCTCCCATCAGCCCCAACCAGCATGACCAATGGTCAAGGATGATGGGAGTTGAAGTTCAGTGACGTCATCTGGTAAGCCCCTACCTCTGCGCAAGACCGTCGCCAGGCGCCCCTTGCGCAAAACACCCAGAGCCGACAGACCCGTTAGAGAAGGAGGGCTTGGATTAAACCCCTTTAGATGCAGGACCTCACAGTGAAATCCTAGACACAGGAATCAAGATCCATTTATTTCAATGGGACTTACGGACAAATTGATGCACGATTGCAGCCTTAACTGGGTTATGCAGTATCGCCTGTTTCGGACCCGTAGCAATCACCAGTTTTAAATTGCACCGGATTCAAACCATCTCGCGAAAAATCCAAATAGATTTTCTGTCCCATTACCGTTTCAGCTCGTTTGCGAGCTGCAAAGCCGTTTCGACTTTTATTTAAACAACTGGCAAGAATCAAATTTATTTACAAGTTATTTCAGAATTGCTGACTCGGGTGTGTGTTTGCTGTTTGATTTCCGGGCGCGTTCACGCGCCTTTTCGGGCCGACTATGTACCCGCGCTATCCTAAAACTAGTTTATTACCCGATTTACAAAACTCAAAATGACGCAAGAGCCTGATCAACACAGCATAAGCCATCAATGACACCGCAACAAGGATACGAAGTAAGATATCACGAATGAAGACAATAAAACCAAGTTAAAAATTAATGCACCATTTAGACAATCGGCTTTGAATTACACCGGAATAAGTTTAATTAAGGTTAAAGTCCCCGTGATTTCAATCGTACTTAATACTAACACGTTATCTAGATTCTAGAAATAATGTTAAGTGTGCGAGGAAACCCCACTTGATTTCTGCAAAGCTGTTTAATGGACCTAGCTGATCTCGCTTTCATAGTGCAGACACATACAATCGTCTCTCGCGTTTGGTCCGCGGCAACGTCTTTGAATTAGAGCAGGCTAACCGATTTAATCCCTTCTCTGTGTTCCCAAGAGCCTCCCTTCGCTCTGATCACCCTATAAACCCGTGAGTAGTAAGCTCCATTGGACAAGGACGGGTTTATGCTGCAAGATAAGTGGGTGCAGAATCTAATCTAGTTTCCTTACATCAGAAACTGGGGCGTTTTCCTGTTCCAATTCCTGAGCAGGATCCAATCAAAGAGAAGCCATTTTTATTCCAGCTGGGAATGGTTTACAGCGCAATGCTCCACATGCCCACTCAGAAGTAATGGGACGTACTCCAAGGTACTTGCGCATAGGATCGCGCGCCTTGAAAGCCTCTACGTTGCTGCCCTGGCCGAATTGGACATCGGAGTCGATGCGCGCTTGGAGGAACTGTATATGAGGGCCAGAGAAGATACCTTGGGGGAAGGTGGCGGGATTAGAAACAGCTCTCCGTGGGGGACACCCCGCAAGGTCCCCCTTTATTTTTATTTTCCTTTATAAGTCTGCCTAATCGACTAATAAAGTCAACAGAGGGCTCTCTGTTTGGCTTCGCAAAACTGGGTAATTTTGTTAGAAAACGTTGAAATCCAACCCGAAAGTATTCCGCCCAAATATTTAGTTAAAGTAACCCTGTGGGTTAATAAACTAAACAAAGCGGCAACCCATGCACGACTGCCGCAATGAAAACCAGGCTAAATAAACGACGGGAAGTTTATAGGAAGCCGCCGGGAGGAGGCCGGAGCGCGCAGGCGAGGTTAATGGGAAGCAGGTGGGAGGGGGGAGAAGCGCGGCCCCGCTCCGCTCCTCGGGCACCACCCCGCCGCTTTAATCCGGAGCGGCTAATCCGGAGTAGCCAACACACTCTGGGGGCGGTCCTCTTCGTTGCTCACTAATACGGTTTGGACCAGCTGATAAGGATCCCTCAAAATAACCCGTTTTTCAAAGGGCTCCCTCTTCGTGAACCCGCGTTTTCGCCGCCACCAGCCGATCCAAAAGCGAGGCTGATCAGCGGTTGTGTTAAAATTTCCACCTCTGCTTCCCCCACCGTCTGTTCCGAATTAAGCCCCTTTTTCTGCATGCAAAATAAATATCTTGCTGTAAACGGCCTTTAAATAGAATTCGCATCCCTTCCGACAGATTCGCATCCAGAGCGTTCTGTTGAAATTCGTGGCGTTTCCCCCCCTCAGGATTTTATTTTTTAGTTTTAGTGGCTTGGAATGGCTTGGATGAATGGGAGTCGGTCGGCAGAAACAGGATAAACAGTGAGCAAGAGGCTATTGATTCTCCCTCTTCCTTCCTCCGCCTTGTATTGATCATTCAGGCTGCCTAACTCGCATCTGAAAGCGTTGCTTCGTTTCTTTCCCTTTTGAATCCTCCTCTGGCGTCGGACTTCCAAAGGAATGCGTTCAGTTGTGGGAGTGGAGCAAAGTATCTTCAATGCGTTTCCCACATTGTTGTCAATCCGGATTAAGAGCGCAATCCTATATTATGGGCCCGTGCATACCTCTGCTTAATGTGGATTATGAATTCCTCGTGCCTCCTTTAATCCTCCTAGTCCGCTGTTGCTGTCCACACTTTCTCCTTCCTAAATCCGGAGAATCCCTTTGCAAGCGATGTAGCTCTCCTGTTCTGGCGTTCAAAGCGCAGGGAAGAGATTCTAATCGACAATGGTACGTTCCATTGATTTCAGCGGGTTCCCTCCCAGCTAAGTGAGCATTTTGTTTTTTTGTTTAATACTACGCCTTTCTCCCAGCGCAGGACCCAAGGCGCTTCGCAGCATGAATCGAAACAGCCACAAAAGGATATATATTTTTTAATAAAACAACAACAACAATTGAATAAGCATAGGATTAGCAACTCTAAACACATTTTACTCGTGGGAAATCCAGTGGATCTCACTTACGTGGTAATAGGTTCAACATTGTGCTTCAGGGGGGCGATCCTAAGCCTGCTTCCTAGGCAGGAAGACCCACTAAGCACGCAGAAACGTGCTTCTGTGCAAAGCACACATCAGGTTGCACAGTGACGCCTGACCAAAAGGCGTCCTAGGACGCTGCCCCTGTTCCAAGCCGGGACGGGCCGCAGCTCAGCGGCAGAGCGTCTGCTCAGAGAGATAGTCTCAGGTTCGATCTCCGCCATCTTCAGGTAAGTCAGTCTGGAAAGACGCCATCATAGGTGCCAACTTCCTGGAGCCCTGGGTGCCCGAGCACCCACCATATTCCCCATGAAGGGGCCGGGCATTCACAAATTTCGGTGCCAGGGCCATGCGCACTGCATGGCACCCACGGCCCCGGGCATCCACGGTCGCTGGCACTCCTGGACGCCGTACTTAACACCTTGAAGAGCCGCTGCAAGTCCGTGTGTAGACTAGACTGGTCTGATTCGGGTTGTGTTCGGTTCACCCCTACGGATTTGCACCTTCCAGATCTCATTAAACAGCCTCAGGCCCTCGGTTTTCCCAACTCAGTTTTATCTCCTTGCCCCGATCTTAAACTCTTCACGAGGCTGAATACACGTGTTGAAGACAATGAGGTTGCGCCGAATAAGTTCCACCGTGAGGTTGCACACCTTTGCGCATGCTTCCTAGGGAACGATAAGATCTGAACTTTGGGGGCTATTTGAATTCGGAGTAAACCTATGAACAGTGGTTTGCGCTACAAATCCCCGAAAAGCCCTGGGAATCCCAGGCGCTGGGTCCTTTTATAACTTCGTTCAATCCTCAGACTCCTTTAAACCCCCCCCCGGACTTTTCTTTTTTACCTTGCACTGATCTAACACTTTTCGGGTGCAAGCCCCCCACCCCCGAGCCAAATCTTTGGCCTTTCTTTTCCCCACTTCATAGACTGGTGTCATCGACGCTTCGGGGAGACGCATGAGCTCATCTCAACGCAGGAGAAAAGCGCAGAGCTACCGGTATTTCTTGCACGCTCAGGATTTGGTTCCGTTGCTAGGCAGATGCTTAACTTATTGGTTGGACAGCCATAAGGAAAGCAGGAGGGTTATTACAAAAAACAACAACCGCACACACATATTTTGATGAGCTGGCAGGGCTGGCTCCTTTTCAGGGGGAACCTTTTCAAACACGGCCAATTAAATGCCTTTTCAACTCTGCGGTTAATGACTTTAACTGCACGAACCGATCTTTGTTTGGCTTTGTTCTCCAGTTTCTTTCCCGATCCCTATTTAATTTCTCCTTTTTTGGGGGTGGGTGGGAGTTGGGAGGGACAGGGCAACTTACAGCTGCCGGAGAGTGCTGCGGTCCAGAGGCTCTCGCGTCAAGGGTGTTTTTTTTTGTCACGGACTCGAGTGACCAATAGTCGGCCCGCACCGCGAATTTGTTGCGAATGCAAACTGGGAAGCGGCGAAATAATTGATCCGTCGAACCGAAGTGATATTTACAGGGCCAGGAAAGACCACCAGTTTGCCCTGATTTGGGATTATGGACAGTTGTTCTCACCCCGAGGAAGTTAAACTGGGGTCACTTCGAAGTACAGTAGATCCATTCGAGGAGGAAGAAGAGTAACGGATTGTGACCCTCAATTCCCCTAAACCCAGTGGGACTTACTCACCAAGTAATGCTATCTTGGATGGGTACAAAGTGGTGTGTCCCCCTGCCCCGCATCCCCGTCCCAGTTTAGCACAGCCACGAAACACGCGTGTAATCATGAATTCTTACTATCTGATGGCAGCGAACAACAGATGGCAAATGGTTTTTAAAATAATAATAGAAGTGGTTATGACATCAGTCTAGCTAAAATTTAAGAAGGATCGGCCTCGTCATCACCATTCGCCACCCGCTATTTAAAAATCCCGTCTTTCCCGCAGTGTCGTGTTTTGTGGTCGTCTGAAGAGACTGTGGATCGGACATGGGTTTCGTGGCTCCCTTGAGCGCTCGGAGCGGCTTTTCCTCCGCTCAGCAATGTGGTAGCGAAGCTGCAGCCGGGAGAGCCTGGGGCACTAGCCTAAGACAAACACGCGGATCCCGCTCCTGTCCCCATAACAAACAAGACAGATGGTTTCAGCGTCTCTCGGCTGCTTTTCGTTCTCTCGAAAAGCTGAATAAACAGCTCCTGCCCTCACCTGACACGGCAGAAAATAGGACTGCGGAGCAAAAGAAGACAAGGCTGACCCGGAGGATCAAGTGGGGATGGGGAGTTTCTTCTGCCAGCTATGTTTTCGGTTCCCACCAGCGCTCCAGGGTTCGCTTTCAAGGGAAAGAGAGCGAGGGAGCCGTGTGAACGCAGCCCGAAAGCCGGCAATACCCGTGTACAGAGGAAATTCACTGATCCAAGTGTTGAAGATCTTTTGCTTTGGGGATTTGTACCGGATCCACTAACCCGCCCCGCCCGCCGCCCGCCGTTGTGCTGTAGGGGAAAGTGCGCCTGTGTGGCTGGGTGTGAGTCTATTGGGGGAAAGGTTTCTTTTTTTTAAGGGAGAACACCACACACACATCGAAAGGAGGCGGAGGAGGAGGAGGGTAAAGAAAGCAAAATCGAGAAACGGGGCCAAATGCGAGGCATTTATCTCTCAATTGCTCGACAAGACAAAGAAGGCTTAAGAGGCGTTTGCAAAGAATGGTCTGTGAATGGTTACTATTCAATTTGTGTTTTATTCCCCGCTGGTCCTGGAATTGAGATCAGAAGAAAAAGTGAAACCACATGGCCGGGGTCAGCGGGATCAGAGAACCACCACAGACAGCAAAGGCACGGGGAACTTGTGTGAAGAAATGGATTATATAAACAGAGCTTGCCATCGCCTGCACCCCATTAGCCTATAATCTACACGGCATGGGAGAAGCTCGCAGGAAGGCCCGCCAGGACCTGCAGCCCGGCCCGCCTGCCAATCAAGCCGCGATCCGGCCCGGCCCGGCTCCAGTCCAGGGCTTGTCCCGGGTGGGTCTCTCTCCCTCTCTCTCTCGGCCCCCGACGCGCCCATCAGGAGCAGCCTGCAATGCTTTCTCGCTGGCCTTCCTCTCGACCCAGGCCACTTACTCGCAAGTCAGCGGGGTTGAGATCTGCGGGACTTGCTCCTGCGTCAAGGGAGTCGCGATCCAGCTGGCCAGCAGCAACAGATCCCTGTCCTGTCCCCGCGCAGCACAGCCTTGGAGTGAGCCAAGCATTCCGTCAGCGGAGCCTTCGAATATGCTCGCAATTCACTCCTTTCATGCAATCATATTTTATCACTTGTTAAAATATCCCGTATATATGCGCGAATCACTCTCTCATCCCGCGGGTTCCTTTCTTCCATTAGGCCATTATTAAATTCACACCCTGCCTTTCTCAAAGGAACTCAAGGCGGCGCACACTACTTAAAAGCAACTGTCCAGGTAACAGCTTTCCATTTAGACCCCGATTATTTCAGTCGCCCAAAAATAACTTTACAAAACACTAACAAAATCTTATTTTCCACCTTTCTTAATTAAAAAAAATGACACCCCCTTATCAATATTTTTAAATTCAGGGGTTTTCAAAATATGCAGAGGAAAACCACAATAAACAGACTCCTTTCCGTTATTCAGTGCAAAATGTGTGATAAGACACAGTACCCGCCCCCCTTCTCTTGCTTATTCAACACCCGTCCATTGGTGCTTTCCCCTGAGCACTATATTGTTGTTGTTGTTGCATTTTATACTCCAAAGAGCCCTATATGGTCCTCCCACCCAGTGTGGTGTAGTGGTTAAGAGCAGTAGACTCGTAATCTGGTGAACCGGGTTCGCGTCTCCGCTCCTCCACATGCAGGTGCTGGGTGACCTTGGGCCAGTCACACTTCTCTGAAGTCTCTCAGCCCCACTCACCTCACAGAGTGTTTGTTGTGGGGGGAGGAAGGGAAAGGAGATTGTTAACCCACTCCTTAGGGTAGTGATAAAGCAGGATATCAAATCCAAACTCTTCTTCTTCCCCATCTTCATTGAATAGATTAGGCTGAGAGGCAGTAGCTAGTCCAAAGTCACTCATGGCCGAGTGGGGATTTGTTTTTTTTTTTTTTTTATAATAATGTTTTTATTTGCTTTTTTCCAAGGTCAGATACATCGTCAGTTATTCAACAAAGGCAGTTTTACAGAAAGAAAAGGAAAAAGGTTATAAGCAAAAAAGAGATCTTACTTTACAAAACAATTTTTCATGATCTACTGGACTTCCCCACATCTTCCATCCCCTGCATCTTTTTCAATAAAATAAAGTTACAGCAAATTAATACCTTGTTTCCTGTGTTTTGTACTTTCCTCAATTGTATATTAGGTTTAGGGGAAATATTGTTAGTTCACAATTCCAACAGTCCTCAATATAGAAACTTTACCCTAGACTTTAGTCATTTCATCATCAGAACTTAAATTCAGTAATATCAAAAATTTGAAATCTGAAGCTTGTTGTCTAAAAACTTAACAAATTCTCAACATTCACATAACTTATAATGTTTTTGTAAATAGTCCTTAAATTTTTTCCAGTCCTCTTCCACTGCCTCTTCTCCCAGGTCTCGGATTCTGCCAGTCATTTCGGCCAGTTCCATATAGTCCATCAGCTGCGTATGCCACTCTTCCAGCGTGGGTAGCTCCTGTACCTTCCAATATTTAGCCAATAGAATTCTTGCTGCTGTAGTTGCATATAAAAAGAAAGTTCTATCCTTCTTTGTCACTCTCTGGCCCACAATGCCCAGGAGAAAGGCCTCTGGTTTCTTAGTAAAGGTATACTTAAATACCTTTTTCAACTCATTATAAACCATTTCCCAGAATGCCTTCACCTTCGGGCATGTCCACCAGAGGTGAAAGAACGTTCCTTCAGCTTCCTTACACTTCCAACACCTTTTATCAGACAAATGGTAAATCTTTGCAAGTTTGACTGGGGTCATGTACCACCTATATATCATTTTCATAATGTTTTCTTTCAAGGCACTACATGCCGTGAATTTCATATCGGTGTTCCATAACCTTTCCCAGTCTTCAAACATGATGTTGTAACCAATGTCTTGAGCCCATTTAATCATAGCTGATTTAACTAACTCATCTTGTGTATTCCATTTAAGCAGCAAGTTATACATTCTTGAGAGCACTTTCGTCTTAGGTTCAAGTAGTTCTGTCTCTAATTTTGATTTTTCCACCTGGAAACCAATCTTTTTATCTTTTTTAAACATCTCTTGAATTTGGGCATAGAGAAACCAGTCTCGCACCTTGTCCTTTATTTTTTCTAAACTCTGCAGCTTCCAATTATCTCCAACTTTTTCTATTATCTCACAATATTTAGCCCAACCACTCTCCATGTTAAGTACTTTGGTGGTCTTCGCCTCCGTTGGTGACAACCACCTCGGTGTCTTATTTTCAAATAAGTCCTTGTATCTAGTCCAGACATTAAACAAAGCTTTCCTGACAATATGGCTCTTGAACAATTTATGTACCTTTACCTTGTCGTACCACAAATATGCATGCCATCCAAAAGCATTGTTAAACCCTTCCAGATCTAGGACATCAGTGTTTTCTAGTAGAAACCAATCCTTCAGCCAGCAGAAGGATGCTGCCTCATAGTATAACCTTAAGTCCGGCAGGGCAAACCCCCCTCTTTCTTTAGCATCTGTTAGTATTTTAAGTTTTATCCGGGGCCTTTTGCCCTGCCAGACAAATTTCGTAATGTCCTTCTGCCACTTTCCAAAACACTCCACTCTATCCACGATCTGCAGGGTTTGAAACAAGAATAACATCTTTGGCAATACATTCATCTTTACAGCTGCAATTCTTCCCGACAAGGTAAGTTTTAGTCTTGACCAGATTTCTAAATCCTTTTTAATTTCAATCCAGCATTTTTCATAATTATCTTTGAATAAATTCAAATTTTTCCCGGTCAAATTCACCCCCAGGTATTTCACTTTTTTAGCCACATTTAACTCCGTTTCTTTCTGAAACTCATCTATTTCTAAAGAAGTCAGATTTTTCGCCAAAACCTTTGTTTTTTGTTTGTTCAACTTGAATCCTGCCACCTGACCAAACTCATAAATTAATTCTAAAGCTCTTTTAGTACTAGATTCTGGCTCCTGTAGTGTTAAAACCAAATCATCTGCAAAGGCCTTCAACTTGTATTGTTTACCTCCGACCTGTATTCCTTGTACCTCCCGATCCTTTCTAATCAAGTTCAGCAGTACCTCCAGGACCGAAATAAATAGCAGGGGTGATAGGGGGCACCCCTGTCGTGTTCCTTTTTCAATTCTGAACTCTTCTGTCACCACATTATTCACTATCAATTTAGCTTTTTGCTCTGAATAGATTGCTTCTATACCATTTTGAAACGCCCCTCCCACTCCCATCCCTTCCAAATTTCTCTTCATAAATTTCCAAGATATATTGTCAAAGGCCTTCTCTGCATCTATAAAAATTAATACAGCTCTTGTGTTCAAATTTGTCTGTAGTAGCTCCAGAACATCTATAATGTTCCTAGTGTTGTCAGACAGATGTCTACCAGGGAGAAAGCCTGCTTGGTCTTTATGAATTACTTCATTCAGAACTTTTTTAAATCTACTTGCCAGAATGTCAGCAAAAATTTTGTAATCCACATTCAGGAGTGAAATAGGACGATAATTCTTGAGTTGAGTCTTTTCAGATTCCAATTTTGGTATCAAAGTGATGAATGCTTCTTTCCACGATTCCGGAGCCCCCTTCCCCTCCATAATTTGGTTACACACCTCCACTAATGGTTGAATCAAATAATCTTTTAAAACCTTGTAATATTTGGAGGTGAGTCCATCTGGGCCTGGGGATTTCCCCAATTGCATGTTCTGAATGGCACTTTCTATTTCCTGCTGTGTTATTCTGTAATTCAGGGTTGTTTGTTTATCTTGGGATAATTTTTTCAATCCGTTACTTTTTAAAAATTGAATAATCTCCTCCTCCGCCTGTGGACCTTGAGTAAACAGTTTTTTGAAATATCTCTGGAAACACTTTCTAATTTCTTCTGGTTTCTGAATACTTTCTCCATCAACCTCCAAGTTGGTAATAGAATTCAATTTGTGTCTCTTTTTCAGCTGCCATGCTAATAATTTTCCACATTTGTTTGCTGATTCAAAAGATCTTTGTTTCATTTGTTTAATTTTCCATTCTACTTCTTGGTTTATCAATTTGGCATATTGTGCTTGATGGAACTTAATTTCTCTTAACACTTCTTTTGACTTTGGGTTAAGTCTAAGTCTTTTTTCACCCTCTCGTATCTTCTCTAAAATCTTATCTCTTTTCCCATTCCAGAGTTTTTTCTTAATAGAATTTTGTTGAATCAGAAACCCCCTCATTACAGCTTTGCTTGCGTCCCAGATTGTTCTCTTGTCCACCGGGGTATTCATATTGATTTCAAAATAATCCTTCAACGTTTTTTGGGCCTTCTTCACAATCTCCTGATCTCTGAACAAAGTGTCATTCATTCTCCATCTGAAGGATCCAGCTGGCACAAGTCTCAGATCCATTTTCAATGCGTTATGGTCGGAGCAGGTTTTAGGGCAGATCTCTATTTTTTTTGTCTTAGGGGCCAGCCCTCTAGTTATCCAAATTTGGTCAATTCTTGTCCATGATAGGTGAGCCTCAGAAAAGAAAGTCCCTTCTTTACCTAGTGGGTTTTTGGTCCTCCAAATGTCGATCAAGTCCATATTGTCTGTCAGTTCAAAAAAAGATTTAGGTAGTCTGCCATCTTTAGTCAAATTTTGGTTTTGTGACTTATCCATATGTGTAGAGACGACTCCATTCATATCTCCCATCAAAATGATGTTAGTGTAGTCTATATGATCCAACATTATCTCATGCAGCTTTTTGTAAAATTCCGCTTTCCCCTCATTTGGTGCATATACTCCTACTATCAAAAATTTTTCTCCTTGTGTTTGGATTTCAATCGCCAAAATTCTTCCTTGTTCATCTTTAAATATCAACTTTGGTGCTAGGTTCTCTTTTGCATAAATCACTACTCCTCTTTTCTTAACTTTGTCTGAGGAAACAAATTCTTGGCCTAATTTTTTGTTAATTAAAACTCTCCTATGGAGCCTAATCACATGTGTTTCTTGTAGGCATATGATGTCCAATTGTTCCTTTCTCAATATGTGAAAAATCTTTTTCCTTTTCTCAGGGGAATTTGCACCATGAATGTTCCAACTAAATAGCTGCAGAGACATCTTGAATCAAATTGTTAGCCAGTAGGAGTGTCTTTCTTGCTGTCAAGATCTGGAGGTAATGCACCAGGCGGAGGCCGAGTGGGGATTTGAACCCTAGTCTCCCAGGACCTAGTCCGACACTCTAACCACTACACTGCTCCGGCTCTTATTACCCCAACTGACTCTTGCCTGATTCAGGACCGGGATCTGAAAGAACCGAGAACTCCGCGGTTCAAGAGAGGGAGCGCGCGAACGGTGGCCTGGCCCACAGCGACCCCGGCAAGGCCAGGCAGCAAGCCATTTTTGAAAAGGGGCTTTCCAAACAGCACGTCTGACAGGGGTGCCACCTGACCTCTGTCTACGCGGGAGATGAGAGTACAGTACAGGCTATCATCCTTAAAAGACAGAAGGCTCTTTGGCCGTGCCCACCCTTTGGGGGTCACCCAAAGAATCTTTTCGACTTCTCGTCCAAACCTTTGGTCGGGCGCTATGAGAAGCACCCGTCGCTGAGTGGCTGAGCATCTGCTTGGCATGTAGAAGGTCCTGGTTCAAAATCCAGGCGTCTGCAGGTTGGGCTATCAGAGACCCCTGCCTGAAACCTTGGAGAGCTACTGCCAGTCTGTTCAGGCAAGCATGAGTTAAATCATGGAGCAGTGGCCTGACAAGGGATAAGGCAGCATGTTGGATTGCACCCGGGAGGGGAGCCTGCGGCCCTGGAGACCCCAACACCCAGCAGCCCAGCTCGCCTGGCCAATAGCCAGGGGCGCTGGGTGCCGGAGAGCCTCAGGGTCCCCATCCCTCGCCCTGGTCTGGGCCAGGAGGGCACATCCAACAGGTGCCATTTTTACCAGGTTGGGACTACGGTGAGGGGCGCAGCTGTGGAACCAGGGCGCCCAGTCAATCCCTTCGTCGCAGGGCGAGGGAGGGAGACGAAGCGCGTGTCTGCACCACTTCGGTTGCTGCCTCTCCAAAACGATACAAGTGTTGCGCACCAGATTTGGCGTTCCGTTTGAGAGAGGGAGACTGCGGACAACTTCACACTCGTTTTAAGAGGCGGGGCTAAACCGGGAACCATCTCCTTTCCAAGCGGCGGGGATGGTTTGCCAAGAAAGAGCCCCATCCGAAAGAAAGATATCTGTCACCAGCAGCTCTGAGTCTGTGACGGCGCTACTTGCGCGTAAATGGCATCTCCATCGCTGCGCCTTCCACAATGCGCGCTTCAGATTAGGACGGTAAAAAGTCTCTCCTCTGCGTTTTAATGCTCAGGAGAGCAACCTAAAATTGAGGTGGCCTCAAGCTCCCCTTTGCAAGTGGTGGTCATAATTCCAGCCTACCTTGCAGGGTTGTTGGCAGGATTAGAAGATCAGGGATTCTGTCAGGGATTCTTTAGCTATGATTCCATTTCCTATATTTGCAGGGGGTTGGACTAGATCATTCTTTGGGCCACAACTCTACAATGCTCTGATTCTATGTAAGCTAAGCTAAGATCATCATCATCAACAACAACTTCGAGTGTTCCAAAGAGCTACTGTTACTACTACTACTAGTAGCGGTTCCTTGGAGCACTGAAGCTGGTCCCTGGATGGGAAGAGTCACTTATCACTCCAAGCGCCTGAGTTCTTCTGAGCTGCTCTAAGGTTCTCCCGGATCTCTTGTATTAAAAATTGTTTTTTCCTTCCAGGCGTGGAGGCGCTGAGACTCCTCGTCTCCTCGCTTGTCAACGGGTTTCTTGCATCAAGAAGAATGACGCCAAGTGGACCCTAATTCATGCAAGAGGCGGAGAAGAGAGCGAGAAGCCAGCACCGACACCCCGCAGGCGCTGCAGGAGGAGTACAAACCCCTGGAGCTCCAGCTGCTGCTGCTGCTGGTGGTCTCTTTCTCTAAATTCTGCAAAACCCGGATCGAGGGACTAGGGAACTCGGATTATTCCTCCTTAGTCTGTGCCGCCCAAAGCCAGAATTTCCTCAGGGTAACCTCAATAGCTGCCCATCCCGTCGATCCTATGCACAGCTTTATATATTTATATTATATTTATATCACCTCCTTTCGGCCAAGGAGCTCATTGTGGCCACATACTTTCCCTGCTCCCCATTTTATCCTCACAACAGCCTTGTGGGATAGGTCAGGGTGCGAGTGAGTGACCGGCCCGAGGTCACCCAGCGAGCTTCAGGGCTGAGGGAGGATTTGAACCCTCGTCTCCCAGGTGCGAGTCTGACACACTCAAGCACTACACCACAAAGTTGGCCGAGATTTAAGACTGCAGTCCTAACCCCGTTTAAAGGTAAAGGTAAAGGTACCCCTGCCCGTACGGGCCAGTCTTGCCAGACTCTGGGGTTGTGCGCCCATCTCACTTAAGAGGCCAGGGGCCAGCGCTGTCCGGAGACACTTCCGGGTCACATGGCCAGCGTGACATCGCTGCTCTGGCGAGCCAGAGCTGCACACGGAAACGCCGTTTACCTTCCCGCTGGTAAGCGGTCCCTATTTATCTACTTGCACCCGGAGGTGCTTTCGAACTGCTAGGTTGGCAGGCGCTGGGACCGAGCAGCGGGAGCGCACCCCGCCGCAGGGATTCGAACCGCCGACCTTTCAATCGGCAAGTCCTAGGCACTGAGGCTTTAACCCACAGCGCCACCTGTGTCCCGCCTAACCCCGTTTACTTGGGAGTAAATCCCCACTGGACCCAACAGGGCTTACTTCTGAGTAGACATGGTTAGGATTGCGGTCTAAGTCCCTCCGATTCCTGCCTGGTGAGGCATGCAGAGTATTAAGTATCAAGTGGTCTCTGAGTACGGTTTAAAGCGGCAAATCCAAGCAAGCGGCGTACGGGGGAAATCGCGAGAGCCGCAGCGCAGGGAGCGTTGTAGGATTCGACCGTACAACGTCTCGAGAGCTTCTAACACCTCCTAAATGCATTACCAGCCTCTGGATTTGGACAAAGCACCCAGAAGTTCTGGGTAAGCTCATGTGTTCAGGACCATCACGTTCCATACAATCACTTGTGGGCTAAACCAAGAAAATGATTTTTTTTAATTAAAAAACCCTCACAGTATATGTATTAATTACGGGGAAATGCGCTATCCATGCCCGTTTCTTGCGAATGGTTCCTTGCCCCACTACAGGTTTGAATGCTATCTTTTCAGCAATTACAGCAATTCTGCTACAGTAAAAAGCTGTGCTTGTTTAACATACGTTCATCCTTTAGTTGTCACTGACTGTAATTTTTGCTTTCCATTGCCATTCAACTCTCACCGTGCCATTTTCTCCTTTCCAACTAAGACGCAGGCATCTGGCGAAGCGCACACGCCCTCCTAAATGAGTTCGTCTTGAAGGCGCTATCAGACTCTTGGTTTCTAACAGAATCCACCACCACCATTAAATGACTAATGATTTTCTGCGTGATTCCCAGGAAACAAAGGCATCTCAGTGGTCTGGCTGGGTTGAGAAGAGTTGTCCGCCGCACCGTTTTCTGGGAAAGCGCATTTCGCGTGTCCCAACGACAACCCTTCGGTGATATCTGAGCCCGGCTCCGAATTCCGCTCCGCTTCTCTTTCCTGCTCGCTCAGCGCCTGCCGGGAGCCTGGACCTGCCGGAAGACGGGCGAATCCACTTCGTCTCCACCAGACCATCAAGCAGGAGAAAGAGGGGCGACGAGGGCTGCCGGGGGTTTCCTCTGGCTCCTGCTCAGCTGCTGCGCGAATATCAGTGTCCAAGCATCAAACCGAATGGGCGCCTTGAAAGAGCTAAATTAGAAGCGGGTTTATTTATTTTTAGAGGCAATAGCCTCGTCGCTCCATAGAGAGAGGGGAAAATGGGAATGGGAAAGGAATAACAGGGAATCCCTCCCAAAGAGGCGACGAAAAGGTCTTGCAGGGAAAAGTCCGCATAGGACGCAGGAAGGCTCGGGAAAGCAGGTTTCTCTGCGGATTTTCTGCTCTGCTGCTGTGACACAGGGAGGAAGTCCAATCATAAATTTATATTTAATAAACTGAGAGAACAATCCACGTGACTGTGCTTCATTTGCAGAATGCAATCCACTGAGGCATAGGAGCCAACTCCTGGGGGCCGAGGTCCCTTCGTCCCCCCAATAAAATATTTGAGCGCCCCCCCCCGTTGATGGACATTGCCATTCAAGTGGGGGTGTCATGCCATGTGATGGATACTGCAGGGTAGGGCTTACCTCCCCCCCCCCAATATTTTATCCAAGTTGGCAGCCCTTCTCTGAGGACTACTGTAACCCTGGTTAAAATAAGATGACCCAGTTGGTTCACATAAAGGAGACAATGTCAGACCGTGATGAATCATGTCCACTGGAATTCATCTGAATACTATCTCTCTGTCTCTCCCTCTCCCTCTAGGCGCAGATATATAGGGTATCCTTGCTGTATAGTTGTGCCTAGGTCCAGATGAAGACCTTTAGAGGCCCTAAACGCTGAAAGATTTTGGTGCCCTTATCTCTGTAATTCCAAACAAAAACAGCGCTAAACTAGAAAATAAAATCTATTTTTCAAAACATATAGGTATGCTGTGATGTACATGAATGTACATCAGGATGTGATTTTCTTGCATTATTTTGATATTATTTTGACATTAGAAGGATGCCCCCTTGTTTAGGTGGAGATAAGTCATATTCAGAGAGCAGAAGAAATGGGGAAAGTGTTTGTTGTGGAGGGTAACACAGGAAGTCTAACAAAGTTCTGATTTTTCCTATGAGGACTGCTTCAATGCTTTTTTAAAAATATAAAATGTCTAATTCTTTCCAAAACGATTCTCACTTTTTGGGTGCCCCTGCTTTGCTGGTGTGCTAAATATGTGTTTAGTGTGCCTAGTGGATAATCCAGCGCTGGTAGTGCCTGATGCTGGACACATCACTGATCAAATTGTGTTTCACTGGATAGTTCCTTCCGTCCTAAGAAAGTACTGTAACTTTGAGTATGAGGTCTAAAAAAGCCCAACCAGAAACGGAAGGCTCTCCCTGAAGGCAGCCTGTGCCCAAGTGCTCTGTGTTAAACCTAAACGTAGCAGCCAAAGGAGCTGCCATTTATATTCCAAACTGGAAGCTCAGTTCCAGTTTTCATGCTCCTTACAATTGCATAGTGCTTCCAGTTGTCTGGCCTTGTTTGTTGTAATTATGCTCTGAATATATTCCATCCGTTCCTGGAGATGGAGACTTTGACTGCGGCTTTCGCTTTGGTGCTGCTCCTTTCACCAGCTGGGCTTTGCTCAGTGCCCAGTCTTGGCAGCTCCTAGCAAAAGCCATTCAGCTGCAGGAATGCTTGAGAAAACGAGCACTGTCCTCTGAGAATGACTTCTGTACAAGCCTCGAGTAAGCCGATGGGAGTTGTGCAAGAGCACAAATGTGCAGAGTTCATCCTTTCTGATGGGGCTTGTTCAGGAGACCTGGAATATGTCCAAAGAAAGCAAGCTTAGATTCTGTGATTGGTCCAACTTCTGCTGGAGAGAGTCCACAAACCTTTGAGTACACTGTGACTTGAAATTTAGCTTATATTGCCTTTTTCATTAGTAGTAATTGGTGCTGTAAAAGATACCTTCTTAACTGACCTTTTAATTTCCCACTACAGTGCTATCCTATACATGTTTACTCCGGAGTAAGAACTGCTGTCCTTATAGTGGGGCTTAGGGGGCTTCTGGATGGAGGCTTAATATTGCAAAAAGGTCATTAAGATATTGCCAAAAGGTTATTGGCAACAGTACAAGTGGGCATTTTGATGCCAACAATGTCATGTAGATGCTGCAAAAATAAAATAAAATTTCATGCACGAGGAGCACTGATCCCACACTAAACCCCCATCTAGAAGCTCCATTGCTCCCAAGTAAATATGCACATCATTGCAGCCTTAATCGCTGGTGTTAATGGCACAGCTAAGTAACTTTGATGTGCAGAAATATGCACAACTGTGGGAAAAGTGCATTTTAAGCGTCATCCAAGATCTAGCAAAGCTGTAGTTAAGCAGACAAGTCTTTACTTCAGGCCACAAAATCTTTGCAGAACCTTCCAAACTTAAAGAGGCCCCACATAGTTCCCTAACAGGAGGCCCGCTGAGAAAAATAACGACACTCATAAAATAACTACCTAAACTGCAAGGGCTTATTTCTATTACAAACATTAAGAGCCCCGAGAGATTGTCAAGCCACAGAAATCCTGCAAAAAGAAACAAAAGCCTCCCCCACCCCCATCTCTCCTCTCTGAAGCAGCCAAAAATGTGAGCCAATTCAAACGATCGGAAAGGTCATGCTCGGTATTAGTTTTTCGTGTGCAGCGAGTTTTTGATGCAAGGTTTATTTCAGACCAGGCGTGCTTTGCATGCAATCTCAGGACTGGTGCAGGGCTGTGCCTCTATCATGCGTTGTCTGCTGAAAATGTCCTGTGATAAGCAGAGCCAGACCAGGGACATACTTTGGCAATATGGTGCCCAGTTCTTGCAGGAAAAAAATCCCCCCCCCCAATATTTCTTATTTTCACAATAATTCATTTTGATACAGCTGCATTTTATGGATCTTCTCAATATTATTATCTTGCACCCCCTTGGCTTGGCACCCTGTGCAAAGGAACCACCCACACCGCCCTAAATCCAAAGCTGGCCAGATGTGACACTGAGAGCGCCTGACCCCATTTCAACACATTTTCAGGGGACCAAAGACATCTTGGCCCCCCAGAGTTGGCACGCCTGGCCTCTGGTCCTATCTGGTCATCAGCATTTCACTCACTGGGGCAAACCAAGGACCTCACTTTCAGTTGATATAGTGCATATTATGCACATTATAAAAAAAAAACCAAGAGAAGTGTGCTCCCCCCCCCCGTTGTTTAGTCATACTGTTGTTTTAGCCATACAAATATTTGTGCAGATTCAGCCAAACTCATGCAATAAATTTACTATGATCTTATAAACTGGGTGACACAGCCCTAGTTTTCAGGACTAGCCTTGTTTGTAGGAGACTTTCTCTGAGATCCCAATGAACAGACTCTAATTGATTTAAATGGAGCACAGTGTTATTGTATTTTAATGGGGGGTATTTTACAAACCCTGTGAGAGCCAGATTCAACTCCGGAACAAGCAGCTCATTGGAGGCAGCAGGGGTTGAATTTGTTTATTTCATGTCCAACTAACTCTGTGTTGACTGGACACGAGGAAGACAAATAGAGGCAGTGTACAGTTCTTGCAGGATCTTCTGGGGGGGCAGGGTGATGGGGAGGTAAAAAAACTTTGTTGTTGTTGAATGCTCTAGATTCTTGTTCCCCATCCTGCTGTCTGCTTTCACATATGTGCTTATTATTTTTTCTTAATATAAAAAGTATACTTCCAAAGATACTGTTTTGAATTTTTTTTTGTCAATGAGAGGGACATAGGAAGCTAACTTAGACCACGCCAGACTCCCTTTCATGGGGATACAAACTGAGCAGATCAAAACAAAACAAAACCATTTTATTCATATTGAATAAATGATGAAAATAGTGTTCATAATGTTACTACTTTGGCACACATCTGGGAAGCTGTATGTTCCTTTGGTTTTAAAAAAACTGATCTCCCACGATGTCACATAGTGACAGCGTTTTGTAATGAAACTCTGTGGTCTTACAGTAAGAACTAGAAAGTGCAAATGCTTTATGTTGAAACGTGTTCATTTTGTGCTTGGAGCACAATGAAGATAGTCTCATTTTTTAAAAATAGCTGTTTTGTGAAAGTGGCAATTGGATAAGCAGGAATTGGTTTGTACAGTGGATAAATTTAGGCCTGGGTCCATGCTTTTTTCATTGGGGAAAATGTAAGCCTTTAATTAGATTGTCACATTATGTTCTTTAGCTAAGTGCTCATTGCATTAAAAAAAAAATATGTTCTGGAAACTATTTCCAGCCTTTAACAGCTTTCATATTACTCCAGCCTTTACTTCACTGCAGTTCTCTGTGACTAATTAAAAGAGTCAATTATTGTAAATAGAGTTATTGGATTATGCTGCAAGTATTTATTGTTCTGTGGTTTCCTTGACATAGCTGTGCAGTTCTGCAGAGGGGTCTATGCAACTGAAAGCCAGAGATTATGCAAAAGTAAAAAAAAGATACCAATCACTATTGCAACTCAGTTGATTAAAGGTATCGTATGGAGAACTTGTTTAGCTTCATACTAGCATAATAAAAGCATTGTGACAAATGGCCAAATGGTTTTCTCAAGAAAAATTCTCATTAGCAACAGGAATTGTTGCATGAGAGTAATTATTCCCAGAACTGTTCATCAAAAAATCTTTCACATTCAGTAACACAAAACTTGATTTTGTTTCAATGCTTCCTGATTAAATATGACGTAATAAGTATGTTTACTCACAATCACTTAACATTATCCCTTACTGCCCTTAGAACATGGATAATCAGGGTAGTGATAGGGTGTGCGGCTCACACCTATAGGTGAAATGGGAATCAGAATATATTTTAGAGACTGTGGGTACAGAACTCAGGTCATAGATTTGGGCTTTGTTTTTAATATACAGTGGTACCTCGGGTTAAGAACTTAATTTGTTCTGGAGGTCTCTTCTTAACCTGAAACTGTTCTTAACCTGAGGTACCACTTTAGCTAATGGGGCCTCTCGCTGCTGCTGCGCCACCGGAGCACGATTTCTGTTCTCATCCTGAAGCAAAGTTCTTAACCCTATTTCTGAGTTAACAGAGTCTGTAACTTGAAGCATCTGTAACCTGAAGCGTCTGTAACCTGAGGTACCACTGTATATGTAAAACCTTCCCTAACATGAAATACAAATATTTTATTTTGTGAATGTGGTGTTAGTCAAGACAGAGCCTTGCACCAGTGCATAGGAGCCAACTCCTGGGGGTCAAGGGGGCTTCAGCCCCTCTGATAAAATATTTGAGGGGGCTGCCCCCCTCAAAGTTGATGGACATTGCCATTCATGTGGTGTGTGCGCATCTCATCTTGTGATCAATTGTGCAGGATTGGGCTTACCTGCCCCCCAATATTATATTCAAGTTGGCACCCCTGCCTCAGTGAGAGGTTCAGTCGTTGAAAGATCACATGAGCTGATCCAGAGCAGATCCTTCTCAGAGCAATGGTGCATTCAAAGAGGGACTTTGAAGTAAACCCTGGAATCTGCTTGTGTGGCGGGTCCTTGTAGAAGTATCGCAAATATATCAGTAAGTATGGTGGCTCCTTCTGACCATAAGCACACTGATGGGGAAGCTAGGGCAGTTTGACCCAGAAAAAAAAACCTGACTGAAATTAATGTGCATCATGCTCTTTTTGTGCATACTGGCCTGCCACATCAGCTGCCTTCTGCCATATAATTTTCTCAGTCCCCCACATGGTAAAATGCCAAGAAAAAACAACAACAGGATGGCCAGTTAAGGCATTGCCAAGAAAGAGGATTTGCAGCCCCAGGAAAGAGCACAAAATAGGACCCCATTCTGCATAAAATTTTCATGTGGTAGCTGATAGGGGCAAACGGAAATACAATGCATCTCGCCATAGAAGGGAAGACATCAGGTGTCGTGTCTGTCTGCGCAATTTCCTGACTAGGTGCCGCTAAATGTTGATGTGTAACTTCAAGGCCCTTCCTGTTCTCCGTTTTAATGGTTCTTCATCTAACAGGACACATGACCATCCTAAGAAAAATGCTTTGCAATGCTGTGCAGACGAACGGTTTAACAACCAATACGTCTTCTCAGTGAACTCTGGGAATTTTATCTCTGGGAGGAGAACGGGAGTCTCTGAACAGCTCTCAGCACCCTTAACAAACTACAATTCCCAAGATTCTTTGGGGGAAAGCCGTGGCTCTTTTAAAGTGGTATGATACTGCTTTAAATGTCAGGGGCCACAAAGAGAAAATAATTAAGTAGCCCCATTCCTTTCTGTTTTACCATTTGGGTTGCTTTAAATACAAGAAAATGTGCCAGTAGATGGCACTCCAGAATATAGGACTTTTTTCAGGGAATTGGAGGAACAATAAAATCTGTTGTGCATGGTCAGTACTGTCTTTTCCACAGATTTTGACAGAACGAGCAACTGCTCCTTCACATGGATCAGGAGGTTCCTCCCTCCAAGAACAGACATGATGATTTTGGGGGGGAAACCCCCACCCAACACATTCTGCTAAACGTCTCTATACTTGCTAGTTATCATTGTGGCTGGCTGCTCTCTTCTCCCGCAGCCCAAGCAAATGAGCCAATGGGAACCACGGAAGCTCATTGTGAGCACGCACAAAAGCAGCCTGAGAGAGATGGGTGGGTTTACTGGACAATGTTGCTGTGAAGTAGAGTGGCCATGTGTCCTATTTTACAGAGGACAGTCCTCTATCAGAAAGCCCAACTCCAGCTTAAACATAAATAATCCTAAAACGGGAGGGAATGGAAGCCTTGAAGGTGCCCATCAACAGTTACCCCTGGACAGCAGACTAAGTGAGAACACAGTTCATGTGGTCACAACCTTCTGCACTATAATGAGATGTGTGCTTCACACAGTGTATCATTAAACTATGGCATCGTGTCCCACAGGAGGCAGTGATGGCCACCAACTTGGATGGCTTGAAAAGAGGATTGGGCAAAGTCATGGAGGATAAGGCTATTCGTGGCTACCATCCATGGAAGCTCTGCTTTGCTTCCATGGCTAGAAGAGGTAGTGCTTCTGAAGACCAGATGCTAGAAGCCACAAGAGGGGAGAATGCTCTTGAGCTTGGGTTTTTCACGTGCATCTGGTTGGCCAATGTGAGAACAGGATGCTGGACTAGATAGCCCATTGGCCTGATCCAGAAAGCTTTTTTGGTTGACCACTGTGAGAACAGGATGCTGGTGGGCTTTTGGTCTCATCCAGCGGAGCTCTACTAATGTTCATAAAGAAAGCATCTAGGTGCGCCTAAAGTACAAAATATAAGAATTACATATTTACCTAAATTACACTGAGGAAATCTTGTACACTGGTACCTGATGGTATGCATTGCTATTATGTACCGTATAGGCTATGGTATAGCATATGGTAAATGCTATTATGTATGTAATATGATTTTCCTTCAGATTTCGCTAACAAACTATATTTGACATAGCACAAATATTTACATATAAGCAACCAATTAGATGGTTTCTAGCTCTCCATCTGCCCTTTTAGCTATTCCTGCCATAAAAATTGGCTAGACAGTGCATTTCTTTTTTCACTGAAGAATAATATACAAGCATTTTAATTGTTAAAAAGTGACTGTCTAAGATGTAGGCTAACTTGCCCATGTGTTATATAAACCTGTCTATGTTAATTTAGAATTTAACACACATTTATAAACATATGAAAAACTGTCCTGCCAGATTCTAATTTACTTTGTTATCTATCTAAAATATAAAAAAAATGCAGTACACACACCATCTCTAAAAACTTCTCTGACTGGATGATGCACATCCATATTATTTATTATTTTTAAAATTTGCGTGGCACTTTTCAATATAAACATGCTCAAAGTGGCTCACAACAGAACAAAACCACAAATCAATGCATGCTGTTTCCCATTTCATTTCCACTATGAGCATCCTGAGCACGGGAATCTGGGAAGTTCTTCTCCACAAGCCTCGTCACATGAATGGGTGTTTTGCAGTCATGGTCTCTATTCCTTTCATTTTACCATCTACAACAGAAATGAAGTAAACAGTCAAGCATTTCCACTGCTTTTTAAATATGCACCAATTGTTTTTTATGATCATTTTTGTCCAAGTGTCTTTTATTCCAGAATGACACTGAAAAAAATATTTCATTTTATAATAGTTCTATGTGCAAAGCATCATGGGGAATGGAATGCAAACAAACTTCAGGGCTCTCACCTTATATTCTGCTCAAGCAGATTATAATTTTTTTTAAGTGGAATTCCTGTTTCAACAAGGAAGTTCAAAACTCCTGGCGCTATTTAACAAGAACACCTACCAGCTGTCACGACTGAGCATATTGCATATTATAATTGTGGATGTTTTATAAATTAATATTTTAATGGGATGTTGTCTTGTGTAATTTAATCATAGATTGTTATATTTTGATCTTTGTGTGGCTCTTTTTTATACCGTGCAAACCACTGAGAAGGCTCTCTTGTCATTAAGTTGTGTATAAATATAAAGGGGTATATAAATGAAACAGTAATAGCACAGATAAATGTAATCTCTTGGTCAACGGCGGCAAGTCAAGTGCAACTGTTCTGACCATGTTCCTAAGGGGGTGGTAAAGTCCGAAGAAAGGGCCTATTGTTCTGTTTTACAGCCCCTTTTCTCCAAGGTGGGGAGAAGCTTTCAGTCATTTTTGTTAATCAAAAGACCAGTCCTCTTTCCATTGCCCTGATCCAGTACAGCAGATCAGTTTGAGTGGTGGAAGGAAATGGTACCACAGGAGTTCTTGCTTCCCCCTGGCCAGCCCAGCACAGTTCGGGGTCCTTCCCCCGCCCCAACACCCTCTAATCACAACAGCCATTTTGGCCTCTCTCCTCCTGAGAGCAGCATACTTTGCATTTTCCTTCTACAAATAACTGCTCAAGCCGTCCTTTCAAAGAACCTTTATTAAACCCCCCAACTATTTGCTGTCGAGACGTTTAGGATGAAATCATCACGTTAAACAAATAAATGCCGCTCCGTACAGATCTCTGCTGTGGGAGCAGAGTAAGAAAATAATTTCTGTCTGCTGTCCACAAAAGCGGCTGGAAAGGCCGAAAGGAAAATATTATTTTTACTTCATTGTGTGAAATATCATTTTGGAGGATCTGACGCGTTGAGTGTTTGAAGAGTTTTTGCTGGCAGGTTCCAAGGGTCTCCTGGGCTGGCCTCCTGGGATTGTTTTCTTCATTAATAAACTTAGCATGATGGTGTGTTAAAAGGAACATTCTGTTTGCTTTGTAAATAAGGGATGTCAAACAAGAAGCAGGAGCCTTATGGACACTGGGCAATGTGTTCTCCAAATTGGGAGGGATGTGGGGAGGGGAAGGTTTGGGAAATTGGGGAATGCTCTGGCTGCCTTGATCCAAAGCTGTTGAGAAAACAGTCCGACCAGTGAATCGCAGCCAGCCAGCTTCCTTATTGATACTGGTGGGAAAATTGCATACTCCGTCTCCCAAAGCAGCAGGGGATGTCCTTGGGAAGGAAAGGCTTGGAGTATACATCACCAGGACGCATGCCATGAACATGTCAAATAGGAGCCTGATCTGGAAGGGGGGGAAAGCTAAACTCAACCCAAGCTTAAAATATATTGTGACACAATAGGACAATAGGCCTGAAAATGCAATAAAAAACCCAGGCAACACTGGCAATCACTAGGGATGTGCCACAGGCAACTTTCTAGGAAGAGAAGTCCAGCCCAAGATCTTTTATGGCTGAGACCACTATGGACACACTCCCCTTTATTCAACATCCAGCATGTTCCCACTGCCGTGATGTTAGTCACAGTCCATATCCTACCCATACCTATGAAACACTTGTGGGGTATCTACACTACAGTTAAACCAACAATTCATGCTTTCCAGATAGGCACATTACGGGGCTGAGGCTCACAGAGCTTTCCTGTAAACAGGCTAAAAACAACGCTGTGAGATCACTTCCCTATTGTCACTTCCTGACAGAAAGAGGACGCAACGATATATGCCCCTTGCCTGGGCACCTTCCTCTTTTTCCATCCCATATGCAACATGGGAACATCTGTAACTCTGAACTCCAGCTCAGACTCCATTTTTAAGCTAGACTTAGTACGTGTTAGCAACCTAATTAGCATTTTAAGCCTGCCTGCCTGCACCAAGCTGCTGTATCTGCTATTCTTCGAGAAATAAACTGAGTGAGTTAATGTTATTTTTACCTTTTAGTGTTTGTGTGTGGTTATTATTTTAAGGGGGGAAAGACCAGGAGCATCCTGGATTATTAACACTAAAAGGCTACCCAATCTAAGCATCTCTTTTAAGCTGCAAAGGAATGGCACTCTGCTGAACTCCAAAACATGAGGAAGGATAATATCTAATATATCATCTAGCATCAAATCCCAACAATACTGTGTTTCAATGCATCCCCCCCAAAAAAACATCAGCTTTGATCCAAATAGGGGAAAAGAATGGCGTAGCTACATTTTAAGTGCAGACAGCTTGCATCAGGTGGCTATCATAAGAGAAGAGAAAACATCAAAAGAGCATTGGACACATGAAGTACATGGAGAATAAGGCTATCAGTGGCTGCTCTCCATGAAGGCTATGAGCTGCCTCCATCCTGGGAGGCAGTGTGGTCATGAATACCAGTTGCTGGAAGCCACAGCAGTGGAGGGTCTTCTACTGCTCATGTTCTGCTGGCAAGTTTCCTATAGCCATCTGGTCGGCCACAGTGAGACCAGGATGCTGCACTGGGTGGGACATTGACCCGATCCAGCAGACCCTTCTTATGTTCTTAACAATGCCAAAAAGTAATCCTCTTCTGGAAGATGAGGGATGCTAATCAATTCTCCTTGTCTCCATTGTTGTTGTTGTTTAGTCGTTTAGTCGTGTCCGACTCTTCGTGACCCCATGGACCAGAGAACGCCAGGCACCTCTGTCCTCCACTGCCTCCCGCAGTTTGGTCAAACTCATGCTGGTAACCTCGAAAACACTATCCAACCATCTCGTCCTCTGCCGTCCCCTTCTCCTTCTGCCCTCCATCTTTCCCAACATCAGGGTCTTTTCCAGGGAGTCTTCTCTTCTCATGAGGTGGCCAAAGTACTGGAGCCTCAGCTTCACAATCTGTCCTTCCAGTGAGCACTTAGGGTTGATTTCCTTCAGTATGGAGAGGTTTGATCTTCTTGCAGTCCATGGGACTCTCAAGAGTCTCCTCCAGCACCATAATTCAAAAGCATCAATTCTTCGGCGATCAGCCTTCTTTATGGTCCAGCTCTCACTTCCATACATCACTACTGGCTTGTCTCCATAGTCCTTGAAAAGCTGGTGTGGAGATGGCTCCTTCCTAACCAGATGTTCAATGCTGGAAGGCCCCATTTGAACCTGAAGGGATTATTTGAAAGGGGAAATTTATTCCTTCTAAGTGTATTGGGGGCGGCAGGGGGGAGCATGAAAAAGCAAAGGGAACAAATCATTAAGTGACATACTACAAATCTTTGCAGGTTGGAAATGCCCCAAACTCTCAGCTTGTCAGAGGATTAGAATAAATAAGACATTTACCTAGACTTGCAGTTCATCCATAGGGAAACATCTTTATTGTGTGTAGAACTACAGGATATCTTTTGGAGCCATTTGTTCTGTCCCTTACAAAAGGCACCTTGCCACTGTTTGCCAATTTTAATAACGAGGAGTGTTTGGCACGGCTCATTTTGGAACTTCGATATTTGGGAAAGTTTGCTGATGTTTTCTTAAATTACATCCTCTTGTGGGTCCATAAAAATCCTGAAGTTATTACAAATAAATAAACAGAGTTTCTCTTCGTGATGTAAACCAGCTTTGAATGAAGTCATTGAGTGGAAGTTTGACTTGGATTGCTTCTGAAAAGCTCCTCAGACCCAAGGCGGCAATCTGCTTTTCTTCCCAGAGCTAGAAAAATTGGCTAGCAGCTGTTCTAAGTCAACCGAGTACAGAAACCCCCCATTGCTTAATGTCTTGTTTTGATTTCCAGGAGGAAACTAAATATCAAAAAGTACTTTCCCCCTATTTCCTCTTTTATCTTTGCTGTTGCAAGTTTCACTCTGGGCCGTATGGGAGGAATTGTTTCAAAAGAAGGCCCACTGGAGAAGAACGTTTGAGCATCGTCAGATCATGTCCTCCTATTTAGGGATCCCATATTCCCCAACAATTCTTAGGACCCCACAAGCTTACCCTGCTTTCAGGTCCACTGAGAGATGGGATACTGATGTACCAGGCCCAAAGCCAGTATGGACAGAACCCACTTTTCACTTCCTTTTTGTTATGTACTAAGCTTGGATCCCCATAAGGAAGGCTGATCGCCGAATAATTGATGCTTTTGAATTATGGTGCTGGAGGAGTCTCTTGAGAGTCCCATGGACTGCAAGAAGATCAAACCTCTCCATTCTGAAGGAAATCAGCCCTGAATGCTCACCGGAAGGACAGATCCTGAAGCTGAGGCTCCAATACTTTGGCCACCTCATGAGCAGAGAAGACTCCCCGGAAAAGACCCTGATGTTGGGAAAGATGGAGGACACAAGGAGAAGGGGACAACAGAGGACGAGATGGTTGGACAGTGTTCTCGAAGCCACAAACATGAGTCTGACCAAACTGCGGGAGGCAGTGGAAGACAGGAATGCCTGGCATGTTCTGGTCCATGGGGTCACGAAGAGTCGGACACTAAACGACTAAACAACAACAACAAAGCTAGGATCCTAGAACAATAGGCAAGTAGGATCCTAGAATGCAACAACTGATTGGCCTGCAGGAAAAGACCAATCAGGCTCCAGGAGGGAAGCAGAATCAGCCAATCAGAGGGGACTCATTGTGTAAATAATGTATATAAAAGCCTGAGGTTTGCGGGGCAATTCAATCACTGTTTTACAAGCTGCAATAAAGAGCATGAAATCACTACAGGACTCTTGAGTATATTTCACTTTTTTAAACAAACAAGTCCCCAGCCCTAATATTCTTGTATCCTAACAGTTTGTTCCCCTTCCATGAAACCCAGAACCAGCTGCCTGAACCTCACTCTGCCTAATGGTAGGGCCTGTTTGCTAAGAACTTGGCTGCAAGGCAGTCTCCCGCCCCCACCATACTTGCCTGCCACTTTACTGCTGCTCAGATCATAAGAAGAACAAATTATGTTCTTGCAGCTCCCAGTTGGATGCCTCCAGGAAGCCCACAAACAGGAACCAAGTGTGTCTCCAAGCGGCATACTGCCTCCAACTGTGGGTGTAGAACCTAGCCAATGTGGCTAGAGGCCGGCCACTGAGAGTCTCATATTCCATGAATTTCCCTTATCCTCTTGTTAAGCCATCCAAGTTAGTGGCCATCGCTACATCTTGAGGGAACACATTCCACAGCTTAACTAGGCGTGATTTGAAGAAATAGTTTCTTTTGTCTGTCCAGAATATTCCAACATGCAGTTTCATGGGATAACCCTGAGTTCTAGTATGATATGAGAAAGAGAGAGAGAGAGAGAGAGAGAGAGAGAGAGAGAGAGAGAGAGAGCGCACCATGCTGTCTTTGCTTACTCCCACTGCTGGGAAAGAAAATACTCCATAACAGAACATCTAAGGTTGCATACACACAACATTTTATTTTAGAATCAATGGAGACTGATTACTTGGTTTTCTTCTACATAGTCCATGCACAATCTAGATCCACTGCACACACCCCCCCATCAAAAGCACTTCTTGAGAAATTGGTTTAATTTTTCATTTTTTAAATTTTTTTCCTGATGCTGGGAAAGATGGAGGGCACAAGGAGAAGGGGACGACAGAGGATGAGATGGTTGGGCAGTGTTCTCGAAGCTACCAGCATGAGTTTGACCAAACTGCGGGAGGCAGCGGAAGACAGGAGTGCCTGGCGTGCTCTGGTCCATGGGGTCACAAAGAGTCAGACACGACTAAATGACTAAACAACAACAACACTGACAGGATGGTTGGAGGGTTTCCTGATTCAGATGACGTGTGTGAGGCTCTCTCTTGTTAACATGCAATGATATTCTATATGCTACATAGTTTAGGAGTCTGATTTTCCATGTGCAGATTATATGTCTTCGAACTACAACACAGAACAGGTGACACTAGCATGTCAAGGAAGAAGACCTTTTCAGCTGTGACCCCTCACATTTGGAATGGACTCCCCAGAGAAAGGGGTCTGACACCCACCGTGAGGTCTTCTTGGCACCAGGCCAAATTCACTCTGACCCCAATTTGCTCAGGCATTCCTCCATGCTGCAAAGCAGGTTTTAATTGTTCTTTTATGGTTTTATGGCTGCCTTTTTTCAATGGGGATGCTAATTCCAGAGTTGCTTTCCAGAGTTTTGCTATTTGAATTTTATTGTGCTCTTTCATTCTTTTAACTGCTCTTCTGCCTCATCCCCGGAAATGTATGATAAAGGGCAACTTATAAATTCTCCACGTAAATGAATGTCCAGACATGAAGTGCAGTTTGAGGGCCACTAGTGGGCAACACAGCAAATCAACACAAAAGCTAGATCAGGGCCACAATCTTCAGCTTTTAAAAATCCACACCATTACTGAAACTTTTATTTGCAACAGAATGTGTTCCCACCACAATCCTTTATTCTCAAACACAGGTTTTAGTCAACAGTTTGTGTTGGATCCAAATGAAACAAACTTATTACGGTATTTTTAGAAGGAAGTGTCTGACCTTCCCAAGAGACATTCTTCATTTTCTGCTTGTATAAATATAAAATATCATTCCACTAGAAAGAAAATTCCACAATTTCAAAATCACTGGGCAGATAGCAGTAACAGAACCATTGCTGGCTGGCAGGTAAAGACCAGTTTTAGCCTCTACAGCTGTTCTTTACTGCCTGGCTCCTGCACCTGGAGAACTGCAGCCTGTTGAAGAGCCAGAACGTTGAGCCTGGAGAGCAATGTAGAAGTTTTGTCATATTTCCAGGGAGAAGTTGACCGCTTGGGCAATTGTTTGTGATGGCAGCTACATTTGTGGTGAGAGCACAAATGCAACTCATGAATGGTCCATGGCGCACCTGAGTATTTGGCTTATTATATTTTTATTGATTTATTGCATTTTTCTATTTACTATGGATTCATTGCTTTTTCTTCTGTATTTATCTTATGCAGAGGGCATTCTCCGTAGTGGCTCCTGCCTTGTTGAATGTCCTCCCACCCGATGTCAAGGAAATAAACAACTACCTGACTTTTAGAAGACATCTGAAAGCAGCTCTGTTTAGGGAAGTTTTTAATGTTTGATGTTTTACTGTGTTTTTAATATCCTGTTGGAAGCCACCCAGGTGTGCAGTATGTAAATAATAAATTATTATAATATTATTATTATTTGTTCACTGTTTTGGGGAACTTAGGCCAAAAAATGGCATAGAAATAAATTGAGGATTCTTATGGTTGATAAAACTGATGCTTTTTATTTATTTATTTATTTATCAGGGGTTTTGTGTGTGTGTGTGTGTGTGTGTGTACACACACGTACAGTATATGTATATGAGAAGTGATAGATACAACATGACAGTAAACATATAGCTGCAACTCTTGTTCATTCTTTGGGTGAAGCAGGTTTGCTGTGCAGGAGCTCCAAGGCTGTTTCCAGGCTGTTGCTATTTTCAGGTGGGATTCAATCACATGCTGGCAAAATCAATCTGTGCATTTTCCCAAAGATCAGACATTTTGCAATAAGGATAGTGATGGGGAAACTCGGTGGTCAAATGTGGGTAACGCTTGCTTTGACACCACGTCACCTAACCTCTCCTGCAAACAAATCAGGACGAATGAATACTCAATAAACAGGTTGTCTGGAAGTGCCCAACATCAACTTTAACTGCACAGCCTAGATTTGTCAGAATGTGATTGAAATCCACTCGCAAACAGAGATAGCCTGGAAGGGCCCCTGTTCTGTTGTCCAGCTTCTAAAAGTTGACGGGCCACTTCAAGGCTTGCTCTTCTTTTTCTTTAACCCAGATTTGGACTGGACAGCCCTTCATATGGAGAATGTCAGAGACTGTCCTCTGTAACACAGGGCACAAGGCCACATTACAGCAATCGTTTCCTCCTGTGGATGTTCACAAAGAAATCCTTTATGGTAGATTGGCACAAGTGCAAGGTAATAAAATTCTCCTTTTCTTCAAGGGTGGGGAGTGCAAGTGGAGAACCTTTCTCTCTGCTCCCCCAAACACTGTAATCGCCCTCGCATGCCTCTGTCTGGACAGCTTGCTCTTAAGCCCCTTCTCCCTTAATGCATTTTTCATGTCTTACTTCTTTAGGGTGTAATGCTATCATTCTACTTCAGCAAGAATCAAAGATGATAAAACATGACTCCAGAACTTGCCCTTTGCTGTGCTGTGAATCCGCAGGTCTCTCTGCCTTTTTAATTCCTCGCTCTCTGTACAAATTCCACTGACATGTTTCTCAAGTGGCTCAGTAGGATTAATTCAAGCTTAGAAAGCTAGAATTAATGGAATGCAGCTCCACTCCTCATTTCTTCACTTGGGCAGCTGATAGAAACGCCTGCTGGGAAGCAGGAGGCGCAGGAGAGAGGGACAGGCAAGGATTGCGATGCTGGCGAGGCTTCCACAGCTCTCCCATCAAGGAAACATTGCTTTTTCTTGTTGAGCTAAGTGCTCTTCCTTGGGTGCAGCAAGATGTTACGAAAGGCTGTGCAGCAAGCAACTCTCCCGATAAAGCACTGATTCCTGGCTGCAGGACTCGGATATGACCACATGCAAGATTCATTTGAAAGGCATTGTGTTGTCTGGCACCTCTGTTTTTCTTTTAGCTTTTTTAATCTCTTAATTTATTTCCCCTCTAATTCATTCAAGTCAGGGGAGCCCTTTGAGCAAATTTCAAGGCTGCTGGCATAGTTATCAGGTCAGCATGTTGGAGATGTTCAGCCACTTGAGTGGCCAGATTATTGCTGTATGTATGGCCAACAGTAGAAGGGATGCAGGTGGCTCTGTGGGTTAAACCACAGAGCCTAGGACTTGCCGATCAGAAGGTTGGCGGTTTGAATACCTGGGTGAGCTCCCATTGTGCAGTCCCTGCTCCTGCCAACCTAGCAGTTCAAAAGCACAAAGTGCAAGTAGATAAATAGGTACCACTGTGGCGGGAAGGTAAACGGCGTTTCCGTTCGCTGCTCTGGTTCGCCAGAAGCGGCTTAGTCATGCTGGCCACATGATCCGGAAGCTGTACGCCGGCTCCCTCGGCCAATAAAGCGAGATGAGTGCCGCAACCCCAGAGTCGGCCATGACTGGACCTAATGGTCAGGGGTCCCTTTACAGTCTCTGTTGTGTAGTGAAATGAATGCTGTGTTTGCATTAGGGAGACTTGGGTTCAAATCCCTCACACAGCCATAATGTTCACTGGGCAGCCTTATGCAAATCCTGTTTCTCATCCTCTCTGGCTAAGATCCCACTAAACTCAAAGACCTCTTCCATCTTTTATTTTCATAACAGCGTTTGCTATACTTTGCTCTAAATGACATGGGACTCATCCATTCAGGGACCCACCCAGCAGGAACCTGAACTGTCATCTTGGTACTTACTTAGCATGGGGCCCAGCCAAGTCTGAGTCCTTATGAGATAGTCAAGCCTTGTACTAAGTGCCATCCAGCAACACCTGTGATTATGCAAAGGGAGCTGGGATGTTCACATTATTTATATGTGCCTCCACCCAGCCAGCCTGAGATAGCTGTGGGATCTTCCTAATCCTGCCTTCTTGGCTTGTATTGTGCTACTGCTGACTACTACTGTTTCTGCCATATAAATCCTTAGATGGCGGTGACTCATGGGACAAATCAATCAGCTAATGTGCCAATGAATGAATGTGGGTAAGGCTGAGTGCAAGAACTGGACTGTTACTGCAATGTAACAACTTGTCATATTGCAGTAGCGCTGTGGGTGGTCTGAGTACAGTAAGGAGGACTTGCAAGAGTCATCATTGCCAGATGTAGGGAGCTGGTGGCATGCAGCACTATTATGTGCCATAAAAACTGGCAGAGACAGAATTAGAAGCAGCTAAAAGTTTTTGGCCTCCTTAGAACCAGCAACACTAACATATACATATACCTCCTTTACTGTGTTAACTGCAACTATTATTTATTAAAATATTTACAATAAGAACTGCATGTTACGGATAGATCCAGGAGAATCAACAGGGCCCCATTTCCCCCTGTCTCCCTCCTGAAGAAGGTCATTTACTAGGTTGTTTTGGTGTCAAAGACAAACATATTATGAGACAAGTGAAATCACAGCTAACATTGTATATAAAGCCATTATACTTTCACAACAATTCCTGCAGAGTAGGATCAGCATCAGACAAAGGAGTAGCTGCTAAAGCTCTTCCAGTTTCTGATTTCATGCTTAAATGCAGATCAAATTACCTCCACATCTGGTGGGAATGCCCCTAAACCCAACGCTTCTGGACAGCAGTCATACAAGAAATAAGCAAAATAACTAAACAGGTACTAGAAGTCACCCCAGAACTTGCCCTACTGAACATCTTCCAAGATAACAATGTCCACTCACACTATAAAGAGCTCATAACCCACCTACTCTAAACAACCAGAAACATCATAGCCAGACGCTGGAGGGACCTGTCAGGAATAAACATGGAACACTGGTATCAAGTAGTATGGGAAATAGCCTTACTAGAAAAGCTAACCAATAGACTGAAACTTACATGGGGACAAATAGAAGAGGATGTCTTCACTTCGGTATGGCTCCCCTTTATCGCATACATAGCCCAACAAGACAACAACATGAACCCACTGACAGCATACAATTCAACTGTGATCTAAACCACTGGGCCTCTTGGGCTTGCTGATCAGAAGGTCAGCGATTCGAATCCCCACGACCGAGTGAGCTCCCGTTGCTCTGTCCCTGCTCCTGCCAACCTAGCAGTTTGAAAGCATGCCAGTGCAAGTAGATAGGTACTGCTGTGGTGGGAAGGTAAACAGCATTTCTGTGCACTCTGGCACTCATCGCAGTCCTCTGTGTGCCAGTAGCGGTTTAGTCATGCTGGCCACATGACCCGGAAAACTGTCTGTGGACAAACACTGGCTCCCTCGGCCTGAAAGCGAGATGAGCGCTGCAACCCTATAGTCACCTTTGACTGGGCTTAACCACCCAGGGGTCCTTTACCTTACCTTTACCTTTACCAATATGGCTAACTTAACCCAACAACCTCCCTCCATGCACAAACGAATCCCACTGCAGCCAACCAAAGACAATCAACCACACCCCAGGCCACTCCAACCTCTCTCACCACCAAGGAAACATAACAAGCGAATAGTAAGAGAACCTATGCAAGTGACGCTGACACAAAAACTCCATGCATACAGTAAGTAAAAGAACATAAGCTTTACCACCCCATCCCCTCACTCACATCTCCCCTCTTTTCTTCTCAACCCTATACTGCATATAACACCCATGTCTCACAACAAACGTTAACTGATCGGCAGAAAACACAGCCTGAAGAAAGAGACAATTCATGTTCTTTTGTAAACGAGGAAAATCTTTAATAAAAATTATTTATTAAAAATGCAAATCGAATCTGGCAGCACAGAGACATTACCTTAGATTTTGGCCATGGAAACATTCTTGTGTATAACATAGTAAATAATTCCATAGCTACCCCAAGTGCTTGATCAATGGAATTAAGATACTGTTGTATGGAAAAGTAGAAAAAGAAGTTAAATATACTTTCATTAAGGCTTTGCCAAACCTTAGATCAAATCAAGCTTTTGGCAATTCAGTAAGCTGTAATTCATCTTTTCTTTTCTTTTTTTGGTCCTAAAGAGTCACCCCATTGGAATGATGCTTGGCTAATTTCCTACAAGACATATTCCTGATAAATTGTTTTGCAGTGCTGTTGGGGTGAGGAAGGAGCAGCCATGAGCTAAAGCACACTCTGTCGAGGGAAAAGCTGCTCTGATGAAATTATAAATAAGTCATCAGACATAAGTCTGTTCAAATGAGTTGTCAGTAGAGATGTGTCAGAGTTGTGGTTCGGCTCAAACTTCAAAGCAACAACCCTAAGAGTGCTCCTTCCTCCTCCATTCACAGATCTGCTCTTGATATACACCATGGGAATGTTAATTTAAGCTATGTGTACATATGCAGAAAATCCAGGGCTGCGAATGCTTTAAATAAACCAGGCCGCTTATGAGCCAATTATAACATGTAAGAATACATATGTTCATACCACAAGCGGTTCTGCAACGGAACTGAGGACCAACCTGACAGCAGCCTCCCCTGACTTCCTTTGTTGAGGCTGTGAGAAGTGAGAGACCACATGACAGTAGGGATGGCTGGAAACATTTGCCCTCCTGTTGTATCTTCCCCACATTTGCAAAATAAAGAATCATGCTGATCACAGCATACATCTTTGGAATGCCCTCTCCACACTCCCTTTGGACCAGGGGGCTTATCTAGTGATGTTATTTGGGCAGCAAATCAGGGATGGGGAAACTGTGGCCCTCCACAGCACCTGTAAGTCTTGACCATTGGCCATGCTTACTTGGGGCTGGTGGAGGTCAGGTAGAGTCCAACCACATCTGAAGGGGCACAGGTTCCCTCACCTGTGAGCTGCTTGAGAACTTTTTTATTTGCCCAGGCATTTTGGATACTGTTTTAATAGGTGGTTTGCATCCTGGGAGTGTGGGGGCGCAAGTCAGCCTGGATTGAAGGCTGGTGGATTTGTATAGAGAGTAAAGAACAAGGGGAACCTCCATACCTCCTAGACTCTCTGACCTCTCCTCAGGTACTAGACTGATGCTCTCATTTTATTGTGCTCTTTTAACTGCTGGTCATGGACTGATAGGAGTTGGAGTCCAACAACATCCATTATGGAAGAATACCACTGGTGTTTTTGTTTGTTTGTTTGTTTGTTTGTATCAGGCACTATAATACCTTGGACTACCTCTGCATATGTACCTCTGACAGCAAAACGCACACACACACACGTGATATCGCAGGGTGTATAATTGGCAAGCTGCCTCCATCCCATCATGAGTGGGTTGAGCATGTGAAGGAAACAACAGCAGACATATTGTACCAACAAGACTTGAGCATTCAATAGCAAAATTTGACAAAAGCATGTGGTTATTTTTTCATTGGTTTTCATCAAAGCAAGTCTGAAATGCAGACCAAAGGCAAGACATTTTTTTATTATCTGAAAACACATCTAAGGCTTGTGGGTGGGTGACCCTGCATTCAGACAATAGATTATCTGACTCCCCATTTTCCATGATGGTACCCACCCCCCTTGCTTCCCACGCCAATGTTACTGTGGTCACTGGCACTGGGAAACAAATGGCTCTGGTCCCTGGAACAGGGTTCCCTTTGAAATTGTTGGCCTCCTGGCTGGGAGTGATGGTGATGGGCCTTTTTTCTCCTTGGAAGGAATATGGCCTCTCCTACAAAGTTCTGCTCTGTCAAGCTGCAAAGACTGTTGGTTTCAGCTTGCTGCAGAGACACCTTCCCTCCCAGTTGTGCCTCCATAAAACTATTTTGGCAATGTTCACATTGCAAATTGCAGCGGACACGGAAATCTGATCTTGCTAGTGCTACCAGTAGTCATGTCAAATAGATTGGTAATTTTGTTGTCATTGCTGCAATTTTCTCTACTAACATGCACACAGTGAATAGCACCGTCAGGACTTCTGGCAATTCCACTCCCTCCCTGATATCCATATAGTTTCAAAACTTTGCCTTTGTTTTGCATGAGTGCTTATCTGATACAACACATAAGCACACATGTATCCCTTATCAAGTGAGGGGGAGGGGGAGGTGTAAGCGTTCTGCTGCTGGGTAGAGCACAGTGGAAGGAGTCCCAATCTTCTGGGGGCACATCTGGCAGTCTGAGAAACTGTAATGGGCACTACCACAAAATGGCTGCTATAGAGGCCTGCCAAGTCCCGAATAACCTGTTCAATAAAGTAAGTATAACTACCCCAAACAGGCAAAACACCCACCAAATAAACAAAAACAAGGCAACGCCTCTCCAAATGACAGAAGATGTGCACACACCCAATCTCTTAATGCAGGCATGAGGAGTAAAAAGCTAAATGTCTGCGATTTATTCTAGCCTAAGTATTTTCGTGGGGTATGTTTATTTAAAGGTGGATGAGGGTAGATGAAGATCTATCTAAGCATTAATGTGCTTGGAGCAAGAGAGTAAAGCTCTCTCCCCAACCGCCCAACTCCCCAACAATAAGTGGGTACAGGGTGGCATTCTGGGCTTTGGTTTAGGATTGACATTGGGTAAAACAGCGCTCTTTTGCCTTTTACAGCTGTATATCTCCACAATTGAGACCAGAACAACATGATGGGTTTCCCATGTTAAACATGAGATTGTTGGGGGGGGGGGCAACAATTGCTGTACTCCCTCTCTAATTTTGTGGGTGCCAGGTCTCCTGAAGCAGCCATTTTCTGTTATGCCATACCCTCCACAACAGCTGTTTTGTATTGTGCTACCCACCACGGTAGCCATTTTGTGACTGACACCCACAGAACACTCTCAATATTTGAAATGTATCCACTAGTCCAAAAAAGGTTGGTGACGCTTAGGCTATAGTACAGACAGCAGAAAAGTGGCGAACGAAGCATCACCCTTGCCTTCTTAGGAGCAGTGCCCAGCAAAAGACTGTTGTATCAGCTGAGAGCCTCCATCAGGGATGGGCTTTTGGGAAATGAATCTGGGCAATGTGGGGATGTGCAAAAAGCACACCCAGGCAGCTTCTAGTCCTAAAAGCCACCAACAGAGCAGTTTAAAGGCTTTGCAACCAGTCTCAAATAACTAATGAAAGCAGCATTTACACACACACATATGTCAAGAAACTCATCACAGCTCTCAGGAACCTCCCAGCTAAGTGATTGTAGAGCAATTTCTCCAATTACCAGTCTTTCAACTCATGTGGACCACCGCGCGTAGATACTCAGAAATCACTCTTCCTAACCACTCCAGTGAGGACTTGGCATGCTCCTTCCTCTGCACAAAAGAAAAAGAAACACAACGATGCCTGTAATTTCATACTTCATTGACTGGATTACTTTTCTAGAGGCTTGCTCAGCAGATGCTGCTGTGCTGCTGGGTGGCGGGTAATTACCATTTTTTCCTCTGCCCTGTTGGGGTACTTGACATTTCCATTCCTCAGTGACTTCAGTGCAAAACAAATCGGTCTACCTGCCATCCACATCTGACCACCAGATGGTCTCGTGTGCCTAAGGAGGACCAATTGCAGAGTGCATTCAAATGACCTCACACATATATCTTCAAACATTGTTCCCTGACCACAAAAATGTATGGAAAATGCAACATCTGTACATGTCTGCCTCTTAAATCCCTGTTGTTTTACAAAATATATTGCTTGTCACCTTAATGTCTTGAGCCCCTTAATGGGGAAAATGTGGATCATTGCTTGTAGGGATTGTTTGCTATAAGAAATCCTTTAATTTCTTGCAATCCTTTTACTGTTGCCTTCCATTGCCTGGTGCTGATTGAAACAGAAGATATGAATGGATGGGACCAATTCATTAACTGCAGTTTTAAAACATGGATATTTAGTCAGATCTTAATCTTAATTGGAGCAGTTCCCTCTGTTTGATTGCATTGGTCTGTATCATAAAACATCTAGATTTGGGCAATGCATTCCATTTCATTTTTATAAATATATTTCTCTGGCTCATAGAGAGCTATCTGGTCTAATAAAGATGAACCTCATGTGGAAGGAACAGGCACCTGTGTACCTATTTCCTTTTTAGTTTGGGTTCATGTGTGCAGAATGGAGCCTGGTGAGGAGAAAGCCCCTTATTCCACATTTGGGTATCCCTCTCCCAACAAGTAGGGTACCTCCAGACTGGTGTATTTTTGTGGGTGTGTTCTGCAACATATTGTTGATGCAATGATAGTGCATTCATGATGGATTTATACTAGACTGTTCACAAATCATTCTGCTTTATTAGTTTTTCTGCAGTGCTTCCAATGTTACCAAATTATTGCCATGTAGACGGGCATTAGGGCACTATATAACAAAGATAGGACAATGACAGCACCTGTGTGGTATGAAAAGTTTCCACTTTTGCTTTAATTTTAGAGGCAGATAGAATTAAAGATATGGACAATTTTCCTGGCTACTTGAGTTCAATGATAGGGGAAAATAGAAGGGTTGAACAGTCCCCTTCCTTGGGGGCATGCAAAAAAAGCTGGATATGTGATGCTCTCCCTTACTTTTTAAATTATGAATACAGTAATACCTCACTTAATACTTTCTGTTGGCAGCTCAGCCCAGTGATGATGCTTTAAACATAGGGCCAGGAAGTGAACTTAGATTCCAAAGTTTATTGCTTTTAACACTATAATTTTATGAGCAAGATGATTTTTAAGAATAAACAGATAGAAGATAGATAGATGATAGATAGATAGATAGATAGATAGATAGATAGATAGATAGATAGATAGATGATAGATAGATGATAGATAGATAGATAGATAGATAGATGATAGATAGATAGATGATAGATAGATAGATAGATAGATGATAGATAGATAGATAGATAGATAGATAGATAGATAGATAGATAGATAGATAGATAGATGATAGATAGATGATGATAGATAGATAGATGATAGATAGATAGATAGATAGATAGATAGATAGATAGATAGATAGATAGATGATAGATAGATGATAGATAGATAGATAGATAGATAGATAGATGATAGATAGATAGATAGATAGATAGATAGATAGATAGATAGATAGATGATAGATAGATAGATAGATAGATGATAGATAGATAGATGATGATAGATAGATAGATGATAGATAGATAGATAGATAGATAGATAGATAGATAGATGGTAGATAGATAGATGATAGATAGATAGATGATAGATTAGATAGATAGATGATAGATAGATAGATAGATAGATGATAGATAGATAGATAGATAGATAGATAGATGAGAGAGAGAGGATAGGTGATGGATGGATGGATGGATGGATGGATAGATGATAGATAGATAGATAGATAGATAGATAGATAGATAGATAGATGATAGATAGATAGATAGATGATAGATGATAGATAGATAGATGATGATAGATAGATGATAGATAGATAGATAGATAGATAGATAGATAGATAGATAGATAGATGATAGATAGATAGATGATGATAGATAGATAGATAGATAGATAGATAGATAGATAGATAGATGATAGATAGATAGATAGATAGATAGATAGATAGATAGATGATAGATAGATAGATGATAGATAGATAGATGATAGATTAGATAGATAGATAGATAGATAGATAGATAGATAGATAGATAGATGATAGATGATAGATAGATAGATAGATGAGAGATAGATGAGAGAGAGAGGATAGGTGATGGATGGATGGATGGATGGATGGATGGATAGATGATGATAGATGATAGATAGATAGATAGATAGATGATAGATAGATAGATAGATAGATAGATAGATAGATAGATGATAGATAGATGATAGATACCCTGCTACTAACAAACCAGCTATCACAAACCAGCTATTAAATTGCTTTTGGTTAGCTGGCCAGTTTTCAGGAAGTAGGTAGGATTACATCTTCAGTTATCAATTGCTTATGTGAATTCTCCCAATAGGATTATTCACATTTCTTTAGTATTCTTAATGCTTGTGTATTGACAAGCCAATACTCATCCGACAGGTAGCAGTCAGTTGAAGAATTTGCTGTGCCATGTTGAATACTTTTATAGTCCAACTATTGTCACCCTGCCCCACTAGATGACAGTTTGCAAGCTCTCCTTGATAGGCTATAAGAACAAGAAAAGGCAAATGAAATGTCCAAAATATTTCACAAAATTGTAAGAAAACAAATACCCACATATCTTTGTGCAGCATGTTCCTCTCTTGGGCACTAAAAACAAAAACTGAGTAGCCGATTGACTGACAAGTCCTACATAATAATTTTTAGAATCGTTTATTTAAGATAATCAAAATGTGGAAAGCAAGGAGACTGATCTGAGTGAAGTATTCTTAAATGGTTGTATGTATGGTATTCCTTAAGGGCTGTAGCCAATAGTATACAGATATTTGCTTTCTGTTTCTAACTCTTAAATAAACAAGAATGCAGCCTCTTACAAAGTTAAATCTGTAAGAACTGAACTGTTATGCTTTTGTGGTAATCTTCCGTTTTGTCACCTGAGCCTCTGAACTACTTTCTGTGAAAGTCATTAGGCTGACTGCTTCTAAGGGAACAAATGCCAGCTTACATATTTATCCTCCTTCCTTTTTTCAGGGCTTTGATTAAAGCAAAGAAACCGCATCAGAACCGGCAACTCTCTCCCAGAAAGTTCAGATGCCATTTTTGTTGCTTGCCCTGATGCACAGCGAGTTCTTTCGAAAGCCTTCATCACACAACCATGTCAATAGCAGCCATCACGGAGAAAAGAAAACACTGGAGAAATTTGCTTAATATATCCTAGTCGACGAGGTCATGACAGGACCACGTGCATAAATAGTAGAGGTATTATTTTCAGATGTGGATGTCCTGAACAGGAATCGTCTAGCCAAAGAAAAGGCTTCCCTCCCTCATTCTTCTCACCCCACGACTCCTGACTGGATAGAGAGAGGGATTTAGATTGGAATGTCATCCTATCTGGCTTAGTTTCAAGGGAAAATGTGATCATCGGTATGGCGGGGAGGGGGAGAATATTATATTTTATCATTAACAGCGCAGAAACACCCCAAATGCCAACAAGGCACAAACATCCCTTTTCACGTGAATGTTAGGTTCAACACGTGTAGGGAGAATGCAGGATCTTACAGAGACAAGCTGCACTTCCCTAATCCCTATGCGCATTCGTCGGGAGGTTAAAAGAGATCCTATGTTATGTACTCTTCATTCAGAATTCTGTTTCTCCGGAGTTTCCTGATAGTGCAGAAAGACCAAGGTGCACATGCAGTTCTATATATGTACCGTTCAAACACAGGAAGCTGCCTCTTGTACTGGTTCAGAGCACTGCTCCATCTGGCTCAATATTGCCTACACTGACTGGCAATGGCTCTCCAGGATTTCAGGCAGGAGTCCATCCCAGCACTACCTGGAGATGTTGAGGACTGAAGCTGGGAATTTCAACATGCAAGATAGATGCTCTACCATGGAGCAATGGGCCTTCCCCTTGGAGAGCCACCCCCCCAAAAAAGAGTGCTGATTGCATTTTATTCCCCCCCTTGATTAATTCATTTAAAATACACGCCATCCTGGAATGTATGATGGAGAGTCAGTACATTTTGATGGGGGAACAAGGTTGTACAGGGTGAGGTCTAGGGAGGGAGTGACTCTTGAGAATGGTAATGGGAGGATTCCTGATAGCATCTTGGGTGGCCATTGTTGTTTTTAAAAAATATTATTATCTTTTTGTGGGCCTTGAGCAAAATGGTTGATTTCACAGTGCAATCATTGGCATCGTTATTACATATTTAATTATGCCTGACCTTTCCCCCCTGACACGGACTAAATTATATGAACATTTACTTGGAATTAAGTCCCATCATGTCCAGTACTGCAGTTATATGTATGTGTTTGCTTGTTAAAATGCTATTAAAGAACATTTTAACCACAATGATTTTCTCTACAAAAGCAGGTACTTGAAGCGTGTTCTGCAAATGGTATTGTTCTTTAAGTGATCTCAAGAAAGCATCTTTAGAACTCTCCACTATTCAGGGAGGGACCCACACATTATTGGAGCAGTTCAAGATAATTAAGTGGTTGTTCCACTAGGACACTGGTGTCCAAGCTTTTTTCAAAGAAGGCCAGATTTGATGAAGTGTACATCATGCGTGAGAGCCAGCCAAAGTTGTTGAGCTTTTTTTAGGATTGCTCCCCACACCAATTACATTTACACTTAAGTGTCGAGGAGACAGAAGAGAACAGTGGCTGTGGTCAGACTTCAAAGAAACAAGCTCGCCATTATTATTGGCATCTTTCCTGGGCTGCTTCAACTTCTGAGACTCTACAGCAGCCTTTGTCAACCTGTTGCCTCAGATGATGGAGACTACAATATGCAGCAGCAACAGATAGCATGAGGCGTAATTTGATGAAGTGAACATGTGCGAGGCCCGACCATTTTGCCTGACATTCTTAGAATCATTCAAATTAAATGCAAATTTTATGCAATGATTTTACGCAAAGTTTATTGTAAATGGCATACTTTCCATTTCATCACATGGATGCAAAATCTATACAGGTGTTAAATCACTCTGCCTTTCATATGTGAAGGCCAGATGAAAAATAAATCCAGAAAGCTGAAATATATGTCAGGAACATTGTAAAGTACATTACACAGTAATAAAGGTTGTCTGTCAACTTTTAAGTTCAGAACATATGAACATAACACCAGGTATATTGGGCAGGCCGCGTCGTCCTCTTATATACCTGCAGGGATTGACAAGGCATCTGACCCTCACCTGACTCTCATAGTTCTCCTATAGCTGCCTCTGATTAGGATCATTTAACTCTTGGGGGAAATAATTAGCATCACACGTCATGTGCATGGAAGTTGCCGAACCAATTAACCAACTAGAAGGATTACTGTTAATAGCACCAGTTTTCCTATAACTTGATATTGCTGGATAGTTTTGATGAACTGCAAAAGCATTTTTAGTTTGCTTTTTGTTGCCACCCTGGAGACTCCAATAGACAGCATTCCATGTCAAGAAAGAGGGCAAGTGGGCACTCTATCAAATGACAGGGCAGGAGTTACACGGAACAGAGCCTTTTCACTGGTGGTGCCCATTGTATGCCTCGCTCTTACCAGACCTGCTCTCTTTTGGCCTGTATCTTGGAGCTTTATAATTTAGGAAGAATTTGGAAGAACTGGTTGACAAATCTTATCAGTTGCTGATGTATGAGTGGATTTTATTTGCTGCTATTCTGTGCTTCTGGTGCACCAGGGTTTACACCAGCGTAATAGAGTTGGCCCGGATGCCAGAAGGGATACAATTTACAAGCTTTCTCCATTATCTGCACAGCAGGGGGTGTTCAGTCAACAGTGCAAAGGCTGAGATGAAGCATTCCCTGCTGGTTACCTACTTTCATCAATAGGGGTCGCTGTTTGGTAGCACCCAATTGGTTAGCTGTTGGATTCTAGAGCTCCCTACTGGTGGCTCTTAGGTAATTCACAAAATGCACAGTCCATTCATAACGCAGTAACATAAATCTCCATTGCTACATATTGGGTGCATATTTCAGCGGTTGAACGTACAGGTTTATGGCCATGCTGTAGTGTAGTGCTTATGTGACTGTGAATAAAAGGTGGCTGGGCTCATTGTCTCGGGGTATGGGGGGGAAGAGGTAACAAAACTGATTTCCAATAAGTGCCCCCCCTTTATTTCCACAACAAGTCCTTGAGCCTGTACTATGAATATTGACACCAGGGACCTAGAAGGTGCAGGGCTTGTCAGTCCAACCCCTGCACAGTCTCATCAGGGCTGACCTTAAAGCCATTGGAGCAATTTGGCCAAACTGGGCCCTGCGCTCTGCTCCTAAGGGGCATGAAGCAGCAGGGAGGACAGCACAGTGCAAACACACTGGCAAGGGTGCCAAATTGGCTCCACTGGTGCATTTGCACCTTACATCTCTCTCCCACACCTTGCATTTTCTCCCCTCCCCCCTGGTAAGCAACAGTGGCCCACCAGATGGGGAACTAGTGAAGCAGCTCTACCCCACCTAGGGCTCTTTGAGGAAAAATGATAGCAAAAGGGGTGGGGATGTGACCTCAGGCCTAGGGGCCAAATGTGACCCTCCAGGCCTGTCTGTCTGACCCATGGGACTTTCATCAGGATAAATTCCTCCTCACCCACCCACACTTCTCCACCCTGCTTGAGCCCTTTTGCCTGTCTGGAAATTTCCCTTGAATTCTGCAAATACCTCTCTCTTGCTTAGATGGAGGACGGAGGTGTGTGTGTGTGTGTATTTGTGTGAATGTAAGCTAGCCTACAGTGCAAATGCAAAACAGAAACAAAAAGAACCCCAATGGATAGCTCAGTTGGTTAGAGCATGGTGCTGATAATGCCATGGTTATAAGTTCGATTCTTGCATGGGATTCTGTGCGTCTGCAATCCATCACAGGAAGCAAGTGGTATCCCATAATGTTCAAACCCCTAAATGTTAATTACAGGGGACACGCTAACAATTAATTTTAATTTTTATATTTAAAGCCTTGTTATATTCATATTGTCCCTTGTATTTCTGATATTTTTTTATTATCTGTGATATTGTGTGTGTTGATGCTGGTCTGTGACCGTATTAATAAATTCATTCATTCTTGCATGGAACAGTTGCATATTCCTGCATTGCAGGGGGATGGACAATATTATCTTCAGGTTCCCTTCCTACTCTACAATTCTACAAGTCTACCATTCTATGATTCTGTTTGCTCTTCCCCATTTGCCTATGGCACCACCTACCACTTGCACGTGGCCCCTGGGAAGCTGCCCAGAAGGGATTGTGGCCCTCAGTCTGAGAAAGGTTCCCTGCCCCTGCTTCATCTGAAAGTGCAGTGCCTGTGTTAACCCTGAACCCAGACGGAACTCCATGGGACCAGTGTGATTGCTGCTGAGTTCAATTTTTTGACAACCCACAGCATTAACAATCTGTTCTCTAAACCAAACAAATGCAATCAACCCAATGTCCAAAAGCGTTTTTTTCTTGAGTCTGCCGCATTTGACATTTGAAGCATTTTGAGCTTGGCTTCACACCATCTCCACAATTCCTCCTCGTGATCATCCATCCGTCCGTCCATCCATCTCTCACCCCAATCGTTGCCCCGTGCAGAGGCGGCAATTTCATTTCTTTCCCATCACAAACACGGTTTGTCAGACACAAATGGAGGATGATATAATTGAGGCAGCTTTGGAGAAGAAGCCATCTGACATAATATTGCTAGTAACTCGACAGCTTTTTGGCAAGCCTTCCCCAGAAATGCCAAGCTGGTCGCACGGCTGAGGACAACCAGAGGTTACAGAGGAAGGTTAGGCTCTCTATGACTCCTCAGCTCAATCTTTGAGGAGCTTCAGCCATAGTCTGCTTGACCTTTGACATGACCCAGCCTTAAACAATAGCTTTCTGGGTATGCTACATGACCAAACCTTGCCAGTCGCTGCCAAATTAATGAGCCCATGTCATTTTTAGTTTACAGTTCAGCCGTAAAGCAGCCAAGTGGAAAATGAACCAGGGGACCATTAAAGAGCCTTGTACACATTTTCAAAGAGGATAGTCCCTAATTCCTCCCTCCCCCTTTCAGAAGTTTGCTCCTAATCATCATTCTCCCAATTTCTGCCTCCTCTCCTTGCCTAGGCTGCAACCTTCAGAAAGGGAGAAAGAAAAGCAGAGATCAATAGATATACTACAGGATCAGAGATCCTCAAAGACAAGAACCTCCCCCACAAAACAGCATTAAAACAGATTGAGCAAAAGTGCATTGCACCCAAATACTCACAGAAATACATTTTTTTCATCCTGACTGCTAAAGAACTTGAGAAAGAGAGCTTCACCGGACATCTTTGTGAAGGGAATGCTTAAAAATACAGTATAATGGTCATGAAGGTGTGACCCTTTATTTACCTTGTCACTTGCAGCTGGCTTCGCAAAAAGACAAAAAGCTGAGCCAGGCCTCTTCTTAAAATGTCTAAGAAGTAGAAGGCTTTACTTTCCCAAAGCATAGTAGGCACAGACGATTTCTCGCATTTCAGAGAAACAGTGCCAAGGAGATGTGTGAAATCTTAGCATTGTGGTCTCCACTGGACATTCCAACGACCAGCCTTAGTGCCGCAACTTCCATCATTCCATCAAGTACCAAACCTGAGTGAACCTGTACCTGCCATCTTGGAAGTAAAACCAGGCCACCCCAGAAATAAAGATTGTGGTTTCTACTTGCTCAGGAAATTCCCTAAGTATGGAGAAGTATATTTGTTTGTAAATTAAAACCAAAAGAAGCATTTAAAATGCATTCCAACAGAGACCTGTAAGCTTTCAGGACCAATAGAATGTTGATGGTGCAGATTGGCAGAGTGTGGGCGTGTCTGTCTGGCAGGCTGAAAGACTGACCAGGAACCTTCCACACTGCAACATTTTGTTGTTGTAGGTCCCAGTTGTTATGTATAAAGTGCTCATGGTGAGGTACAGAGTAATATAAGCAACAATGGCAGTGCATGATGGCAGCCTCTACCCCAAAGACATTACAATCTATAAGGGGAAGGAAGGTAGAAGAAAAGCTAACAAAGCTAACTTATTGAAGTTGCATACAGTTCCAAAGTGTGTTGTGCTTACAGTATGTTGCTTTAACCACATGACATGCTCACAGCATTGGACAGCAATTGCTGTTCTTATTCGAGCCCACTGTTTTGAAGGCAGTATTAAATAAATAGAAATGGACAAATCCTCTTCAGCTTCATGCCAGGAGAAACTTTGGAAATGAAAGCTAACCACTGCTAAAAATAATGTTTGCCTGCCTTGTGGTTTGATTGCAAACTCCAAGCCGAAGTTTGCATAACTTTATGCAAACAGACAGTGAGTGGAAATTAAGCAAGATTCAGAATTCTTGGAAACATTTGGTTCCTTTTGCTACTATGTTTTTATAGGTTAACGTGGACTTTGGAATGGCTTCAGTTCCTAATTGCAAACCTTCTCCTTGTGCCATTCGAGATACGATGACCGCAGGAAGCTGTTCTTTTGAGGAATATTGGCAAGGGGCATGGAAGACTTATTAGAACTCCAGAATCTAGCTGGCTAAAATGGAAGCATAGTGGAGCAATTCTATACATGTCTTCTCAAATGTATGTCTTGTTGAGTTCAGTGGGGCTTATACCTAGGGAAATGGGTATGGATTGCTCACAGGGCTGTTGTGTGGATAAAATAGGCAGAGGGGAGAACCATGCTTTTGCATGAAGAAAAGGGGTAAAAATACCATCAATCAATCAATTCCTATTTATTATATTTATTTACAGCATTTTTATCCCATCCGTTAACAACAGGTTTTCTAGGCAGTGTGCCTTTTAGCTAAAGTGGTGCTTCAGGTTAAGAGCGGACCTCTGGAACGAATTAAGTACTTAACCCGAGGTACCACTGTACAGCATCCTTTGGGCATCTGCCACAGCCCCTGCACCAGCCCTGGTTCTACCATTAGGCCAAGTCTCTCTAGCCAGACCTTGAGATTCTCCCCAGGGCACAGCCTGACCAGTCCTACTCTGTGCTCTCCATGCCTGTGTTTGGCTAGCTGAAATGCAACCTTCAGTTGCCTCTGCACGAAGGCTGGAGATGTGTGTGTAGGTAGCCTGTGGTACAAAGTTCAGCCACCTTTGCCTGCTACACCCACTTTTTGTCTTCTCCCACTCCACCGCTGGCATGCAGCCCCAGAACACTGCAAAGGATGGAAGGTGGCCCTCAAGCTAAAAAAAAAAACATTCCCTGCCCTCATTTGCCTTACCACGATGTTTGAGGACAGGAAGTAGGGATGAGGACAGAGGAAGTAGAACAGGGTGGTGTGGGGCATATAGCTTGCCCTGCGCCCACTAGGCTAGCCTGCTGTCCTCGGGTGCAGTAGAGGACATCATCCTTGGAACACTGCCCCATCAACACCATACATCTAAAACGCATTTAACACATATTTAAAGCGCATGGCTTCCCTCAAAGAATCCTGGGAACCGTGGTTTGTTAAGAGTGCTGGGAATTGTAGCTCTGTGAGGGCGTAAACGAGAATTCCCAGGATTCCTTGGGGCTTGTGCTTTGTATGTATGGTTGTGGATGGATTCAATAGACAGTCTGGCTGGCTTCTGTACCTGGAAAGGGTGTTGTTGTTGTTGTTGTTGTTTAGTCGCTTGTTACACAAAAGAGATCTCCAAGTGACTTATAGTGTATTTAAGCATTTTGTTGTTGTTTAGTCGTTTAGTCATGTCTGACTCTTCGTGACCCCATAGACCAGAGCACGCCAGGCACTCCTGTCTTCCACTGCCTCCCACAGCTTGGTCAGACTCATGTTTGTAGCTTCAAGTCCAATCATCTCGTCCTCTGTCGTCCCCTTCTCCTTGTGCCCTCCATCTTTCCCAACATCAGGGTCTTTTCCAGGGAATCTTCTTTTCTCATGAGGTGGCCAAAGTATTGAAGCCTCAGCTTCATGATCTGTCCTTTCAGTGAGCACTCAGGGCTGATAGGTAGAAATATAATAAAAGCACATGAAATTTGTCAAAACAACCCCCATGAAGGGCAGCAAAAAGTTTTTGTCAGCCCAGAAAAGAGCAGAGATGATTGCAGGCCAACAAAAAGCCAGGAATGCTTATCTTGTCTGTCACCTCAGGTAGCAGAATGTCTTGAAACAGCCTGGCTCTGTACAATAGCAAAACAAGAAGGGCTGTGTTAGTAATTCCCATATGTAAAATTAATTCACCTCAGTTTTTCTTACACCTTTCTGCCTTTATTCTCACTCACCAGTTGCGGGATATTTTAGTAGGAAATCACATGAAAATGCCTTGTTTTAAGAACAACCCAGCACCTTTGACTGATTTACATGATCCAAAATAGACACTGGAAGGGTATTATAAACCCTTAACTGTGATTATTCACCACACACAAAAATCAGCTGAAAGAATTATGATCATATTGTCAGTCAGCCAAGAAAGTACCATATGGCCTATAAATCCAACCCAAGCTACCAACACATTTTACATTTTCAAATACAGCAACAAATTTCTTGCAAACCAGTTCCAGACTTTGGGGAGAGATTGTTAGCATGAAACCACAATCTGAGTAGCAGAGAGCGGTGCTGAGTTTCATAGCGTCCCCCGAGGAATCAAGGAGCTTCTGCTCAGGCTTTTTTCATATCCTGCATGTCTGTGTGTGTCCCTGGCCATATAGGATCCAGACTCTTTAATATAATCCAGCTTCCAGATCATCTCAGCATGCCTTCATTACACTAGTCTCTACTACCTTGCCCCTCGCCAAAAGCATTTTGAAATCTGGCGAAATCCAAATACTGCAGCATGAATTGATTATGCAATATAAGCAACTGTGTGCTAATTTGTAACGTTTTTTTTTTTAGTGCAGAATCTTGGGTTTGGTTGTGGAGAGTTGGGCTTTGGGGTCCTCCCCCCAGGAGAGCTATTCTTTAAGTGGGTGGGGGGTGCTGTTTTTCTCTTCTATACCTTTAAAGCACATTCGAATCAACTTCTTTCACTCAAAGAATTATGGGTGCTGTAGTTTGTTAAGAGTTGCTGGGAATTATGTCTATGAAGGGTAAACTACAGTGTCCAGAATGCTTTGCAGGGCAATGTGCTTCAAATGTGCTTTAAAGGTATCGTGTGTACGCAGCATATAAGTCAGTTGGTTTGGCCAGGTCCAAGTCTTGGTTGAGAAAGAGACTCAGTGGGAAGCCATGTGAGATTCTATTTTTAAAAAAATAATATTTATTAAGTTTTCCATTTTAACAATCCAATAAAAGCCACATTAAAAACATTCCAAATTATAATACAATCAAAAAGACCAAATTTTATGCCAAATTATATATCTCTGGGTGACTTCCCATGCTCGCCATGTGAGATTCTAGGCCACATTCACACACATTTGAAGCACTGTGAGACTGTTTTAAACAGTCGTGGCTTCCCTCAAAGAATTCTGGGAGCAGTGGTTTGTTAAGGGCGCTGAGAGATTTTAGGAGAAACCTATTCCCTTCATTGAACTACAGTTCCCGGAAAGGTTAAACAATCAATTCCTCTTCCTAGGGAACTCTGGGAATTGTAGCTCTGTGAGAGGATGCACGAAAATCCACATATTAATTTCTAGATCAAATAATGATTCAATGAAAAAGTGGCTAAAATAATTCTACTCCTTCTCTGACTGTCTTCCAATATGAAGAATTCATTTATTGTGTTTATATTCCAACTTTTTCTCCAAGGAGCTCAAGGTGCTGTATGTGGTTCCTCGCTCCTCATTTAATCCCCACAACAACTCTGTGAGACTAAGAGACAGTGACTAGCCTCTAGTAGAGTCACAAAATCATAGAGTTTAAAGGGACCCTGAGGATCCTCTAGTCCAACTTCCTGCAATGCAGGAATACGCAGCTGGATCGAAACTACAACCTTGGTGTAATCAGCACCACATGCTAACCAACACTAAGCCATCCAGGGAGGTCAAGGGCAAGCTCTGTCCTAGATCATGTCCTGATTTGTCTATCTATGGAAAATGTGGAAGGATGATTTTAAAAAAAGAGCCTTTGAACATGTGCAGAATGTCTTCCCCAACTAAGCAATCATGTTCTTGACACACATCACTGGGATTAGCCCCAAGGCACCAAGAGAAGCAGTGTGGTATAGAAGTTAAAGCAGGCATCCCCAGCCTGTTTTGGCCTCCAACTGATCCCTAGCTCTCTAGATCCCATGATCCCTAGCTAACAGGACCAGTGGTCAGGGATGGTGGGAATTGTAGTCCAAAATCTGGAGGACCGAATGTTGGGGATGCCTGGTTTAAAGTGTTGGGCTAGGACTTTTAGAGAGGCTCAGGTTCAAATCCTCTCTTAGACACAAAGCTCACTGGGTGCCACCTGCTACCAATGATTCTCAACCAGTGGGTCCCCAAATGTTGTTGGACTACAACTCCCATCATCCCTGAGCTCTGGCCTTGCTAGCTAGGAGTGATGGGAGTTGTAGTTCAACAACATCTGGGGACCCATAGGTTGAGAAAGGCTGCTAGACCATGGGTAGGCAATCTAAGGCCCAAGGGCCTGATCAGGCCCAATCGCCTTCTAAATCCGGCCCACAAACAGTCTGGGCATCAGCGTGTTTTTATATGAGTAGAATGTGCCCTTTTATTTCAAATGCATCTCTGGGTTATTTGTGGGGCCTGCCTGGTGTTTTTACATGAGTAGAATGTGTGCTTTTATTTAAAATGCATCTCTGGGTTATTTGTGGGGCATAGGAATTCGTTCATTTCCCCCCCCAAAAAATATAGTCCGGCCCCCCACAAGGTCTGAGGGACAGTGGACCAGCCCCCTCCTGAAAAAGTTTGCTGATCCCTGTGCTAGACACTTCACACACACACACACACACAGACAGACACCCCACTGGACTTACCTCATAGGGTTGTTGTGAGGATAAGGATTCGGAAATCATGCATGCCCCTCTGAGCTTCTTGGAGGAAGTGCAGGATATAAATGTTTGTAAATAAATAAATAAAATTGAGGTCACAGGCCTCAGCCTCATACATCTTTCACTTTAGAAATTACCTACTGGGAATATGTTTCTTATTATTAGCTCAGGCTACAGTGCTTGCACATCACATAACCATTGATCATTCTAATCCAGTGCTATTTTTCTTACTGGATCCCTCCCTAATTCAGCGCACACAAAGGTGAAGCTGCACTGTGTTAAAAGGAAATTGGGAAGTATAGGGCACTTTGGACTATTGAGGAACTCCCCCCCCCCCACCCCTGCAACCTTATCCTTTTAAAAACACATCTTTTTGTCAAAATAGGCAGAAGTGAGTCACTGTATAACCAGCTTTCATACAAGTAATAAAAATGTCCCTCCTTCTTTCTTAACCTCCTAGCATTCAGTATTTTATAGCTTTGGTTACAGGCTTGTAATTATATATCACCATCTAGGACTTACATTTATGAGTGCTTTTGCGTATTTGAAACAGGGAATCCTGTTAATGATTACAGTGTTTATGGCTTGGGTTAAAGCTGGAAGGCTATAAAGGCAAATCACAGATAAGCTGAAGCAGACACAGCAGTGACCAGAGTGATTTCCAGTGGGGTGTCAGAGACCCCTCAGCTCAGTTCTTCACCCAGCTCATAATTAAGTTATGGAACTCATTGCCACAGGATGTGGTGGTAGCTATTAGTTTGAATGGCTTTTTAAAAAGCTTTGGAGTGCAGACTATAGAGCTACAGTGGTACCTCAGGTTATGTACTTAATTCGTTCCGGAGGTCTGTACTTAACCTGAAACTGTTCTTAACCTGAAGCACCACTTTAGCCAGTGGGGCCTCCTGCTGCTGCTGCACCGCCGGAGCATGATTTCTGTTCTCATCCTGAAGCAAAGTTCTTAACCTGAGGTAATATTTCTGGGTTAGCGGAGTCTGTAACCTGAAGCGTATGTAACCCGAGGTACCACTGTATATAAATTGCTATGTCATGCGGGGAGAGGACCACTTCTCCCCTTAAAAACAAGACCAGAGCTGAGGCCCTTCTCCGTGTGCCTCAACTGAGGGTGGTGCCTAGGGTGGCCACACAAAAACAGTCCTTTTCAGCAGTGCCCCTAGTGTAGTGTAATGGTTAGAGTGTTGGACTATGACCTGGGAGGCCAGGGTTTGAATCCCCACTCAGCCATGAAGCTCACTGGGTTGACCTTGGGTCAGTTTAGCCTACCTCACAGGGCTGTTGTGAGGGTGAAATAGGGAGGAGGAGAACCATGTACACCACTTTGAGCTCCTTGGAAGATAAAAGTGGTATATAAATGTAATAAATAAATAATATATTATTGGATGAGCATTTTCTGTATTTTTCCATTGTTCATTGTTTTAAATTATTCTGGTTTTAAATTGCTTTTATTTGTTGTTCTTTTATCTCGTTAAGTCATTTTGAGACTGTAGTTTGCATAACGTGACTGACAAATGTAATTATTATCTACTAATGAATTATGACGGTGATCCTAATCACAACGGGGCTTTCATACATACAAGCATAATGTCACACAGAAATTAGAGCTGCCAAAAAACAACCCAAGTTACTGAACTTTATTTTTAGAAAACCTTCAAAAACAGAGTCTGGAAGCATCAGTGTGTGAGCCTATGTATGTCTACTCAGAAGTAAGCCTCACTGAGTTCAGTGCACCTTAGGAGACAGAAGTTTGATGCAGAGGAGAGAACTGTTTAGCCTTCTGTGCCTGGAATCTAGGAACAGAGGCAGCTGTTGGGGGCATCAGAATTCAAGAGGTGCAGGGCTGAGCTATCATCTGAAGTCAAAAAAGGAAGCTTTGTGTTGAAATTCCTGCTAGTTAGAAGTAACAGAGGCCTCAGTCTCTGATGTCTTAACTAGGACACCCATCTGTAGAGAGGCTTGTTTCCACAGGTGCAGCTTGGTGTCAGCTAATATTTTACATATGTTCATCTAAACAATTGGACAGATCCCTTTTTGTTTTCTGAATCCACACTTGGTAATGGTCCCTGCAGGCACAACAGGGAGTTTTACACAGGAGTATTTTAAAAGTTTTTCAAGTGCTCAGGAAACCTGCCAAATGACATGTAGTCGTCATCATCATAGCAAGCCATGTTTTAAAGTACCAGAAGGGTTTTAGACGTGTGAAGTAGGCGGCAGCAAAAGCAACATGGAAATCTGTGGCACCTTAAGAGCTAACAGGTTTGTTGTGGTTGTGGAGACACTTTTGTGGACTAGGCCTCTAGGCTCTGATATGCAGCAAGAGGAGTCTTTTGTTGCTTGGATGTTTTAACTTGGAAGTCCTGAAAAAATGCTGAAGCAGATTGCAGGTTTAAGCCTTCTCTCTTCTCTTCCCTGAAGAGAAAAGCAATAGCCAGCTGGGTGGCATTGTCAGTCTCTTGGCCTGAGGATCTCAAATGATATTGTCAGGCTGCAGACAGAAGGGAGTCCTGGGGATAAGAGGAGGAGGCTAAGGGGGAGGGAAGAAAACCCCACATGATGAACAAAAAAGCAAGTGGAAATCAATCCTGCAAGGCCCATCTTCCATCTGTGTAAAGCCAGTGGGAGCTGGCTGCCTCCTTTTGTAGGAATGGAACAGAAACTCATAAGAATACTCAGAGCATCCCTTGAATCCAGACCATGTAGCTAGTGATTATTCAGCTGTTAGAGAAATTCCAGCTACCCGGAGGAGGACAGAAGAAGACATTCTTTTGTTTTGCTCATTACTTCTAAGGCACCAGATGCTATGAGGGCTACATTTTAAAAATATAGGCTAGCAAGAAGTGAATAGTGTTTTTACATCTCAGTTGCATGCCCTAAAATATGTCACTGCTATTATTTTTGAAAGGCAACAAATAGGGAATGTCGTTGCCATGTTACTTTTAACCCAGACAACTTTTGCTCTCCTTTAAAGACCCTGATAAAATGTGGGGCACGAGCACCATGGTTCCTCTTTTCCCCAGGATCCTTCCATTCACCTTCCTCTCACCTGCTGTGATGTACATCTGAACTGCAGGGTAGGGCAAGGGGACAGAAAAAAGATGCCTATACTGAGACTTGACCAGGAATCATACATGCAAACAGAAGTGAATGGTAAATACTCCAAAGTAGTATATTTCCGATTCCCTGATAATTTAGTCCAGTGCTTTATCTTCAAATACGCTTTTGGCTTAGTACCACTTGGTTAAACATGTAAGTATTTGGACTGAAGATGATGTGATCCTACTCAGTTCAATATGATAGCCATGTTCAAATAGATAAAAGGATGTCACATAGAGGAGGGGGAAAGGTTGTTTTCTGCTGCTCCAGAGAAGCGGACACGGAGCAATGGATCCAAACTACAAGAAAGAAGATTCCACCTAAACATGAGGAAGAACTTCCTGACAGTAAGAGCTGTTCGACAGTGGAATTTGCTGCCAAGGAGTGTGGTGGAGTCTCCTTCTTTGGAGGTCTTTAAGCAGAGGCTTGACAACCATATGTCAGGAGTGCTCTGATGGTGTTTCCTGCTTGGCAGGGGGTTGGACTCGATGGCCCTTGTGGTCTCTTCCAACTCTATGATTCTATGATTCTAGGATTAAACTGATATGAATCCAGATTCCTGAACTTTTTTAAAATGAGCTTTGGATTGGGCTCTTGGTCTTTTTCTGCTGCTGGTCTCTCAGCTTGTGTTTTAAGACTGTTGATAGGAATATCAGAAGCTGCCTTATATCAAGTCAATTCCATTGGAACATCTAGCTTAATATTGTCTACACTGACTGGCAGCTGCTCTCTGGAGTTTCAGACAGGGAACATTTCCAGTCCTACATGAAGACACCAAGGATTAAACCTAAGACCTCTAACCTCCAAGCTAGTTCAAAAATTTCTACTACTATTTATTATCTGCTTTGTTTTTTTAGTGGAATTATTGTTTTACCGGTATATGTGTACACCCAGTCCTAAAATCAATTAGATATAGGATTAGGATTATCAATATTTAAATGAATGAATGGGCCTGACCCAGTTTGGCAAACCGTGAGTCCCTTCGTTGTAAACTATATGGTTCTCTGTTGAGAATATGAGTAGAAAAGTTAATCAACCAAAACCCACCCAAATTCCTTTTGCTACAAAAATAAAAAAATACCTTACCCCTGTTTTGTAATTATTATGCTCCTTTTTCAAGCAAATCCGAATGGCAGCATCCTCTTCCCCCAAATTATATATTTTTATTTGATTAGCTCATGTCATCGAATCACTTCAAAGCTGTTATTTTGCCAATGTAAATGTTTAAGGGATGTTAATGTTTTCATGGTGAATTATTCCTCCTGCTGAAGGGAAAAGAGTATGGTTTAGTTCGCCTTGAGTCAGTGAGCTCTGGATGTAGCTGAACATGTACCAGATGTGATTTATAGGGTTTGGTGGTGCAAGTGACATAAATCATGTGCTGCACACAGGTAAGGCAAGCGCCATGCTCACTGAGTTCATGTCATAAAACATTTTAATGTTTCTGTCAGTGAACTTAATGCTCATCTCCAGACGGCAGGAACGGCATGGAATATTCAAGCAACAAAGAAGAAGGAAGGATGAGGAAATTAACCTAACATAAACTACATTAAAAGCATATTTATGATCTGGTATGACCTTTCAAAAGGAGAATAAATCTACAGCCTAAAGATCCCACTCTCATGATTTCGGCCACAATGGGGCATCATTTTTCAAGCAGCCAAAAACGATTAGGCGTTAGCCAAGATGAGGTGGGTGTCTTTCTTCCTAAATAACATTTTCAGTTTATCATTCCAGTGAAATATCCTTTTTCCCCCCCTAAAGATGAAAAGTACGTATTTGCAAGCTTTGGGTTTATTTTATTTTTAAGTTAGAGTCCATTTAAATATGATGCTCAAGATAGGGGAGAAAAGAGCCAAGCCTGCTGTTTTTTGATTTGCATTTGTCAAATAACAGCTCCCCTCGCTCCCCCACTGGCTTAAAAAACAAAACAAAACATTGAGGGCTGTTTTAAACAGCTGTTTGTGATGTGGCATTGAGGTTGGGGTTCTTCTATTTTTAAAAACATCAATTCTAAGCATATTTGCTCAGAAGCAAGTCCAACTATGGTTGTATCAGTGTATCAGTGGTTTTAGACGCAGCTAGGTTGTTCTTTTCTCAGTTTGGATTGAAGCTGATGGGGTCAGGGCAGATCCCCCAAGTGTCCCTACTTTCCAGGGGCATCCCTGATTTAGAGAAGCCATCCTGGTTTCTGATTTGATCCCGGAATGTCCCACTCTTCCTTAGGATGTCCCTATTTCCATTGGAGAAATGTTGGAGGGTATGGAATTATCCAACTCCCTGAGCCGTCTGAAGGCAATATTGTATAGGGAAAGTTTTTTATGTTTAATATTTTATTATGCATATATATATATATATATATATATATATATATATATATATATATATAGGAAGCTGCCCAGAGTGGCTGGGGCAACCCACTAAGATGTGTGGGGTATAAATAGTAAAATTATTATGGAATGGGACATGCCTATTTTCATTGGAGAAATGTTGAAGGGTATGGGGTGGATGCATCAAACCACATTATTTCTTAAGAAGCAAAAAGGATATAGCATAGATATCAGCGATGGGAATGTGCTGGATGCAGATTATATGGGAGTAAGTAATGCACAGGCTCAGTTCAATGGGGCTTTCTCCCAAACCAGTATTTTCATGGAATCACAGTGAAGTGTGGGTGGGCTCAGGTATGACCCAAAGCCAAGATTCAGCTCAGAAAGAATTCAGCACAACACCAGGAACAAGAAAAACAAGAATGACAAATAAGGGCACTTGGCCCAGTATATATACCTTAAGCCGGCCCAGTAAAAACACACACATCACCTGTGATAGGTCACCTTAATGCTACAATTAGCGAATCACAACACTGACTGGCCCTATCTCAGCAGGGATTGGCTGCCTGCCAGCTACTAACATTGTCATTGGAGGGTTTTATAATCTTCTCTGTCTTTTGTTATGCCGATGAAGCTCCTGAGCTCCAGGAGGCTTGAAGACCTAGGCCTACATTGCATACAGCTTGGCTTCAATCTACAATGGCTGCATACATAACACACAGCATGTTATGGCCTTCTGTGGACACAGTACAAGCCTCTGGGGGCAACTAAACTTGCTCTCTAGATCCTCGCAATATTAGCCGTCCCTGGGGAGAAAGGTTGATTTAATTTAAGTGTTTCCATGGCTTTGCTGTTTTCATTGTATCTTTTTTAATTTAAGGATGTTTATTGTTCATCTTTGAATCACATTATTGTGTATTTTAACTTTGCCTGCCTTTATTTTTTATAATAGGGTTTATACTTGTAAACTGTATAGTAGCCATTTGGCAAGTATGTGGCATATACAACACAGTAACAACAACTACATATATAGAAGTGGGGCTAATTTTTAAAAGGGTGAGAATTTCTAGCCATACAAATTCAAACAGAGCACAATTCAGTGGACATAGTTAGGTATATAAGAGCATAAGAAGACCTGTGCTGGATTAGGCCAATGGCCCATCTAGTCCAGCATCCTTTTCTCACAGGGGCCACCCAAGTGCTTGTGGGAAGACCATAAGCAGGACTTGAGGGTGAGAACACTCTCCCTCCCTGAGGTTTGCAGCAACTGGTATTTATATAAAGGAGACAGATTTGTTTGTAAGCTGAATGATGTCCGTGTATGCATGAATCAGGCCTGACTCTTTATTCCCAAGTACAGTATACCAGAACCCAGCAGTCAGTGTGAAAGAACCAACAATGGTGTTGATAGCAAGCAGCAGCTTGGACAGCCTGTGAGCTCATGGTCACACGATGTGTTTGCAAAGAAGAACTCGTTAGAAGTCCTTTGCATTCCAAAATCAGCCTCCCGGAAATAGCATGATTCTCTCTTTTTTCTCGCCTGCGCTCCTGGATGTGTGTATGAAAGATGCGCTGTTTATTTTTCTGGCACAGAGCTAACTTTAAAATGTGATTACTTTAATTGAAGAAAACATTTCCTGACAGCTTGAGAATCAACATTTGAAGCAAATCATCCCCATTTGCTTATAGGGAAGGCGAGTGCACTCTAGCCTGTTTAATCCCCTGTGAATCGCAGGCGAATTCATTTTAACTGCAAAGCCATTTGGTTGCGAAAACAAAATGTTGCAGAGCCGTGTGAAACAGCTTGCCCTCAATTATACAGCTTTGCCCAGGCATAGTGTTTGGCTAATTGTATTTATTTTGCAAAGGGTCTGGCATAATTCCTTTGAAAATTCTCTAGCAACACAGACATAATGCAGTGTGCTTAGATGACTGGCTTGTAGTGGGAGAGAAAAAAACCCCTTTGTAATGTTCTCTGCATTGATCTGAATTGGTATGTGTGTGGGGAGAAGGCATATTCCTTAGACTCTAATGTGGGGCCCAAAACACAAAGGCTCAGTTTTCACAATGAAATTGAGCATCACCTGTTATGGTTGCCTTTGGATGGGATGTGTGTATGTGAATGACTTGCTCCTGTGCTTTGAACAGCAGCTTGATGTGTAGGAATTAGTGGGTAAAGTTTTTCATACATCTGCTAATGTTTGCATGTTAATTCATAGGAGCAGGGGCACATTAAAATTTTTGCTGCTGCTGTTGTTGTCATATCCCACCCATCTGACTGGGTTGCCCCAGCCGCTCTAGGCAGCTTCCAGCATATATGACAGCATAATAAAACTCATGATTCTTTTACCACGTTATCCGTCATGCCTTCTACCAAATAATCCTTGGCGCTGTAGTGTTTTAAGAGTACCAGGAATTGTAGCTCTGAGAGTGGGGATCCGCCTAACTGCTGTCAACCCTCTTAACAAAACACAGTTCCCAGAATTCTTTGGGGGAAGCCATAAAAAGTGGTAGACAAGTGCTTTAAATATCTGGAGTGGATGTGAGTGGTTGACTCCGTAAGAATGCATTTGCGATGGATCATTGATACTGAACAGTCAATGCGTCACTCTGCTTTGTTAGTTGTGTTGTGGTGCTCCCCCATTACTGTCATTTGGAGGGGCAGAAAACAAAATAAAATCACAACCACACCCAGAATATCTGTTCAATAAAAAGGTTACAAGTTTTTTACCAGGAAGCTATGGGACAGACACCATTTAGAAACGGAAGCAATATGATCACCCTAAACCTTTTGCAAGTGCAAAAGTGGGGTCGTGTGTAACTGTCCCAATACCATCATAAACACAATCATCATGAATGGACAATTTTAAGAAGGGATGTCTTCGGGGGCCTTCAGAGTTGAGCAATGATTTGTACCTGGATTTCCCACACTCAGATTCATTACTCTAGCCCCTACCTCCACACGCCCTCCAAGCTTTCCAAGGCAAATCCTTTTATTCCAGTATAGTTTATCCCTTTAAACTTAGATGCATAAGCTGTTCCGGTATAAAAGGCTCTTTGTTGATCATCACTGAGCTTTTCCATCTATAGCTGCAGATGAAACCTCAACATACTCATTAAAGTTACCAGATTTATTTTTTTTCAATGAATCCGGGGACACTTTTCAACTTCTTACTAACTAGATGGATTTTGCCAGGGGACTGATTTGTAAATCTGGGGACTGTCCCTGGGAAACGGGGATGTCTGGTAACCGTAGCCTAGGTCTGCTGGGGGCCTGTTGTTTTGGAGGAACTTTCCAAACTGCTTCACTACAGACACTAACCAATTGTGACAATTCAGCAGATTCCAGGTGCAAATGTGCCACTTGAAACTTGGAAACAGTAGTAGGAAATGTATACAGTAAAGAGTATTACTCAATTTTAATCCTTTGTACTCCCAAGCGTTTGCTGTCACTTAATTCCAGGTATAGTTAGCTGCTCATGTACCCAGGATGGCACACCTGCTCTGTGCCCGGGGGTCTGGGCATGCTGCAAGGAGCCTCCATGGAGTCCACCCACTGCCTCCCCCTCAGTAAATAAGCCATATATCATAAAAACACTACAGCCTCCACTGTCCCTCGTTCCAAGGAAACCGAAGCCTGTGTAAGTACCTGGAACAAGTGGAATCTCGCACTGCTCAGAGATTGGGGTAGTGTGCAATAGCATTTTAAAATTCTTCTACTTTACCCCTTAAAAAGCTACAGTTCCCATGATTCTTTGGGGGAAGCTAGATGCTTTACATCTGCTTTAAATGTATAGTGTGGATTCGCCTTCAATGGCAACAACTGCTTCTTCGTTTAGGGACATGTTCCTTGGCTTCATACTAGAACCCTCAACATATTATTCCAGACAAATCCCCCATCATTGCCCATGCCTATTGGTCCTACTGGCTGGGACTGGTGGAAGCTGTAGTCTAAAACAGCTACACAGTGTACTAGGGTGTTGAAGGCTGGGCTAGAGGTTGGGACCCAATGCCCCTGTACCCACTGGAGTGACTCTACAAATCTCAGCCCCCTCACCGGTTCCATTCAGAAACATTCAAATGACTGGGTGGGTGGGTGTTCGTTCCTTCAACTTGCCATGTGTGAGATGATTCCGCCCTTAGGAATTCCTTCCAGAGTACCTAAGCACAAAAGGAAAACACAGCACCAACCCTTCCTCTAGCTAGAGCAGTGCAAACATTTCGTGAAACCTTCGTATCTCAAAGGGGAAATTGACAGAGTAAACTTTTCACCCAGAAAGCCCAGTTTAGGCAGCCCTGAGGTTGAATCCTCCACCTCTTCCCTGCACTCTTACGTCATTGATTTATTCTCTATCCAGCCAGTAAAAGCAAACCCTGTTCTTTGATTCCAGCTTTATTACAATGGAAAGGAGGCCAGAGCCAATTACTAGGGCTGTATGTTTTTATGAATGGAAAAGAGGTGCAGAAGCCAGCAAAGTTCCAGCCCCTCTGCTTGTTTTGCTATTGTCGGCTTGAACACCTTCCCACAAAGTTGGTTGGTTGTGGGAAAGGGTACACCAATCCTCTGGAAGGCAGTAACGGGCTTTGGATAAGGCTACATCCATTTTAAAGGTCTGCTAAAGCTCATGCTTGCTCCATATTTTTTCTTATAGCCTGTGGCTTCATTGAGGTTCTGAGCTCAGTAGTTCTGGTTCCTTAAGGGAAGGGCTATAAGAAGCTGCTTTATATCAGGCCAGTCCAGTGGCCCATTTGGCTGAGTAATGTCTATTGCACTGACTGGCAAGAACTGTCCAGGGTTTCAGATGGGAGCAATTGCCAGCTCTATCTGGACGTGCCAGGGAAGAACCTGGGACCTTCTTCCTGCAAAGCATGAGCCCTTCCACTGAACTATTGCCCTTCCTCTAAGCTTAGTGGTGGAGCACATGTGAAAGGTGCCAGGTGAAACCACTGATATCTCCAGGTAGGCAGGGCAGGTCCAAGACATTATGGCACCTGAGGTAGACCCCCAAAATGGCAGCCTCCTCCCCACTGGGAAGAAGGGGTGAGAGAAGATCTACATCAGGAACAAGTGGGAAAAGAAAGACTGACATCAGGATCTGCTGCCCTCGTGAATTCTGCCGCCTGGGGCAGTTGCCTCACCTTGCCTCCTGGGTGGGCCGGCCCTGCAGAGCTCAGAAAGACTCCTGCCTGCATCCCTAGAGAGCCCCTGCCAAAATGTACAGGCATTCACTGAGCCAGATGGACTGACATTCTGACTTCCTGCATTCCTGTCTCTTGACTCCGCTGCCTGTCGCTTCTCCCCACTCATAATTGTTATTCTGTGAGTTATTGTCAAAGGAGTAAAGAAACAGTGTTAATAAGAAGTCAGTGATAGGGAATCATTGCCTTTGGAGAGGCGTTTTGTTGCATGTCCTGAAATGCAGCCCTCAGCTCAGAAATTGGAGCAATGAGATCAACTCCTGGCTGCAAGCAGAGTTTCGTCCAAGCCATGGGAGTGTGCACTTTGCACAGCATACAGGAGACTACAGGGGGTGCTGAATAAATGTTTATGATTCCTGTTACTGGTGTTGCATTTGGTACCAGTAGGAATTATAAACATTTATTTGGCATGTGCAGTGTTGTAACAGTTGTAATAAAATGTATTTATACATTGTAATACCCCATTCATATATTGCTGTTAAGGTCAAAGGCCTGGAAACGATGCCTTATGAGGAACGGCTAAGGGAGCTGGGCATGTTTAGCCTGGAGAAGAGGAGGTTAAGGGGTGATATGATAGCCATGTTCAAATATATAAAAGGATGTCACATAGAGGAGGGAGAAATGTTGTTTTCTGCTGCTCCAGAGAAGCAGACACGGAGCAGTGGTTCCAAACTACAAGAAAGAAGATTCCACCTAAACATTAGGAAGAACTTCCTGACAGTAAGAGCTGTTCGACAGTGGAATTTGCTGCCAAGGAGTGTGGTGGAGTCTCCTTCTTTGGAGGTCTTTAAGCAGAGGCTTGACAACCATATGTCAGGAGTGCTCTGATGGTGTTTCCTGCTTGGCAGGGGGTTGGACTCCATGGCCCTTGTGGTCTCTTCCAACTCTATGATTCTATGATTCTATGAAGGAGAAGGTTCAATATCCAAAAAGGCCCTTTAGGTGATAGCAAGTGCATCCTGCACATTCAGTGAAGTTGTTCTGGTTTATTTTTGTATTTCTGTCATTCCCCTTTCCATATAGTCTGACTCTAAGCAGATACGCCGAGAACTAAGACCTGCTCTACACATGCCATAGAATGAAGTAGGAATGAGGTGTTTGAGTGGTGTACTACTTTTGGACAATGGGTGGGTCACTTTTTTGACATAGCCCCCTTCACTCAAGTGAACAGAAACTCCTGGCAAGTCAAAACTAACACTGAAGTTTTTAATAACAGTAATAATTTTATTATTTATACCCCACCCATCTGGCTGGGTTTCCCCAGCCACTCTGGGTGGCTTCTAACAGAATATTAAAATATAATAGTCTATTAAACATTAAAAGCTTCCCTAAACAGGGCTGCTTTCAGATGTCTTCTAAAAGTCTGATAGTTGTTTTTCTCTTTGACATCTGGTGGGAGGGCGTTCCACAGGGTGGGTGCCACTATGGAGAAGGCCCTCTGCCTGGTTTCCTGTAACTTGGCTTCTCACAGCAAGGGAACTGCCAGAAGGCCCTCGGCACTGGACCTCAGCACTGGCAGAACGAAGGGGGTGGAGACGCTCCTTCAGGTATACTGGACCGAGGCCGTTTAGGGCTTTAAAGGTCAGCACCAACACTTTGAATTGTGCTCAGAAACGTACTGGGAGCCAATGTAGGTCTATGTGGTCTTCACTCCTTATATTTGTAGGGAGGGTCGCTGTAGGAGTGTTCTGAAATGCAGGGTGCCTTTCTAGACTGTTGCTATTTTGCACGTCCAAGGAGAACAACCGTATATGTGCTGACCTCTGTGCATATAGAGCTGAAGAAGTGCATCATCATGGCTGACACGAGACATTCTGCTGCCTAAGGCAGAGCAGGAAATCTTGCTTGCTCCCAAGTCAAGGTATATATAGTACTGAAATCCAGACACATTATTTTGCCACTAGAGGCAGGTGAAAAAGTCCCACAAGCATCTTGCTTCCACTTCTACCTACGTGCATGGCCTTCTCCTTTTTAATCACATGGAACAGGAATGGGGAACCTTTCGCCTTACAGATGATGCTGGACTCCCAAATCCCATCAGCCCCAGCCAGCACAGCCAATGGTCAGAGATGATGAGAGTTGTAGTTCAACATTGAGAGGGAAACGGGTTCCGTGGCCCTGATGTAAAGTCTGTTCTGTCACATGTGTGCAATAGGCCATGTTACAGTGAGTTCAGTGGACTCACTTTCTAGGACTGGCAGACTTTGGGCTCTCAAATTTCAGCAATGCTATAATTCAGCGCCCCCGCCACCTCTCAGCATTGTTGTGGTGCCCCCTGCAGCACAGTGCCCAGTGCAGCTGAACCAAAGATGCTACCCTAAAACCGCCTCTGTTCCTAATAAATGGGCTTAGTGATAATCCCAGAGACTCCATCACCCAGTGAGAGCAACTGGAAAATTGCCCCCACTTTGGGTGCCTTTCTCCCCTGCAACGACTTTTCAAACTCGCCAATAGGATCAGTCAGAAACATGTTTTATTTGGCAATCAAGTACTTCAAAGTGGTACTTAAAATCTATCTCCAGGATGCAACTTTTTATGTTTACAAAGTAAGCTGGGTTTTGTAAGAGGCTGTCTTCACCCTGCCCAGGATCTATCAACATTAAAAACTCCCTCTGGTCTCAGTCAATAGTTTCACAGTGCAGTTTTCTTAGGTCAGCCAATGAATTTTCCATCTTAGTAAACAGACTCTCCCCAGTCTGGGGAGAGAGGAGGGTGGAAACCTACTCTGTATCTGTTGAAGAGAATGTGACAGATTTTGGTCTGATTCAACAATGCAGTGCCTGTCTTTTGTTCTTTTCCTAGGACAGGGATGAGGAACTTGTGGCCCCATAGAGTTATTGGACTCCAAGCCCATTAGCCTCAGCCAGCATGGTCAATGGTCAGGAATAATGGAAGTTGTAGTCCAATAACAGCTAGAGGGCCACAAGATTCCCCAGCCCTGTCCTGGTGCTCAAGATCCAAAGAAATATGCTAAGTTTAGTCGAACTTGGGAACGACCTGTGGGATGATGGTGATGTACATATTTAAATCTTCGAACAGCAGCCTCTATCCCCATGCAAAAGCAGATTGTGAAATGGCAAGCAAGTCCTCCTAGGGCCAAACAAGACACGATGTTTTTCTCATCTTTCTTTTTTAATGGCTCTTGGTTTGTTATTCTATTTAGCAAATAGAAGCCAACACACACACCCCAATTCAGATTGGGAGCACGAAAGGGACATCATTAAAGCTGCACACACCATGGTCCCAATCCACCCCCAGCCGCACAAAGAGCTAAAAAGGTTGGCCTTCAGTTTCAAAAGTCAGCTTGCCATGTGGCAAGGCGGTGGCATCTGTTGTTCGAGAAAAATAATCCCCAAACCCCCTTGAGTGCTTTGGAACAATTTGTGCTGTTCTTAAGACTTTCGTCTGCTAGAGTGTCTATCTTTTATAGTTACTACCAAACAACCCCAAAAAAACCACCTTTGAAACAAACGATCAAATCTTAAGAGGCTACAGATGGGAAATACTAATTGCACACATCTGAAATGGCCAGAATGAAACCATCAGTGGCTCTGGGACGACTTGCATCATAATAGGCCTATATTCTTTAGTACAATTCCACGGATGCTACATTGGCATCAACAATTAGAGGACTCCTGCTGTAATAGCTGGTCCCTTCCTCAGCCGCAATCCTATACTCATTGACCTGATGTAAAACCCACTGAAATCTTTGGGAATTACTTTTGAATAAACATCTATACTATAGCATTGAACTGAACACAGGACTCATACCTAACAGGAATCCAAATTTCCTTACTCTGGGTGAAATAATTTGTCCATCTTCCATCTACCTCACAATGCAGTTTGCGCTGACTGGCAGTGCCTTTCCATTGTTTCCTGTAAAAGTCATTCCCATCACCAAAGATAGTTCAGTCAGTAGAGCATGAGACCCTTAATCTCAGGGTTCAAGCTCTATGCTGGGCAAAATATTCTTGCATTGTAGGGAGCTAGACTAGATGACTCTTGTGGTCTATGATTCTATTTTTCCTGCTGTTTGGGGAAGTATTAAGGCAGGGATTGAACCTGAAGCCTTCTGCATGTGAAGCTGGTTATCTGCCAGTGCGCTATGGTCCCTTCCCCACTCAAGTATGGAAAGCCTGCCTCCCACCTCTGGTGTGTAGGGATGGACTGAAATTACTCCACACTTGCTCATTGACACTCATTCATTTTGATATCTAGTGATATCCACTGGAAGGAAGCGAGTCCTGGGTCTGGTTTAAATTAAGACCAAGCTCAATTTAAGCTCCTCCTAGGCAGCAGTTTAATCCAAGCTCTGAACTGAGGTTGTGTACACACTACAGTATAGTCTTGTAACTCTGTGAGGGGTAAATGACTGTGCTCAGAATTATCTGAGGGAAAGAATATGCTTCAAATGTGTTTCAAAAGTATATACCATTAAAATACATTCCAAGCACATTATTCCCCTCAAAGACTTCTGGGTCCTGTAGTTCACTTCTTGCAGAATTGCAATTCCCAGAAACTGTGAAACAAACTACGGTGCCCATAATTCTTTGAGAGAAAGAATGTGCTTTAAAGGTATCAAGCATATAGTTAATGTTTAGCTAGGTTGCAGCAAATGAGAGATGTGAGGCTTGTGTAGGGAAGTTAATGGCACTTGACAGTCGCACTTGTATATACAAACTCTAATTGCTGTAAATTCCCATTGAGAGCCAGTGTGGTGTTCAGGGCTAAAGGACTGGACTTGAGCCAAAGAGAGCTTGGCTCAAATTCCTCCCCTGTCATCATGAAGCAAATGGGGTGGCCTTGGAGTGGGTGAGTTTGCACTTCCCTTCTCAGCCTAATCAACCTCACAGGGTAACTGGGAGGATAAAATGGCGTCTTCCTCCCCAAGCAGTTTGAGGCAGGATCAAGGCTGGAGAAGAAAGATCTGCTTCTCTCCTGAGACTCAGGTACAAAAGATGATGTTTTCTTCCCAGAATGGAATAAACATTATTGCCATCTGTAAAAGTATTACAAGGCATCGAAGTGGGAAACAAAGAAGATGAGCCATAAAACAGCAAGCGCAGTCATATAGGGCTGACAAGTGCCTATGATTCAATTTACCTTTTTTTTAAAAAAAAGATTCCTTCAGGACTGCTGTAGTTTGTTATGCACTCCCATTTGTTTCCTAGAGATAAGTTTGATTCATGAACTATTTTTAGGAGAGGGTTTTTCCCCTTCTCTTTTTTATGCCTTGACATTTCCAATATGTCAGTCACATTATATATTGCAGTGTGGCATGTGAATTTATAGCAGGTTATTAAAATGTCCATGTAGGATCTTCATCGCAGCTTGCTCCTACATCCTTTTTTTATTACAAGCTGCTTTTTTAAAAAAAAGAGAAAGAATTTGAAAGATTGTGGCTGTACATTTGATGACCTGCGTATGTTGATCAAGGATGCTACAGGGAGAAGGCACAGTGCAGGAAATCCCATCTGAACATTCGACTGCTGGTTGGCAGGAGTACGTTAAGCTGTCAATCACGTCGCTGACTTTGAATGTGCTCCGTAGTAAAGCTTCTTCTCTGAGGAATCTGGCTTCATAAAAGTGTTGCTGGTCCTTGATGTTCTCAGCAGAGGATAGGAAGGAAAACATGGCTCTGAATAGCTCACATTGATTGCAGCAAATCGAGTGGAGGAGGGCAAGCTGCGTATCCCTGCTCTGAGCCGGTGTGTTACAGAACTGAACATCTATTCATAGCTACTGGACTGGCTCCAAGTCCGGAGCATAAATTTGCTTGTATCATCTTTTGCAGAGAGGAATTGTAGTCCCCAGTGTCTCCCGTTTGATTCGGGAAGACTGTTTATTTGTTTAGGCCTGTAATGATATTATCCACAGGGCTAGAGCCACACAGGGAGGATCAGGAATTCCTGGAGGAGAAACTGTGTGTTTTATTACCCTGACAGCCTTTCGTGACACAAGCCAACAGTGACTTTTGTTTGTTGTTACTCTTGACGGCTGTTGCTCCTTCTCCAGGCAAAATAGAGGGAGATCCTCTAACAGCAAGCAGGCAAAGCAAAATCTGGTCTGGCAGCTTGCAGTCAATAAGTGAGAGAGGACTTCTGCTTTCCCCACTTAACTGTATAGTTTGTTTTATAGCCCAGTGAAGCTGCACAGTGAGGACTTTATAGAGGGTGGATTTTGCCCCCCCCCAAAAAAAGGCCTGGACATTTCCAATGTGGCATGGCATCTAATGTATCCCATGCATGTTTACTCATAAATATGTCCCACACTGTTCAACTGGGATTCCTCTTTCATTAGGTGCATGTAACAAGGCTGGTAAGCTTTTTTCACCCTAAGGGCCGCAATCCTTTCTGGACAACCTTTCAAGGGCCACATGCCAGTGGTGGTTGGGCCAAAGGCAAAAATGTGCTTTGAAGGTGTTGTGTGTAGTACAAAGTTAGCAGCTGCAAACACATGCCAGGCTTTTAAAGCACATTCAAAGCACAGATATACATCATAGCATGATTTCCATTGTAACCGTAGGGACTTCGGGGCAGGGGTGAGGTGGAGAAGAGGCAGCTATTTAATGAAAATCAGACATTTTCTGCTGTGCAATTTATATCTAAACAGCCCTTCAAGGGTCTTTTAACAAGTCTATAAACAGTCCTGGAGTTCCCAAAAACCATTTACAAATAAAGCTTTTCAAGAGCCGTGTCCAATCTGAGCAAAGAATACGGTGCTTTTCTCTCTGCGCGTCTCTCTCTCCCTTTCTTTCTTTTAATAAATATTTAGCTTCAGGGAAGGGTGGGGGGAAAGGCCAAGGGTAACAGAGAGCATCGGTTGTTTAGATTGCCTGGCCCAGGCTGGAACTCCCTCTTCGCAGCTGACCAGTGCTACATATAGGTTAATTTCCACATGGAGCTGTAGAAATTCTATCCCTGGTTTGTGAAGTTTGGGTCAAGCCAAAGCATGTTAATCTGTTTAGCATGTGTGCTTCGTGGAGGAGCCAGACCACCACCAGGCAAGAGAAGCAGCAGCCGCCGCAGCCGCAGTCCTTGGGGGTAGTTAATAAAGAGCTGAAGGGGGAGAGACAGTTTGGAGAAGAAAAAGAGAGAGGCAGAGTTCAGCTTGCGAGGTGGGGTGGCGCAGGGCATGTGTTTAAAGTTTTCAGCCTCTCAGAAAAATGAGAACTCTACAGATTGCTTAGAGCAGCAGCCACATGGCCAAGTGCAGAGGGGATTGGGGCAGTCGGAGGGAGAGGCTGGAAGAAGGATAGTTGATGGAGCCAACCTGATTGAAGAGGTGTTAGAAACTACTGTTGCCGCAGGAGATGCCCCTGGAGAGTTTAGGCTGGCCTTCGCTAACCTGGCACCCTCCAGGCAACTGAACAGGCTTGGAACTGGTTTTACATGTGTAAAACACACCCTTTATATCCTTTGCCTGTTGGGACTTGCTTTCAATTGGTGTTCTTGGATCAGGGATGGGGAAGCTGTAGCACTCTGATTTTTGCTGAATTGCAACTCCCATCATCCCTGACCATTGGCCATGCTGGCTGGGGCTGATGGAGTCCAACCACATCTGGTGGGCTACGGCTTCCCTGCTTAAGATTAACAGCCCCCCCCCATCCTATGAACATTTCCCTGGAAGAAAGCCTTAAACAATATGGGATTTCATTCTTAGAAAATTTCCATAGGATGCAGCTGCATGTCCCACCAATTTCAGTGAAACTTAACCTTCAAGCAAGAACATGTCTACAGTATAAACTTAAACCAGTTTCAAGTTTGTTTAAAAATTATCTTGGCTCCTGAACCTGGAAAACTGGGAACTGTAGGGTTTAGAGTTCTCTGATGAAGAATTTCCAGCATGTTCACAAAAAACTAAAATTCCCAGGGTACAGTTTTTCGGAGCCAGAGATGAGTTGTTTATGTGGTTGCCAAACTGGTTTAAAAGTTGAAGTTCAGATGTGCCCTAAATGAACTGAACAGGGTAAGCTGGAAATCATTTGGTATTGGCTATAAACTTCCAGCTTTCTCCCTCTCCCTCTCCCTCAACCATCCCTTTTACTGAGGTAGACACTTAAAGCATTTTAAGCTAATCAAAATATTTGCTGATGAGTATTTATTTTTACAAGGTCTCGCTTTTGGCTTTAGACTTCCCTTCAAACAACATATAGACTGCAGTATTAATTTGTTATAAAACCAAATGTGGTTGAGATTATTCTGCCCTGACTCTGGAGATCAATCACTGGTGAAAATATATCTATTAGGGTAAAATAAGCTGCAAGAAGCACATCTTTCGGCATTTGACAACGTAGCTTGCCATGCACTGAACACATGTTCCCGAAAGATGTGTAGTCTTTTTAAAAACTCTACTTTTCTGTTCCAGAGAAGGTCTGACATTAAATCACTAGAAGCACCAATCCTATATAATTTATTGATTTATAACACTTAGATACCATTGCATATAAGAGCAAATCTCTAAACACTTTATGAAGACTATAATGCATAGGAAAATCACAACCAACCAACAGCATCAAATAAAATGGTTGTTTTACATTCCTGTGTACCCCAGAGAGGGCTTGAGGGTGTCTTCATCCAATCTGCATTACCCAATTTGTTTCTGCATGCCTGCAAACCCTCCCCCCACCCCAGGCTCTTGTTCAATAAAACAGTTATCTGCACATGTGCAACAGCTGCCTCAAATGTACACACCTCAGCTTGACCACAGCTTGGTGGTAAATTCTGAAGTGCTCATCATGAGGACCCTCAGCCCCCAAGGAGAATCCAGAATGCACACAGCTGTGTCCGTCCATCATTACTGTATGCCTGCACATGTCTGTCAAAGAGCAGTAGCGCACAGTATACTGTATATCCTATTTATTAGAATTAGGGTGACTGCGATCCTCTGCATAATTTCCTGGGAGTAAACCCCACTGTAGTGAGTAATGTTTTCTTCTGATTCAACCTACAAAATGTACCTTACCTGCTTCCAAAATATATCAGTAAGCAACAAATTTGCAAAAGAGGTCAATGCCGTATTTTTAGCCTTCAGCTATTAGACTCTAAGGTTATCAATGGCCGCTGTCAAAGGTACCTCGGGTTACATACCCTTCAGGTTACATTCGCTTCAGGTTACAGACTCCGCTAAGCCAGAAATAGTACCTCAGGTCAAGAACTTTGCTTCAGGACGAGAACAGAAATCGTGCCCCATTAGCTAAAGTGGTGCTTCAGGTTAAGAACAGTTTCAGGTTAAGAACCAACCTCCAGAACGAATTAAGTACCATATTTTTTGCTCTATAAGACTTACTTTTCCCCTTCTAAAAAGTAAGCGGAAATGTGTGTGCGTCTTATGGAGCAAATGCAGGCTGTGCAGCTATCCCAGAAGCCAGAACAGCAAGAGGGATTGCTGCTTTCACTGTGCAGCGATCCCTCTTGCTGTTCTGGCTTCTGAGATTCAGAATATTTTTTTATTTTTTTCCTCCTCCAAAAACTAGGTGCGTCTTGTGGTCTGGTGCGTCTTATATAGCGAAACATACGGTACTTAACCCGAGGTACCACTGTATACCATTTTGTATACTAGTTGTTGGGACTCACAAGCTCCTGCTTATGGGCTTCCCATAGGCCACTGTGAGAACATGATGCTGGTCTAGATGAACCCTTGGCCAGATACAGCCAGGCTGTATGTTTTTATCCTTTTCTCAGACAAAATATACTCTATATACTATTAATTGCCAAGCGCTCATGACTTAGAACATGTTTTCATCTATTTCCTTTCCCCTTTTGGTCTTGAATACATAAACAAAAAAGGAACTTCTCTGCAAATAGGAAGATCCTGTCTTGTGTTTTTAGCCAAGATAAAAGCCATGGGGGTCAAAAACTGAAGGAGGCAAAAAGAGAGAACAAAATGAATAGTATGGTGCAAAAAGAAACTCAACAGAGGCATGCCTACTTTTCAGATATCGAAGGTGACAGAATTCTGACTAGTCTATTTCCACTTCAGTAGTTTAGCCCCAAGTGACACAAAACTATATTTTTTCTATATCAAAATGAAGTAGGTAGATGCATACTAAACATCAATGCACAGAAGACAAATATTGTATCAAAATCTGCAGTAACTTTACTGGTTCAGACCTTGTGGTTAAGTCTAGGTCTCATCCTCACTCCTGATTTTGATCAGTGTGGCTGACCACAGACTCCGGCCTTTCTCTCTAGTAGTTTTGTTTGCATAAGGGAAGTGATAGATTGTGTCTATCATGTGCACATCAGTTCTGCTCTGTCAGATCAGCTGGGAACAGACAAAATATCAAGATAGATCTCTATACTACGTATAATTAATGATTTATTTATTTTTTTAAGAAAACTGTTATGTAGAGGAAAAGGTACAATCTGCATTCCACTGAAATCTATGACAAATCTTTCACCTATTAAAATGGACAAGGTTACACTTTTAGGCCAAATTTCCAGTTATCACAAACATATGCTGACATATCACTTGCAAATAAGGCAACAAGTCTGAAGCATACTTGTTTTAAACTCAGTGGAATTTACTTCTGATAAAACATATCTGTTTATTTAAAAGATTGATAACCTGCCCTTGATTGATATCAACAACAGGATGAGGTACTACAAAAAAATATGTTTCTTTACTATTAAATTTGTATACCACTCTTCATCTGTAGATCTCAGTGCAGTTCGTAGCATAAAAATACAGGATAAAGACACAAAATATGTAATAAAAACAAGAACAAGACCAAAGCAAACCAATAATCCCCACGCCTGCACCCCCTCCAGTTATAAGAAAGCATCATCAACATCATTAACAACAACAGCAGCAAACATGCAGCTAAAACAGCAACACACATATAAACACAGCAAGGGCTTAAACAGGTGCTTATTAAGAAACCTAAATGACTGAGCTCCAACATTTGTTTATTTTGATGGAACTTTCTTTCGCACATGTGGTCTTAGGAAAGAAACCTTGTAGTATTCACCAGCATTCTGCAACCTTGTACCCCCAGATGTTGTTGGACTCTATCTCCCATCATCCTTAGAGAGCTGGCTGGGGCTGATGGGCATTGTAGTCCAACAACATCTGGAGGGCACCAGAACGGTCAGACCAATTTTTATGTATGCAACTACGGCGGCAAGGTTATTGATTGCCAAAAATTGGAAAAGCAGCAGCGTCCCAACTAAAAGACTGGTTATCTAAAATGATGGAATACTTCCATATTGCCGAACTAACAGGGAGGATAAGAGGAGATGTGGTACAAAAAGTGAATAAGGAGTGGGCTATCTTTAAGGAATACATCAGAATTTATGTGGGAAAAGTAGAATTTCTGACAGATATTGAGTGAATCCAGAAAATGATTAGAGTGAGAGTAAAGTCAAGATAGAAGAAGAGATTAAAGAAATAATGAAATGCATTTAAGCTAGTTGGAAAAATAAAGTAGCGTAACAAGTCACTTAGTGGGTGTCCGTGTGGGGTAGGAGTGTAGGTATGTTGATATGTATAGTATAGGTGGTGTTGTTGTTTAGTCATTTAGTTGTGTCCGACTCTTCGTGACCCCATGGACCAGAGCACGCCAGGCACTCCTGTCTTCCACTGCCTCCCGCAGTTTGCTCAAACTCATGCTGGTAGCTTCAAGAACACTATCCAACCATCTCGTCCTCTGTCATCCCCTTCTTCTTGTGCCCTCCATCTTTCCCAACATCAGGGTCTTTTCCTGGGAGTCTTCTCTTCTCATGAGGTGGCCAAAGTATTGGAGCCTCAGCTTCAGGATCTGTCCTTCCAGTGAGCACTCAGGACTGATTTCCTTCAGAATGGAGAGGTTTGATCTTCTTGCAGTCCATGGGACTCTCAAGAGTCTCCTCCAACACCATAATTCAAAAGCATAAATTCTTCGGCGATCAGCCTTCTTTATGGTCCAGCTCTCACTTCCATACATCACTACTGGGAAAACCATAGCTTTCACTATACGGACCTTTGTTGGCAAGGTGATGTCTCTGCTTTTTAATAGTATAGGTAGGTATTATATAGAGTAATGTAGGTATGTTTTATGTTATGAAAATAAGGTAGTGTGTTATGTATGTGTATTGCGTAAATGTACATGTATGTGTTTTATATGTTAATAAAAAAATTAAAAGAACGGGGGAAACATCTGGAGGGCACCAGGTTGGGAAAGGCTGCATTAAACCATCAGGCCTAAGATTGTGCTTTGCATAGTTCCATCACAAGACCATTGTGTACACAAAAGAAGAGTGGAAATTGAAACCTCTGTGGAACTTTCTTGGAGGTCCCTGCTCAACCCCAAATGCGCTTTTCTCATTACAGCTGAGCAAACAATACAGTTGGAAAGCTTGCTGTGGTGAGGCCTGTTCCCCTAACTTCAAAGAAAATATCACTGAAATGAAATATTAACAAGCTCTCATATTTGAGTTTTACAAACAAAGGAGGTCATGATTAGAAGTCCTCATAACTACTCCTGATCCCTCCTTGCAATCAGTGTGTTAAAACCTAGGGCTCAGTCTCCTGGAAGCTTCTCCAGCACAGATTTCCATTTAAATGGAAGGAAACTGATATCCAGAATCACCTCCATGAGCATGTCTTTGCAGAAGATGCCATTTTTGAAAGAGGAAGCTTTTTCTTGACCAGTGCTAGAGGGCATAGCAGCCTGCAAAGATTATATAATCTAAACTGAGGAACCTGGAATCCTCCAGATGAGGCAGCCTCCAGACACCTGTCAGCATGGACAGGGTAGAGGTTGTTATTCAGCAATATCTGGAAAGCTACAGGTTCTGCAAACTCTGGTATAAAAACTCTAACCATCTTGACAACTTAGCCTTGTCGATGCCAAACCATTACCAATTCCTCTGTGATATCCACTCTCTCCACTCTCTGCTAAGTCAGCAGACTGATCTACAGACAGGACCATTTCAGGGGTGCCCTCATATTTGTGGAACTACCTCCCAAGGGATATGTGTTTGGTTCAGGGCCAGCCAGTGGCGTAGTGTGGGGGTGCAGGGGGGGCCGGCCGCACCGGCCGCAACATCTGGGGGTTAGGGTTAGGGGGCGCAAATCCACGGGTTAGGGGGCACAAATTACTTGCCTTGCCCCGGGTGCTGACAACCCACGCTACGCCACTGGGGCCAGCCCTATTGTTAAGCAGAGTGAGGCAGCTGCCTCGGGTGGCAGAGGCTGTGGGACAGGGAGTGGTGCCCTCTAAACACCAATGCTCTATGTTGTGATGGAGAACAGGATCAGTGTTCAAGTAAAAGTCAGCTTCCATACATGGAATGGAGGGCTAGGAGCTTCTCCTTCCCCACAAGCAGCAACATTTCTTGCGCCAGCCCTGGTTTGACTCCATTAGCGGAGCATTTTAAGTGTGCGACTTTTGGGTCACTTTTAGCTGAAGTGAAGAGCTGAATATTTAACTACAGTATTTCATGGTCTATAGTGCTGTCGGTTTATATAGTTTCAATAGGCTTACATACGGAGTGTTCTGCTGGCTTGTGAAACCTTTTGAACTGCTATTTTAAATTACTGTATTTAATTAAAGCACTGTTTTTGTCATTTTATACATAAGCTGCCTTCTGATGACTTTACCCTTTAAAGGTGGCTTACGCAGCACTTGGAAAGCACTGTGCAAGGGACTCTGACAGGTAAGTAGGACAACCCAGCTGTCAAGCTTCTGACATCATAATGACATCGGCTTATTGACAGGTGGGTTGTCCCATCCACCATCAAAGTTGGTTCGGTAAGGATCTGGCCAGAAAAATGTTCCTCATCCCTGAATGGAGTATCCTCAGCACAAATATTTCATGTTTCAGCATTTGTTGCAGGTCCCCCTTGTTTTGGTGGAAGTCCATTCATAAGTCTGAGCAGCTTTTTTCAGCCACCATTCAGAAGATCTGGGAACTGAATCAAAGTCCATAGCTCATGAAGGAAATGGGGTAATATATTCCATTTTGAACTGAATACAGAGAGCATACATTTGTTATACAATCTCCCATGAACTTTTTTGACTTTGGTTATGCCCAAGATTGATGGGGGAAGGTGACACTTTCCCTGTAAACTCTGGTCACAGAAATTCAAATCCATTTGTTGAGCTTTCTCAATGACTTAGTCAAAATGTTTTATCATATGGCCAATAAAACCCCAAATATCAAACACCCACTAGATCACACATATTTTTACACTTAGAAATTACCCATCCGTAGTGAAAACATTTTCTGATTGGTCTTTGGAATTCATGGGTACAGAGACAGACAATAAAAATTTACAAGCACAGGAGAAACAGAAGCCTGAAATATCCAGAACATGTTCCTTGAACAAATAACATAATCCTTGGCACATGGGAGCACATGGTTTGCTTCAAACATGTTTCATTTTGTCATCGCACCGAGTGCACAATCTCTCTCTTTGGGTGCAAGAGTGATTGATGTCCTTGGAAGAGTTGCTTGCAAGAACGAACGCGCAAGTTGCCAAAGCAAACACATTGGAGAGACGTGTTCAGGAAGGAGAGCCGCACTCTTTGGGCGCAGATCTTGGTTTGGGGAGTTCACACAGAGGTCAGACAGCGAGCTGCAGAACAAATACAAACACTCTGCACACTTCATCTAAATAAATTATATGCAAAATTTGGCCTTCAGTCGATGTTAACAGAGCATTTACCACCCTTCCCTTGTGCCCATGGAGAATGTTGGCAGAATGCCAGCTTTCCCCCAGCTAATGATTTATCACCACTCCTTTTCATGAATGGATTTATTGCGATTAAGAGCTCTTCCATTTTATTCCCCTCAAGCTGTTGCCATTCCAAAACAGATGATGTATCTTCTGATGGAGTTACCCTCTGTCCTCAGGGTTCAGCACTGGCTTGCTGGAGCACATTATCACACGTCCGTTTGACTTTGGCTAGGTTGAGCTGGCCAAAGGAAGCTTTCACCCAGTGTGTTGATCCAACTTCCTTTTTTGATCAAATCAAAGCACCTCTCAGAAGAAGTAGGGATCTGAATATGCACCACATCTTTTCAGTCATGGTTTAGGATTGGGTCAACTTAAAAATCATGCCAAACAAAAAAACTATTTTAGATGACAAGCAAGAAATCAACTTACAGTGATTATGTTGAGATACTTGGGAAATACAAATCATGTGATTTCTCCCACCAACAGATTGATGTAGCACAGAGAATTCAAGCAAAGTTTTACCACAGGTAGGGATTCTGTGGCCCTCCAGTTGGTGCAGGATTCCAGCTCCTATCAGCCCCAACCAGCATGGCCAGTGCTCAGGAATGGTAAGAGTTGTAATTCAACATCTGGAAGGAAACACCTCTGCTTTGTCCCTTCTTTCTTGCGTTCCCCAGAACTCTCCAGCTTGCTATAGAACAGCCTTCCCCAACCTGGTGCCCTTGAGATTCACACAGGATATTAGTGACAAAGCTACCTTAGAACGCTTCTCCCAGATATGGTTTTAGATGTGCATGGTGTTTATGTTTTAATACTTAGGAAGGACAAAGCATGAAACTTCCCCCACCAACAGATTGGCGTAGTGCAGACCATTTATTATTTGCAAGTTTCCCCACCTACTATGGGGAGGGGGACTTGTGGCCCTTCAGATGCTGCTGGACTCACAACATCCTCAGTCGTCATGGTCACTGATCATGGATTGTGTCAACTGGAATCCAGTAGTACCTGGATAGCATTGGTTCCACACACCTCAACTCTAACATTTGTGCCTTTGGAGAGGAAATTGTAAATTTTAGTATTATGAGATGTTGGGAGGCTGGATACCAGCTTAAGAATCTGGGAGACATCCCACACCAATATAGCCTATATGTTGCTTTTTTTAAAATTGATCCTGTTTGGCTTTTTATTTTTTCCATATCAAACTGTATTGCAAAGGAATATTGATTAAAGGATAAATATAAATTAACACCCTCTGATGGAGATGGATTAAGGATTGCATCTATAAATTAACATTTAAAACTCAGCTCCTGTCACACATGTGTGGGAGAAATATGAGCATAATAAACAGACTGTGAAGCCTTTTAAGCAGAGTCAAAACACTTATGCACTTTTGCAGGTTACTGGAAGCTAAGAATTAGGCAATTACACCTTTTATCCCTGTTTATTTGTGGTCTGTTGCCTTCCCTTCTTTGTCCCCATTGCTAAGAATGAGTCACACATTTTAGTAAAAACAAAAAGGTTTACTTACATTTCAATGCAGGCAGCAAATACATCAAAGTTGTATGCAAGTTAGAAAGTACTTATTAGTTACAAAATACAAAATTGGTTTCCAAAATGGAGTCTGGGCTTTGAGAGCAGCCCAGCCATGTGTGTCTGCTCACATTCCTGCCGAACATTAGGGAAGTGATGTTATACATTTGCTTCTATATTGATTCAGGAACTCTATGAGTGTCATTCCCACATGTGCCTGTCTGGCAATCATGCATTTGTGAATTTGATTGGAAATCCCACACCCTCCCCTGCCCTTGAGTAGTATTTCAGGATTTAGATTACATATATTTAAAGCACAATATAGTCTATGAATAGAATGAATAATATTCTATTTTATTCATTTAGTTATAACATTATATCTGATATACTATAATATATAATATAATATACAATACTAATGTTTCATTTACAGCCTTCTTTGTTTTATATAACATGTAATCCAGACCAATACCTGAAGAAGAAAAAGCAGGGCTTTTGAGCATGCACAGAGTGCAAGTCCCTCACCACCAAGTCACTACAGCCAACTCCCAGGCAGAACTGGGGTTAGAGAGGAGAGCTGCCCAGGGCCTGACCCTCCAGCAATTTTTTAAGAAATCCAGCACAATCCGACAGAACTTCTGTGCCTTTGGAGCACCCCTGTCAGGCAGGTATGCATCAGGTGCATCTTTACCCCGGCATGGAGTTGCTTTGATGCCTTGACTCGCTCCCGTCCCTCTTCTTCCCCATACACCCACCCAGTCCGGCAGCTGCTAAACTTGGGGCATAGTAACTGAGCCCACCCACTCCCTCCCTCCCTCCCTCCCCGGGAGCAAAGGGGTCAGCAAGAACTATCTGAGTGGAACTGGGCCAAAGGCAGCAACAAGCTGAAACTCTCTCTCTCTTTCGTGCGCCGATCTCCAAAGGCAGGCAGAAGCAAATTGCTCCCCAGCGACCGAAAAGCAGCTCGGCTCAACCCTTCTTCGGATTTTATTCCTCCCCGGGCGAGCTCGAAGAATCCGCCCTTTTATTTATTTTGGTTTGTTTTCAGTGTTTGCCTTGCAATTATTTGAAACAGCAGCGCGGAGGAGAAAGAGACAGGAGGTTACGAGGGTGCTTGGGAAGGGAATGTTCGGCTCGCGGCGCTCCCAGGCCCCGGCATTCTGGCCTGCGCGCCCGCCTCGCCAAACCCAGCAGCAGGCGATCCAGGGACGCGTCGTGCCGCAGAGCCAGAAAAAGGCGAAGCGGCCTTCAGTCCAGTTGAGTTCCTCGGGAGGAACGAGCCTGGAAATCGAAGCCCTGGGCTTTTCTATAGGGCAGGGTGGGACCCTGGCTCAGTGGTAGGGCAGCTGCTTGGCAGGCAGAAGGAGGTTCCGGAGTCAACCCACCTGCCCCAAATTCTGGAGAGCCGCTGACACCATGGAGATGTTGTTGTTTAGTCGTTTAGTCGTGTCCGACTCTACGTGACCCCATGGACCAGAGCACGCCAGGCACTCCTGTCTTCCACTGCCTCCCGCAGTTTGGTCAAACTCATGCTGGTAGCATCGAGAACACTATCTAACCATCTCATCCTCTGTCGTCCCCTTCTCCTTGTGCCCTCCATCTTTCCCAACACCAGGGTCTTTTCCAGGGAGTCTTCTCTTCTCATGAAGTGGCCAAAGTATTGGAGCCTCAGCTTCAGGATCTGTCCTTCCAGTGAGCACTCAGGACTGATTTCCCTAACAATGGATAGGTTTGATCTTCTTGCAGCCCATGGGACTCTCAAGTGTCTCCTCCAGCACCATAATTCAAAAGCATCAATTCTTCGGCGATCAGCCTTCTTTATGGTCCAGCTCTCACTTCCATACATCACTAACCATGTAGATAGTGCTGAGCTAAAAAGGATTCTGGATCAGTATTAGGCGGCTCTTTACGTTCCCTCCCTTTCCCCCACTCTCCATTTTTTCCTCGCAACAACCCTGTGAGGTAGCTTAAGCTGAGAAATCATGCTTGGGGCCCCGAGGTCGCCCAGCGAACTTCCTGTGGAGATTCGCAGCCAGCTCTCCCCCAACCCTTGCCCAGCACACTCTTGATTTGAAGGCGGGGTGCGCCATTCATTACTTTCCAATTGGGAAAAAATAAAGACTGTTCGTGCAATCCTAGACATCCTGTCAGGTCTATAGTGTGCACACATTTGTTCGTTTGTTCAATATACCGCCTTTCTCCCAGCACAGGACCCAAGGCGGCTCAAAAAATAAAACGGATGCAACTAAAAGCACACAGTGATACAGTACAAATATCAGAAAACTATTAAATGAGTAGCCCTAAAAACAGAACTGTTGTGCTCCGTTGAACTTAACAAAACTTATAACTGAGGAAAGACGTATAAAATAGAATTGTGGAATTAGAAGTCAGCTGCTAGGCATGTCTACTTGGAGGTAAATATCACTGACTCGCAAGCAGCGGCGGCCTTGGGTTTGCCAGGATAGATGATCGCGGTATGAGAGCGCGCTGTTGTTATTTTACGCATTCCAGGGACAGTCTCTGACATTTGTTTTACTTTCCTTGCTTCATCCCTTGCCTTCCCTCCGAGGAGCTGAAAGTGGCTGCATGGTCCTCCTCCCGCTCCCTTTTTCATCTCACAACAGCCCGGTGAGGAAGGCTCGCCTGCAAGCTTGTGAATGATCACAGCGGAGCAGGGATCTGAAACCGGTTCGGCCCCGTCTGACACGCTCACCACCACCCCACAAAGTTCTGGGGCATGCCATTTTATTAGGTGTAGTTGCTGCTCATTTTATTTATACCTTTATCAATCAGCGTTATACCCATTTGCTTTTAACTTTTGACTGTATGGGTATTTTTAACGACCACCTTATCTTGCTTCAGGTAAACCACTTACAGGTGCTTGTCGATTAAGCGGTATATAAATCTTATCAAATAAACCAAACTAAGATTAAGAGCTGCTTTTTTTAGTGCACTTCTATCCAAGCTGGGCAACGCGCAACTCAATTCTATGCCTCCCCCCCCCATAAACTCCCACTGTTCAACGGGACTTGCTCCCATTTAACAAGAATAGTTTTCAGGCTGTAAATGATGCAGCTTTTCAGCGCCTGATCACAAATATCCTAATGAACAGCTTCCAGCATAGAAGTCGCAGGGCCGGTATTGTGGTGGTGTTGTTGTTGTTTTACTTTTGCAGGCTTAAAACGTTGCTTCCTTCTTCTTCGACGTCCAAATAATGTAAACGTGCTAAAACCGATGTTAAGTCATCCTCTACACAGATCCCCTCCTGAAAATCCGAATTTGGACATCCGTTTTATTTTGATGGATGCAGCTCCGCTTGCAAAACAGCACCGGGGGCTTCCTCTTTCCCGGGCCTCCTTACTAGTTTGCTCCTTCCTTGGTTGCGATTATCTTTAATTGGCCTTACCTCATCTTCCCTCCTGGAAGGCATAATAGCTCAGCTCCCTGGAGCTTGCGGGGGGCCTAAGGGCGAGAACTTGCAAGCATCGCTGTTCACGCCTCCCCAGCCCACCTTTGGAGCCCAGACGCGTCTCCCGGTGTTATTTTGATGATTTGGATCCCTATTCATTGAAGCATAGAATTGTAGAGTTGGAATGGTTCCCCAAGGGTCATCTAGTCCAACCCCCTGAGATGCGGGAATATTTTGCCCAACGTGGGGCTCGAACTCTCGACGCTGAGATTAAGAGTCTCCTGCTCTACCGACGGAGCAAGTTCCATCGAAGTCAGTGGGGTTACTTCTGACGATACTTAGGGGACTGCGCGGTTAGAGTGCTGTTCAGTAACTGCTAACCGTTTCCCCCTTTTATCCGCCTACATTCTAAATATACAGTGGTACCTCGGGTTAAGTACTTAATTCGTTCCGGAGGTCCGTTCTTAACCTGAAACTGTTCTTAACCTGAAGCACCACTTTAGCTAATGGGGCCTCCTGCTGCCGCTGCGCCGCCGGAGCCTGATTTCTGTTCTCATCCTGAAGCAAAGTTCTTAACCTGAAGCACTATTTCTGGGTTAGCGGAGTCTGTAACCTGAAGCGTATGTAACCCGAAGTACCACTGTATAAGGAAAGCCGAGAGTCTCTCTCGTAGTCTTGGAGCCATTCTGTATTAACAGCCACCCCGGAGGGCACGAAAACCTGTATTTGGCGGCCCAAACCGACCCCATAAGAAATGGCTATTATCAGCAGTATATCCTTCATACAACGGAGAATCTGTTCTTCAAACACAGCAGTGCATTGAAGTTTTCTCGTTTGCATTTCACCTAACCAGGTATCTACAAAAGCGTCTCCATTTCGTCAAACTTTTTTTAATGCACCCTTTCCCCTAATCAGTGAAACTGCATCCCAAAACATAGAAACGTAGGCAGCTGCCTTATACCGAGTCAGATCAATGATCCATCTAGCTCAATATTGTCTACACGGACTGGCAACAGCTCTCGAGACTGAGCGTCTTTAAACAGGAAGTTTCCCCCGGACTTAATAGAAGATGTCGATTAATTTAATTTGGGGCCTTCTGCAGGCGGAGCTGGTGCTCTGCCACAGAGCTAACGTCCTCCCCTTTGTAAAAAGAAAATGGTGTAGGGTCGCCGGGGACCAGGGGAAAAAACCCTATTCTTGCCTGGGCAGCCCTTAACCTTCCTGAATGGAGAGAGGGTCCATTGATTAAATGAATGGAGTTTAATGCGCACCTGACAGAGAAAAAACTTCTTGCAAACTTCTACCCGCTTACATTCAGGCGCCCCGAGCTCTTAACGGCGGATATTCGCGTTGCAATACTGGGGGAAAGAAAGCAGGCGAGCTCCTAGCTGTATTTAATCCTTTTGCTGTTGTGAAATTGAACCATGACCTTAATACAGGAAGATTGAAGTTCCTACTTCTTTACGCGTCCTGGCTGGGGTTGGTTTGTTTGAAGAAAAGCCCAGGGCAAGCTATCCGGGTACACCTTACAGGTGTGATTTAGGAAGAGAAAGTCGGATTTGAGAGACCCTGCGCTTATTCTGTCTCCAGGCATGGACTCTTTGTGTGGTCTAGTTCCCCTCTTGATTACCTAATAATCAAGCAGCATCAAGAGGTGGTGATCTGCACGTGTGAATGAGCCTTCACGGATCTCCAGATACTAAAGACAGCACTGTCATATCGTCTCAAAATCGTCTTCTCCTTTCGTTGGAGAAGACTCATATATTTAGTTTCCAGCCAGCCAGCGCGCAGGAAGATACGCGTGCACGTGTGAACATTGCTGCGACCTGATTTATGATGAAAGGAGGGGGAACAGCATCACGACTATAAACAGGATACCAATTAAACGTGGCATATGGTTCAGAGAGAGAGAAATCAGCAGAAGTAGGTATTGACTAACAGATGCATTATGTACCAAGGAATAATATTGCATCCGTTCCAGAACCATTTTTCCCCTTCCCCGCCCAGCGCAAAGCTAGTATCTGTCTAGTATCGCCGTCATCTGTGAAACTGACATAACCCCTGTCTAGGTTATGCGCCTCCCCTCTTGCGGCATGGAGTGGCTTTTTTAAAGAACAAAAACACTTCCTTGCTAGGGCCTAAAACGGCTCTCCTTGTTAGCCAGACAGAAGTATTAAGAGCCGCGACTGTGAGATCATGTTACACCTACAGTAGTTACGTCTGATTTAAAAAGGGGGAAAAAATTAGAAGAGCTTATGGTTCAAGGAGTTTTGGAAACAGCATGGGCTGACATTTAGTTAATAACATCTTTTGCTTAGGTTCCCTTTTTCTAACCTAACAAGATTAAGAACATTGACCTGATGATATTTCTTTGTACATCTGGCTCTTTTCCACTAAGAGGGATTATAGGAGAACCATAGGAAAGCTTCCCTCCGCCTTGCAAGATGGGAAAGTCTTTGCTGGCTACATCTTTAGAAACAGCCCATGCACAACTAAGCGGAAGGTGGGGAGGGCAGGCGGCTGCATCAGGTGCGCCCCCGCTCGCCTCTTCCGAGCGCTCTCTCTCCTTTTTCTCTTCCTTCCTTCCAAAGGCATAGTTTGTTAGTACCTCTACCCACGCAGCCCTTCTTTGGGACGGGAAAGAGCTCAAGCCAAGACCGTTTAAAACAGGAATATGCACTTCGTAGGGCGTGAAAACCCATCCTAGGTCCCCTGCAAAACCTCGCGGGTTCGATCCCTCCTATCTCCATAAAAAAGGATGCGGAATGGGAACGATAAATGGTTCGAACCTGGAATATAAGAGGACAACATTTCTTACGTGGGCTTGCTGTTAACCAAAAGGCCCCAAAGCAGTAAATTATTTGGCTTCAGCCCATTTGGCACAGTTCAGCCACTCTGAGATGAAAGTGTAATTGATTTCAATAGGACTGATTGCCAGCTTTTTGCTCAGGACTTGGAAATAACTTATTTGGGTGGAAGTAACTGATTTCTGAGGATGGCCGGATACCTTAATCCTTAACATGGGGCTTGATAGTTAAAAGTAAGAAGTTCCGGAACAGAGTTTGGATCCCCACTGGAATGGATTGGCTAGGCTTTCAGCTAGAGAGAGAGGGAGGGAGGGAGGGAGATGGGCAAATATTAGTTCCATTAGGGGGAGGCCATCTAAACAGGGTTGGACTCGACGATTCGGATGAGGCTGGCTATGAACTGAGATGTTGAGGAAATGGCAGATTAAAAGCAGCTTTATAAACGATCTGGGGGTGGGGACAGAGTTTCTGTCCTTTTACCGCACCCAGCAACAATCCCAATATTGCCTCCGAATCCCAAGATTGCCTCCGTAACCCAAACGCCGGCTTTGCCGCCTGGAGAACTAGAACTCCCTCCTGCTCACCCCTCCAAATGTTCCTGGTTAATGTCTAAATAGTAAAGGCGTCGTGGGGGACGGGCTAGATGATCCTTTGAGTCCCTTCTTCCAGCGCAACAACCCTGCGATTCTAAAAGGAGAAGAGCCCTCTCATCTACCCATAAATCGCTAACCCCGGCTGTGAAAGCTCTGTGACGCGCGAAACGCACTTTGCACGTGCTCAGAGGCTCTTTCCTTTCCCCCACTGGTTCCGGGGTTGAAGGTTCTTTTCAAAGGAGTGGTCAGAAAGGACCGAGGAGCGTTTCCAAGAGACGCATCTGCGAGCTGCCGAGATGAAAGGGATCCGGTCGCCGCCTCTCTTCCCCCTCGGGCGATGAAGGCCTGCATTCTCTGTCCGCCTTCAGATCTGCCCTGCGAAGGCAAGAAGGCAGGGAGGGGAGGTCCCTCTCTCCCCCCTTCGAGTGATCTCCCCGGGACCCCTAATTAGGGCGGGATCGGGGGCCGCGAAAGTTCCCAAACATTTTAATCGAGCTCTTTTTTCAATGGCGAAGGGATAAATGGTGGCAACTGTTACTCCCCCACTGAAAAGCCGCCCTCCCATGGCGAGTATTCAGGGGGTCCTTTCATAAACCAGAAGCACTTAGTCTGTGGGGCCCGCAGCAGGCCACAGATCTCCTAATTAGTCTAATTAGAAAGGTGGATTGATAGATGGCAAGGGAAGCTAGCGAGATACTCAGGCCTGCCAGCCCGCATTTGCGAGCTGCTTAGTCTCTGTTTAAAAAAGGTCGCGGAGCCTGACACGAAGGCAAAAGGGATTCACCGTGTGGCCGAGGCTGGAGAAGAATGGGTGGATCTGGTGGTGAAAAGCGACCTCCAGCTTTTCTTTGGGGCGAAGGGAAACTTCAAAGAGGCCACCCCTAGCGCGCTGGCTTCAAATTCCCTCCTCCTTCTGAGATGCTCACCGTGGCCTTAGAACCCAGAGGAGACGACCCGGGTCCAATCGCTTTTGCCATGGGACAAGTTAATAGAGAGATACACCAAGGTCCCTCGTCGAATTCCAATTGCATTGTTTTGTTACTCTCTTATCTGCGCTCCTTTGGCGGAAGGGCTGGACAGAAACGCAATAAATTATCCTCCTCGTCATTTCTTTCTTTCTTTTACTTTAGTTCATCATTATCCGTTGTGATCACATCAGTGCGCTAGTGGAAATAAACTATCCTATTTGTTTAAATTGGGACTGGTTGCCAAAGGATCCTAACTACTTTTGCGGCGGGATCCTATACATGTCTACTTAGCACTAGGCTTAGCAGGTTCGGCAAGGCTTACTTCCGAGGAGACGTGAGTAGGATTGCGCTGTTGCTTAGAAACTCCGGGCTTCCATCGACTTTGCTAACAAGCCCAAACGCCGACCCTGTAGGATTCCCCTTTTTTGTGTTCAGTGATCCGTACTCCCCGCTAAGTGTGTACAGAAGGCATTTCCACAGTCCGGTTCAGGGGACTAATCCGGGCCGCCGGAAACTCAACAACTTCAATCCTAAAAAAAAAAAAGGTTAACCACTTTGGTCCACCCTTTGGTCGGCCCTCACGGCCCTTCACTTCATCAAATCTGGCCCTCTTTGAAAAAAGTTTGGGCACCACTAGTGTACAGGATTGTTCCACTGATTGATTGATTACATTTGTATTCCGCCTTTCTCTCCAAGGAGCTCTAGGTGGCGTACGTGGATCTTTCCTTCCCCGTTTAAACTGAGTTTAGGCTGAGAGGCAGCGACTGGCCCAAGGCCACCCAGTGAGCTTCGTGGCAGAGTGGGGATCTGAACCCTGGTTCTCCCAGGTCCTAGTCCAACACTCTAACCACTACACCACACTGGCTTTGCCTGTAGGTGCTTAGTTTGAACGGGGTCATGCCCACAGAACAGAAACCATATTAAGTGGGACTGCATTCAGTGTAAACAGGTCTATTGTAAGCGCCTGGGAGGAGGGACGTGTACTGCTGGTTGTGTTATTCCTTCCCTACGGTTAGTGCCATGTGCATGGATCTAGAATCAACAACTTAACTTAGATTTAACCGGTTGGCTTATAGTTCAGCGTGAATTGTTACAATGACCCGCCCTTGGTATTTAGGCGAGCATTATAGTCCTATTGAATGCAAAGCGCTTTAATTTCCAAGCAAGGGTGATGTTCAGCAATTGGTGTAAAATGCTGAAGGTGAAAAATTTAGAAGTATCTATTATATGAAGCAACATAAAGCATAAGCGACATAGCATAAAAATTCTCCCCATCCGCATTACAGGAGCCCTCAGCCCCCCCATTAATTAATGATATTAATGAATACATCTATTTGTTCGCTGACAGCAATGCCTCGCAAAATTCGGTTATACATTGGTTTAAACTAATCTTTACAACAGTTCCATGGGCTATTATTTTATCTTCACTGAAGTGTGTTGCCGCCTGTCTAGCCCTGTGTAAACAGCACTAAGAATGTTTGCAAACTGTCGGACTATTCCGATTCCCTCCTCCTTCATCATATTTCGCGGGGTACCGCTGGACTCGCGCGCGCCTAGACCTTTGCGGGGAGTAATGTTGCTTCTTCTTCCATAGCCTCACAAAGCGCAGGAGAATTGCCACGCCCACCCGCCCGGATAAACGCTGCGCGCTGCCAGATGAGACGCCGGGGAGGTCTTGCGCATCCCGCTGGCTGGTGCGTTTCTAGCGGAGGGAGTTGCGGGCGGGAGGAAGCGGCGCGGGTGATTTGCGGAATGCTGTGCCTGGGCTATAAATCAGCCAGGAAGGAGGGCGAAGCAGGTGTAAAAACAGAGCGAGAACTGCCTGCTTCCCAGCAAGACTGGCGAGGGAGGGGATCCCTCTTCTGCCTCACCAAATGCCCCCCAGAATGTGCAGCAGCAACAGCAGGCCGCGCCTGGATGGAGGCGGGGACCTCGAGGCGCTGTGGGAGGAAGCTTCGCCTCCTTGCCCCTCCCGCGAACATGCCAATGCGCAAACAGAAACAGCATCAAACCCTCCTTCGGGCGCTTGGGGGTTGGCCTGCCAGTGCCTCCACCCAACTCTTCCATCTGCCTTCACCCGGGGAGATTACGCAATCCGACCGGAGGGAAACCCCCAGCGACCGGCGTCCAATGCCGGCGCACCAGCCCAGCCACGACACACGCGACCTTTTCCTACCTTCTTCGCACGCAAGGCGCTCTCTCGCTCTCTCACTGGCTCTCCTTCCTCCATTTCTGTGGCCAGGATTCCTCCCCACCCCCCGCTTCCTTTTCCCAGGCATTGCTCAAAGATTAGGCATAATTTTGCGCACCGCCTGCTTTTCCAACAGCAAGGGAGAAAGAGAAGATCCACAGTCCCGTTAAGTCGAAGGGGTTGGATTTAAGAGGATCATGGGTCGCAACGAGGACTCCATTGGCTTTGATCCAAATACATTGACTTACTTACTTGGGCTCTCTTTCCCTTCGCCTGTTTTATCTACAGTATTTGGTTACCGCTGTTTTCTTTACTGATGCCCAGGCCCTAACTGCAACTGCTTTGAAGTAAACCTAGGTAAGACCCTCCCCGCCGCCAGAAACATTCCCCATCAGCCCATTCGTAGTCATCGAAGTCATTCCTAACTATGCGCTGTCCCAACGACTTCCAAGGAAACTCCAAGCGAATGAGAAGCCCAGGATTGTGAGCTTAATTACATCCATAAGCACACGCGCGCCTTATTCCTTATTTATTTCTATTAGATCCATTCCTTTATTTAGAGATAAATAGAGGCCCCTGTTTAATTCAAAAGGTGGTCAAAGCGAGAGATTGGAATTGGGAACGTGCTGTGAGTTAGGCGTATTTGGGGCCCTTGTATTCCGTGGACACGGGAATCAGCACATATGTTTAGGGAGGAATCTAAGCCTCCAGGTGCTCATTTGTATCCAAAGTGCACCTAACAACAGTGTATGCCAGAGGACACCAACCGAAGGCTGCAAGAGCGTGAAGTCCAGCAGTTCCTCAAAGTCTCCAGCAGGGCTTCAGACTAAGGTCGCTCCCAGCCCCGCCTGGAGATGCCAGAGCAATGCTCTGACCACTGAGCCCATCTGATGTCCTGGATGCCGCTGGCCTCGGCGTGACTTTCGCCCACGTGACAGTGCAAAGGACCCTGGCCTGACGGTGCTTATGATCCAATCACTTCCAAATAAAAATATCTAGCACACGCTGCTGCAAAGGCACCTATTTGCCTGAGTGAACAGCTGCTTCCTTGCTGTTAGAGCTTACGGTACACCCTTTCCCCGATGGCTAGCTACTGGGTCTTAAAATTTAGGAGCCAGATTGTGCGTACGTCCGTGTTTCGCATTGAAAAATATACCGATTTGTGGTAGCTTAAACTAAGAACAAGGCGGCCCTGTCTCTTCTGCGTCTGGCTTTCCAAAACCCTCCCCAGTCACCAGCCTCCAGGGTTTCCCTGCGCCGCTGTAGAAGAGAGCGCCGAGCTCCAAGCGCCGACGCGAATGAACGGCGTCGGTCCCTTCACCCGAAGAGCGTCTGGGAACACGTGGGGTGGATCGCAGATCTGCCACGCGTCGCAAAAGACCCTCTTTCCTTCCCGCTCTCTGTTCTGTAGGCGCCCGGTGTTAGGCAGCTCAAACCGTAATCAAGCGCGAAAGGCGCGTAGCGGGAAACGCGCAAGAAAAACCAAGGAGGTGGAGGTCTGGCCTTCTGCAGCCAACCCTTCCAGTGAGTCCTCGTTCCCTTGAGGGCGGCCCAGTTGGGGTTTGATTAGGAGCCCTAATCGGCACAGGTCAGTAAGGTAAAGGTAAAGGTACCCCTGCCCGTACGGGCCAGTCTTGCCAGACTCTGGGGTTGTGCGCCCATCTCACTTAAGAGGCCAGGGGCCAGCGCTGTCTGGAGACACTTCCGGGTCACGTGGCCAGCATGACATCGCTGCTCTGGCGAGCCAGAGCCGCACACGGAAACGCCGTTTACCTTCCCGCTGGTAAGCGGTCCCTATTTATCTACTTGCACCCGGAGGTGCTTTCGAACTGCTAGGTTGGCAGGCGCTGGGACCGAGCAGCGGGAGCGCACCCCGCCACAGGGATTCGAACCGCCGACCTTTCGATCGGCAAGTCCTAGGCGCTGAGGCTTTAACCCACAGCGCCACCTGCGTCCCGCACAGGTCAGTAGGATGGGGATAATGGACCAAACTCTGCAGAGACTTCCTGTGGCTGGATCTAGTGTTGTATGTAGGTGAAGGTCTGGTGGTGGTGGAGATTGTTCCTTTGGAATTTTTCCTTTGGGGTTATTTATCGGTGTAATAGGGTTTATATTACTGTGTAAGAAAGTATACTGTCTGAGGGGTTGATTTTGTTGCTGTCTGAGGTTTACCTATTCTGTTCAAATAAATATAGTTCCCCTCATATATTGACTACCAAAGATCCTTTAAAGAACCTGCGGAGTTAATTGGCACAACAAAGCGAAGGCTTTTAAAAAAATGCATTTCGAAAACAATCAAGGAGGAGGGAACCTGTCAAAAGTCCTCGTCAACTTTCTGGCAAAAGTACCCCACGGGGGACTCACGGGCCAGAAAGGCAAGAAACGGAAAGCCCGGTTAGATCATTTTCTCGGGACATTGTTTATGGCCTTGGGAAGGATCAATCGTTTCGAAATGTTGCCAGGAAGGGGGGGGGGGAGAGAGAGAGAGAGAGAGAGAGAGAGAGAGAGAGAGAGAGAGAGAGAGAGAGAGAGAGAGAGAGAGAGAGAGAGAGAGAGAGAGAGAGAAATGATCCGGAGTGGAATGCGACTAATCCTCTGGATTCCTGTCAACGGTTTCCATAGAAGGAAGCCGATTTTTGAACCCAAAGATCCAGATTTTGTTTGGCCAGGGATTTGTGTGAGCTCCTGAGGCCATGAATTCGTCCTCCTCCGCCTCCGACCCCCACTCCCCAAATAGGAGAACCTGCTGCTCTCTCTGAATACCTATCTTGGGTGTAAAGCACATGCGTGCCTAGACTGGGTTTGGCTGCAGTCTGTAAAAAGACTCACCCCAGAGCACTCCGGCTGAAGGCAATCGGATTGTTACCCGGGCGCAGTGTACACACACACGCTCACAGCACACTACCCCCTGCTCTAACACGACTACAAACACTAAGTCAGCTTGGCATCTTAGAGCTGTACGTTTTGGGAGAGACAACCCGGAAGTAGTCTAGTCCAACCCCCCTGCTCAGGGCCAGGGAGTCTGTCTGCAACGCTAATCCCATTTACCTGGGAGCAAGCCCCGTTGAAGTCAATACGAATTCCTTCCGAGTAGACATGGTTAAGATTGCGCTGGAAAGCGAAGTTCTGCTGTGATTTACAGTTTTAGAAAATATGCATAGGATCCGACTGGGGTGAAGTTAGTCTGAAAGTAAGTTGGAATCAATGGCATAAGCAAATATGTTTCCGATGGACACAGATTCATAAGTGAGGCATGGAGTCTACCCGTAGACATTCTAAGAACAACAGTTTGAAAGTTTTCTCCGTGCTAAAAGCTGACTTTTTGGAAGCCAGCTAGGAACATAAAGGAAGCTATAACAAGCCCGCCCGTGCACACACGTTCATCCAGACTCTTTGGGTTTTAAACCGGATCATATATTTTCATCCCAATCCCGACTCGACAAAGAGCACATTTTTTGGGCTCTGTCCATTGAAATGAATGCCAGTGGAGAAGAAGATGGAGCGAGTTGTTTCAAGGGAATTTTATGTTAGAACATTTCCCACTGAATTGGGCTTCTAAAAACCCCTTTCCCCCCAAACTAGTTTTCTTTTACTGTTTTTAAACCCTTTATAATTTACTCTAGCATGTTGATTTTTCTTGTAGAGTCTGCCCTATCAATGAAGGCTTAAAGCAACCTGACATTTCCCCTCTTGTGGCAACCCTGTTGTTTGGTAGACTGAGAGCTCCTGCCCTGAGATGGTCAGAGGAGCACATCAGGGATGTATTTTTTTAAAATAAGATAAAATAAAATAGGGCCTTCTTTGTGGTGGTGCCCGCATTTTGAATGTTATGCAGTTCCATTGTTCCTAATCTGTATTTTGTAGGTTTGGAGATGTGTTTAAATAAATAATGCTCCTGGCACCAACCCTGTGTTCTTTAGAGTGCCAGGTTAAAAGCATTTTATTTGCCAATATATTTTAGATGATGGTGTTTGTTGAATGTTTTATTATATTGCTGGTTTGTGTTGTGTTGTATAATGTTGTTGGTTTTTTTTAATGTTTCTCCATACCACCCTGAAATTTATTTTTGAATGGTTTCGCAGTTGTTGGTTTAAAGCACTATTTGGTTTATCGTTTCTAAAATGAAGAAATAAAATTAAGGCAGGACCTTTGCATAAATGGGATTTACTTCCGAGTAAACACACATTGAGTTACACAGTTGCAGGTGATTTCCTCAAGTCAACCAAGTAACAATCTCAGAAACCAGGCAATTAAAACAAACAAAAAGTTGGGGACACAAGAGAGCATTGCGCAAGAGAATGGATCTCACTGGATAATTCGCAGGAGAACTTCCCTGTGGTTTGTGCCCTTCTTCTGCACGATCCATATAATTTTCATAGAACAGCTTTCGGCAGCCTGGTGCCTTCCAGATGTTTGGGACCACTACTCCCATAGCTACCATCACCCGCCATCAGCACAGTTGCCTAAGGTCCAAAATGGACTGCTTAGTCCAGTATCTGCCAGTTCCAGAGTAACTGCGCGATGCCATTCAAATCCAGCCGACTTCGATGGCGCTTACTCCCGGGTAAATGCATCTAGAATTAAGGGGCTTACTTTTGAACAGACATGTATAAGATTGCCCTGATAATTCAACCGCGGTTTCCTAGTGTTGGTAAGTCCCACTAAATGCAGGATTTAATTTCTGTGTTCTTGGGTTGTTACTATGGAAAGGTCTTTACGCCCCCGAAATTATTCACTACTTTTATATCCTGCTTGACTGTCAGAAAACCTCAAAGCGGTTTACAAAAGGTCTTAATCCATCCAGTCTCGGACCAGATCTTCCATCCTTCCTGTCCTTTGGGAAGGGCTGGTGGACTGAGTTGGCGCTGGAGAAAAAGCAGTTCAGGCCGTTGTGCTAAACCCAGCCCGGTGACTTAATGGGGGTTGCTGGGGGAGATTTGTTGCTGCGGGGCGAAGAGGAAACGAAGCCGGATGCTGCAGCCTAGAGGTAACAACACCCAGTGGGTTTGGGTCACCAATACCACCGATGCTTAGCTAGCAGACACTCGCCCAGGCAGGTTGGCAAGCAGAGATTCTGCCTCGGTGCGAGAGCTCAGCCGCTTTCCAGCTCCCAACGTTCTTCTGCCGCCAAAGTTCAAGAGCGAGCGATATTTCCCCCGGTTCCTCCGTTGCCATTGGTTAAAGGAGCTTCCTCTAAGAGAGGTGGACCCCACCTTAAGGCAGAAATCAAGGCCAGCTCGCACGTGCAATGCTGATGCTGCGGGTGAATTTAGGAGTCTGATACTTACATAAGTACCATTTCGTGCAGCGGGAAAGTCGAGGCCCTTGAGTTTGCAGGCTTGGGTTGTGGATTAGTTTGGAAGCAATACTTATGGGATGTTCTTCCGACTTCAGCAGGAACCTCGAATCCTAATGTTGATATTTCTTCCTTTGCCTAAATAATAGTTATTTTTTTGAAAAGCAGAAAAAATAATTCAGTTGCTCGCTTTACTTGGTTTGGCTGATTCCAGAGATTTAAAGCGCTAGTTGTCAGCGTGCGCTTTAAACACTATCTAAGGCGAGTTGGGTATTTTACTAAACAGTTCCCTTCGGGAAGCTACAACAACTTACTCCGTGTGAATATTAATGTCTTTTAAAAAACAACAACGCACAGTACAATTTCTTGTACTTATGGGGAGTTATAATAGTTATTCCGCAACAACGCAGAGCAGTTAAATTTAAACCCACTGCCAAATCATGCATCGGATTAAGTGGACTGTAGTCCAGACTTCAGAGAACTTTATGCCATAATAAATGTGTGTCCTTAAAGTCCTTAAACACTAAGGATCCACAGGACTCTTCTTTGTTTCAGTTAAACCTGTTGGCACAAGTGGAACATTCACCTCATGCATGTGTTTACTCAGAAGTAAATCCCACTGTGTTCCATGTGCACTGGATGGTCGCCTTAATTGGCTTGTGCCTTCACCAGATTAAGCCGGTCCAGCTCCAATATACACATCCACTGAGAAATTAGTGTATATTTCTGATTTCAATTCAATGATGATGATGATGATGTATGGTTTTGCCTTAACTGGGTAAGACAATATGTAATGCATTTATTGGTTACTACTTTGGGCAACTGATATATTGCCCTTCAGCCCTAAGGAATCCCTCTCGTTGAAATCAATGGGATTCACAGCCCAAACCTACGCCGGGTTACTGGGAAATAAGACCCGCTCAGTTTAGTAGTGGTGCTTATCAACCTACCTACTGGACGCTGGAGTGAAGGACTGTTCCTTTCTGTTTTCATTGCTAAAGACAGAAGCCCCAGGCTTTTCTTTCTCTTCTCTTCTGCCTTGTGGGGGTGCTCGCCGACCTTAGCCATACTCAGAGTAGGGAAACTGAAACCAGTGGACTTCACTCCTATATCAAACCAGCTGGACTTTCCATGAGACTTCTTCTCCTGTCTATTCCTCTGGCTGACCTTGCTGGGTTTGTTACCGTTTCAGAGCAGGTTTGCCAAATAATAAAAGTCGGAGGATTTTTCTTTCTTTTCTTTTTCCCCAAATGCAAACCTAACAGGTCATGGCAGAAGGCAAGACAAGGACTATATAAACAGAAGCAGTTGGCAAGGTACACAAAGCGACCTGGGAGGAAGCAGCTTCGAAGTACTCCATAAAATGAGATTGGCAGATGGCCGGCTTTATTTCTTACTGACTTCTCCTACATCGGGTATCATTCGAGTCCATTGATTTCAGTGGGCCTCCTCTGAGCAGGAGTAACGTCGGCAATCGCCCTGCGTCCGTGTATCAGCCAGATTCACACAACGCAGAAGGTGAACAGAAGGAAGTGAGCTGACGCTGCTTCGATTCTAGACGCCACAACTAAAAGCGGTCGAAGGCTGCCATCGAATGCACGTCGACTCGAGAGTCAAATTGTGCTGAAGTCAATGGCACACCTCTGGACAAACACGTAAAGAGTTGCCCTGATTCAGAGCAAAGGATACTTCCTTTTTGTTTTGTTTTTTAAAACCTGCATACAGTTCAATATTGAATGTACTTGACATTATATGCAGATCGCGGGCTACTGGGCGCGGCTTTTGTTTTCTTGTTTGGGTTTAATTATTTACTTGTGCTTCATCTTGTATTTTATTTTGTGAACCGCCCTGAGATCTTTTTTTTTTTTTGAAGGGCGGTATATAAATTTTAATAATAGGAATCCAACCTAATGGATTATCCACTGATAATATTAAACCTTCTACTTGGATTTCAACACCTTACCTAGGAAGTGGAAGGGTGTCTGACTTACTTTACCAAGAAAGAACCCTTGTCACGTGCACATAAAGTCTTTATTTGCTCCCCAGTCTCGTATTAAAACAGAGGAACCGGATCGCACATTCCGATGGAAGACGTTTACTGGCAAGTGTATATACAGACCTTGGAAAGTTTTTCCAGCGCACTTTTATCCAGAGGAATGACTGAACAGCGCCAAGCCCCGTTCCCCATAGAAATCATTTCCTCTCTAATCATTTCTCTATTTTGGGAATCTGAGAAATCTCTCGATCTGGCGAACGGGCCAGATTCAAACTGCACTCCTTGGCAATCTCTCACCTGGGAGCAAGCGAGCAAGGCTTGCTTCGGAGGGCAAGATGCCACTGAAGAACGGCCTGCTGGTTTTTCCAGGGCGGGGGAAAGGCGAGTCTCTCTCCTGAACCCAGACCCGAGTTCTGCGGACCCGTCACGGGGTTTGAATTAAGCGAGGGATGTTTTGATTTCGACTCCTGCCTCGTGGCAGGCTGATTACTCCCGGAGACCCCAAAACGTTTGGAAAGGCCTCGGAGGCAACTCGTGAGGTCTGGTCTTGGAGGCTCCTCCTTCTTCTCAGCCATGTCGTGCCCTTGCCTTTCCTGAAGACCAGAAGGTGCTGCTAAGCAGCCCGTTCATTGGGGCTTCCCTCGAGGCTCTTTCCCATCTGCTCTGCCTGCCCCCACAAAAAAATCCTCACAACTCCTGTCCCGGGAGAACCAGTCCCAACTCCGAGTGGAGCAGCTGGAGCCACAGGAGCTTTTTCGCCAAGAGCCCCTTAACCCCTTAACCGTCAGCCCCCGGAGTCCCGTTTAATCTGACTGAAGTAGATTGAACCACAGGGGAGGAATAGCGACACAGGAAGCGGGGGCAAAGTCTCGTTGGTGCCAGAGGAATTTGCGACGCATCATGGAAGCAATAACAAAAAAACTCCCCTGAAATAAATGGGATGTGTCCTACTCAGAGTAGACCCATTGAACTCGGTGGATATGACCAACGGACCCATTAATACCAATGGGCCTCCTCGGCTGTTACTTGGTTGCATGCAACCCAATTATGCTGCTTTGGAAACTGATATTTCTTACTTATTTATTTGTCCCATTTTATTTATACTGCTATACAAATAATGCTTGGGTCGAGACTATCTGAATGACTGTATCTCCTTAAATAAACCTGCCCGGACTTTTGGGGAACCTTTCTTTCTATCCTGCCTCCATTATGTATGCACGTTTGATGAGGCCACGAGAGAGGGCCTTTTTATGGGAGAGGGCATTTTCCTTTCTCTTCTCTCAGACTGTGGAACTCCCTTCCACTGGAGGCTAAGGCTGGTTCCTTTTATGCTCTCCCTTTTCCCAAAAAATACTTTTTTGCTCAGACAGGCCTTTGGCCACTAACTAGCTGGCTGCTGTGGCAAGGTGCAGGGAGGGTGTTGTACCTTTTTCCCCTTTTGCTGCTAAATGATTGTGTTTAAAGTGCTTTATTATTATTTTAAAATCATATTGATTGTATGTTTCTAGCTGCAATTCATGCTGCAAGCCCCACCCTCTGATCCTATATTAGGAGAAAGGCGGTATATTAAATACACAAACAAACAAATAAACAAATATATTCCGGGGAGTTCAAGGGCTCACGTCAACCCTATTGCGTCGTTTAGTTAGAGAGATAGATACTGGCCTAAGATTTGTCAATGAGCTTCATTTCTTAAGCAGGAATTTGAATCGGGGTCTCTGTGTATTAAAATTACGCATAGGATCAGACTGATTGTAGGTAAAGGATAATGAACCGTACACCTCAGGACATTGTAGGGAAAATATTTGTGACAGGGAACAAACAAGGCGCCCCTTTGAGGAAGGCTAACAACATTCAACCATTTCCGACCCATAAGTGATTCTTATTGGGAACAGCACTGTGTCTTTGTCTCATCTGAGGCCTAAAATTAAAAGCCATTAATTTTAAAAATAGTCTTAAAACGCACTGTTTTTTCTTTATGTAGAAATCTCAGATATGACCAATATGATCCGAACGTCATCTTGCCCTCTGCTGAAATCTCAGCGATGCACTGAATGGAGCCTGAATTTGGCTGAGACTATCCAGGGGGAGGAAAGGATCTCGAGGTCGTTTGTGGACATCTCTCTCCACGTGAAGCAACATTAAAAACGGGGAGTGGTGGCGGTGGGAGACAGAGAGAGAGATTGTTAGGAACCATTCAGGGAGGGAGTTGGATAAAAATCTGCTCGTCTCTGAATGCCTTTTCCTAATAAGAGAATTCTGAGTACCCCGGAGACACGGGGGTCCGTAGGGCTAGGGTTCAAAAGGAAGAAGTACTGCAGAGTTATTGTATGGAATTTACTAAAACAAAACGTGGAGATAATCAGGCTTATAAAAAATGTTAGGGTACGTTAATGGCTGATCAGCTATTAACAGCAGTTAACCATAATAGCTAAAGTGTGGGTTAAATGACAGGCAAAATATTTCTGAATGCTGGGTGATCGTGACAACCTATAATAGGCAGGAGGTCTCTAGAAGACAGGTTACAGACCTGCCTACCAACAGGTAAGGGAAACACCAGTCCCTTACCAGTCCACTTCTCCCAACGGGACTTACTCGCAGGTAAAGGGTTTAAGGTTGGGTACTATCCTGAAGCTGAGGCATGCAGTGTTGCGGATTTTAGATTTGTGACATGGCTCCTATGCATTCAGAAGGAAATCCCCCTCCCATTCCCCCTGATGTCATCCTAAAGTTGAAGTCACGAATTGAAAAGTGAGTCCTCTCAGCTTCAAAAGGGCCTGGCACCGCACTCGAAATATATTTCCACTGGACCCTAAACATATGGTTTTTTTGCTAGAAATGCCTGCAAACTGAAATCTCTTCGGAGCCACAAGACTTGGAAATAAAGCTCGCTGGTTTCTGCCTAACTTCCCAAACGGTGCGATGGGAAGAGCGATGGCAGCCTGCTCTTGCCCCGTCCTTCTGCTCACTCACTATAAAGTTCACCCCCGTCCAAGAATCTTGGGAGCTACGATTTACGGAGCTTCCATTCCCAGAACCCTTAACAAACCACAGTTCCCAGGATTCTTGCGGGGGTGCTTTAAATGTATGGCGCCTATGCAGTCTTTACCTTGGCTTTTGGCTCTTGAGATGCATATTTTTAGGACACCACCTTATTGTATTGTAAGTTGTTTGGAACGGTTTCAGCATTGTGTTTTAATTTTTGCAGAAGGGTGGGATTATTATTATTATTATTATTATTATTATTATTATTATTATTATTATTATTATTATTATTATGGCGGCAACGGGGTCTGTGTCACAGAAGGCAAGGCAAAGGCCTGCCTGGCTCAAAGTCCCAAGGCAAGCCCAGTAAGTTAAGACCCGTGATAGGTGCAAGGCCAGGCCTGTTCTCGGCTGAGGCCAGGGCGCATGTGGACAGTTTTCGACGTCAGAGGCGCTTGCGTGCGAGCCGCGGCTCATCCGCACGCAGGAGCAGCAGCCTGTTTCTGCAGGCGGGTTTTTGTCTTTTCTGAAAGCAGCCTCTGGCTCTGGATCTCCACTTTCACCCGCCCATCAAAATGCCTGCTGGACACTCATCGTCCTCTCCTGCAATTCCCATTCTTTCGAGAGCCTCTGTCTTTGTTTTAGAAGTCCCTTACCAGGAGCCAGGAATAAACACGAGGCGCAGCTTTCTTAGTGCATCTGGTGAATTTCCTCTGGAGGAGAAGCGGGGCGGGGGGAGTTGTTTCAGGGGCTCGCAGAGCTGCAGCAGGGGAAAATCCCAGAGGAAACAGACCCACAAGAAGAGCTGCAGGAGCATCTGTGCGAGAGGCGCATAAGCCGATGGCTGTGAACCACGACACGATTGCAACTGAACGCCATATAAATAAACCATTTGCAAGTGTGCGGTTTGCATGCCTTTCTCTTAGTCTCATCAACCGATTCCCCACCCGCTACACGCCGATCTTTACACTTATCGCTCCGCATCTGGTTCTTGTTTATTGTTGCGGTGCAGATCCAACATTAATAGCTATCAGGCCTTGTTTCATTGAGAATAAAACAAAGAGAAGAGACGTTCTGACAGATGTGGACGCATTTCCTCTTCCTTTCTCACGGGCCCGGGATGGGAGTGGGAAGATGCCACTAAAATCTAGGAGACTCGTGTTCAAAGTCAGGGGGAAGGAGCTAAGCCTGATTCGTCTCTACAGTCGCGCATCAGCAAGGAGAGGCTCTAACCACTCACCTTCGCTCATGCGCAGCTGGATTCTATCTAGGCTGCCAGGATGAAAAGCGCCCAGGACCTTGACAATCTCTGGTCCTGTGAGTGCCTCCCTCCTCCGCTCAAAGTCAAAGTGAGGGGAGGTTTAAAAGCAGCTGGCTGTTCCCAGAGAGTGGGGGGGGGGTCACTTTTTCTGCAGGTCAAGCTTCTCTAACGTGGAGCCCCACCGCACGCTTACTAGAAAAAAAGCGAGTTTCCAGTTGGCCTTACTTCCGAGTAAACCTGCACAGCGACACTCGATGCTGCACGGTGCTTTTGAGATCCTAGCGTTTTACACACCAAAGAAAGTCTGTGTTCTGACGGCTTAATACTTTAAAAAATAAAAATCGCAAGGGTGTGTATTTAGGAGATGGTGGAGTTTTAGTCTGAGGCCGGCAGACGCAAACGAGGCAGGGAGCACAAACTGAAACCCACCTGCCTGCGAAGAAATACTGTAAAAAGTCAAGCCTACGCGCGTTATTTATAGGCTCGCTCGCCGCCGCTTAGCCATATCATAAATACGCGTCTCCAAACGAGAGAGTCGACAGTCAAACTAAGCTAGGTAAAGTGGGATTGAGTTATGGGGACATAAATCCAAACTGGAAGGAACAGATGGTGGCCCTGATCGCGTTTTACACCCACCCCGTTAAATAATGATAACGCCTTTCAGTGAAGGCGACAGGAATACTCACGGGGACTGACGCAGGAAGGTGTTAAGGGCTGGGAAGCGGAAACGGGGCCTCTTCTCTCTCTCTCACCGGCGGGGGCTGAAGGAGCCGGGCGCGCTTTCCTAGGCGATCCTCAGGCCGCGGTGGTGGAAGGAAGGAGATCTCCTAGTTCCGCGACGCAGTTTTCTTTTCGTCCCAAGACGGCGACCTCGCCGAGTCCGAGCGAGATCCGGATCCACAGGCGGAAGGCTCCCCTCCGACGTGGATGGAGGAGATAACTGAGAAGCTAAAAGGTGCAGGCCGTTTCCTCGTCCAGAAGGCACCTAAATCCTCAGGAGAAGCGGCAAATTGATTAAGCACTAAGGACTCGCGGGCGTGGGGTCGGAAAGAAAGGACAAACCTATCTGTTTACGCCATATTCATAAAAAAGACCGTTTGTCGAAAAATCACCTGCTCGGTTAAGCGAATACACATATTGCTAGGGAAAATCAGAACCACCCCGTTTAAGTTAACCAGAAACGTCGGGATTTACCCGTCCTCGGTGCCAAGCACCTAGAATGGAAGTCAACTCTAAGGATTTTTGAGGAACTTTCCTTCCAAAACAAGAAGACCTCCCGAATCCACAGCTGGGCAAAGCCTTCCAAAAGAAGTGTGACTTTGATGGCAGCCAAAACTGCACACATCCCAGGCACTTTTAGTCATTCCCTTCTCTCTTCCCAACCCCCGCCATTCCACCTAATGTTTCTCGCTCGCCGTAAACCCCGTTTCTGTGGGAGCTCAGCTGGCGAATAACGCGGACCTTTTTTTTATAGAGATCCACGGATGTAACAAAAGGGAAGAAGAGCCCGGCACGTTGGGGAGAATTGCGTTTTTAAAAGCTAACTATGAACAATATTTGGGGGCGTCGAGGGAGAAACAGCAGCCTAACCGAACATGAATAAATCACAGATCTATTTAGAAAAAACACACACCCGCATCCATACAAGCGGAGAGAAGCCTTGCTGGTTCAGAGGCGCCGTGTGTGGCATTCGTAAAATGCTTGCCTGCCTACAGAAGGGCTTCATTACGCTCCCAATAGATAACATTTGGTAAAGTCCATCCCCAGATTAAAACGCTACATAATGGCACCGTAAACGAAGTCGTGGCTTTTTGTGTGGTCTTTGTGGGGGGTGGGGAATGGAAACATTAGCCTTTCCCTAAGACCAGCCATTCCCTCCCAATTCAGCCCCAGTAATTCGCCTTCTCTCCGGCCCGCGGGGGATCTGATGAAGGGCCGGTGGGCGGCGAGAGGAAGGCGGGTGAATGAATCCGCACTTTGTACTTCGGGGAGAAAAAAAGAGGAGGAGGAAGGTGGGCTGCGAGGGCGCTTTGACACCGTCCCACCAGCTTGCTTTTTAGGGCCCAAGCCTCTCCACCCAGCTTGATCTCTTTCGCTGCGCCTTCAAAGCGAAAGGGGACCCCGGGGTCCATTTGCATGCCAGTGGGGAGCCCCTGTTCAAACGAGGTTGCTCGGGAGTCCCATCAAAGGCTGCTCGGCCTTTGTTGCAGCAGCACCTGCTTGGGCAAACAGAGCCAGCCAGCCAGCCAGCCAGCAGCAGCCACAGCCTAGCTAGGCCCTTCTTGCTGGCTAAACTACCCACCCAGGGCCGCCAGCCAGTAAGCAAGGCAAAAGAGAACGGTGCTGAGAAGCCGAGGCCCCCCCCCCCAGAAAGCTCAGACATAACAAACACGACAATGTTGCGTCGGCCAGTTTGGAACCAGACTAAACACTCGCCTGCCCTCGTTTCCCCCGTACTAGCGATTGCAAAGCAATATTTCCAACTCCGAGCTGCTTGTCAGGTGGAGGCCGCTGTCCAGATTGCACAGCCAATTGCTGATATCAGAAATGCAAACGAGCGAATTGGGGGGGGAGAGAGAGCTCCCTCGCCACAAACCTTGGAACACGATTTGCCTCTTAAGGAACCCCGGGGGAAAACGCCAGGCACGCACATCCCGAGCATCACTATGAAGTCTCACGCCCTGAACCCAGGAGCGTTTTCCTCCCTCCTCCGCCTCACCAGGGGCAAACTAGGCTTTATTTTACTCGGGTCAAAGACCCACGTGCATTTGCGTACACACACACACACACACACACACAGGTTGGGAGCCTCAGTGGCTAGTCCCCCGTAGATATGGCGCTGGCCTCGCTGTTTTGCTGTTCCTGTTGTTGGTAAACAAAAAAATAAAAATAAAATAAAATCACAAGATAACGAACTGGCTTGTGGAAGCCTTTTTTCGGGATTGTGTGTATGTGTGTGGAATCAGATTATTACGGTACTCTGGCTCTTTAGGAAATAATAATATTTACCCAAAGAAAGGGGTGCCGGGGCTTTTCAATAGAGCATCCTAAACAGGAGTTACCCATGACTTGGGGGGGGTGTCGCATTGATTTCAGTTGGGGACATCCTTGCAGGGAAGCATCTTAAGACCGAAAACTTATTTAGAAGCAAGTGTCAAGGGAGAGGACGGGATGTTTTTACTTCCAAGTCAACGTGTGTCGGAGCGAGGTATTGAATTTTCAGAAATATCACTATCACCTTCTAACTCTGAATCCTCCCGGTGAGTCGTTACAAAAGAGGCACCTATATCTGAAGTTTTGCGGGACAGCTCCTTCAGGAGGGTGGTGGAAGTCAGCCGCGTTGAAGTCTGCGCAATTTCACTTCCAGGAGAACGAGCTCAGGGCAGGCAGAAGGGTCCGCTTCCTGTTTTCGCTGGCTGAGCACCTGCCACTTCCGGTATGCCACCACGTTTTTACAGAGATGATATGGAAAGCTTCGTTGAAAATCTGTGGCTGCTGCAAGATTCCAGGCCCTGCGACCTTACCTAGCTGGGAGTATGTCTCAGTGGGTTCAGCCGGATTTACTTCAAAGTAGACATGCACAGGATTTCTCCTAGCACACGCCTTGTCCAAGCGCCCTTTGCATTATCCATTGGTTACAATAACCTCACAATGCAAAAAAGAACTTAAATCGCACCACCTATTTGTGCACTTAAAAAAGCAATAAACGTAGAGCGTAAACATTCTTAAAACGACTTCATAAATCACCTATAATGATGTGCAATACTTTCCCAAGTTTTTGTTCTGCAAGGAAATTAGTTGGAGAATGTTGTTTATTTGCTTTCCTGAAAGGAGCACTATATGCTGATCTTGAACACGCCTCAAAAACTTTTAGCACATTTTTTTAAAAAGTTGGATTTCGACAATTACTGCATTAATTCAAAATAATAATTCCAACTCTGCGCTCCTAGAAGGCTAATCCTGTCTTACAATCTTGTAAAATAATAATACTAATATATGCATTCGCAAAATCCTTAAAGGGAAGTACTCCCTTCACCTCAATAAAGTAGTCCTCTCCAGGTTTGGGAAAAGTAGTGTCAGAATCCAAAAAATACTTGCGGGGGGCTATTCTTATTTGCAATGGAACTAAAATGTAGAACCAGGGTATTGAAACCGATCATTATGAACTCCGATTCTTATATATAACGTTTTAATTGTTCAGCATTTTCATAAGTGACAAACCGCCTCATACTTGTCTACCATTCTTTTAAATATTTAAAAGCAAAATGTGCGATACTTATTGTCACCCTAAACTATAGCATAACTTCTTTCCTCTTTAATGCAATACTTTAATGATGCCCACGTAGCGCGGTGACTGCAGTTCTAGTGTGATTACCTTGCAAGGTGGGCACTTACTTGCGACACCGTCATAAAAACCTTAAAACCACAAACAATACCCCCCCCAATTATCTATTGTATAACCCTGGAGCGGGAGGAAACCCATAGCAATTGTGATGCGGTTGCAATGTAAAATACACTTTAGAAGTTCTTAAAAGAATCTACATTTATTTGATTCAAATACAAAAAAGGTGTATTTATAGAAGATTATAGCCTGCAGAAGGCTGAAATTATCCATCACCAAAACAGTTACTTTGTTTTCTTTGGTTAGTCATTGCTCGGGTTTACCCATGTATTTTAAAAAATTATTTGTGAAGGCTTGAGAATCGTATTATCACTGTTTGGAATACCATAGCAGTTCCTAAACCAGATTGCATGAGTGAGTGAAGTTTAATATGGTCCAGAATTTAAGCTGGTTGGCGTCATGTCTGACTAGAAAGCAAGTCCCCTTCATTCCAGCTGAACTTCCCCAGAGAGAATTTTCAAGATGGCGGCGATCCTGAGTACCTATTTAGAAGCCCAACTGAAAGCAAAGGAAAACTTTCTTCCTACTAAACCCGCATGTTTAGGGTACCAGTCCCACTGAGCAACATGGGGTCCAACGTTAAATGAAGGGGTGGGGGTTTTTTTTAAGTAAAAGGGGCGCCCTCCAGCATTGCTAGACTGTGGAGGATTCTTCTGAGTTAATTATTTGGTGGAACAACATTTTGCACTCCTTCTTTTCAACCACAGAATTATTAATCTACCCTGGATTTAATTTCTTTTTTTTTTAATCGTATTCCAAGGATCATAATTATAGAAGTTCAAAGGGCAAAGCACTAAATAGGTGAAGGTCTAAAGCCAATTGTGGAATTAATTTTGTTGAAAATTTATTGCTTTATTTTTAAAAATGTGTAAAAAAAAGTGGTTTTGTTGTTGTTGTTTTTGTTTTACAATTAGAATGGTACAATAATACTTGGCAGTAATTTTAACAATATTCCTGGTAAAGAATATGCACAAAGTATAAAAGAAAAGAAAAACTCCACAAGCCTATTATGATACAAAAAACAAACACAGGTTAAAATAAGAATTGATAATCTCGACTTTCTTCTGTGTAAACATGTTAATTTTTTTTCATATATAAAAGTACATAAGACAAGTGAACTACAATGAAAGAAGATGGGTAAAGCTTCTTTTTGTCACCCCCCGACTCCTATTCATCGTTATTTTTTTTGGGGGGGGATTGTTGTAGTTTAAGATGTAATTTAATTTAATCCTTGGACCCGGTAATCTCTGCCTTGGAATGATTTATTTAGAACGCGTGTGTTTGTTTAAAGGAAAGAATTAAGGGCCACTTCTTTGACATTTAATCTTTCTGCCTATGCAGCATATAGAAATGGCTTTGCATAAATAGGAGGTACTGAAGAGGACCGAGCCAGGTGGGCCGAAAGACAGAACAAACAAACAAACAAAATGTGGCCTAAATAAAAAATAGAAACAAAAAGTTCCTTTGCCTTCTTTAGCCGGGAAAAAAAAACAGCAAAAACAGCCCCATCGGGTCCTACCTTCGGCAAGACAGTTTTGTGTGTGTTTTGTTTTTAACAATTGGAAATCCTAGCAGTAAAGTTCTCGACGTTGGCCAAGGCTGCCCCTTGCTGCAGAGTCCCCAGCGAGGCGGCGACGGAAGAGGACGGAGGCGGCGGCGAGGCGAGCGCAGGCGACGAGGCCATCAGGGACCTGGCCAGGACCGGCAGGACGGCCGCCTGCGAGGCGCAGCTGCTGGCGGCCAGGGGACTCAAGCCGCCGCCGCCGGCGCCGCCGATGATGCTCTCGATGGAGAAAGGCGACCTGGCCAGCGCCGAGCTGCTCTTGGCGGCCGCCGCCTGCAAGGAGGCCGCGAGAGACGGGCTGAGCTGCGCCGGGTAGCCGAAGCTGGTAGTCCTGGCCAGGTCGGCCGCGGGAGACGCAGCAGCCGGAGGCAGCAGCGCGGGCGGCGCAGCCGGCAGGACGGGCCCGGCGGCCGGAGGAGGAGGAGGCGGCCGCGCCGGGGGCTGGAAGGCGAAGAGAGCCGAGGGAGGCGGGTAAGGCGGCAGCTGCAGGCCGTAGGCGCAGCTATAGGGCCCGTAAGCGAAGGGAGCGGGCGGCGGCGCGGGCGGCGGGTGCTGCTGCTGCTGTCGCGGCGGCGGCGGAGGGGGCGCCGGGTTGGGGTGTTGCTGCGCCGCTTGGAGGAAGGCGGCGGCGGCGGCGGCGGCGGGCTCGAGCCCCCTGAGGAGCAGGTCGGGCGGCTGCAGCAGCGGCTGCCTCTTGAAGCGCTTCCTGCGGCGCAGGAAGGAGCCGTTGTCGAACATGTCGGCCGACTCCGGGTCCAGCGTCCAGTAGTTGCCCTTGCCCGGGTTGCCCGGCTCGCGCGGGATCTTGACGAAGCAGTCGTTGAGCGACAGGTTGTGTCGGATGGAGTTCTGCCAGGCGGGGAACTTCTCGCGGTAGTAGGGGAAGCGGGCGCTGATGAACTCGCAGATCTCGCTCAGCGTCAGGCGCTTCTTGGCGCTCTGCAGGATGGCCATGGTGATGAGGGCGATGTACGAGTAAGGCGGCTTCACCAGGCTGTTCTTGGCGCCCGCCGAGACGCCGGCGCCCCCTGAGGCGCCTCGGAAAGAGCCCTGAGGGGAAGAAGAGGAGGAAGACGACGACGACGAGGAGGAAGGCGACCCGGAGCCGGGGGACTCTCCTCCTGGCCCGCGCGCCCCGGGCGCCTCAGGCAGCGAGGCGGCCTCCTCGTCCTCTTCCTCCTCCTCGTAAGGCCGGCGGCGGAGGGGCTCGTCGTCGTCGTCCTCGTCGTCCTCGTCGTCCCCCTCCTCGTCGTCGTCGTCCCCCTCGCCCACCACGTCGATGTCTGTCTCCTCAGCCAAGGCAGACGCGGCCTCGGACATCTCGGCGCTCAGAGTCATCGCGGGGCGCAGCCGGGCATGGGAGGAGGGGGCTGCCTGGCACAAGGCTGGCGGGGCGGCGAGGGGAGGGCGCCCCGGCTGGGCTCACACGCTTCGCCCCCCGCCGGCCCGCCCGCCCGCCCGCCCGCGCTCCCGCCTTCACGCCACGGCCGGAGAAGACAGCGGCGCGAGCGAGGCCGGCGGCGACCAGCCTCTCCAGCTGGGCACCTCCTCGGCGCTGCCCTCTTCCTCGTCGTCCTCCTGAGGAGAAGGCGCTCGCTCGCTGCTGCTGCTGCCGCCGCCGCCGCCGCCGCCTCCCTCAGACATGAATGGGTCCAGGGTGGGAAAGGGAGAGCGACTACTATTGGGGAGGGAGAGCGGCGGGCGAGGCGGGCGGGCGGGGACGGGGTGGGGGGAAGAGGAGGAGGAGGAGGAGCGGGCGGCGCCCGCGAAGTCTTGAGCAAGATCTTGGCAGCGCCCGGGCTGAGGCCGAAAGGGGGCGGCCTTTCCTCCTGCCCGCCCGCCCGGGAGGGGGCCGTCACGTGGTTGGAAACGTCAGAGCCGCCGCTGAGAAAACATTCCAGGAATAAAAAAGAAAAGAGGCGCGGGGGGGGGGGGGGAGAGAGAGACTCGGAATTGCCAGCGGGAGAGGAGAGCAAATAAATAAATAAGCGCCCATCTCGCGCCTTGAATAGCCCCATTGTTGAGCTTTAGGGTGGCGGAGGGAGTCGGGAGAGGCAGCCCTTCCATCTCCAGCGGGCTACTGCTTTCCAGTCAGCCTTGATCCCCTCTTTCACCCCCCAGCTCCACCTCGACGGACCTTTCGGGCTTGGAAAGGGGGGGTGTCTAATATACAGGTCCTGTATACCTGAAGGAGCGTCTCCACCCCCATCGTTCAGCCCGGACACTGAGATCCAGCGCCAGGGCCTTCTGGCGGTTCTCTCATTGCGAGAAGTGAGGTTACAGGGAACCAGGCAGAGGGCCTTCTCGGTAGTGGCGCCCTCCCTGTGGAACGCCCTCCCACCAGATTTCAAAGAGAACAACAACTACCAGACTTTTAGAAGACATCTGAAGGCAGCCCTGTTTAGGGAAGTTTTTAATATTTGATGCTGTATTGTTCTTAACCATAGGGACCCGTCCAGAGTGGCTGGGGAGACTTAGCCAAATGGGCGGGGTATAAATAATTTATTATTATTATTATTATTATTATTATTATTATTATTATTATTATTATTAAAGCCGCCTTTGGAACGCCAGGACTCCGCCGACAATATCCGATCTCTCCCCCCCCCCCCAGAAAGAGAAAACGCTGGATCTGACCGAGGTGAGAAAGGTCTCCAGGCTCGCCCTGCGTTACGCAGCTGGCGAGAAGGAGGCAGGCAGGAGGCGGCCCCGCGGAGGTGCTCGTCGTCCCACCCCTGGACCGGACAAGCGGGTTTCCTGGTCGTGGGAAGCTGGACGGAGTGCCGCGTTTCTCAGAAGCCTGTCCTCCTCCTGCCAAGCTGAGTTTACGCCGGGGAAGAGGGGACTGTCGTCCGCGACTCCGGTGCGCTGTCAAGGGCTCCAGCTACACGCTTGCTGTCGAGGAAAAGGAGGAAGGCGCACGCGAACACACCAGCGGGGAAAAGGTTTTAGGTCCAGCAACTAATCGCCGCGGAACTGATTCCTGGGGGGAACCACAGCATCCATTTGAAAGGTTGTTCCCAGTCCCCTTAAGTGATCGTGTGCAAATAATTCCAGTGAAATTCGTCAAGAACTTTTCCAAGCTGAGTCCTCCGCGTAGGCAGCCGAATGACACGATTCTGCGGGGACTTCTGCGCAAGCAACGCTTCCCATTCATTTCTAGGAGGGGACGTGCGCGGGAGAACTTCCCGAGGGCTTGTGGTTCCGAAAGAAACCGCTCTTAAAGAATAACAAATTATTTCTCCGCAGAAACAGACGACGGGGATTCGAAGCTAGAAATGTTCCAAATTGAAGAAAAGAAAATTAAACGGAGAATGTGGGAGATGAATAAGATCCTATTTATGTGAAGCACATGAAAGTATTTGGTTTACACACACACACACACACACACACACACACACACACACACACACACACACACATTCTATTTTACACCATAGTGAAAGCAAAACAACGCAATAGAAGGATATCAAAATAAGAGCTCCACACTCTGATCCTAAATGAATTCCCTCAGAAATTCCAATGGAATTAAAGAGTCCGCCAGAACAGGTTTCGGAGAGCAGAGAGCGCCTGATATTGTCATTCCTTTTATTCACTTGTTTCCGCGAATTTTTCCTGCCCGGTGAAGAAACCTGATCGTCACTGGTATCCTAAAGTTCAGGACCTAGAACAAACCTCTCGGAAAATCTTATTTATTTCCTTGCCTCTTTTACTTCCGACCAGAAGTCTTCAGAAATTATAGCTGCTTCACTGTTCTTAACGTTGCGGTCCATCAAGGGTGATTTAAAATATGGTTTGTTTGGGGGATTTAATGAATAATTTATCACACGAGAGGGGTGTGTGTGTGTGTGTGTGTATAATGGCCAAATGGGATTATTCAGGTTTTCTCAAAAAATAACTAACATATGTAACACGTTTCTTTTAAATCAGAACATTATTTACAATACACTGAATACAATACTACCCGCACAGCACAACCATTTGCCTTTTTTTTGGGGGGGGGTGATAGTTTCGCATATAAATAGTTTATCCTGAATAAAATATAATGATAGGAAACTTTCCCACAGATTCCTACCGCCCCTTATCGTATGACCAAAGGTTCCTGAAGTGAAATGCTGCCCTCGCCTCGTAGCGGGAAGCCTAACTACTTTCTGTAGGAAGAAGATGCACTGAAGCTATTTAGCAAATGAGTGAAAAGACAGAAGTCCCGCTTTTTCGTAAAAGTGTTCCAGGCGGTTTACAACACCATAATTTGGAGCCATCTAGGTGGTGGGATTCCCCCCCTCCCCAAAGTAATGGGCCTAGAAACATGGGGCGTTCATGTCCCACTGATTTCACTGCAAATGATGCCTGTAGAACAGCCAGAACTCAGGCTGTCAAAATACAGTTAAGAATTAACAGATGTCACGAAAGTCGGTGGCGAAAGTCCCACATATCTTAACGGAGCGGGGCTTTAACATCAGGTCCTTCTACTCAGGCTTGTTTGACAACTAGTTTTATCACCAAATATTTTAGAATAAAACATCTACTCTCACAAGGAGGCGGGCATGGAGAAATGAACAATTTATAACTATTTAGGATGATGAATAAGAAAGCAAGACGTTTATTTCCCTCTTACACAGCTTTAAAAAAAAGAAATCTACCAAGTTGAAAAATATTCTACAGTGATGATGATGATGATTTCACTTTTCCTAATGTTTGAGTGTTTAGGTTGGAATTAGGTGACCTGCGAGAAGGCAGACTTAGAAGCATTTAGTTGGAAATGTCTGATATTATGGGATGCTAAGTAATCGCAGAAGGAGATTATACCAAAGTCTTTAAATGCAACTGAAGAATGTATCTAAATTGGGATGGAAGCGGCTGCATATATGCTTGGCAGTAAGTCGCATTGCACTCAATAGGGCTTACACCCAAGCAAGCAAGCGGATCTCAGCTTTGCCTCCTGAGAGTGAAGCCTGAACTTATTCTCATTCACATCGTTGAGACTTGAAAAGGTTCATCTGGAAGTGGAAGATGTCTAAGAGAGCCAGGCAGGCGCAAGTCCCATCATCGTAGCCTCAACCTAAAAGCATTTAATTGGACACGAACCTCACCAATTTCAGCAAAACATTCCTCCAAGTAAGCGTGCTTAGGATCGCAGCCCAAACACCAAAGAAGAAGAGCCAAGATTAAAATACTGAGCGATTAGGTGAAACCCACCAAAGGCCTTCAGTCAATCAGACACAGAAATTCAGCCCATTTCCTTTGGAGATCTTACTTTTAGGTCAAGCCTGATCTCACCCCGGGTCGTATTTCTGGGGAGGAGAAGGCTGTGTTGCTTTAGCGAAGCTTTCGAGCTCTTAAATGCGGCTGGAGAGCCACTTTTGCCAACCAGGCGCCCGCCAGAAGTTTTGGACTATAAAGCATCCGGAGAGCTCCAGGAAGGCTGCTTTGGGGGCTCCCTGTTGTAGCTCATCGATCACATCTGTCTCTCCCCCTGGGTGGGGGAGGCGAGGCAAGCACCCAAGGCGAACCCCCAGGAGAGGGGCGAGCAGAGGGGGATGCGGGAGAGCGGGGAGACGGGGAAAGCCCCGGGGCCCAAAGGAGGGCACTGCCAGGCTCTCCAGAAACTCCCAGCGCAAGGAAGGGAGCAGCGTCGTCATGGCCTTTGGGCTAAATCTTTGCTTGTTTCAGACGGTACCTTGCGAGTGATCTTGCATCCTCCCTCTAGTGGTTGTCTTGCGCAATTACCCGCCTTTCCTCCTCGCGCAGCAAATCTCTTTTTCCCTTATTTTTTCCGGAGGTCCGACCTAGCAGGTGAAGAGCGCCATCTAGAGGCCACGGGCCCGCAGGGAGCAACGGGCTGCTGCGTGAAACTTGACCGGCAGATTGCTTTAGACGCCTGTTGAAAACCGTTTTGCTTCTGTCAGCCTATCCAGACGCACGATGGAGTTAGTCCCGGAGTGTAACCCGAGGGTCTGCCTAGCATATTGGAGTCAGAGTGGCGTGGTGTTTACAGCGTTGGAACAGGAGATGGTCAGTGCTGCCCTCGGCCAAACACTATAAAAAGGTAAAGGGACCCCTGACCATTAGGTCCAGTCGTGGCTGACTCTGGGGTTGCGGCGCTCATCTCGCTTTATTGGCCGAGGGAGCCGGCGTACAGCTTCCAGATCATGTGGCCAGCATGACTAAGCCGCTTCTGGTGAACCAGAGCAGCACATGGAAATGCCGTTTACCTTCCCGCCGAAGCAGTACCTATTTATCTACTTGCATTTTGATGTGCTTTTGAACTGCTAGGTTGGCAGGAGCAGGGACCGAGCAATGGGAGCTCACCCCGTTGCGGGGATTCAAACCGCCGACCTTTTGATTGGCAAGCCCTAGGCTCTGTGGTTTAACCCACAGCACCACCCGCGCCCCGGTTAAACACTATATTCATGCGTAAACCAGGGGTGAAACGAGGCTTTATTTCACATGGGCCAAAGACTCAGTTTGGCACCCTCCCACACGCAGGGGGAACCTCTGGAGGCTTCACCCAGGACAAAAAACCTGGCTAGCCCCCCCCAACTACCTTACAAGGTTGTTGTGAGTCCTTGTCTCTTCTTGCTTTTGACTTGCTTCCTACTCCTTCATCCTTAGGTATGTGAGCTACATATTTTATTATTAATAGAGATGCAGAAACAAAGTAGGACATTCCAGAGTTTTCACAAAGTTTCCAAGCAATTATTTCACAGGACAGTTATCGAAGCAGAAAAGTTAACTTAATTTCTCTAATTTTTAACCTACTGCATATAAAAATGATACAAACTGACGAAAAACAGTATAGCATATTGGGGTTCACTGCTTCTGCAATACTTCATTAAATGTGTTTCAACCCTGTTTTTCTTCTCAAGTATGTTAGGTTTGCCATGAGAGTGTAGTAGTCCCATAAATATCCAACCAGTCCTTCATAGTATGCTGATTCCATTCTTTTTGCATAAAGTATTGCTGTCCATGGGATGTGGGTGGCACTGTGGTCTAAACCACTGAGCCTAGGGCTTGCCAATCGGAAGGTCAGCGGTTCGAATCCCCACGACGGAGTGAGCTCCCATTGTTCGCTCCCTGCTCCTGCCAACCTAGCTGTTTGAAAGCACGTCAAAGTGCAAGTAGATAAATAGGTACCACTCCGGTGGGAAGGTAAATGGTGCTTCCGTGTGCTGCTCTGGTTTCGCCAGAAGCGGCTTAAGTCATGCTGGCCACATGACCTGGAAAAACTGTCTGCAGACAAACGTCAGCTTCCTCAGCCAGTAGAGCGAGATGAGCACAGCAACCCCAGAGTTGTTCGTGACTGGACTTAACTGTCAGGGGCCCTTTATCTTTACCTTTTATTGCTGTCCACACCCTAATCGCCTACCAGCAAGAGACTTCAGGAGTTCCAGGGTTGGTTTCCTCGAACACAAGGTCAATAGAGACTGCGGTGTCTTAAGGATAAATGGTTTTATTTACACATATATACAACCTGAACATAGGGTGGAGGAGCCCCAGCCGATCTTGTTTCCCTATTAACTTTCCTGGGAACCCCCAACCACAGCCAACCCCAACGATGAACACATGTACAAACTGACACACAACCAAGTTACAAAAACATGTAGAATTTCAAGCACTTCATGCACCCCACCCCATGGATCTACTCCTGAATAGACATGCATAGAATTATGTTGTGAGGCCATTTTATGCAGACCCTGATGGTCCTATGAAGTTTTACTCACAGTGTGGGAAGATGCTCATAGTAAGGAAAAGAAAACAAAGTTTTCAGATCATAAGATAAAGATAGTCCAAGTAGTTTTAATTGCTTTGTAGGATTAGGGTCAAAGTTCCAGCAATGTTGTTCAGATACTCCTAGAAAACCCAAAAGAGGAATAGGATGTAGATATGCACTCCCTTGTTTGCCATCAACATCTGGTAACCAAAGGTGCATTTGATTATCTGTATGGAACATTAATACATAGATGATTCATGTTTGATGCTTGTGTCTGGAAGTCATTCCAAGTCTGAGTGCATTTCACTGAAAGTACTATTTATTTTCCACAGAAATTAGCTTGCAAATAAGCATTTCAGAAACACTTGGTAGATATTGTTACTTGCATCTTATGTTTATATAAGGAAAACAGAAACTCAAATAGGAACTGAGAACTGTTGTACCAGTGTTGGATTGCGTCTCATTAGTACTGTACTTTTTGCATCTGCTGATTCTGGCTAATGTTTTTGTTTGTGAGTTTGTAACTCAGCCACATTCCTGTACATAGCTGTCAACTTACAGATTTGAAAATAAGGGACCATCAGCCTTGAAAATAAGGGATCAGCAGCCAAAATAAGGGATTTTAGTCAACCAGCTGAAATACGAAGTTAAAAGAGACCAGATAATTTTGGAGAGCAGCACTGGTTTTTAGCCCTTCATTTCCAGAGGTTGCTGCTCAAGACACCAGCTGATGAAACACTGCAATTAAATAACTACAAGCAGCAACCACTTATCGCGCAAAACGAAGTCCAAGCTACAAAGATGCTGCTGCAGTTCTGTATCTTTTCTCTCATGCTCCATCTGCAGCTCTCAGTTCCATCAAGCGGGGCGGGAGGAAGGGGGGGGGAAATAGCACCCGAAGTAAACCCGCAGATCAGACCATCTATGCTAGTCTACCACTACAAATCTATGGGAGAAGTGCTTGCAGTCCTTCCTCCGCTTTCCCCCTCTATGGTTAGCCCTTGGAACACCTGCCCATTCCTCTTCCTCCGCCTCCGCCTCCTCCTCTTCCTCCTCACTCTGAACTGCTTTCTCTATGGTTGCCCTCACTCTCCTCTCAAGGCTCCTCAGCAATTCATAGGGCGCGCCAGGCTGCCCATCTCATCTGGGTCCTTCAGCAGCGCAGCCGCAGCACAGCCTAGCGGGAGTGGCGGCGACAGGAAGAGGGGAGGCCCCAGGCAGAGACACTCAGTTCGGCGGCCGTGAGGAGGATGGCGGCGGAAGGGCCCGAGGCTCCCGCCAGTCCTGGCGGGGAGGGGCTCCCGGGGACCGAGGAAGTGAGAGGAACCCAGATGGGGGCGGGCCGGGCAAGCAACACAGTTGGAGCCTCCCTCCTCCCTGGCTGGCAGGGAGGGAGGGAGGGAGAGGAGCTGCTTCCTTTGAAACCCGGGAAATTTAAGGGACATCATCAATAAGGGACAGCAGCGGGACACGGTGCTGGGATAAGGGAGTTTCCCGCCAAATAAGGGACGGTTGACAGCTATGTTCCTGTACCCTCAAGAGCTGTCACCAGCATGCACAAGAAAGGGGTGGCAGATCCTGGTATGATCTAGCAGACTGCACTACTTCTGAATGTAATGCTGGGGTGCCAGGTGTTACTGCCTCCCCAACTCTCCCTGCAAGGAAAAAAGGGAGTATCAGGGAAGAAGGTTCAGTTTGCTTATTGCTGTGCTTGTTTTCTTCTTGCAGAGAGCTCTTTTTCCATAGGGAAATATTTAAAAAGTGTGCCTATGGACTGAACTTTGATTTTAACTTTAGCTCTAAGAGTTCTGACACTTGCTTTGATCCAAGCTCTTGATGATGATGTCAACAACCACTTTCATTTATTGCAACTTAGGTCTGTGCGGTGTGAATCAATCTACCACAGGGATGGAATTCTAACTCAAGGTGGTGATATATGAGGCACCAAAGACATTACAACTATCCAAGGCACCTCAGATGCCACAGGACTCAGGTTCAAATCCCCACTAGGCTATGAAGCTGAGTGAGCAATATGGGACCAGTCGTTCTCTCTCAGCCTAGCCTAGCCCACCCTCACAGGATTATTGTGAGGGTTAAATGGGCAGGGCAGGAACCATGTGCAATGCCAGGCCTATTTTTCAAGAAAAAGAGGTGCTGCCGGAACCCTTGTGCTCTTATAATGGGCAATGGTGCCCACCTGAGAGGTGCTGTAACTAAGTTCCAGTGAGTTCTGGCTGAAAAAAACTCCTGTGCAAATGTCTTTTGCTTCCTGGAGGATAAATGAATGTATTAATTCTGGAGCATTCTGAACCCTGCTGTAGTAAAGGCGTTAAATTGTATAGATATATAAAACAGAAAAGTAGACAAAGTTAATTTTGTAAATACTTCAATTGTGCTCTATTAACACAGAAACCTCTCAATAAGAACTAGATGGCCTTCACAATAAATAGGTAGGCTAGGCGACCAGTTTTCCTAATAGTAGTAGTAGTAGTAGTAATTTGTTTATTTATTAAATTTATATGCCACCCTAAACCCACAGGTCTCAGGGCGGTTCACAGGATAAAATCACAAAATAAAATCACAAAATGCATAATAAAAACCAACCAACCAAGAACAACTCAATCATGCCCCCCTGCAAATAATCAGAGGGAAAACAGAATTTAAAACACACATACACAATATTTGTAATGAAACATATAAAAATAAGCACCCATCAGGTATCGTCAAGGAGTCTTTGAAAAGGTAAATTTAACTGTTTTTTCAAATCCAAAGATTTTAGCCATTGCTCCCCCCCCCCGCCGCACAATTTAACCATTCATAGAAGTTCTTTGATCCAATCTGTTAACACCACGACATGCCACCACCAGTCGTTGTTTTGCTGGGCGGCGCGGCAATCCACGACCAAGCTGAGCCGCGACCAGGACCTTCGCTTCCTTCTGGACCCCGGGAGCCACGCGCCACACCGCCCGCCCTGCCTGCCTGCTCCCTCCTGAAAGCGGGAGCAGAGAGCGCTAACTAAGCTCGCGCACGCGCGCTAAAGCTCAGACCTCCGGAGGATGCGCATCGAACGCTGGGGTTGTTCGTGCGCGAGCGCGTAAGGACGTCTTGCTTTCGTCACGCCGGCGCCCCGCCGCCGCCTCCTGTTTTCCTTTCCGGCGGCCATCTTCGTCCTTTTCCGCGTGCGTGCGTCAGGATCCGCGCTTTCCCGGCCGCAGCCCTTCAGCTCCTCGCCCTGCCCAGGTCGGGCCGCTTCCTTCTGAGAAGGTACCAAGGAGGGGGCACCTGAGGGAGGTGGGGGAAGGGAGATGGACGGGCCTGGAGGTGGGAGCAGCGGCCCCTGGTGCGCCTGGAAGGAGCCCTCTGAGGCCTTCGAGCCGGGGAGAAGCCGCGGGCCCTGGGCTCTGCGTGCGCCCGTCTCTCTCCAGGCCTCCGGGGGGGGGGTGGTGGTGTCTTGGGTCCCCTTTCGGCCTAGCGGCTCCTCTGGCTTGAAGGCCATTCCTCGCGGTGGCGCAGGCTGCCTGCCTCACCTCAGAAAGTTCCTCACGGCCCGAGCTCGGCCGAGGGTGAGGCGAGGCCTCTCTTCCCTCGCCTGGGCCCAAGAGGGTGAGGAGGCTTCGGGGGCGCCGCCCGCCACGAGAACCGGGCTCATCGGGCCCTCTCCGCCCTCTCCAGCCTCTTTGCTTGGGTGTCGTCCGCCTGATCGCCTCACGTCTCTTCTTCTTCCCTTAGATGAAAGAAACTATCATGAATCAAGAAAAACTAGCTAAGCTGCAAGCCCAAGTGCGCATCGGTGGGAAGGTAAGGTGGCCTGTTTCATCTTCCCTGCCTCTCCAAAATTCGTGTTTCCTTTCACCTTGGCTGCAGCTGCTGCATTTTACAGTACTTGTACAGGCCTTTTTATTATTGTCTAGCAACGCTGCATTTATGTTTTTACAGTTTTTCTGTACCCTGTATTTTGAAGAAGACAATTAGGATTTTGTTGTTTGGAGGGGAAGAGGAGGTTATACCTGAATTTAGGCATATGCAATATATTGTTGCATCCCACCCCAGTCTCCTAGAGATTTCAGGGGTTCCAGGCACTTGCTGAGGGTCTGTGTTTCCTTTTGGAACTGGGGCGCATAGCGGAGACTGGCATCTTTATGATATATGTTTTTTTTAACACATGTGTACAGACTGACCCTATGATGAAGAGGTTAACAGCATCAGCAACCCAAAGCAGTCATGTTTCTCCCATAGCTGCACCTTGGAGTTAAAACAGTCATCAGACATTGCTCTCTGACTCTCTCTCTAGCTAGCTGCTTTTTCCTGTAGGTCACATCTCTGCAAACTCTCAACTCAAGCTTTGCCCTTCTAACCATCTGAGTTGACAGTGGGGGCCCCACCCATTTTGTTGTCTCACACTGAGCCCCATTTCCTTTGTTCTCTTAGTGACACATCACTCAGGCACTTGCCTCAGCACAGGAAGCTAACCTGGTTTATATTTCAACACTTGTTGGATCTAGGGTTTAGAGAAGGATCTCACATACAGGAACTCAGCTACTTCCCTCCATCCCAAACTCATAATGCTGTTGATTAATTAATGTAGAGTAATGGTTAGCATGCAGGACTTGAGCCAGAGAGACATGTATTAAATTTTTACACAGCTGTGAAGCTCACTGGGTGCATCTGGGCCACTTACCATCCGTTAGTCTAAACTGTATTGAAGGATGCTTGTAAGGATAACAAAAAGAGATGGAAGAAGCTGTTTTCCCTAGGGAGGGTGGTAATAAGAAATAACAAAATAACTAGTGCTTAAATGTTTATTAGTTAGCTGACTTTAAACATAATAGCTCTTCTAATGTACACTTTTCACAATATTATTAATGCCTGAATGAGTACAAAGAATGTAACTGTGTTCAAATCTCAATGTTGATAGTTTGGTAAAAGGCTGGCCGATGAAAATGCTTTTACTCATGGTGTAGGGTTGCTGTAGGATTTTGTGTAACAGCAAAATTTCCTGTAATTTACAAAGCTGCAGTATGAAACACATGGCTTGAGAGTGAACTCAGACTTGGCTTTCGAGGAAACATGCTTAGGATTCTGCTGTAAAGGTTTAAACTACCTAATGTATATGCAGCCACCAGTTTTTTACCTAATACTTTTGTCAGCTTTTATTATGTACAACTTGCATCAGAAACCTATCTTTAATCAAGGTGGAGCCAGTGGAATTTCAGGTCCGAACATAAGTGCCTTACTGCTGGAACCTATAATTTTCATTATGCTAACTACTTTAAGGTGTCTGTCAATGTAATTGAAGTAAAACAAGCTTAGCCTTTAAAATATAGTACAAGTAATTACTGTTGTGAGGCTTAAAAATGCATCAACCTACAGATCTTGTTGGTTTTGTTCTATTTAAAGTAATTTCTATTTTCTTATGCTTGCACTAACATTAACATTTCCAAATTTTTTATTAGTTATAGCAAAGCCATAGTAGTTGAACTGCTAATAATTACTATTTTGTTCTTAACAGTTAACCTGTATTTTTTTAGCTAGTAAACACTACAACCTGTCCTGGCAAATATTTATGGGCAATATAACTTTACCTCAGATGTAACTTCTTGAAAATTTTCCTTAAAGTTCCTGAAGATGACTTGTGCTGACATTTGTCTCTTTATCTTCTAATTCTGGACTGTGGTATACGAGATGCATTCTATTGTTAGTAAACAAACAAACCTATAGTGTATGGCAACAGTTATCCTTAATTCTTTTTTTCTCTAGAGAATGTTTGTGTTCCCCCTCCAGCCAGACATCTGCTCAGATAAATTATTCAAATTAAAGTAAATGACCAAAAATGAAAAACAAAACAAAACTCTAATCTTAATTTGGTGTTGCAGCAAAATCTGTAGAAACAATTCCCTGCTATCCCAAGAAAATTTTTTTAAGCTATCTGCCTAGATATACTTGTGCTGCTCGTTTGTGGGATGTTGCTTGCTTGAGAAAACAGTAAGTGACTCTTGAGTGTTTGAAAGCTACTCTGCCTGCTTTCTGGGGGTAGATTCTTGCTTGCCAGAGGCCACCAGACAAATATCTACTTCAGGCCTTGCTTTCATAATTCCTGCGAACAGAAATTAGTTCGTTAGTGGTCACTCACTTCTCTTTAGTAGCCAGTTTGGTATTGTTACCTAGCTTCTGAAATAGACATTGTTATTAAGTTACAGCCAGGAATAGAATAGAGTTGCATGCCATTTTGCTACTTGGAATTCGTACATTTTGAGAGGACTTAACATTTAGTCTCCTTACTCATAGGGTACTGCTCGTAGAAAGAAGAAGGTGGTTCACAGAACAGCAACAGCAGATGACAAGAAGCTTCAGTTTTCATTAAAGAAACTTGGAGTAAATAACATCTCTGGTATTGAAGAGGTAACTACTTTTTTGTTTTTATGGTGCTTTCATAAATTCTTTTTTCTGAGAAGTACTGGTTTTAACTCATTTGAGAATATTATCACTGTAGTTTTCATATTAAAGTTCATTGTGATTGCAAAAGTTTGCTTGCTCAAAAAAAATTGTGTTGCTTTGCAGGTGAACATGTTTACCAACCAGGGCACTGTCATCCACTTCAACAACCCTAAAGTTCAAGCATCTTTAGCAGCTAACACTTTCACAATCACAGGCCATGCTGAGACAAAGCAGCTGACTGAAATGCTGCCTAGCATCTTAAACCAGCTTGGTGCTGACAGTCTGACCAGCTTGAGGAGACTAGCAGAGGCTCTGCCCAAACAACGTGAGTAGAACTTGGAAGACTCACTCGGAGAATTAAAATTCTTGCACCAACATGGGGCTTGCAGTGTTTGTTTGCTTGCTTTATAATGTTCTTTTTGGCTTTGGGTGTCCACAGGAGTGACCTCTCTTAGAGAAGCCACTGAGACAATATCAGCCCATCTAATTTCATTTGATGTGTGTGTGTGCTGTTGTTGCTGGTGGTTGGGACAGCCAGTTGCTTTTCAGAAACAAGACATGATATCAAAGCTGCTTAGTCATAGAGTCATAGCCCTGAATTATACTAAGAAGGATATTATTGGTGTAAAGAAGTGTTTCCCAAATTTGGGTTTTCAGCTGTTTTTGGACTACAACTCCCATCATCCCTAGCTAGCAGGTGGTTAAGGATGCTTGGAGTTGTCATCCAAAACCAGCTGGAGACCCAAGTCTCACAGTGGCCAGCTGAAGCTTATGTTGTCCTTTAGATAACCTTCCCCAGGGGATTGTACCATGGAGAGAGTGGATCCCTCCTCAATTGAAAGGGTTTTATTTTCTAGGATTAGAGGAAATCCCACTTGCTTGGGGTGGGTAGGAAAAAACTGTTTTCTGCCAGTCCCATAGGGAAACACCTGAACAAGTACTGAGAAGCTTAACCATGGCTAAATTGGCTAATTAGTACCTATATGTGCATGTAGCTAGGACAGGTCATGTTTAAGCAAAATATATTTTCAGTTGTTATATTTAGAAACAAATGGTGCATGGGGTACTCTTCATTCTGTGCTTCAAAGAATCTTAGATTGAAATTGCTATTCTTCAAAAACATTTGATTTGTTACTTCCCTGAGTATGAGAATGTGTTCAGAAGCTCCTTCTCTCAAAGGGATGGATATGGGACTTAATGTCTTTTATTGCTTGAAGGAACCTCTTCATGACTGAAGTTTGACTGCTTGTTTCTGCTTTGTCAGACAGCATTTTGGAGTCCTCTGCTTAGGCTGTATTCTAGCAAACAACACACAGTTAAAGTCTGTGGACTACTGTGGAAGGGAGTGGTTGATGAGCACGATATTCTAGAGTGGGTACTTAGGGATAAAGCACATGCAGTAGAAGCCAAGATAATTAGAAATAAGTCATGCTGAGTTCAGTGGAAATTACTCCCAAGTAAGTGGGCACAGGGTTGTAATCAGTTACTGTGTTTTGCTGCAAATTTGGCTAGTTTTGGAAAAGCCTGGCTTAGAAACATCTCATTTGTGTCCATCTGTTTGTGATTACAGCTGTGGATGGAAAAGCACCTCTTGCTACTGGTGAGGAAGATGACGATGAAGTTCCAGGTAAAAACAAGTATTCATTTATTTTCTTACAAAAGTAATGTGTGTGAGGAATGAACAAGGTAATGAAGAGAAAGTGTTGTGGTATTTAGGTAACAATAATAATGAAACAAAATACATCTGTGCAGGAAGAATGGTCACTTCTCTGGTTCATGCTTAAATCTAGCGCTCTAGGTCTTGATGTGTTTGCTTATGTGTTTTCTTTGGTGCTTACCTTAATGGATTTGGGTAGTTGACTTTTTAGTTTCTGGTACCACACTGCATTTCGAGAGCAGAGCAGAGTTCTGGTCATGGAATGGGGTTTCCTTATTTTCTCATTCTCATTGCAGTGTCTGAAAATTAGAGGGTTGGAACTCCTGGATGGTGCATAGGGGCTGTAGTAAAAAGGGGGAAATCACTAAAATTGTATGAGTGGAAGTGCCTTTTCACTCACACAGGACACATTTGACTTCTAGTCATTATGTTCCTGGGATATCTGATGACAGTGAGTTACAATAGAAAAACTGAAATAGGCCTGTCTATGGGGCAATGACTTTTCCAGGTGCTGGCTGTTCAAAAGCAGATCCCAAGAACCTACTTTGTCTTTTAGACCTGATATCTGTCAGGTTGAGGAGGAGGATGGCAAGAACATGGTGGTGGTTTACCTGTTGGAGTACATTTTGGCTAAATACAAAAGCACTGTTCCCTCATGCATAGAGAGGAGTGAGGATGAGTGTGCTAGATCTGTCTCATTCTTGCTGTTCCTGTTGGCCCACATGAGTTGAGGTATAACATCTGAAGTATGTAGGCTCCCTATGTGATTTTAGAGACCTAGAAAAATCAGGTTTAAATCACATAGGGAGTCTACATGCATAGAAAAGATCCTTGCTACATAACTTATGGCTAATGGAGGCTGATTGGGTAGGGGCAGAGCTAGGATCCTCATCTTCGCTCTCTCTCCCTCATCATCTGATAAATTTAAAACACCTGAATAGAGCTTAAGTTTCACTTCTACTTCCTGGATTGCAGAAAATAACTGGAAGGTTACAGATGGGTATAGTTGGGTACTTGTCTAGTGGGCTTTAATGCTTAATGTTCTGTGGTATATAACTTGTTTATACCGGTAATTCAGCAAACTCTGGATTTTAGGATGAAAGACTTGGAAATGGCAGTGCTGATTCTTTGCATGTTAAAAGCCTGACTGTTGTTAACTCTCCTTTTCAGATCTTGTGGAGAACTTTGATGAGGCATCAAAGAACGAAGCAAACTGAACTGTCACTTTGAGTAAAACTTGAACATTACATGGAGCTGCTATTTTATATTGTGACTTTTTATTTGTAACATTTTTTGTACTGATCTTAAGAAGTCTAAGATCTCTAATTGGAAACTCCTTCAAATTGCAGCTCTTTTCAGTTATTGCTAGTGCACGGAGCATTTAATTATTCATGGCTGGGTTGAAAATACACAAAATTGAAAAGTACTACATAAAAATGCTAATAAAGACTAAATGTTTAGGCAAATACTTTTAGTAGTATTTTGTACATAGATAAGATTGTGTTTATTTAAAGTTCTGATGTGAAATTGAACACCTTGGCTTAAACCTAATCAGAAAGTGTTATTAATTTACTGAATAACCATAATATTCCAAGTTCTTCTATCCCCATTCCTGTTTTGCTTTGTATAATTTTCAGTGATGGATATATATGCCAGTATACGTAGTACAAGCAGAGCTCAAAAGTGAAGTATGCTTAATGTCAGAAGGCGGCAAATAAAGGAGAATGGTCCAAATCTAGCCTAGATCAAATACAGGTCACTGGCAGAAACATAACCAGATTGTCAAAGGTAAAAGCATTAATAGTCTGACAGTAGGCTGGCAGATAGTATTCCATTAGTTACAGGCATGAAGACTGGCTTAGAATATAGTTAATTAACACAGGACCCTACCTTTCTGATTTACTTTAGGAACTCTCTTATTCATATGACAAGAGTTCCCTGTTTAACCTGTATAATTTGTCCTTATCAGAAGCAACCAAAATGTTCACAGAGTGCACAAGAAGCTCTGTGTCACAACAAAATAATTCGTTCAGGAGGTTGACTTCTACAGTACACACATGCAGAGAACAATTGTGTAATCTTAGGAAACTTAATTGTGTCACTTTAAAAAACGGGCAACATATTGTTAATTCTGTTAGTGGGAGCCGCATTGCTTCGAGTGTGGAAATAAATAGTAAACTTTATTTGCAGTTTAATGCAAATGTAACTGCCAGTGTCAAATTATATGAACAATTGCCTATTCCATCTCCTCCCCCCCCCTTGTTTAAACCGTAAAGGCAGCACCTGAGTGTCAAGTTTGAGTTAAATGTTATCAACAAGGTAGTAGCTGGAAATGAAGGGTGGGCTAATCTCTGGCCTCTGATGCTGTTGGACTCCAGCTTTCATCAGCCTTGGCCAGTGTAGCCAAGTGACTGCTCTTCTTGCAGCAGATGGCTTGTTAAAACAGAAATGGAGTTAGATTCATTGTGCTTTTTCTGCAAGGTAGAACTGGAATCTGGTTTTGTGAGCCTCTGGAGAATACTCACTGCTCCTTATAGAAAAAAACTTTTAATAATAACTTTTCTCTTGTGTCTGAACTGCAAATGCATACAGTAGGAGCTACTAGTGAGCACCTGTGCCATGCAAGTTAGGTTCCTGTACCTTAGAAATTGATCTTGATTTTTTTTCAGCAGAACAAATAAGTTACTGTGGACTAGTTAGCCAGGCTGTGGCACCCTGATGCTAAAACCCCTTTATCAGATGGAGTACGGACATTTTGTTGTTTATTCAGCTCCCTTCATTTGAAAGCAATTTACACAAAAGTTGGTATCCAGTTGTGTATAATAGGTAAGGGAGCTTTTTTTGGGGGGGGGGGGTGTCAATTTTCTCCAGATCCCTAAATCTGCCTCAGTGGATCTCCTAACTTTGGCAACAGATCTAGGCCCAGATCTAGGCCCTGAGAGCTCTGGGTATAGGGCGGTATATAAATTCAATTAATAATCATAATAATAGGTAGTGATATATCAAAATTGCATCTCAACTCTGTTCTGATGGACTTGCACCATTAGATACCAGCCTATGATCCTATCTGTATATTGTCTTAAATAACAGTCATGCAGGGATAAATTGAATGACTTGCATACACCAAAAGCATGAACACATGAAGAATATCCCATGGAAAAGCAGTACATGTCAATTATCTTCAACAAGCAAGAGCACATTAAAATGTAAATGAAAAGGTGAAAATGATATAACTGCCAGTTAAGTAATATTCTACAAAACCCACCCTGCTGATATTGGCCATGGTTATGCCCAGTATTAAGTGATTAGTCTGCCTGAGCTGTTTGCTGTCTAGTTCTTCTCAAACCCATACTCCTTGCTCAAGGAGAGAAACAAGCTGTTGCAGCCAAAGCAGTAGTTTTATTTTCCTCCAAACAAGCCATGAGTTGAAGCTATGGTTTATTCTGACCTCTGCATCATGGCTGGTTGGGGAAAACCAGCATGAGCACAGATTATTCAGACATAAGCCTAAACTGCCCCAGGATTTGTTTCCTACTGGAATAAACAAAGAACCCAGTGGGTGGTTCAGTTTCAAAGGAATTAGATGTGCATGTTTAAGTGCACTCATATTTCTTCCTTAAAAATAAATTCAGTACTGACTGAGAGCTCCCAAGAACAGCCAGTTACGGCAGGGCTTGCATTTGCCACCAAATGCACTGAATGCAAGCCCTGCTTGCAAAGGAACAATTCAGAGTAAACTCTTAAGGGGATCCTTTGCAGTTGCAGCTTTACCTGCCTCACAGTTTAAGTCAGATGTAGAGGCAGGAGGATATGATGTGGGGGGAAGAATGGCCATATAGGCCAAATTATGACCCTAGGGGTGGTCTCATCTGAACTTTAAGCTATATAAAACATGCATGGGACACCCCCAGCCTAATGTTGCATAAAATGCAACCATTGACAGTTACAGAGGAAAAACCGTGTGTGTTTTTCATTTAGCATGCTCAAGAAGAAATCAAGGTAAACAATTTCATTTGAAAACAGTTTATTTGCACTGTATGAAGAACTTGCAACTCTCAAAATAGGTAATAACACCTAAGACACAACTTTACAAGAACAAAACAATAGTTTAGCTGAGCAGCTTGAGCAAAAACTTGGCAGACACATCCTAATACATAGTGCATCTAAGACATCATTTATAGAGGGGTACACTTGCATAGGTCCATGGGGGGGGGGGATGGAGGAATTTAAATAGTCTGCTTTGGCTAATCAGATTTTTGAGAACAGGGAACCTATTGCATGTTCAGTATTGCAAAATTACCCCTCAGAGAAAAATGTTTATTTTCATTACTGGAAACATGCATTTTAAACAGATGCTAAATGCTTTTAACTTTATAATAAAACATTGTTACTTCTACAGGTTTTTTTTGTTTTTGTTCTTTAACTGAAAAATAATGGTTCCGTGTAATATGCGATAGAGATACGGCAAACATGGTAGCAGGCTCGTTTTCATCAGTTGTAACCACAAAAGGATGCCCTGTTCACAATCTGCCTTATACTAAGTCTGAAACACTTTTACTTGGAAATAAATATTTGTTTTAATTATTATGCTAGCTCTTAGGCTTTGAGCACATTGCGCTACCTAACTTTCGTTTAAATACATTTACAGTTCACTCTTACACATTTCAACCTTATTTAGGCAAGCGTAGGAGTGGAAAATAGTCCCATTGCTGTTTCAGACAGCTTTTAGGTACACTGGGTGAAATGGGAAGGGTTTATTTACATTTATACAGCATGTCATGGTAATCTGTGCAAAATTCTCAGTAATCACAAGTTCACAGTATTGACCATTTGAACGTCTTGGCTCTTTGGGTATGACAAAGTCCTAATGCAAGACAAGTACTATTTACTTGTCTACATTTTGAGTATAAGCCTTGACCTGTAGCAGAGGATCATGTCAAAGTTTGTGGTTCTCAGCCTTTCAGAAAGGCTGTTAAAAGGTTTATCTTGTTTGTGTGAAGGTACCAGACTACATTCTCCACTCATAGTTTTAAGATCTGCCCTATATGCTCAGAAAACACAGGTGTTTCATGGAATCTAACCATTTCAGAATTAAAGGGACATGATTCAAACCTCTCTCATGTCAAAAAAATATTGGTTCATAGAAACACAGCATATTGGAGAAAAGTACTGAAACACATTTCTCGCTATTGGCTGATATTTATTTTTAAAATAAAATAAAAAAACAAAACATCCAAACAGGAAATTTACTCACTTATATTCTGAAGTATAACCCCGAAAGAACTTCACTACTTACAGAACAACTTTCGGCTCCAAGTAAACTAGCTAATTGGGGGATTTATTTTCAGATGACTTGGGTGGCAAAGTCAGAAATACAGAGGTAGAGCAGCCTTGTATTTTAAGCATGAGCCAGCACAGAAAAGAAGCAGGATACAAATGGGATGAAACTCTCGACCCCCCTCTGCCATTCACCAGCAAACAAGTAACGTATATTGAAGTCCAGTTACATCTGTGGGTTGATATACAAGCTGACTGTAGAGTACAATCAGGGAGAAAGCCTTTCTACCCTCACCTAAGAGTACCTAGCCAGTTCTCAACTGCAAATTTTAATACATATGCTGTATTCCCTGCACCAGCTTGACTCATTTCAGTAGCATATGCACTAATGTGCTCCAAGTAGGCTTTTATGAGGAATAAGGAGGTATGTTATTTTATACGATGTTAAATTCTCTCCAATTCCTTTGTCAAACAGAATATTCAATATTGCATGAAATATTTGCAAGTAGGGTAGATGGTGTTTGACAAACGTCAGCCAAATACATGAAACTGAATCATGTTAAAATCTTACCAATGAGAGAAGTGTTGCCTGAGCAAAGCCTCAGAAAGTTTTCCTGAATCCAAATGTCAAGCACTCTTGCCCAAAAATGTGGCTGAGGAAGTTTCTTACACAACAGTCCCCATCATGTGATTTTGTACACTGTCGTCTTCTGGTATGATAATGCAGCACTGCTGCAAGGGAAAGGCTTGCTGGTGGCAGGCCATGCTCAACACTGCAGCTCTGGTGCTGCTAACTTTTCCATCTGCACAACCAATAACTGCTTAAAACTTGCAGGCCAACAGACACTGCCAAAATCCCTGGTTTGGGTGGCAAACTAGGACTGCCTAAAGTAATGAGAGTCTCCCCCACCTGCTGTCCTCCAACAATGGTGGGATCACGGTGCTGATTTTTTAAAAAATCAAGTCTTTTTCATGTTGATCAGTCCTAAAACCCAGTTTTTCTTCACATACAAAGTCTTGTCTCATGACGAAAATGTCATTATTCTTTGATGTTTTGAAGGAGTGTTAATAAGTGTGACTCAATAACCTGTTGAACTGAATCAGGGGAAAAAAAAACATGATTAGTGTTCAGCTCTTAAGTGGTGATCTATTTTGGAGCTGTAAATAGGAGAGCTGAAAAAGTGGAAATTGCATAGAGTTTGTAGTAATCCAGAATAGTAATCCGTGTGTGTGTGTGTATGTATGAATATGTAAAATTCAAGTTACAGGCCACGTTACAGGGAACCAGGCAGAGGGCCTTCTCGGTAGTGGCGCCCTCCCACCAGGTGTCAAAGAGAACTACCAGACTTTTAGAAGACCTCTGAAGGCAGCCCTGTTTAGGGAAGCTTTTAATGTTTGATGTATTACAGTATTTTAATTTTTTTTGGAAGCCGCCCAGAGTGGCTGGGGAAGCCCAGCCAGATGGGCGGGGTATAAATAATAAATTATTAATTATTATTATTATTATTATTATTATTATTATTATTATTATTATTATTATAAAATGCTTTTGGCCCCATTCACTTTTGGTATATCTGATCACTGCCAAAAGCAGCAGATTAAGGAAAGGCAAAAACTTCCATTGGAATGTGGCCTGCAGAACGTTGACCACATTTCAGTCTGGCCCCTCTGGTTCTTGTTGCTGTTCTGGCATGACCAAGAAGTGGAACTTGGCCCCTTCATACATAAATAGGGGCAAGCTCATTTGTTAGTCCTATCCTGCCCCCACCAAGTTCTAGGTAACAAAAGAAGCAGCTATCAATCTACAGCATAAAGGACAACAGTGAGATGATCAAGGGGTGGGGGAAGGGAATGCAATGCATGCACAGCACTAGGCTGTCTTTCCCCATATCTGCATAAACCACCACTGCTGTAAATGGTGATAAAGAAGGCCTCTCCAGAAGCAACGGTAAAAGCCTGTGCATTTTATGAACCACCAACAGGTAAAGCGGCTGATACAAAAAAAAGCACCAGCCCTTAAAGTAAATCCTAAAGTGCTTGAATACTCACCACTACGATGGCCCAGGGCTACAGCCAGATCCATGGAATTATATCCGGAGTCTGTCTCTATAGTAGGATCAGCACCGTGCTCTAGTTTAAACAACAGGAAACAAATCATTGCTTTGCTAACATCCTGCAGTTCTTACAGCCCTTACTGGCTAATTACTGCCTTCATAATACTTACCTAAGAGTATTTTGACACATTTTACATGGTTCCCATGCACAGCATAGAGCAAAGGTGTGCCTCCATTCTGAAAAATAAATGAAAAGAAACAATAATAATATCAGAATTCATTTGCACAGTTCAGTGACCCAAACAAGCTGTATATGAACAGGGGTCCATATATTCTGGCTTCTTTTAATACCCAAAAGTTAGTAATGTGAATAGTAGCTCCCGTAAAGGGCTTACCCAGTCATACTCATTTACATCAACTCCACAGTCGAGCAACATCTTGACAATGTCTGTGTATCCTTTACTGCAGGCCAGTGATAGTGCACTCTCTCGTCCTTTTCCGAGGATCTGTGGGTCTGCACCCTGACATAAAAAGCAGTGGTTTAAAATGTGTTATGGGTTAGATTAACAAAAACCCTGATGAGTAGAACCCCATGTGTCCAATTATATACTGTCCAGATTCTAGGTACTGAAATCACCCTGGACTCAGCTCAGCCATTTACTTCTTTACATGGAGAAGAGGAGATTCCAAAAGTTCCATGGACAATTTGTTCAAATGACCAACTGCCTACACTTCTTTTTTCCTTATGTACAGCCTAAGCATGATTTGTTGCGGCTCAAACTACTGCTTATTTTCTCTGTACCTGGTAAACAGTTCCATTGCTTATGGACTTGTTCATTCACGCCCTTTGGAAAGACTGTTACAGTGCCCATGGGCAGGGGCGTAGCTCGCTGCTCTGGCACCCGGAGTGGCAGGGGCGCAGGGGGTCGGCACGGCGCGGTATGCACCCCCTTCCCACGCCCCTGCTCATGGGGTATCAGAACCTAGGATTTGTAGAGGTAGAACAGTTAGCAACATATGTTCAGCCAGGAATTGTAAGTGGAAGAAATGGGTATCATCCTCAGTGGCTAGATAAGAATAAAAAATTAGCCCTCAGATTGATTTTTCTTCAGACTTCGTGCATAAATCATGCATTGGTGTTTCTCCTCTGAATCTTTTGTAACATGGCTAAAACATGGTGTTGACCAGGTCTAGACAGAAAATTACAACCTGGGATTTAAAGGATAGTGTAGCATTGTTACCATCTATGTAAGGCTTCACAAGAGGACTTCAGACAACCTTCAGAGGCTACAAGCGTTGTTCTTGATGGATTTAGAGCACCACAATTGTTGACTATCACTACAAATGCATGGGGGGGAGGGGGAACATATTTTCACTCACATTTTGAAGCAGAAATTCTACCACTGCTATCTGCCCATGAGCTGCAGCCCACATCAGAGGGGTAAAGCCTTCTTCGTCCGTATGGTTGATTACATTTTCTATTTAACAAAACATACAGATCAACCATCTCACTCCTGTTGTCTCCATGCGATGCTGGAATAAAGTTATTATGAATATTGGGGGGGATTGGGTCTCAACTCACTATGCTGGGATTAAGAGGGATGCAGAAAAGCAGTGAATACTGCCCTCTGATCCTTTTCAAAGGTCATTTTCAAGTGAGAGACACCCTTTCCCAATCTTTTGAGTCTTGCAGGGGAGTGGAATTGGTTGCAAACAAAAATAACAGCTGACTACTAAGCCAAGACACAATTTGTGGATCCCTGCTATGGTGGAAATGCAAAGTAGGCAATGCCATGGAGTGAATACTGTCAGAAGTGGGTGAGAAGGAAGAAATGAGTCAGCTTCACTCACTTTTGGAAGCAAATTCTGGATGCCATAGACCCTAAAAATGAAGACAAGGCTTGCTACTATAAGGGGCCAGGGTAAACACCTCCTACTATCTGAAATATGCACTTTGCCTTGTTACGTAATTCAACGTTAGCCTGTTTGGCCAATGAGCAATAAACGTTGCATAATTCAAAGAACAAATCTCACAGGATAGCTTGGATAAGAGTTATAACCAGAGCATCACAGCACTAAAAAAACCAGGTTTGCACTATGATTCTTTTCTTAAAGAAGAGTGACTAGAAAACATAAAACACACACACACACACACATATATATAGAGAGAGATATTCTGGTGCTGATATATAAGTTTTGACCTCATGATCTATGAGGCAAAAAACATTTCAGAACCATTTCCACAGTAAATTCAGAACAGAAATGTATGAAATAAAGCACAAATGTGAATAGGGCCAGTTGCAGGACCCATCCCAACCTAGCAGCTGATCATTTTTTGGCAGAAAAAAAGACCAAAATAAATTCTCACCTTGCTCTATGCGTGTAGCTAAATACAGCATTTCCCCTTGAGCTGCCAGCTGGTGAACGGAAAGAGCTGCAAAAACAGCAGAAATATATCAACTTCTGTGGTGCAATACTGCCATGATTTAGGACTACAATACTGACTGCATGTTGTTAGAGAAAAGTACCACAGAGAGGATGATCACATAGCTGACCCAACCAAGCAGCCTGCTACTATTTCTGGCACAGAAAGTTACTTTACAATTAATTTACCTTCACAGTCATCCAATAAGGAGGATTGTGTGTAGACCCTGATACCAAAAGAGGCAAGAATGTGGGACCGGGGTTAGAAAAAGCAGCTTGCTGAAAATTTCAGCTTTCAATGAGATAGACACAGCCCCTATGGCTACAATGAGAAGTCTTGAAAGTATATGAGCAATGCCTTACTTGGAATTTCAGAAGTGTACATGAATAAAATTTTCATTGGGTGAGGATAAGGCTTACATGTCTTTTCCCCCAACATGATTAGCATGAAAAATAATGCAGGTTTGCTCAATGTACAAATGATGAACTGGTTTACAATTTCTTGACGTTCATTAGGCAACAGAATATCAAAGACATTATGTGTGGTGCCTTTTGCCTATCTATTCCAGCATACTAACATGCCTAGCCCTTTTCTATTTTGAAAGAAAGCTTGGCATCCCAGAATGACAAAGTCACTGTTTTCAGTTAAAGAGATCTTACCCCTAATCAATTTAGAGATAAATAAATGACTGGGTGACTGGCTAAGTGAATGCAAATACCAGTTTCTTGTAGTACTGTAATCCCAATGGAGGATCCCAAAATGAAAACTTAAATTTACCATTCCACGAAGAATCACTTACAGTTTACAAGCAAAGGAGTTGTAGAAACTTCATTTCCCCTGTGCTTGTTAGTTAATGTGGTTGACTGCTTTATGGGAGAAAAGTGCTTCGTAGTTGATGGGGTGTAGACATGTCTTACTTGAATTCCAGGAGAAGGAGAAGTATGGATATTGCACTCAGCTACATGAGGAAAGCAAGAAAAAAGTAGTGTTCAGAATAGCTTCTTCAAATTTACTTTATTTATAAAAGGATTTATATATCACTATATCATAGAAAATCAAAGTGGTGTACAATAATATTTATATATAATAATATCAACATAAAATCAGAGGTCATCAACTAATCATTATGGGAAAATGTATTCTTATTAATTGCTGTCATAAGCCTGGTGGCATAGAAAAGTTCTCAGCAGTCAGTTAAAGGCTGATACAGAAGATGCTTGCTGAACAAGAAAAATGTTAGATATTCATATGTGCATATGCATTCTTTTGCCAATATAGCATTTTCCTGTTTATCCATCTATCCAACAGTAACAGTTAAAGCTAAAGATAAGTTTTAAATCACAACCTTTAAATAATACAGATGCCACTTCAAGGTCAGAGTTCACTTGATCCTGAATGTTTTTGCTGTCTTCTTCATTCAATGATTTGACAAACCGAGAACACACATTCATATCAAACCTATTGGGCAAAATGAATTTCATTCCCATGGCGACACTCTGAGCTGGTCCTTCTTCAACACTGGAATCGAGGTGAGGCTCCACTTTAATATCTGGCATGTGAGACAGGCTATAGCTGCCAGAACAGTCTTCCACAATTAACTGGGCTCCAACATCTAGATTTGTAGATGATTCCATCATTCAAATCTCAGTTATATGATGTGTTTTCTTATGGCTTTTACTTCAGTTTTCTTGAGAATATTAAAATAAAATCTCAACAGCCAAGGGTTACAACCACCTGCAATTGAACATAAAACAGTAATATGCTATTGACTATAATGCCACAAACATATAATGAAAATGCATATAATGAGTTTACAACCCTTCAGCACAAAAGTGCTCTTAATTTTAGTAATATATATTTAAGTGGTGGTGAGTCATCTTGTTGCTGCTACTGTTAAACAACTATGAATCAGAGATCCATGCTGATCTATTGCAAATCACCTACAGATCTAGCAGCAGATGCAGATCTACTTACCTCTATCATAGAACTACCTTCTGTGCATAAGAAAATCCCCAAACAGCCACACAAATGTTGATATAAACATTTTTTTGTATTGCATATAAAACTTTAAATCACATTGCCTTCAATTTTTGATTAGGGGGCAATTTGCACCCCCAGTGCTATGCATACTTTATTTCGTTTTACCATTGCTACCAAACTGTTGGGGTCGTGCAGGGCCAGAGAAAATTTGCTGTGTGGGGACGGGGAGGGCTTGATTGGATCCCCAAACTGGGAGTTCACCACCAACCACTGTTAAAGCTTCATCAACATTATTGTGCATAATTCAGTGATTTTAATGGAATGATTATGGATGCTCCTAGCCTTGGGACAGAAAACCGAAACAAATGCGTGATTGAGTTTGGCAGAGCGCACGCTTTGTATCCAATCCCTGGCAACTCCAGTTAAAAAAGATCTAGTAGCAGGTGCTGAAGAAGATCCCTGCACGGGACTGCGGAAAGAGGCTGCAAGCACGAATGGAATCGGACACGGCAAAAGGCAGCTTTTTATATTCGTGCTTCCTCAGACGGCACAGAGCTTACTTATAGAATTTGCTGCTTCAAGGCGGGGCCATCAGTTTCAACTGCTTTCGAAAGAGGGATTGAATAAATCCATGGCTACAGTTACTACTATGCAGGGGCAGTATGAGAGAGGCGCTTTTGCTCGTGCAGAGCAGCTGCTGGGGGTCAGTGCGGGCGAGGGCGCTTCAGTCTCGCTCGGATGCTGCCACTGGCCAGGGTGGGAGACGGGATGCTGGTGCAGAGGGGAAGGGCTTTGCGGCTAAGCGGGGATTTGAACCCAGGTCCCTCTAGCCCAAGACTGGCGCTCCAGTCTGCACAACCCCCAGTCTACCCGCTCCTCTTCTCCGCCCTTTTACCTTCCTAGTCTCGCGCCGTTCCTCACTGACATCTTCCACCGCGGCGCTGTTATTGTTGTGTTGGTGCGGCCCATGGCGTCACTTCCGCTTAGACCCGGAAGAAAAAAGTCAAGCAGTCTCGAGGAGTACGCTTTAAGTTCAGGGGGAGGAGACTGGTGATTACGTCACCACAAAAGCTCCTCCCTCCGCTTTCCCGACATAGAGATAAGGTAAGGTGGCAAGCCCTAGGCTCTGTGGTTTAGACTGCAGCGCCTCTCGCGTCCCTAAGGGCGGGAAAAGGAAGGCCTAATAAAAGTCCGGTTTCAGGATGAATTATAACGATGGCGAGATGATATGAGCTGAATAGGACAGAAATGCGGGCACCGTCAGGCGGCTCTCCTCTTTCCGATAGGAACCCGAAGTTTAGTTGGTGTTATTTTCTTCCTATCTCTAGGACGGGGATCGTGAGTAGCACACAACGCGCCGTTGTTGGCGGCAGGGGCGGCGCGCTGCTCATGACGTAAGCATCCGATCCGGAAGCTTGAGCGCGGTGATGGCGGCCTCCATAGGCGGCAACGTGACTCTAAAGCGCTGAGGAAGAAATCTTCAAATTCTGAGGTAAGATTAGTCCCTTGGTTGAAAGGCTGGAGGTCTTGTCCCGGAGGGAACACGCGCGTGTGACTTTCCTCTCAGAGGAAAGCCTCTGTGCCATCGCTGCAGAGCGATCGCATTCATCAGACCCCCCCACTCGCCTCTTACGTCTCTCTCACATGTAGGAGAGGCAGGAAATCGGCTGGCGAAGCTGCCCCTCAGTTTCAGGTCCGGAGGTCCGTACTTAACCTGAAACTGTTCTTAACCTGAAGCACCACCTTAGCTAATAGGGCCTCCTCCTGCGGCTGCGCCGCTGGAGCACAATTTCTGTTCTCATCCTGAAGCAAAGTTCTTAACCCGAGGTAATATTTCTGGGTTAGCAGAGTCTGTAACCTAAAGCGTATGTAACCCGAGGTACCACTGTATCCTGATATTTAAGTGAATACTGCCTTTGAATGTGGACATTCTGTTGAGCTATTCTGGCTCATTGCTATTGATAGCTTTCTGAACTAGTAACCATCTCCAGCACGTAAAGAAGTACAGTCATACCTCGGAGCGAATACGCTTCAGGTTAAGCATGTTCGGGTTGCGCTCTGCGGCGACCCGGAAGTAACGGAATGCATTACTTCCGGGTTTCACTGCTTGCGCATGCACAGACGCTGAAAATGACATGCGTGGAAGCAGCGAAACTCGACCTGCAGTCGTGTGTTATGTTCACTTCAGGATGCGACCAGGGCTCCGGAACGGATCCCGTTTGCATCCAGAGGTACCACTGTACTTTTATTTGGTCTATTCTGAACCTCCAATCCAATTTCATCATGTGATAAGCTTCATCTAGTGATCCTAAGACCCTAATGTTATGAAAGAGGCAGAAAATGTTCTATTTACTTTCTCCGGGCTATACATAACTTGTGCCATGTGTTTCTTTCTTTCTCTCTCTCTCTCTCTGCTCCACCTCACTTACCTTTTTTTTTGGGGGGGGGAGGAGAAATAACTCCCAAAGCTTCTCTTTTGGCTATGCTGAATTGTAATTATTAAAGCTGAAGTCCAGCAATACCTGGAGTATCCCAACACATTGACTATTCCTGGTTTGTGAAGTCAGGAATGTTGTTCTGTCTTGTACATCAAGTTCTTTGTAAGCTGCAGTCCTAAACATGCTTATTAACTATGGTGTTAATAGCTGACATTGACTGAGAGTTTTGTTTGGATTGAGCTAATATTGACTTTGCTTGCACCCTTAAGAAACTCAAATGGCAGTGCTCTGAGTTTTTGCTTTTTTGTAGTTTTATCAAAGGGCTGTAGCTCAGTGGTAGAGCATGGAAACCTAAGGTTATTGATTCAACCTCTTGCATCTTCAGGTAGGGTCTGAAATTCTGAAGAGCTGATGTCAGTTACTGTGGACAGTACTTGACTAGATATGTCAGTGGTCTGACTAAGTATAGGGCAGCTTTCTATACTCCTATGATCATTTACTCCCTAGACTTCATGTCAGTTCAGTTTGTGATTGCTTTGCACAAGATCCTGTCATCCTGGAGAAACTTAAGACAGTTCAGAGTTATTTTGAAACCACTTGTTGCTTTACACGTTCAGGATATATAAGTTTTGTTTTTGAGGCAAAATACTGATATGTACTGAGTTCCGTTAGAAGGGTTTAGACAGCTATTCTAGTCTGCTTTAGATACAGAAAACTGCCAAATATTGAAGCTGTATAATGAGGAACAAAATACTTGTTTTAGATGAGGATTAAAATAGGGTAACAAATAGTATGTGAGTTGCTTTAAAATTTGCAGTACATGTTTGCTTAGTATTATAGATAGATTTCAGTGTTTTGTGTACTCTTGTTCTCCCCTCCTCAGAAGCCTGGTCTACTTTTGCCATATGAAATTTGCAACGCTGGAAGATTATATTTTGCTACTTGAAGAACTTTTACTGTACTTAAGATAGAATGGCTGAGTACAAACCTGTTAAAGTTCAGTCTTTTCCAAAGCTTGGTGAGAAAGTAACAAAGGATACTTCGTACTGGAAGAATTTCAAGGTAATAATACATTGTTTCAATCTCACTAATTTGACTTGGAGATTGAAAGAGAATGCATGGAAACTTTGCATTTGAGTTCTGTACTTCCTTATATTAAAATAATATGTGATATATATATATATATATATGTGTGTGGTTTTTTTTAATAGATGTACCTCTGCCGCAATTATACTGCTTTGTTATGACACTAGAGTGCAAAGAAAAAATTAAAACCTTTATAAAACAGCTATAATGAAACAGAGAAACAACTAGGCAAGAATCAAGAGTACATGAATTAAATAATCAGATGAAATCCTGTACATGCAATTCCATATGGGAGTTATAGCACTAAAAGAAATAAAACCTAGTACATTTTTGTATGGTTTTTAAAAGTTTGTAATCTAATAAATGTTTTAACATTTTGATGTTCTTCTCTCTCACTTTTGTAAATATTCTGTTAAAGGAACTGTCTTAAGAACACAATGTTAATTATGCTAACTTTTTTTTAGGCTCCTATTCAGATAAAGGAGTTTGGTGCAGTGAACAAAATAGACTTTTCTCCAGTTCCTCCATATAACTATGCTGTCACAGCTTCATCAAGGGTAAGGTTTAAAATATAGTCCAGTTTTCACAGCCGCCTCTTGTACTTGTATTATATAGGGCTCTACTAAGTTTGCTTGCATTTTGTCTGCTTGTGTTACAGCTGCGAAAGTAACACCATAGGACTGTGCTGCCTTTATCTGCAAAGGGCCTTTAGTATCCTGTTTGCCTTCATAAAGCCCTGTTGAAATTTTTGTTGTATACAGATAATGATCACCTGATTGTTTGGGGCATCGGGATATGTGCGGTATTTAGAAAATAAACTGAAAATGGATGGAATGTATGCTGGAAGGAAAAAAGCATGTCTGGCAATGGAAGAATGGGGGGAAACTTACTACTTAAGCTGCAAAAGTTTATTTATAGATTGTAATTCTTGATGATAATATCATCTCTGTCTGACCTGGTTTGGATATAATGGTAAATTGTGGCTTAGAGCAGGGGTGGGGGACTGGATTTGACTGGTAGACCAGCTTGTTATCTCTCCCACATCCCTTGCAAGCCAAATTTGACAGGTAGGTGGGACCACATGTTTGTCAATCACCTGACATCACAATGATGATTGCATGATTTGAAATCAAATCAAATGTATAGCCTGGAAGTGGTTCACAAGATCCAATAGTCCCCTGAGTGTTGCACTTTTACTTTCTCCCATGTAAGTAACTGGTTGCCATTCAGACCAGTGGGGTGGGGGTGGGGAATGAATTTTTCAGGGCTGTCATTGCATTAATGGAAAAGCCTGCCCCTTATCACCATCCCTTTTTGACACTTCATGCTTAACTTCCATAGAGCCTCTGTGCACAGAGCCTAGAGGTGCCAAATCTCCCCCTCTCCATCCATGAAGGGCCTTGTGCTAACAATAGATGGAAGGAATGGCTGAAGTCCAGCGACAATACTGCTATTGGGCAAAAGAGATAGCTTGGTATTTCAGTTGCATCTGTATGTCATGCTCTCCATGTACACATTGCATTTTGTTCTAGATCCACATTTACGGTCGATATTCTCAAGAACCAATCAAAACATTCTCTCGCTTCAAAGATGTAGCATACTGTGCTACGTATCGAGATGATGGGAAGTTGCTGGTTGCTGGCAGTGAAGAGGGCATCATTCGACTCTTTGATACCAGTGGGAGAGCAGCGTTGCGACAGTTTGATGGCCATACTAAGTAAGAGAGCATATTTTACTTAAAACAGGTCCATTCTGCAAAGATTTGTTTTACACTCTGTAAGATCACTGGGTATTGAAAATGCATTTAATGAGTGCTTTTTGTGTAATCACGATGCATCAAGCTTGTAGCCTGTATTTTGCACTGAATTTTTCTTTGATGACCTTCCTGCCAACTTGAGCTTTGTGTGCCTTTGTCTTGAGAGCAAGGCTTTGTCAGTTATGGTCCTGCTGTTCTGGAATACTAGTCACCTAAGGAAACTGGCTCACACCTCAGTCTATTCCAGGTGGCTCACTTTAACATGTCTACTTTTCTTTTTCATGATGTACAAAAGCAGGAAATTTCATTTAGCTTTCTGGTGAATTCGTCACATCAAATCATACACCCAAGGTCATCTCAGCAGAATATTCTCAGGATTCCCAATTCCTGGATTTGCCTTGAAAGCTTTTGTGTCTAGGTCTTCTAGAGATTTGTCAGTAGTAAACTACCTCACAGGCTTGTTGTGAGGGTAAAATGGGGAGCAGAGACCCATGTATGCCTCCTTGAACTTGGAGGAAAAGTGGGATATAAATGTAGCCGTCGTCACCATAAATAATACTGGAGATTAATGGAAAATTCACGTATGTGACCAAACATTTGCAAAGGACTAATTTGGGGAACTTTGAATCTTTCTTTTTAGAGCAGTACATGTTGTGGACTTTCTATCCGATAAATTCCGAATAGTATCTGGAGCAGATGATTACACATCAAAGGTGTGGGACATTTCATCCGCATCAGAAATCGTATCCTACAACGAGCACACAGACTATGTGAGATGTGGCTGTACTAGTAAACTGAATGCTGATCTTTTTGTAACAGGTTAGTGGTTCACTTTCTACTTCTCTGTATCACTGCTGGGCACACTTTCTTTGCAGATATTGCAGGTTTACCATAAAAGAGAGCTGGAGAATCAGGGCTGGAGGCCAAATGCAACCCTTCATGTTGTTCTATTTGGCCCTTGGTTCTCTTTCCCTATGCCCCCCCCTCCAGACATGATCTGGTCAGGCCACACCCCTCACCAGCCCCATTTCATGCCCTCCTTGAGTGCTTTTGCCTGGCTGGAATATGTCCTTGAACTCTGATAATGGCCACTTGGGAGGACAGAGAGGTGTATATGTGAGACAACTAGCCTGCTCTGCACAAAGGTACATTTATTGCTCTGCCCACTTTTGCCCCTGGCCCCACTGGCACTTGGCTCTTGGGAGGTTGCCCAGAAAAGAATGTGACCTTCAGGCTGAAAGAGTTTCCCCATTCCTGCTATAGAAGGCTTGCTTTCCCTATTGCTCTGTAACCGCCATTTGCTTCTCTAATTTAATGCCTTCTTAATATTGTTTTGCTTGTAAATTTTTGTGGCTCTGTTCAGGCAGAATGATTTTCTGATTAAGATGATTTTTTATTTTTTTTGCATTTGCGCTTCCTTTTCTTCATGCTTGATCTAAGTAGAAGTCATTGCATAAGAAGACATAATTGTAGTTGGCTCATTTAAAAATATTGCAGCCCAGACATGGGTGATGAGAGAGGAGTCACTAGATGTTTTCTCTGGATTAAAATCACAAATCAAATAAAAACAACCCACAGGTGTTTGCTGCACTCTTTTTAGTGAGCGATTTATTTTAGACTCTAACAGTAATTTCCGGAATCATGCTTGGGTAAAGTGGTGTGTCCCTTCAGAACAGCTTTCAGTGTGATTTGGTGTGGAGGGGCGAGATGTGAGTTGATCATTGATGTTTTATATTACGCCAGTGGCTCTTTCAATAATACACTGTGCTTTGGGTCTGGGCAGGGTGGAAGTTACACCTAGAACAACATTCCAATATTCTGTGTATGTTAAAATCTCGGGGTTGCATCCAGCTAAGTCATATGCAGTACAGACTCATTGAAATAGTAGGCTTGTAGTCATGATGTCAACTGTTACAGCCCTCAAACTCTTCTTTTTCCTTATTTCTGGGATGCCTTCTAGGTTCATATGATCATACTGTGAAAGTGTTTGATACACGGGCAGAAAAAAGCGTCATGACGATAGAACATGGGCAGCCTGTTGAGAGTGTTAATCTCTTTCCTTCCGGAGGTCTTCTTGTGACTGCAGGTATTTTATCAAACGGGCAGTTTCCCTCCCTCCCTCCTTCCAACCATACAGCTTGTTTATAGTTCTATCTGCAATTATTCTCTTATTTATTTCCCTCTTTGTAACTGATAGAGAGGGCAGACCCGAGTGACAAGAGTGTGCTGCTGCAAGGTTCTGTACCATTTGTGGCTGAAGCCCTGTGCTTGCTAGATAGTAGCTTCTAAGTCTTTTTTCTTTTTTCTTGGGTAGATTGAAATGCTGTTTTCAGTCTTGGTTTCCCATCATCTTTTTAAGAAAAAAACATGCAAGGTTGACTTGATTGTCATAGGGAGAGATGTGTGTCTTTCCTTTTGCTGCTGTTCATGTAGGTCTCTGTGTAATGCAGTCTGTATGGGAGACAATTGCTTCCTACTGTAAGGGGATGTTGTATCTTCTATCAGATTATATGTTCTGGGTGGGCAATATGTGGTCCTCTAGAGATTGCTGTGCTACAGCTCCCACCATCCCTGATCAGTGGCCATGCTAGCTAGGGCTGATGGCAGTTGCAGTTAAGTATCATCTAGAGGGCCACAAGTTCCCCCACCCATCATCCCCAGCTACCAGGACCATTGGTCAGGGATGATGGGGATTGTAGTCCCCAAAACAGCTGGAGAGCCAGGTTTGGGAAACCCTGGCCTAGAGGGAAAATTGTGGCAGTACTCATGCATGCCTATGAAATGCCTTGTTTATTATTTGTGTACAAATAATCCTTTCTTCTTCAAAAAAGGTGGTCGTTATGTTAAAGTCTGGGACTTCCTTAGAGGAGGACAGTTACTAGTGTCCTTGAGAAATCACCATAAGACTGTAACCTGTTTGTGTCTGAGTAGCTCTGGTCAGAGGCTGCTTTCCGGCTCACTAGACAGGTTTGTATTTTTCACAGTTTCTCTTACTGGCTTTTCTAGAGAGCTTTCTGTGTAGAGGTGTAATTCCATACACAGAGCTGTGTGTTTTCTGTTTTGTCTTGTGACTTGTTAAAGATTCCTTTATCACCATTAGCTTTCAGAGGGAATTTCAGAAAAAATCCTTTTTACCCAGGAATTTGGTGGAATTCTACTCCTGGCAACCCGAAAATCACTGGATGGAATAAATTTTTTTTTTTTTTTTTTTTTACATGTAATTGTTTTCAGAAAGTTTGTGCTTTGTTTTTATCTTTAAATTGTGGATCTGTTTGCTGTCCTGGGCTCCCTCGGGAGGAATGGTGGGTTATAAATTCAATAAACAAGCAGACTGCAGAATGTAGAGCTGGATATACAATTTAGCAGCGTTCCAAGAATATTGACTTGCATGCATTCTTACTCTACTTCTGGTTTCCCCCCCTTCACTAAAAGATACGACTTGAAAATATGGGTTTAGCCACATATTTTTTAAATATGGGGGTTTTTTTTGCAGCAACTGGATGCAAGTCACATTTTCATGAAACATTTAACCTGTTGAGTACTCTGAAATCTGTATTTTTTTTCTCTCTTCGTAGGCATGTGAAGGTTTACAGTACAACTTCCTACAAGGTCGTCCACAGCTTTAACTATGCAGCATCCATTCTCAGTCTTGCCTTGGCAGTAAGTACTAAAATAAACCTTCTGGCAAGCAATGATTACCTGACAGTTTGAAAATTGAGCCTAGACACACACTAAGTCACACACTGGCTTCTTCATAGAATTGTAGAATTGGTAAGGTACCCCAAGAGGTTTCTTTCAGTTGTCCTTGCGATAATGGTATGGAAGCAATGTGGGACACCCCCCCCCCGAAAGGGGTCTGTCTGGAATGTATTACACCAGGTTTTCTTTCTTTCAAATAGGTGAGGTGACAGTACTGCCCAAAGCCATCTTAGATCGCCTTAATTGTAAATAGGTACATGAACCATCAAATTTGGCAAGTTAAAGGTTGTTGGCACCAATGCCGATCACTTCAATCCCTTAATCAGTGGACATCTCAATCCTATGCATGCTTATCTTTAAATAAACCCTGTGGAACTTGCTTTCAAATAAACATGCATAAGATTGCATTATTAGACTAGAAGACGTAGCTGGGGCTTAACCTCACCTGGGTCACAGCTCCATCATATACATTTAAAGCTCTCTTGCTCCTCTTAAAGTCGTCCCCACCCCCAAGAATGCTTGGAGCTATAGTTGTTGTTAAGGGAGCTGAGAGATGTTAGGAGGCCCTTAAACAGAGTACAGTACCCCAGGTTTTTTGCAGGAGGGAAGCTATGACTTTTAAAATGGAATGAGAGCGCCTTAAATATGTGCTGTGGATGTAGCCTAGGCCAGGTAATTAGGGACAGGCTTTAACTTGATTCCATTCTTCCAAGGATGTCTTTTCACAATTGCCCTCTGCTCAGAATGGAATATTAGAAGCCATTGTTTCCTTATTTTATATACTGCCCTGATACCTAACTGCTGAAGGGCAGCTAAAAATAATAATCTCTTAATAAAATAAATATTACCCGAGGCAATTCTTCTTTGCTGTAAATGGGAAGCTTTAAACTAAAGACAGAGAACTAAAAATGTGTGTCTGGGTTACAGTTTCTGGGTAAGCAAGCCTGTTTCTCTTCCCTTTTAGCCTGAGGATGAATCTCTAGTTGTAGGCATGACAAATGGAATACTGAATGTTAAACACCGGAAGCATGAAGGTGCAAGAGAGCTTCTTCAGCAGAGGAGAAGGCCCGCGTATAGGACCTTTGTGAAAGGAAAGAACTACATGCCGAAGCAGGTATGGAACGAAAGGATGCACAGAGCAAGTCCTGTTTTCTACTAGCAAAAGAGGAGCATTAACAGATCATGTTTTTGAAACTGAGTAACAAAGACTTAAGGGGAAGTTAGTTAGGCTGCAACATTTCATTGACTGATCAGTTGGAGGAACTTAGGAAGCTGCCGTATATTGAATCAGACCGTTCCCTACTTTTAGTGTACAGTGGTACCTCGACTTACATATGCTTCAGGTTACAGACTCTGCTAACCCAGAAATAGTGCTTCAGGTTAAGATCTTTGCTTCAGGATGAGAACAGAAATCGTGCAGTGGCAGCGGGAGGCCCCATTAGTTAAAGTGGTGCTTCAGGTTAAGAACAGTTTCAGGTTAAGAACGGATCTCCGGAACAAATTAAGTACTTAACCCGAGGTAACACTGTACTGGGTGTAGGGGAAAATAAACTTGACAAGAACAAAATGTATCTGGTTTTGCATTTCTATGGCAGGATAAACTATGCAAACAATACAAAGGTGATATTGAAGTAGGTGGGATGGTGGTTTGTGGGTTTTATCATGGATTGTCTCTCCCTTCGGTTTTTAGGAGGATTTCATTGTCAGTAGGCCTGTCAAAACCTATTTGAAGAAATATGATAAGCTCCTGAGAAGCTTCCAGGTTTCTAAGGCTCTTGATGCTGTCCTTGAGGTAAGCTAGTAGGACTTGAGTCACCTTTTAGATTGGATGATTCTGTTTCAGTTACACTATTGTACCGTAAATCTGCCATAAAATGATCCATAAACAAAGGCCTTCTATTGTTCATAAGGCTGTGTACAACTAAATAATTGTGCAGAATGACTCCCACAAGTACAACAGAACTTGCCCTTCCTCTGCTCTGGGGTCCCTCCAGCTCTGGATCAGATTTGGGGCTACGTGGAGAGAGGAGAGGGAGAGGCTGTTCCATTGTGTTTGCAGTAGTCATCCTGTGAGATATAGCCCATAGTTACAGCATGGATGTTACTGCCAACAGTGGGAAATCTCATGAAAAGGTTGTTGTGTATTTTTGTGGTTGTTGGCACCCGTCTGTCTCGAGAGACAGTGAAGTGTGCCTTCGGGGGTGAAGTCAAACTCTTGTGTCAGAGGCACCAAAGTGACCTCCCCGGGGTGTAAGCCTGTATGGAGGTCCTGGACTGCTCAGGCAAAAAGACCACCCTCTCAGTCTTGCTGGTGTGGTCTAAAGCACAGCGAAGCAATACATTTGGCACCCGCAGGAGTTGTCGGAAGGAGGCACACAAGGTGGCACCCAACTGTCTTAGGGACTCCACTCCATTTGTGTAGGGTTTACTCCTGAGCATTAATGAACTAAAAAAAGACTCAGGTGCCTTTTTATATTTGATGAGCCATGCTTTCTTCTGTTTTATATACCTACTTAAACCAGAAAGCAAAACTCACAAGCGCTAGTCCTGGAGTAACTGTAGAGTAGAACTTTCTGTCTGGCCGATTATGGCCCTCTAGACCTCTCCATCTGTCCCTGGGACTCTTCCCAGGCCACATCCTTCACTGGGTCTGCTTTCCTGTGTCCTTGAGTGTATTTGCCTGCTAGAATGTGTCCTGGAACCCTGATTATGCCACACATGCCTGGACAGAGAGAGAAGAATGAGAGTATGTGTAAAACTAATCTATACATGTCAAACTTTTCATTGCTCTCCCTACTTTTCTCTCTGGCCTCACCTAGTGCTCATATGTGGCCCTCAGAAAGTTGCCCAGAAAGAAATGCAGCCTTCTTGCTGAAAAACATTCCCCAGCTCTAGTCCAGCCAAAATCTACAGACTCTTATCACCACTGCTGGGCATGGGCTCTATTTGTAGAAATAACATCTTATTTTGGTTGGGAATAAAAGCCAGAGTTGTAGATGTTTCACTTGATGGTCCTTGAGTAGCTCCTTGCTATTAAAGGACTGACAGGAACTGGAGGCTTAGAAGCCCAATGAGCTGTCCCGTTAATGAATTTTAGATACATTCTGAATGCATTCCTTTTTCTTTATGGACAAGGCATGATTCAAATTGCTTAAGTTCATGCAATCCCCTTGCTTTGTGCTTCTAGGATTCCGCGAGGAAAAAGCCACCTGAAGTTATAGTCACGGTCTTTCAGGAATTAAACCGCAGAGGAACCTTGAAAAACGCACTCGCAGGGAGAGATGAAAAACAGCTCAGTGTCCTCCTTTCTTTCTTGATAAGGTAATTGCTTTCGTAATTGTGTTTTCTGGGCCAAAAAAATTGTGCTACAGATTGGGAGAAATGGCACTGGGCATTCTGCTTTCTAAAGCAAGGCTTTCATGTCAAAGTGGAGCAAAGAAAGGACAGCTTCTGAAGGTTTGGGTGGGATGATCACAGGAACCCAGTCCTGGCAAAGCACTGCTTAGCTTCTATGTACACATCTGAACTAGATGCCTACGGCCAGAGAGCCAGCAAGTTAGGTCAGATCGGCACATGCAATTCAGCCCCCCCCCCCCCGCTTTTAGCTCTCACCTCTCCTCTTCGGATTGCTGCAGCTGGCAGAATAACTGGAGGAGCAGAAGGAGCTATTGAGACGTTACTGGGCAACAACTCCCCTTATCCTTGGTCGTTGGCCATCTTAGCCAGGGCTGATGGAAGTTTGAGTCTCTGCAGCATCTGCAGTTCATAGTGTTGGCTACCCCTGCTTTTTAGCAACTTTATAGCCCCATAACTTCCTTTCCCTGCCTGGCACATGGCATCTGTTCCTTCTTTTCAAAAGTCATTGCGTTTGCAAGCTTCTTAAAAAGAAATCCTTTGCCTGAAAGTTGTGGCTCTCTTCTCCTTTTCATGCATCACCTCTGGTTTCATGAAGCCCAACTATCTAGCTGTTTAGAGGTGCAAGTCCTCCATGTACATTAGTACCTTGGGTTAAGAACTTAATTCGTTCTGGAGGTCCGTTCTTAACCTGAAACTGTTCTTAACCTGAAGCACCACTTTAGCTAATGGGACCTCCCGCGCCACCGCTGTGTGATTTCTGTTTTCATCCTGAAGCAAAGTTCTTAACCCGAGGTACTATTTCTGGGTTAGCGGAGTCTGTAACTTGAAGCGCCTGTAACCCAAGGTACCACTGTATGTGATTCTTTAATATGGATGTTGGAATGGTATAATCCTTAATTCTTACTTATTCTGAATACCTAGCTCATAGAAGAGAGGTAAATATGATTGGTAGAAGTACCCTCACTTCCTCTCTTGTTAACAGAAATAGGATGGAAGGGAAGGAACTTTGGTAGCCAGCAGTTGTCTTCTATTTCTCACTTGCATCTCACCATCTCCGTACAGCACCTTCTCCCTATGACAGAGAACATAGCCTTCAGTGTGTTTCTTCTACAATAGTGAAAATTGCTAACATCTGGCTATTAACTTGCAGACATGTGACTGATGCAAGATTTGCTCCTGTGCTGATAAACATTGCAGAAATGATTATAGGTAAGTACTAATATCTGACAATACTAATAGAATTGATTCATACCCAGGTAACTCAAGACACCCTTTTTCTGTTCACAAAGAAGGATGCCCATGCTATGTATTGGTATGGCCTTTGCTTTGTGTACAAGGCTTTCTTACACTACCATGATAACCAATTTAATAGAAGTTTGTGGTCTGAAGGCGCACGATGTGGGTCGGGATCTGGTTAGTGACTGGATGAGAGGTCGTCTGATCACTGCATGTGCCATCCTGAATTCTACTATGGAAGAAAGATGGAAAAGGCATGGGGTCAGGCAAGGGGCACTGCAGTAGGAAAGAGGAAATTGGCTGAAACTGAGCGGAGACACCTTGTGCAAGGGGCCTGATTTTTATTTCCTTGCTCCCACTGCAGCACCACTTTTCATCCCATGGCATTTCACAGGGGGCCCTGAATCCATAGTTTGTGCATCTTCAGAGGGCCGCAGTGGAGAGGAGGGGATGGCGAAATCCCCTTGCATGAATGTCCTTATGCTGTTGTGCCTCTGGATGCAAACCAATAATTAAACTTTACTTTTTCTTAAAGGCCTATGTATATTAAAAGATATTCACCTGGTATGTAAAAAGTGGTTGGCTCTGGGGTCTTCTTTGAGCAGAAGACCAAGGACAGGGTGCTTCAATTGAAAAGATGCTGAGTTCACTTGCCACCCGCCCGATCTCTGGGTGGCTGAGGCACCTTGATGGTCTGATGGAGATCATAGTTACTGGGCAGTTTGCTGTGTGAGAAGCTGACCCTTTTAAAGTCGACACACACAGTTTTGCTTGTGGCTGGATTTAAGCTCTTTCATAGAAAGCCTTCCATGCCAGTCCTGTCCTTTTTTTGCTTTCCACAGAGACTAGATAATTTATTACGGTCAAAGACCAGCTCACGTAACATAACAATAAAAACAGCATTCATAAAGATAAAAAATACAATTGGAACAGATTGCAGCAATAGCTCATGAGTTAAAATTGAGATATATACATACACCCGTACAACTGAGATTTGGGCTACCATAAAAAAAAATGACTCTGAGACTAATTGAAAGCTGGTTGTGACTTACGTTGCCAGCTGCTTTGGAAGCTTGAGCAAAGCACTTTTATAAATGTGTTGATAATAATAAAAGGTTTCCTTCTAAAAAGCAAAATTAATAAAATATCTGCTTATAACAGTTATAAGGGTAACTGTTAATTGAACAATTTTGAAAGCACTTTTAGACCTCATTTTATTTTATTGAAAAAGTATTGCCTTTTTTTAAAAACAATGACCGTCAGGATGATCATAGCATTTGTATTGCATTTATTAAACTTCTCACTGCCTCTTTCATTTGATGCCAGCCTGCAAAACCTTGCTGTCTTCAATAAAACGATTTTAGACTTTTTAAAGGTGCAGCTGGAAACTCGTTTTAGGCTTATAATATGTGATAAACCCCATTAAGCAGGGAAGTTCCATTTTAACTTGTATCTCTTCCTTCGCAGAAATCTACATGCCTGTGGTTGGACAGTCCTCGGTTATTGACAGGCAATTTCTAAAACTTCAAAATCTCATTGAAAAAGAGATTGATCTCCAAGAAGAATTACTAGAAGTCTTGGGGATGATGGATGCACTGTTCGCTACCATGGCAAGAAAAAAGCCCATGGGACTGGACAAGGACAGTACTGATGGCTTATAGAGGGCACTGGAACAATGTCCATTGCTGGACAACTTCACCTGAGAGTTCATTGCATTTGATTCTTATTTTCACTATACCTTTCCTCCCAAAAAAGTATTGCTTTGAAGCAGGAGAAAAATGGCAGGGTATCTTTTTGAAGGGTACAAATTACTGGTGATTGAAGAACAAAGACCCTTTGGGATTTATCTTTTTTTGCCACAAGGTTTTTTGTTTTTTTAAAGCAATTTAACTGTTAAAATATTTCTGCCTATATTGTGTAAAGTTGGACTTTATTTATACAAACCCATTGGGCCCTCAATTATATGGTCACAGACAGATAATTCAGGTATCTTCAGCTTTTTCTCCTTGCTTTCTTGAAGAGACATTTATGGAATACTCAGCTATTCAAATAGAAAGAAATATGGCAGTTTCAGTGAAATTAGATGGCGTCGATTTTAAATTTATCACATGGAACCATTGGTGGTCAGTAAGGCCTGATTTCACGTTGGAAAACTATATGCGTGTTCTCAGCTTTTCAACAGAATTCGTGCTATGTGTGTTAAATATGAAAATGACATCATGTTTAAATAGCATCTGATGCTGCTTATGATGAATATATTTCCCTTTTTTAAAAAAACTTTAAATCCTAAGGATAAAATTTTTAACATCAACACTGACTTTGGCTACATTATTTATTCCAACTGATTAAAACATGTTGAGTATTTGCTAAATACATGGTTGATTTCTCCCCCGTATCATATCATAGGAATAGGAGCAGTGTGTCGACGAAGGGCTCTGATTATTCATAACTCTTTCTAATCCAAATGACAAGTCTGTTTTGTACAGTGATGCCAGGATTGCCCAATGGTGGCTATGTATGTTGATAATTGCCAAATATGTAAGAAGTTTACATTTGATCTGTACCATGATATTGTGCTTCAAATCAGCAGGTTATAAGTTAAGGTCTGAATATACTCGTTTTACCAAAATAGGAATATCATCGTTATCAGGAAAAAAATGTGTGCCTTTTTAAAGGTGAAAAGGCTCAGAAATGGGACCACATCTTGTAACTTTCACACCAACAAGCAGCCTCTTCACTTTTAACATCTTTCAGTGCAAAGAATCCAGATGCTGGAAGCTTAGTAAACTGAAGAGGCTATTTCTGCTTCTGTTCTACGCTGGTGGAGGCACATGATCTCTGAATAAGAAGCAGTTACTACCTAGCAAGTTAGTACCGGCTGGATCCTCATCTCTTTTAGCCAGGGTTCTGGTTTTAGTCTAGTATATTTATGTTAAAAAGGTAATTGTAAAGGACCCCTAGACAGTTAAGTCCAGTTGAATTCGACCATGGGGTTGCAGCACTCATCTCGCTTTCAGGCCGAGGGAGCTGGCGTTTCTCCGCAGACAGCTTTCCTGGTTATGTGGCCAGTGTGACTAAACCGCTTCTGGCGCAACAGAACACCATGATGAATGCCAGAGTGCACTTCCGGGTCATGTGGCCAGGATGACTAAGCTGCTTCTGGCGAACCAGAGCAGCACACGGAGATGCCGTTTATCTTCCCACCTCAGTGGTACCTATTTATCTACTCACTCTGGTATGCTTTCAAACTGCTAAGGACAAAGCCAAGGGAACTCACCCCGTCACATGGATTGCAGTCGGCTAGCCCAAGAGGCTCAGTGGTTTAGACCACAGTACCACCTGCTGTTAGCAAGTTATATGTTAGCAAACTAAAAGCAAAACATGCTTTTTATATATGGAAGATTTTTTTCATCTGTTGGATCCCTTGAAAAAGGCCTTGCTCAAACTAGAACTGCAAGCCGTAAGGAAAATCTTCATTTGTATCCTTAAACCGTTTCGGAAGTCCGTTCTTAAACCAAAGCCATTCTTAAACTGAGGCACGCTTTCCCTAATGAGGCCTGCCCTTCGACAATTCGGATTCTGTTCTTAGACCGAGGTAAAGTTCTCAAACTGGGACACTACTTCTGGTTTTGCAGAGTTCGTAAACTGAATAGTTCGTAAACAGGACTGTTCTTTAACTGAGCTACCACTGTATCTGGATTTTCTCCCTGGAAGGCAGGGCTGATGAGAACTAAATGTGAACCTATACATCTGTTTAGAAAATCTATGTGAATAGAGCTTCTGGAAGTAGCTCTTGCTGTCCATTGTGCTGTGGTCTATTGCTTATCTGTAGTTTTACTGAAAGGCTGTAACTCAGTGGTATTTTCTTTGCTAATGAAGCTTGTATGTGTTTGCTACCATCCTTGCTTGTGCTGAAGCTACTTCTGCAGAAACAGAAGGCTCACAGGTAAGTCTGAAACCTTGCCTTCTGGTGCTAGTAACCTGATATAGTTAACACATAGCCTAATTGCCTGTTTCAAGGTGAGTTATTCTTAGCACAACTATGAGATGAGGTGGACTCCAGATGAATCTCGAGTCCTGGGTCACAACAACGTTATATTCTTGTCATAGGAAACCTTCAAACTTCTAAAAATTATGACTTTGCAGTGAAACATGGAGAAAGATGACTGGTTTCGTTAGGGGTGGTGTAGTCTCTTCTCTCTCCCCCCCCCCCACTCCATTGTGCAGTAACGCAGAGAGATGGTTGTGAAATACAACCCAAGCAGTTTCAGTGAGAGAAGGAAATCCAAGATGCTTCCAGGGTCACTGGGAAAGCTTGTGTATGGACTCTGCATGCTGGCTGTGAATGCACCAGGACTAGCTGTTCCAGTACTACAGCTTAATGACAGTTACAAAACACACAATCTTAAAACTTAATACGAGGTTTTCTTGCAGAGAAACGTATTTAAAAACACGATGTTTTATTTTGCGAAAGTATCATTTTTTTCCTGGAGGCCTGTAAGCTTTCATAGGTGCAATCGTCAGATGAATCGACCACCAAAACTTTAGCTGCTTTCTCAATGGGGGCTAATTTTAGTTGGTGGAATGGAGAGCTAAGAGCGCAATTGCAAGCAGGCCATTTTGGTTCCCGTGTACTGCTGAAACAAGATGGGCGGTGGGTGGGAGGAATGTGATGATAACCTTACTTTCCAACAATCACTAGGGGTCCTTGTTAAAGTCATACATTTATCTCGTACTGCTTGCACTGTCTGAAAAGATACCTGTCATGAAGATCCATAATTTGCATAAAGATAATAAACTAGAGTGGCCTGGTTTTTTTTTTTGAACCACAACTGCTACTAATTTTATCTACTACATACGTTTTTAGAGAAAAGTGCAGCCTTTTAAAAATAAAAAAGTTGCATTACTTCAAGAGGCATGTCTGTTTCCAGTAATTTATATAGAGATGCATGATGTCGGTTTCACTACTTTGATTTTCAAAGTCCCAGCTTAGGAATGGGGAAACTTGGACCCTCCAAATGTTTTGGGGCCACAGCTCCCAACATTCCTGATCCTTGGCTATGCTATCTGGGGCTGATGGGAGTTGGAGTTCAGTAACCTCAGAGGGCCACAGGTTCTCCAGCCCTGTCCTAACCATACTAATAGGTTGCTTGATTGACCCCCTAAGATACCTAATTGAATAGCCTCTGCTTGAAAGGGATGCTTATAAATCCGATAGGATTCTTTATTAGAGTGCTAAGTCTTTTGTGATAGAAATTCAGTCTTGTCCAAATGGCTTCAGAAATGTTTCATAGAAATCAGAAGTATAGAAAAACAGGAGTGAGATTTAATAAAGATAAACTGAGATGGAGTAGGAAGGAGAAAAGTAAATTAATTGTAAATGGAATGACTAAGAATCATACACTTACTGCTAGTTAAGTTGCTCAAGGCAGGAGATACTCCTATTGAGATTGATGTTTCCCATGCATCACCATCTATGTGACCAGGAATATTTTTATAACTTGCTTCCAGATGAAAAGTTTGACATGGAGTAATACTAATTTATGGTGCAGAACTTCAGTATACAGTGGTACCTCGGGTTAAGAACTTAATTCGTTCTGGAGGGTCATTCTTAACCTGAAACTGTTCTTAACCTCAGGTACCACTTTAGCTATTAGGGTCTCCCGCTGCAGCCACACAATTTCTGTTCTCATCCTGAAGCAAAGTTCTTAACCCGAGGTTCTATTTCTGGGTTAGTGGAGTCTGTAACTTGAAGCATCTGTAACCTGAGGTACCAACTGTATATTTAAGAATGCTGAACTCTTAACAGTAGACAAGATACTGTTTTTGTTTATTTGTAAAGCAAACAGAGTGATATGATAGAGCTATTGTTGCTTGTGCTTCGTGTAGTCATTTGTTTGTTAAACCATCATTTGATTAAATGCTATTCACTACTTATTTTTTTGGTAATGCTTCCTAAACTGGCCCAACCTGTTTGATTAGCTGTAACAGTGGCCAAAAGAAATACGGTAAGTGGTTACTTTCAACTGTGGAAAGGGCCTTTGAACACACAAATGGGTATGGGTGGTTCTTTTGTGCTTTAAATAATGTGTGAATACTGGTCATTGACCATAATAACGAGACTGGTTGATTGGGTCATAATGTGAGAATCCATGTCCATATCAATTATTTGATCATAATTTAAGCCATATTAAGGGATGTGGGTGGCGCTGTGGGTTAAACCACAGAGCCTAGGACTTGCCGATCAGAAGGTCAGTGGTTTGAATTCCCGTGACGGGGTGAGCTCCCGTTGCTCGGTCCCTGCTCCTGCCAAACTAGCAGTTCGAAAGCACCTCAAAGTGCAAGTAGATAAATAGGTACCACTCCAGAGGGAAGGTAAACGGCATTTCCGTGTGCTGCTCTGGTTTGCCAGAAGTGGCTTAGCCACATGACCTAGAAGCTGTACGTTGGCTCCCTCGGCCAATAAAGCAAGATGAGCGCCGCAACCCCAGAGTCGGTCACGATTGGACCTAATGGTCAGGGGTCCCTTTACCTTTACCTTAACTTTGAGTACATAGTGCAGGGTAATTCTCTTTTCTCCATAAATGCTTCCACAGCTGCATCAGTGTCCCTTGTGCATCTTTGTGGCACTGCTCCAGGGCTGCAATTACGTGCTAGCAGCAATGCTATGCAATCCAGTGGAACAATCCTAATACTTTCCAAGTTGTGAGTCCCATGGATGTCTGTAATCAAACCAGGGAAGCCAACTTTATTATGGGACGTCTTACACTTGTATCCCCACTCCCTCTTCCTCCCTGTGCGCATGAACACAGTGGTCTCCCCTTCCCCAGTCATTTAACTTCTACCCTCAATGGTGCGCAAATATTCTTCACAAATAACAGGAACAATCGGGCGACTGCAATAGAATCCTCCAGGTTCTCTTTGGACTATTCTTGATCCTCATGAAGTCCAGCCTGGGCTGGCCTTAAGCTAATGCCCTGTATCTCATAAACCATCTGATGCCCCCAAGGGCGATTCAATGCAGGAATTGGAAGCAAGTTTAAACTGGCACCAACAAATTTAATCACATTTATATCTCAAGGTGGTGTACATGGTTCCATTCCCCCCTTGCATCCTCACAACAACCCTGTGAGGGAAGATTAGGCTGAGAGGCAGTGAGCGGCCCAAGATCACCCAGGGTGGATTTGAACTCGGGACTCCCAGTCTGTGGTTAGTCTGACACGCTAACCACTACACTGCACTGCCTCTTTCTTGAGCCAAGCCAGCCCTGCTTCCAGAAAATGGCCACAGACCTGCATCTTTCTTATCTAGGGCTGGATTCCCAGACAGGGAAGAAGGGCTGTGCATGCGGAAGGCCCCAGGTTCGAGTCCCAGCATCGCCAGACAGGGCTGGGGGGGGGGGGAAACACGCTTGTCTGATAATCCTGGCGAGCCACTGCCAGTCTGAGCCGGCATTACGGAGGTATAGGGGTGAATGGGCTGACTCTAGGCGTGGTCCTAATCCACGGGCACTAAGTACACTTGGCCTGAAAGAGTCTCCCTCCCAAGCCACCATCTTGGCAGCGGAGGCGACTCCACATTTTGCCTCAGCTTGTCCCGGCCGGCACCTTTCGGGGCTTTTTCGTCGCCCGGGTGCAGCCGTTGCGTGGCGCAGGGCGGCCCGCAAGAGGGCGCTGCCCGGCTCCCGTCAGCTGCCCGGGAGAGTTTTCACACGCGCTCTGGGGAGCCGAGAAGCCCAGCCGCTCCCTGGCCGCTTGGGGCGGCCCTGCCGGCGCTCGGCAGCAACAAGTCGGACGGGGAGGGAGAGAGGGAGGGAGGGAAGGATGGGCGGGCAGGCGGCGCCCGGCTCCGCCCCTCGGGAGCAGCAGTAGCTGCCGCAGCAGCCGGCGACGGTGCCGGGCAGGCAGAACCCCTCGAGGGCGCGCCAGTTCGGAGGTGGCGCCGGAGCGCTTCTTCGGCCCCCGGCTGCGCTCCAAGGGCCACTCCGGGACTCCTCTGGGGGAGCCAGCAACAGGTACTGCCCACACCGGGGCTTGGGACTCCGCTTTCTGGCGGGGCTGGGGGAGAAGGGACTTTTCCAAAGTCTGGCTTTCTGCTGTTTTTCTCAGCAGGTGTCTTTCATCTCTCTCTTTCCCATGGCGCCTTTGGCTTTAATAAGTGTGAGATACAGCAATTCAACAGGCGCAGCTTTTTTTTTTTTTGCTATGCCAAGGCAGTGTTTTGGTGGTTTGGTACCTCTCCGCCCGCCCGCCCTCCCTTCCCCTAAACGTATCTGCCTTTGTTGACAGTGAGAGGCAGAAATCCAACCGATGTAGCTCCTTGCTGCGGCAAGGCGTGATGGGGGAAAGGCTCACCTCTGGGATATCTGCCTGTCACGTAAAACGGTGGCACAACCTAGCCAGGTCAGTGTGTGGGGTGCCAGGGAGAAAAAGGACTCACTTCAAAAAGATTAGCTGAAGTTTTCAGTGCGGTGGTGGCATTTTGTGTTTGCAGCCAAGTTTGCCAGGTGTATATACTCTGAAACAGGGGCGGGCAGACGGTAGATTGGGATCTGCCTGGTGATCTGCTCTAGACTGGGGAGGGTTTCTGATTCCCAGTAACAATTAACAATAGCAACAAGAAAAGCAACTTTCCTCACCTAAATTAGGCTGCTGAAATGAGGAAAGCCAAGCAGGTGTGGATTTTTGTGTGTAAGGACAGTCGGCTCTGTTCAAAACAAGTACTAAAACACCTTTATAGGCTTAGCATTTGCTCAGAGGTGTTATTTAATTCTCTGTGTCTTTTGCATAGGATTCTGGCTGGTGGCTCCTGGGGTTGAAGTTAAACACAAACAAAGCTCTGAGAAGCCTGAAGTTTGCTCAACTCTTCTCCAAAAGGATTAACTACTTTCCCATTAGGTCTAATGAAATGTTCAGTATAATTTGAAGGCTTGCATGCACACATCTACACAACAGGGCGAATTTCATCTAGTAAAATAACATATTGCTTTATCTTATTTTGCGGATCCAGGAGAAACTCAACTGCCTAGTCTAGGAATGGGGTCTTGTGGCCTTTCAGATGTAGCTGGACTACAACTCCCATAATCCTTGACCATTGGCCAGGCTGGCTGGGTTACAGATCCCCTACCTTTGACCTACTCTAAGCCAGATTAGGCAAGGTGCATGTAATAGTCATGGTGGTGTTTGGGCCAGTGTTCCTGTGAACACCTACTTTTTCCTTCTGTCTGATTAAGAGTTCTGTGTGAATCAAAGGGATACATAGATGCATATGTCTTTGCAGCACCTATTTTCCAGGTCCAGTACAGCCACATCTGCTAGCTGGTCTCAGTCTTGTACTATATAACCTAGCTCTTCTGACTTGGGACTTGTCTGCACTGGTGCCATATGTAGCATGTCAAACTTGATTTCACAGTGAATTTCATGCATGGCTCACCTGTGGTATCGGCACAATGCAGCTGGCATCTCAAAATGCCTGTGCTAAAAACACTACACCACCTTCCCAAAGAGGTGTTGAACAATTTACAGTGCAACAAGTTGAAATGTAAACAGTTTTTGCAATTGACCAAAATGAACTTGTAGCCCTAAGGAGCCTCCTCTGGTGTCACCTTTGTTGGAGGATCAGGGCCCGGCCATCCCATGCCCTTATCTCTTTGCCTCCCTCCGTCCCTCAAAGGCATATACTGTTAGGCCTCCTTACTTTGGGTGGAGTTCTCACCTGTCAAGTATCTTGCAGTCTAGGTTGCTGGCCAAACTAAGGGTTGTTGTTTCAATTTATTTTATTTTATTTGGCATACTGATTTCCACCTAGAACAATCGCCACCCTTTCTGGTTGCTTCTGACCATGGACTCAGAAAGGGTGATACCTGTCAAGCTCTAGCACACTCAACATGACCTCAAACTCGACATGTCAGTCATTCTCCAAACTGGCGTTGCGTGAGAAATAAATGAATTAAATTATTAAAGGAGCTTGCAAGGAGAAGGCTGCTCGTTTCATCTCTGCATGTCTGAGTGGCTGCTTTCTCTCCACCTGATTCCTGTCAGCATTGTGGATAGGCCATTCTGTCCCTTTTGCAGAGCCAGTTGAATCATCCAGTGGCTCTCAGTGCAAAGCCATAGCAGAAGTATCTCCCCCCCACCAACTGCTCATTGAGGAGGAGGAGGTCTGTTGCATTTCTTTATGAGTGACCAGTGTTTGAAATTAGCCAGGCGCCTTTTGCACCTGTCTATCCGCCGCAGGCAACTAAGTGAAGATGCCTGGGTTCCAGGGTGGGTCACCATCTGGAGGTGCATGCCTGAGGATTGTTGGATCTTGGCTGCTTTCACACACTAGCAACACATCCTGTAGAATTCTATTTGTTATATTTCATTTGAACACTTGGAATGAATTTCGGGCACTGAAATGCTTTTTCTGTGCAGAAAAAGAGGTAGACGTAGACTAATATATATGTGGACTGTCCTTGGATGAAGTGACTTTTCTTCTTTTAAGTTCTCAAAGTTCTTAAGCGAGCTCAAGGTTGTCATCTGAACTAGCCAGATGTTTAACTGAGAATCAATCACAGTCAGCCCATCATTTGAAAAACAAGACTTTAGAGCTGTCTTACCCCAAAAAATGACAACTAGACATTCCATTTTGGTGACTGTATCCTTTGTATAAGGAGCCATTTGGCCCATAGCTTATATATCTGAGTGACTGCTCTGTGGTTGCCTCCTGCCAGTCAGCATTTGCTATGGGTTGGGTCATTCTGTTTCAGCTCTGAATTGAATATTGAATCGTTCAGTCGTACCTGATGTAGAGAAACAGCAGACTAACCTGCCTCCAGGGTAGGCAACCTATTGTATCTCTGTATGAGCCACTGCTTTGAGATTACCATATTCTAGTCAAGAAGCCCCCCTCCCCCCGCAGTGCCATGCCCAGAAATGCCACATACCCAACTCCCTCCATCAACAGCCACCATTGCCAATGGTCAGGCATGATGAGAATTGTAGTCTGGCAGAATCTTGGAGGGCCATAGGCTCCCTACCCCCGATATAAAATAACCACCCACTGTACATGTTGCATTTCTGCAGAGTTTGCACCCATCCGTTGAAGGTGATGCATTCTGTGTCCTGCTGTAGAACTGAATTCCAGGACATGTGTGTTTGCGGCTTTCACCTTTCAAGTGTGTGTAAGTTATTAGCAACCACACGTGTACAGTTTGAAAAGGGAAATGCTCTTAATTTTATTGACTTTTTCATCAATAAGTTCCCCCCCCCGCCTTTCACTGTAAAATGACCTCAAGGAGGCTTATAATAATTAAAGCATTATGCAGTGCTGGGACGCAGTGCTAGCAAAGCAAGATAAAGCAGCGAAACCAGCAGATAAAAGCAGCAGATAGAAGTTTCCACCAGGAGCTCTTGTGTACCATGAAAACCTTGGGAGAATTTATAGACAAGGGATGTGCCCTGCAGTACTGATGCAAATGTATATGTGTTTTTTTTAATTATTATTATAGAGTTTGCAGTTGGAAGGCATCTTCTAAGACTCCTGCAACTGTGCAGATGCTAAATGTACAGTGGTACCTCGGGTTACATACGCTTCAGGTTACAGACTCCGCTAACCCAGAAATATTACTTCGGGTTAAAAACTTTGCTTCAGGATGAGAACAGAAATCGTGCTCCGGCGGCGCAGCGGCAGCAGGAGGCCCCATTAGCTAAAGTGATGCTTCAGGTTAAGAACAGTTTCAGATTAAGAACGGACCTCCAGAATGAATTAAGTACTTAACCTGAGGTACCACTGTATTGCTTTTCCTTTCCTTTGGGTCACAGGCCCAGAGGGGTGTGTATCTTGTCATCTGGGCAGTCCAGGACCTCCACAAACACTTCCCAGGAGAGGTCACTTGCTGTTACCCAGGGGTGCCCAAACGTTTTTCAAAGAGGGCCAGATTTGATGAAGTGAACATGCGTGAGGGCCGACTGCAGTTACTGAGCTTTTTTTTTTTACAATTTTACCCCAAAGTTGTTGAGCTTTTTAAAGGATTTTACCCCAGGACATATACTGCCACGGGGGGCGGATTGAATCGACCGGCGGGACGAATTGGGCCCACGAAACGGACTTTAGGCATGCCTGCTGTTACCCAAGTATAAAAGCTCACTGTAAGAGGTGGTGCTCAGATGACGCAAATCGAGTAACAGAATAAAGATGCATGCTTCTTTAGGAGTCAGCCACATCAAAATGATTGCATAATGTCTATAGATTTGCTGGTCCATTAATTAAATGCTATGCAAATTCTCTTGGCACACGTTCGCTAAGCATTGCTAGTTGGAACGTAGGATTATGTTACAGCACATTAAACTGTAAATGAGAATTATTGCTACTGAACCAACAAGTTCAGTTCCCACAGTTAAAGGGGGAAATGTAAATGAGGAAGCTATCATAGTTAGAGAGTCGTAAAACACAACCCTCAGCTCCCAGTCTACCTGGTGTGCTTTTTCTGTGCTGTTTGGCTTGTTCGCAAGATTTAAATTTCTGGCTTGCTTGTTCCTTTGAGCAGACTAGACTTCCCAGACTGATTTGCTGATCGTTATTTCTAGTATCCAGCGTGCAAAACTGTTTCCTCTTTGAAAGGCTTGTCCCTGCTGCCACCCCCCAGGGAGACAGAAATGGGAATAACTTAAAATGCTTTTATGTGTGGTGCTTCTGTTGTTGCTGTTAAAAGAAGGGTTGAAGTAGCAGGATTTGAAGAGGAAGCAATGTGCGTAACAAGTGGCTTGGCAGGCTCACACTGAGGATCACTTTTTGACCTAGAAGAAGGAAGTGTGGAAAAAGATAGAGCTTTGAATGGAAACATGAATCCCCTTATAGGAGACCCAGGGAAGGGGGGAAATACGATGCTATGGCGGGGCGGGGGGAGTCCAGTGAAAATAGGTAAAGGGACCCCTGACCATTAGGTCCAGAGGTGGCCGACTCTGGTGTTGCGGCGCTCATCTTGCTTTATTGGCCGAGGGAGCTGGCGTACAGCTTCCAGGTCATGTGGCCAGCATGACTAAGCCACTTCTGGCAAACCAGAACAGCACATGGAAATGCCATTTACCTTCCCGCCAGAGCGGTACCTATCTATTTACTTGCACTTTTGATGTGCTCTTGAACTGCTAGGTGGGCATGAGCAGGGACCGAGCAACGGGAGCTCACCCCTCGCGGGGATTCGAACCGCTGACCTTCTGATCAGCAAGTCCTAGGCTCTGTGGTTGAACCCACAGCACCACCTGCGTCCCTCCAGTGAAAGTGGGCAGTGCTAATACGCTGATCTGTGCATTGCAAAGGATACCTCTATTACATTAAGACTACCAGACACCCATATAGATACCACACGAGATGTTCAAAGACCATTCAAATCTCCCATATGAAACCACTCATAGAGTCAGGTCAGCAAAACATTTGCTATATAGACTGCCAGCACAGGGAGTCATTGAAACCACTCCTTCCAGCACACTTGAGATAGCAATGGAGTACGTTAGAATGGTATGTTCAGAATATGAAAGTCAATCTATGCATGTGTTTTGGCATGGATAGAATTGTGGCATTTATTGAATGATCCCAACACATGATGTGGGATAGCCATGATTTCCCAATATTTTTTTTAAGCTACAAAGCAAGCAGGTGGATGGCCTCAAAGCAGTAGAACTTGGAGAGGTGTTTAGCCCTCACCCCTATGCTATTGTCCCAGTTGATACACCTGCTTGTTCCTCCCCTTCAGTGAGAGTATTAGTAGCCTCAAAATGGGGGGAGGAAGGAGGAGGAGAAAAGGGATAACACTGCCCTCCTCACCCGCAGCCATGGTGCAGTTAGGTCATTATAGACTATGGGCTTAATAGACTTGGGTGCTCTTTAGATGATAACATACATTATTTCACAATGTGGCAAGCCAGCCTTGGTTCATTTGGGGACCCCCCTGTTCTGCTGAGTGAGGGGTTCTGGATTCCTGCACCTAAGTCTTGCCTTGTTAAGGCCACATCTCCAAGTGAGTTCTTACTGCTGCTAAGCATTGAAAAATAGTTGCCAGGAGTCTAATCACAGGTCATGGGTAGTTTGGTGCTTAGCAGCTTTGTAATTTGGGACAGCTCTTATTAAACTTTTCAGGAACTGAACTTTAGATTCCCCCCCCCCTTTTATTTGTTTTCAACATTGAGGTGATCCCTCAGGTGAACTCTGATGTGTTTTTATTGTGTTTGTGTTGTTTGTTTGCATTGTGTTTTCATTAATGACAGTACGTGAAACACCAGAAAAGAAAGAAAGAGTAAGATGTGTCTATTGGAGTGCTTCTGCTTAACTCTTAGCCAACAAAAATGTTCCTGCCAGGTTTCCCCCCTGCTAATGTGGCCATGGGAGAATGCCCCAGAACCCTTTCCGCTTTTACATATTGCTAATGCGACTGTCAAGTTCTGATTACAGAATCTTTATTATTAGTGGCAGCCTGTGAGCTTATGAAATGCCACACCCTTGGCTAAGAAGCTATTGCTGATTCACCTATTGGGTGTGGTGGTGGTGAGGAATAGGACTCCTACCTATAGCCAAGCAAATTTGGTCCTAATTCCCAGAAGCAATCCTTTATTTCTAATGTTGAGCAATGCTTTTGTGAACATTTTTGGTTAAAAAGCAAGCTCCCGCCTTCTTCATAAGGTGGAAGTAAATGCTACAAGGGGCATGGGGCTGCCTCCTCCCACTTGTCTAGTACAGTTGACTCCATGCTCTGATGTAATTGCATGGCAGATGGAATTCAGCCTGGGGCTGCCATAGTTGATGGTAAACCCATGCCCTTTGTAATGTTCAGTTACACCCTGTGATGATAAGGGTTGAATGCATGTGGCCAATGCCTGGTGAAAATTCAGAAGGCAGAGGTGCAGTTTGGAGCTCAGTTAAAGGTAAAGGGACCCTGACCATTAGGTCCAGTCATGGCCGACTCTGGGGTTGCGGCGCTCATCTCGCTTTATTGGCCGAGGGAGCCGGTGTACAGCTTCCGTATCATGTGGCCAGCATGACTCTGGCGAACCAGAGCAGCACACAGAAACGCCGTTTACCTTCCCACTGGAGCGGTACCTATTTATCTACTAGCACTTTGACATGCTTTCGAATTGCTAGGTTGGCAGGAGCAGGGACCGAGCAACGGGAGCTTACCCCGTTGAGGAGATTCGAACCGCCGACCTTCTGATCAGCAAGTCCTAGGCTCTGTGGTTTAGCCCACAGAGCCACTCAGTTACTCTTCCATTTTTCTTACCTCTAGAAATTTTTGCAATACAGGTATTTTATTTTTATATATTTTCAAATGCCATTTTTCTTATGTACCCCCAAAAGGGTATCAATATGTTCCTGCCCCAATATGTTGCCCCAATATGTTCCCGCCAAATGGGCAGGATGTGGAGAGGAGGCCAGACTCCATGTATCCCTCTTCTGAAGTTATTTTGCCATCGCTGGGGTGTTGTGTTTAAATATCTGTTTTCTTTTCCCTTTCGGTTTACAAAGCAGCTGGCAGGTGGCGGCGGGTGTTGTGCAGTTCCAAACAATAGCAGCATAAATGTTTCTTAGGGGGAAGAAGGAAGGATAAATAAAGTTAATCTGTACATGTGATCACTTAGCCAAGTATTCTTCCCTGTTGTGTACTTTGCTTAATCTGATTTCTTTAATGGTGCGCAAACTAAAATAATCTTATAACTCGTTCTTTCCCTTAAAAATTGGTTCTCATTTAGTATCTCATCACAATGGGCTTTGTTTGACACTTCCAGGCAAAATGTACCCTTTCTTGGGGCTCTGGCAGTGGGGAACTTTCCTGATATGCAGTGCTTCTAGAAAACTTGAAAATCCTTCATCCTGAGAGCAAGCCCCAAACTGGTTGTCTGCTGAGCAGTTTCTCAGCCCACAGCTGGCCTTAACATAAGTCACCCTGAGCCACTTGTCTCAGGTGGCAGTTTGGTGACAGTTTGCCCAGGTGACAGTTTGCCCAGACCCCAGCCTCATTGCCAGCCACTGCTGTGCTTCTGGAATTCCCCTGTTGGCGGCACCTTGCCTCAGTGGGCATCTTGGCAAAACCTTGTGAGACCTGGGGTGGCTTCTCTGTGGTGCAGTAAGTAGCAACCAGCAGTGCTGTGTGGTGTAGCATTGGCAGGTTCTGCCTTGCCTCAGGTGGCAAAAATGGCTTGATCTGGCCCTGTTCAGGCCTGCCACAACTTAGCTTTAACGGGAAAGGGGCTACTTTCACCCTAAAAGGCAGGCAATTATGGCAGCTAAATTGCTCCATACAAGCTGTGGTCTCATGGTTTCAAGAAGCCTGAACGGCAATAAAGGATAATGCAGGTGAGAGGAGGGAGAGTACATCCCCAGAGGTGGCCAACAATCCTTTCAGCTGTGGTTTTACTTATTTTTATTGTGTTTTTTATTTATTAATTTTATACACCGTCCTTCATTCATAAATCTCAGGGCAGTTCACAACATAACATTACAATATAGAAAACACAAACTTATAAAAATATGAACAGAAGCAAACCAATAATCCCCCTCCCATAGCACATTTAAAAGGGCATTGGAGGGCAACCATCCAGTGGCCTGACTGAAGAGGAATGTTTTTGCCTGTGCCTTAAGGTGTGTAATGAAGGTGCCAGCCACAACACCCTAGGGAGAGCATTCCACAAATGGGGAGCCATTGCAGAAAAGGCCCGTTTTCATGTTGCCTCAGAGGATGATTGACCCCCATTATATCTGCCCTGTCCTTCCCACTTCATCTCTTTCATGAGTTTCTCCATCATATGTTCCACAGGGGGAAATTGTGTGGTTTGAGGGTTCTGTAGCCTGATCTTTTTTCACAGTCTTGGAGCTGTTTCTTTAGAGTATCTTCATTTCATCTTACAGATAGGTAGCCGTGTTGGTCTGCCATAGTCAAAACAAAAAAATTCCTTCCAGTAGCACCTTAAAGACCAACTAAGTTAGTTCTTGGTATGAGCTTTCGTGTGCATGCACACTTCTTCAGATACACGTATCTGTATCTGAAGAAGTGTGCATGCACACAAAAGCTCATACCAAGAACTAACTTAGTTGGTCTTTAAGGTGCTACTGGAAGGAATTTTTTTGTTTCATTTCATCTCTGAGGCATCACATGCAATTCCCGCCCCCCCAGCTGCTGTAAATGTCCCCGAAACAGCGTATAGACCAACACTGCTGTTTTTCTTCAGATGTTAGTAAGATCTTACACAAGAGCAGGAAGCCAAAGAGGATCAATTATGCGTCCTGTTGCACGTCCCTTTCAGGAAATACCATTATTAATGTGTGACTACTGGTGCTTGCTTAAAAGAAATAATGAGCATGTTTTTAAACAATGGTTGCTGTCCTTTTGCGAGGAAGACATAATATGTTCCTGAGAGTGCTTGGTTGTGGGGCTTAATGCTGCTTGAGATGCAGGCGAGTGTAATGTAAGAACAGCTATCACATGTCTGTTCCATTGCCAGGATATGGGTGATAACGAACTCTAGCTATATTCAGAGCAGGCCATTGAAATTAATGGTCCACTAATCCCAGTGGATCTACTCTGAATATCTCAAACATAGGGTGATGTGCAAAGTTGTTGTTGTGTATGGAATTTGTTTGGGCAGAGCAGCACTGTGGCTGTCAATAATTTTAAAGTGTCCCTAGTTGCATATCTTAAAGAACAGGGTTGGGTTGAATGGCTTAAGGCTGCAGTCCTAAAACCATCTCCTCTGGGAAGGGGCCATGGCTTAGTGGTGGAGTGCATGATGAGAACACAAAAGGCCCAGGGTTCAATCCCTGCCATCTCCAGTTAAAGAGTTCAGGTTAGCAGGTGATGGTGAAAGATCCCTGCCTGAAACCATGGAGAGCCAGTGAGAGTCAGCTAGTGTTCAGCTGCTATACTGGGACCACGGATGGAAGAATCTGTGTTAATTTCAGTTCTCTCCACTTCTCATCTTTTCCAATCTTAAATTGGTTCTCTACATTTCTGCAGCAGTCTGAAAATTTTCTTTTTAAAAAATTATAGTTGTTTTTTTTTAAATATGCATCTACACCTATAAAGCAGCACATGCAAAATTTATGCAAATATACACCCTCTTTTCTGCTTATTTTTTTGGTGCGGCACTTCTCTTTTGGGCAATGTTTACAATAGGCTACCATAAGAATAGGGAACCCAGCAGTCAATATATCTGGAGGTGATCAAAGCAGAGGCATGGCACATGCTTGGGTGATATTTAATAGTAGAGCTATACAGAGTAGACCCAATGAAGTTAATGCACATGATGACAACGCTAGGTTCATTAATCAAAACAAAAAAATTCCTTGCAGTAGCACCTTAAAGACCAACTAAGTTAGTTCTTGGTATGAGCTTTCATGTGCATGCACACTTCTTCAGATACTGAAGATACTGGTATCTGAAGAAGTGTGCATGCACACGAAAGCTCATATCAAGAACTAACTTAGTTGGTCTTTAAGGTGCTACTGGAAGGATTTTTTTTGTTTTGACTATGGCAGACCAACACGGCTACCTATCTGTAACTAGGTTCATTAATGTCAGTGGGTCTACTTTAAGTAGGACTTTACTGAATACCACCGTTTGTTCTTCGACTTTTGAGTTCTGCACAGCATTCGTGGTCTGTTTGCTGCAACTGCATTAATTGGGCAGCTGCTACTTCTGTTTGCTAGCTTGACAATGCCCTCACAGTGAAAAGAAAGTTTGCTCTGGGCTTCCTCCACCCTGTGTGGAGCTTACTTCTGTGTACATAAGTAATGTAATGTGTGAATCAGTCCTTATTAGCCCTTTGTAGCGTTCTAGCTGGGGCTGATGGCAGTTGTAGTAAAAAATAAATAAATCTGGAGGGCAACAGTTTAGTGAATACTGCCTTACAGGAACAAGGAATTAGTCATAGAAACAAGGAATCGGTTTTGTTTTGTTGCAGTGGAAATGACACAGGTAGATTTGCATCCACAAGAGAAGAAATGTTTAAACAATTTCTGACTCATTGATGCCACATGGTATGAAATAATAGACTGTGCAAAACAGAAGCATATTTATTTTGGAAAATGTTCAACTTGACTAACAAATCCATTTCTGAATGAAGGTGACCTCCTTTAGGACAGACTTTTTGTTTCAGGTCCAATTTTTGTTCCTTTTGGTGAGAGTGTTTTGCTTAGTACATTTATCAGCTAAATGATAAATCATTCCAAATTTTGTTTCCACACCCAACCTGAACTGATTTCAAATAAAATATTTTTGAGGCTGCCCACTGTGGCTGTGATGAGAGAAGGAAGGCAAACTGTTCAACGTCTTATAACTGTTTATATTTTTGCCGAATGGGAAGATTGAGTTACTCAGTTGAAAACTCAGTATTGGAGTCAACAGGTCTACACATCCTGGAAATGCTACTCCTTGCCATTAGGTGAGGAGCTTCAGATTGCTTTCCATTGCTTTCTGAACATTTGCAGCTCAGGAATTACTCATGAGTAAATGCTCAGCTTGTGGGACTCGACAACTTATAAGTACAGTGGTACCTCTGGTTGCAAACAGGATCTGTTCTGGAGGCCCGTTCGCAACATGAAAAGAATGCAACCGCAGCGGTGCATCTGCAGGTGCATGGGTTGCCATTTGCCTCTTATGCACATGCGTTTGACGCCATTTTGGCCTTTTGCGCATGCGTGAGCGGTGAAACCTGGAAGTAACCCTTTCTGGTACTTCCAGGTCGCAGCGGGACGTAACCTGAAAGAACGTAATATGAAGCGGACGTAACATGAGGTATAACTGTAGCAGTTGTAAGTATATTAGCTGCTGGAATAGAGTAGCATGGCAGGCTGGGAATCTTAGAATCATAGAATTGTATCACTGGAAGGGACTCCAGGTGTCATTGAGTCGAACTCCTTGCAATGTAGGATTCACAACTGAAGCATCCCTGACAGATGGCCTTGCAACATCTGCTTTAAAACCTCCAATGAAAGAGGTTTTCTGTAAGCTGATCCTGGCAAGCGAGAAACTTGTGGTCTAGTCCAATATCTCTCTTGGGAAAGAGTCTAAAGAAACAGACCCCCTCCCTTGAATGAAATCAATTGTATGGGGATCTGCTTTGCAGATCAACAGGGGGAAAGGACTCTAGGTAGCTTGTTATTTGAAGCAGGAGGTTCCTACTTCAGCCTAACTGTGAGTAGAATTACTTGCAAATAGGGATAAGGGAGAAAAGTGCGCCTACCTAATGTGAACATTCCAAAACAATATGTGAATCTTTCGAAATTAAATCCTTATTTGAATTTTGCAATGCAGTTTTCCTGCTGAGTAATGTTTACAAAACTGGATATACTAGATTAGTGTGTGCTTAATATAGGTATGTTACTGAAATTAGCATACAAAAACACATCATATGAGGGTAAATTGTTTTGCAAATATGTGTATATTAGACAAAATCGCACACAATGGTGGTTATATTAGGAGAAATTCACACTACAATGCTGATGAATTTTCAGGAGGACTTTTAAAAATCACAAACAGATGTGGAAATATGGAGAAAAATGAAGAAGTGGCAGATTCAACCATTCCTACTTGCAAACATCCACCCTGCTTTGCTGTTTGAAGGGTGAAGCTTGCTGGGGGCAGTATAAGAGTTTGTGCAAAATGATGGGTGAGGCAGCAGGGTGAAATGACAGAGTATGTTGCGATAATTGCTGAAGAACTACCGACTTCTCTCAACTCATTTTAAACTGTAACTTCAGAGTAATAGTTTAGTCAAAATATGTTCGCGTAATCTATTAATAAAAACAAGCACCCCTATCAAAAATATGGTCAATTCCTTTAAAAAAAAATGCAACATAATTTATGTGAATGAGCACCAATGGATAATTATGACAGGTGAAAAATGTATGGCATTATTAGCTGAGGAATTTTAAACCGATTGAGCATACTTTTCACCTGTGGTAAAGAAAACAAGAGCAAAACAATATTGATCCCTGAATTTTTCGCCACATTTACTGAAAGTATCCTATTTGCTCAGTTGGTTAGAGCGTGGTGCTGATAATGTCAATGCTGCAGGTTCGATCCCCATATGGGACGGCTGCATATTCCTGCATTGCTTGGGGTTGGATTGGATGATCCTTTAGGGTCCCTTCCAATGCTACAATTCTATGATTCTAAACTATAGATAACAATATACAGTACAGAGCTGAAATAAGCCAAGGTACAGGTTTATAGTGAATAATCTCATGGAAACTGAAGCATATATATATATATATAGATGCTCTGCAAATGCATTTAAATTTAACCAGTTTTTTCTTAAAAACTGGTATAACTTTCTCCCTGTAATCCTACTTTTGTACCTGCCATTTTCCCTTGGTTATGGAGAAATGCACAAGGAGGAGTGGCATTTACAGATACTCGGAAATTGCTTGCTTGGAAAGCAATTCAGATGCCATGGTGATAGGCTGAGCGTTGGATTCAGAACAATGCACAGAATAGTGTCAATGCCTTGAATTAAAGTGTGTGATAATTACTTTGGTTTCCTCTATTTGTAGATGCTGCAACGATGGAACTGAGCTGCACTGAAGTACCTCTTTATGTAAGTTCCAATGTGTTAGGCTTCTGCCCTAAAAGGTCCTTTTGTTTTCAGGAAGGTCTTACTGAGAGGCAGTGTGAATGAAGCAGAAATTATGTTCCCTGCTTGACAGAGGCTTTAAGCCACTGAATGCTACTATCTCATTTGAGCTGGTGTAGCAGTAGCACTTTTCATGCATATTGGGGCATGTGTTTCTGAAGTAGCTTTGAAATAGTTTTCACGTTCTCACATAAATATCACAGTACTTTTCTATCCTTTCTGCTGGCAGAATTTGGAATGGATATTGTAACTGTGGCAGGAAAATAGCCTCCCTGGTTTTAGAAGATAAACATTTCCATTATGGTTGTTTTTCTCCTTCTTTCTCCTGTAAAAAAATAGTTCTATATGTCATGCTAGTGACAAGTAAAGGGTATTGTGACTGAGGCTGGCATACAATTGTTAAACGTACAGGCCTTGTTCAGACGTAAGGGGAAGCCATGGTTTCTCTGTACAGTATGGGGCAGCCAATGTGGTGACAACCAAATGTTGCTGTACTACAGTTCCCATTAGCCTGATGGGAGTTGGAATCCAACAACATCCAGAAACACCACCATGGAAAGGCTTTAGATTCTGCACTATAATCTCATTTCTACTCTTCTTTTAGGTACCAGAAGTGGAAACTGAGAGTTTCTGCTCCCAGTTTAAGCTAAACCCAGTTTCCCATAGTGTTCAAACTCTGGGAACTTGGGTTTGTTTAAACTGTAATTTATTATACAGACCAGGATTGGAAACCTTGGTTTGACCAGGGTTTGTTCTCACTAACTAGAACAGGGATGGGAAGCCTGTGGTCCTTAGTCCAATTTTATGCACTCCTCAGCTTAATTTCAGGAGGTGACAGAAGGAAGGTGGTGGTGGGAAAGCCAGAATGGATGGAGCGATGGAAAAAGAGGCAGTAAAACCTTTCTAAAGAGTTGTCTGTATTATTATTACACAACTGCTTTGATCAATAGTTTTGGGTTTTAATGCATGTTTTCAGTTTAGTTTGCCAGTGGTTTTTTTTGTTTTTTGTTTGCTTTCTGTTGGGCTCTTGCTGAGTTAAAGACACCTTACAGTGCAACGCTATGCATTCTTACACAGAAGTAAGTCTGACTGATTCAGTGTGATTTGCTCCTTAGTTAGTTTGCATAGGATTAAGCAGTGGTGTCCATGCAGAGAATATCAGTCACAATTGCCCCACTGATGAAACAGCAAAATGTTGTGCCAAGGCTCGCCCATTGCTGGCTTCTAAAGCAGTATATAAACCACTTGGGAGTTCCTTCCATTAGAGAAACTCCTGCCTTATTAGTGTGCCTTTCATGGGATACACAATCAGGCCTGTATTTAAATTAGGCACTGAGAGTGGTTCCTTTGTCCGTTCTCATGGAATAGATTTCTGACCTGTTGTGTTTGGTTGAAATTCTATACATTTGGGTTTCTGAAGACTACAAAGTGTCACGATATTTTTCTAAGACAGATGATGAAAACGTTCTTTTACTTGAGTTTCCATCCTTTTTGTAAAGTGGGATAGAATCCACATAACTTCGAAAAAATTGATACTTTCGAACCAGATGCAGACAGGACTTCAGATTTGATTTTTCAGAGGAGCCAGATCATTTCAGTTGAGGCTGATTATTTATGTTGACTTACTGCACCAGGAAGAAATTGACCTAAACATAACTCGATGTCAGGTGAGTCAATAAAAATATTGTCTTGAAAACTAGCAAGATGGAAGTCAAAGGAAAGTTGTTGAGTTCAGTGTTTTAAGTTGAGAACTGTGTTGAATGTGGAGTGCACTGGTTTTGAGTCAACTTCAGCCTTAAACAAACATCATTTTATGAAGTCTGAAGGAGATTATCTACAACGGACTGGTGTCATAGATTGACAGTGTTTGAGGTGAATAATTAAGACAATAAAATATTTTTATAAAAGCCATTAACTTCATCATGAAAAACCAATGCTTTTTATTTTTATAACTGTCATGCTTATTGAGGTAGTCAAATTCTGATTTTGTTGTTGTCACTATAGAATTAATGTATTTTCCAGAAATCATGTAGTTACAGTGGGCACAATCCACCATGCAGGCAGAGGTTACTGATAGGACTATATCTATACCTACAAACGTTCATGGATATGTGTGTCATGGAAGCAGTGTGATGGGAGAGAGAAGAAACAAGAGTCTAAGGAAGGGATAGCTAACAACCGTTTAGGACTACAACTCCCAGCATTCCTGCCCATTGGTTACACTGGCTGGGGCTGAAAGTAGCTGTAGTCCAAAAGAGCTGGAGGACACCAGTCTAAGGTCTGTGCACAAACCCTTCATATCTTTATCCATCCCTCTCCCTGCCTTGGAGAACAATTAATTTGTAAGGCATGGAAAGGGAGGGATATAGAAGGCATGGACTGGTATTCCTTCTAACATCCATTGTGTGGCCTTTATGTGTGTGTGTGTGTGTGTGTGTGTGTGTGTGAGAGAGAGAGAGAGAGAGACAGAGAGAGAGAGAGAGAGAGAGAGAGAGAGAGAGAGAGAGAGAGAGAGAACAACCAGGCTCCATTGGATCCTTCCATCTGCAGGCTCTGCAGCCACAGTGCAAGTGGATTATTGAATCAAAGATATAATTAAATGGAGTTGCTTATGCATCACATATCATGCTGTTAATTGTGGCTCAGGAGAGACAGTACTATTTGCCACAATCTAATTAACCCGGAGACACATATAACCATCTCTTTGGTATTGAATTCATCATAGCCTTCCACCTCCCCTTCAAGCTGTGTGGCAAATTGCTTTAGAAACTCCTGGCTGCTTCACATCACTCCCTGATATAGCATGGCGGTGGGCAAAGGAAGAAAGGAAGTTGTGCATTCCCACTGGCCACATGGAAGAATCTGAGTGCATACAACAGGTTTTCCCGATTGTGGTCACTGTAAATAAATACTGATCTCATAGGAACAGACGAAGCTGGTCAGACTACTTGTTCATCTAGCTCAGTATAGCTTAGTGCAGGGATGGGGAGCCTGCAGATCTCCACATGTTGTTGGACTTCAGGTTCCATCAGTCTCTGCCAGCATAGTAAATGACCAAGGATGACGGGAGCTGTAATTCAGCCACATTTTGAGGGTCACTGGTTCCCTATTCTGCTTGTTGGCCATTGGAGCTAAAGCTCTTCTCAGAAGTTGAACTTCATACTGATTCCCTGTTGGAGGAGTGTGTTTTACCCTGGATAAAAGCACACTGAGCCTCTGAGTTTAGGAAAGTAAGAAATCTACATTTATTTACTAGAAAGGCATGCTTGATAGAAAAGTTCCTAGTTGTATCTAACTGAGGTGGAGATTCCTTGAGCTATGCTTTCTCTTGCATCTCAGCAGCAGAGACACACAAAATGTCTCCTCTCCCAAGGTGAGGATAAAGATGGAAGTAGAAAATGAGGTCAGTAAGAGTATCAGTTTAGCACCTCATGGAAGGTCAGAAAGGACAGTCTAGGAAACTTGGAGGTTTCCTTTTCTCTCTTCTACTCTTTCCCATACAGACACATCAGTGTCCAGTACAAACTGAGTTGTACCCCAGCACTTCCAGTATCACTCTGACTGTCACCAGCGGCCTAGAATCTTGTAGATTACCGGTACCTGCTGCCACCTCTTTTAGCTGGAGATGCCCATGACTGACCCACTAGCTCTACAATGGAGCTCTGGTCCCTCCCCAAGGTCCTAGTCATTTAAAAGAGTCAATTGGCATAGTAAGACGGATGAGAAACCTAATATAGTTTTTCAAATCTCTTTAAGACAAGAGGAGTACAGTCAGACCTTGGCTCCCGAACGGCTCCGTTTTGGAACGTTTTGGTTCCTGAACGCCGAAAACCCAGAAGTAAATGCTCCGGTTTTCAAACGTTTTTCAGAAGCCAAATGTCCGACTTGGCTTCCTCTGAGTGCAGGAAACTCTTGCAACCAATTGGAAGCCACGATTTGGTTGTCCAGCGTTTCGGAAGCCTTCCGGAACTGATTATGTTCGACAACCGAGGTTTGACTGTAATGAAAAAGCCTTGGGCCACCTCTGGCCTTTCCACACAGATCAGACATCCCAGTGGGTAAGCACAAGCCCTTTGGCATGCTTGAATCCCAAAACCAATCTGCTATTATGTAAAATGCCTATTATGTAAGAGGACTTGCACTGCATTTAGCAATGTTCACCTTGTTTTGGAAACAGCACCACCCCATTTTAAGCTCTCTAAAACTATTTCTGCAAGGATTTGGATAAAATTTGGCTCAGGGTTGGGGAGGTCATTTGAATGCTGGGCCTTACAGGAGAGGAGCTAGAGGCAGAGAAAGACCATCAGTGTACAGTGGACGCTTGGGTTGCGAACGTGATCCATGTGGGAGGCACGTTTGCAACCCACAGTGTTTGCAACCCGCAGCGCCGCATCTGCACACGTGTGGGCCACGATTTGGCGCTTCTGCGCATGCGCAAAGCACGATTTAGCGCTTCTGCGCATGTGCGAGTGCCGAAACCCAGAAGTAACCCATTTTGGTACTTCTGGGTTCGGCGCGGTGCGCAACCCGAAAACACACCACCTGAAGCATCTGTAACCCAAAGTATTCCACTGAGAGATTTCTGTTATATACTGTAAGTAGGGAACTGGCACCGTAGACAGGCCTTAATATGAGTTAAGGCTGATGTAAACACTATAATCATTTACCAGTGACGGATGGATGCCAACACCAACAACCTTTCAGTGTGCTATGTCCAAGACCTGGAATGTATGAATAATAAAGGAGGGTTCTTAAGGACATGAAATGAGTCTGCTGGATTGCAACCAGGTCCAGCATCCTGTTCACACAGTGGCCAACCAGATCCCTGTGGGAAGCCTGCAAGCTGGACATGAGTGTAGCAGCAGCACTCTCTTCACCAGCACTCCTCAGCAGCTGGTATCCAGAGGCATGTTGCATCTGACAGTGAAGGTAGGACTTCGCCATCATGGCTAGAAGCTGTCAGTAGCCCTGTCCCTCCATGAATTTGTCCAAACCTCGTTTAAAGTCCTCCAAGTTGGTAGGTACCACCACCTCCGGTGAGAGCAAATTGTGTAGTTTAACTGAGTGAAGAAGCATTTTCTAAAATCTGTTCTGAGCCTGTGCAAAGTGCTTTTCCTTAACTACTGAGTGACTGCAGCTCAGCCTACACATTTGGAATTAGGAAGGCTTTGTGTTCATCTCACACAAAGTTAGATTTTAATTCTCAAGCTCAGTCATGGGCACTGGCGCACATTTCAGAGAATGCAGTTGGCCCTTTCAGAATAATGTTAAACTTTCATGGAACAAATATAAGCAGCTCCTGTCCGCTGGGCAGCCATTCTTGTTCAAGTCCTATTGAAATGAATGTGAGTTGTACAAATTCTAAAGAGTGCCCTGGCACTCCCAAGAGGTGTGAGTTTTTCGTGTGGACTGGTTAAGCCCTGTGTCATTGCTAGCAGCAAGCAGGCTTATCAAGCAGTGGGAAATGTGTGAACTAGTTTTAGAAAGGTTATTTTATCAGATGACAATATGCATTTATTCTACAATGTCAAAGGCACACATTTATTTTAGTGAACTATTTCTTGATATGCCTAATCTGTTTTCCTCCCTCCTGTACTTGTACAGGCATTGTGAAGTTCTTTTGATCCCTTTGTACTTGGCAGATAACTTACCTACCTTGTTGGTTTTGGTTGGCAAATTAGAATTGTAACTATATTCTTATCAGAGTATTTGTACAGTTCAGTCATGGAGTTGTCAAACTTCACTTGGACTTTTCATTTGATCTCTCTGTTCTAGTTTACGCAGAGTTCTTTTGTGGTGTGGCAGTTATTATTGCACTATTTCCCCCCTGTTGCTCTTTATGAAGATCCTAACAAACATGTAGAAATACAAATCTTAAACTGCAGAAAACCAACATCTATTGCAATTCATTTATTAGACTCTTCTTATATGCACACAGACCAGTGGCATAGCATGGGTTGTCAGCACCCGGGGCAAGGCAAGTAATTTGCGCCCCCTAATCTGTGGATTTGCGCCCACTAACCCTAACCCCCAGATGTTGCGCCTGGTGCGGCCGGCCCCCCCTGCACCCCCGACGCTACGCCACTGACACAGACTAAGTTTTATAACCAGTTTCAAACCCTAAGGTTTCTCTCTGTCCTCAACTACACATGTTAGGGAGAAATGTGTCTCAAGTGGTCTACAGCTCTCCTTATTGTCAGCTGGTAAGGAGGGCAGTTAGTAGGCTGGTCTCTGTTACCTCTCTCTAGTTAGTTCTAGTTACTATAAGTTGGCCCACCCTTTTTGGCAAGTGTCACATGTCAATACCAGATTATTACTATATTCAACTGTTCACTATGCTTCATAAGATATATAAGAGCTCAGTGTTTAGTGGTAAGAGTGTCAGACTGTGACCTGGGAGGTAAAGGTAAAGGGACCCCTGACCATTAGGTCCAGTCGTGGCTGACTCTGGTGTTGTGGCGCTCATCTCGCTTTATTGGCCGAGGGAGTCAGCGTACAGCTTCCGGGTCATGTGGCCAGCATGACTAAGCCACTTCTGGCGAACCAGAGCAGCGCACAGAAACGCCATTTGTCTTCCTGCTGGAGCAGTACCTATTTATCTATTTGCACTTTGATGTGCTTTCGAACTGCTAGGTTGGCAGGAGCAGGGACCAAGCAACGGGAGCTCACCCCGTTGCGGGGATTCGAACCGCCGACCTGATCGGCAAGCCCTAGGCTCTGTGGTTTAACCCACAGCGCCACCCATGTTCCCTGTGACATGGGAGACCAGGGTACAAATATTGAGTCAGACATGAAGCTCACTGGGTGACCTCTTGGGATGTGGGATAGTCATGGTCTCCTGGCCTAACCTACCTCACAGGGTTGTTGTGAAGATAAAAAGGAAGCCATATATGCCATCTTGAGCTCCTTTGAAGAAAGGTGGGGTATAGATGTAATAAATAAATAAATAATAAATAAAATGGGGACATGCAGCTCTCCATATCTGAATGATAAGTGTACTCTTCCCTATGAAAGTTTGTGCTGAAAGGAATTACAGTAGGTATTAAGTGTCATGGCAGTTAAAGCATTGAATGGTTTTGCCTTCTCTTTGTGACTCTCTAGGCTTGGCTTGGTAGTGTTTTCTTCATCACCACCCCATTTAGGTCATGGTTGTTTCAATACCTGCTTAGGTTTGCTGGATCATATTTCACTCTATTCATACAAGTAGTCACGTGACTTTCCTTAAACAAAACATCAGCAAATGTTCTAATCTTCCCATGTATTGACACACAATTGTAAATTAGATGCCTTTTGGTTTTAATTCTTCTCTTTGTTTTATTCTTTCTTCTCTGTGATATTTACAGGCTGCACGGTTGCTTCTCGATTTGGGTTACTAAACTTCCACTCCTTCCTTCTTTTATTTCACGTCTTTGATGGTTCAGGTTTTTCTATTCTTGCTCATAGCAACCGCTGGGCTTATTAAATTGTTCATTGATAAGTCTACATATGTACCGCATGCACACAACCACAACAGCTAATTATTTTTAAAGTATCACTAAAGGCAATAAAAGCAACCAGTTAAAACCAATTTCAACATGTTTACAAATCAGCTTATGGGCAAAAGGTGTATTTCAGTAACAACGTCATGCTGGCAAAAGGGCTTTGGAGATAGGGCTGTCCAGGCACCAGTTAGCACAAAATTCTAGAGCCTGGGAGCAACCATTGAGAAGACCCTTTTCTGGATTCCTGCTATAAGTTGTCAGGACAAACAGAAGAGTCTCCTCCAAGGATCTTAAAACCTGGGCAGGCTCATACGGAAGTATGGTGTCTTTCAGATAGTCTGGTCCTGTTCTGTTTGTTTTCTCCATTTCCTCTCAGGAGCTCATGGTAGTGTTTATAACCACCTTGCTTTTGTCAATACAACAACCCTGTGAGGAGGTTTAGGCAATGAGATAGTGACTTGCTCAAGGCTGCTCACATTCATAGTTGCGTGTGTATTTGAAGCTGTCTCCTAAGTCCTAGTTCAATACAAATAAGTCTACCATACAGATGTCTTACCATAGCAGTTTAGGTAACTATAGGTAACTCTAAGCTAAAGCCATAGTGTGTGTTTTATTTGCTAATCCTGCATTGCCCTTATTTGAAAGAAATGTCCTTTATTCTGTAGCAACAGAGATCCATAGAGAAGACACTGCAGTTCCATAGTAATGTTTGCTAAATTTTGATCTGGCAGAGCACACAGCCCTTGGTTGAGCAAAAGGGGTAGGCATTAGCTTTTAAACGTGTCAGGCAAATATGACAGTATTGAATACTGAAAGATTTTGCCCATCTGCTGTTAAGCCTAAAACTTGGAAGGCCACTTTTGTCCCTGGCTGGTTTTGAAATTCCAGGTAATCTGTTTGGCCAAGGCAAACTCTCCGTGTCTTCATCTGGCTAGGCATTGCAAACTTTTTATTCTAGATCTGGGAAGACCTTGCGACAGCAATCTCTGTGACTATGTGATTTTTTTTTCCAAGCAGGAAGATGTCAATAGGCTTCTTAAGACATATCACTTTCAAAGAGTGTTCTCAATTAAACTCAGCCTTTGAAATTACTTTGCCTGGAGCTCAGATTTAATTATAATTTAATTATAACAGAGGTGTGATGTATCAAGATCTGGCTTGGGACTCTGTTATGATCTCAAAAGTAAAGTTGCATCAGAAACCCAGTGTACACAATTCAGTTCCAATCCAGTCTTTGTAGCCAAGCTGAATGAAAACCAGGTGGACACATACTAAGCAGATGCCAGATGAGGCAGTTGGAGACTTGGTGAAGATAAGATCAAGACAAAGTGTGAAGCTGGAGAAAGCAGGGAGAAAGGGCAAACACTGATCAGACCAAGCAGGAGCAGGAGGAGGGAGAAGGGGCGCTCTCTGCCTTCTTACTTCCTGCTGCTGCTATTTATTTTTTGTTCCTTTCGGAGCTTCAACATCTCATCATAAGCAAAAGAAAGAAACTGGACCATACAGGGTTTTGCTCTTTGAGACATATGGTCATGGTGGTGTGCTTTACCGGGGAAAGGGCCTTCTTAGTGGTGGTGCCCCAATTGTGGAATGCTTTTCATAGGGAAGCTTGTCTGGTGCCTGCTTCAGTGTGGTTCAGCCGCAGGCAAAACCCTTTTAGTTTTCTCTGGTCTTTTAATTTGATTTGCTCTGTTTTTCTTTGGCTGGAAGGTTTTTATATAATAATAATAATAATAATAATAATAATAATAATAATAATAATAATAATAATAATTTTTATCTATACCCTGCCCTCCCCGGCCAGAGCCGGGCTCAGGGCAGCTAACACCAATAAAATTTCAGTAAAAATATAATAGGAAAAAAGAAGAAGAAAATCCCAATTTAAAATACAGGTTAAAATGCAATTTAAAATGCAGCCACGTTTTAAAAGTCAAAACCATAAGGGGAGGGAAACATAAGGGTCAGACTGAGTCCAAACCAAAGGCCTGGCGGAACAGCTCTGTCTTGCAGGCCCTGTGGAAAGATGTCAAGTCCCGCAGGGCCCTAGTCTCTTGTGACAGAGCGTTCCACCAAGTCGGGGCCAGTACTGAAAAGGCCCTGGCCTTGGTTGAGACCAACCTTGTGACTTGGGACCTCAAAAATGTTGTCATTTTTGGTCATTTAAGGTCCTCCACGGGGCATACCAGGAGAGGCGGTCCTGTAGGTACGTGGTGTTCTTATAGATTCTTCTGGTTTTGAAATCTGTAAGCCCCCCTGGGAATTTGGGTAGGCTGTATACTTACTCAGTTAACAACAGCAACAACAACAACAGGGCTGACTATACTGAACCCACTTTTCCTTTCCTTTTAAAGTTTGAACTGGTGGGGTTCTGCACAGTTGAATTTGGGTTTGTAGACCCAGAGAGATCTAAATGGACCCCCTGAGACGCAACAGAATAATAGAATCATAAAATTGTAGAATTGGAAGGGACTCTGAAGATCATATAGTCCAGAGGTTCCCAAATTTATTTGGCCTACTGCCCCCTTTTCAGAAAAAGCTAGCCAAGGTCCCAGGTTCAGTTCCTGGCATTTCCAGTTAAAAGGGTTAGATTAGGTAGCTCTTAATGCCTGAGACCCCCTAAGAGGTGCTGCCAGTCAGAGTGGACAATACTGGGCTAGATTATTGGCCTAGAATAGATAAAATAGTTGTCTCCTGTTTCTTAAAAGCCACTGAGGGTTATTGCCAGGTGAGCCTCCCTGGGTAGAATTTCCTGCAGAAAAGGCACCACAACCAAGAAGGTTCATTACCCACCTGGCTGCCAAGGGCAGAAGGACTGGAAATGGGCAGGTTCCTGTGAGAGAAGGTGCTACTTTGGATGGTTACTTGTAGGAGTCTTTCTTATGGCCCAGAGAAGTCCTGAGGGGAATACAGAACAACCTCAGGAGGTGCAGGTTAAAACAGGTATGGCAAGAACAGGGAGTTGAATATGATTTAGATCAGCCTCTCTCAGCCTGCAGCGTTGGTCTGTAGTTCCTTTCATCCCTGAACAATGACCACAATCGCTGGGGCTGATGGGAGTTGTAGTCCAAAAAAACCTGGAGCGCATGAGGTTGGGATGTATCATTGTACATGAAGTAGAGTTACAGTACTCTTACGTAAAGTGGCAGGATGTGCTTTGCTCACCTGTAAGCCTCAGAAGCCTTTTCCTGTGTATAAACACAGATATGAAGGAGATGTAGGGAGAAAGCTGATTCCAGGTGCAAGGGTGTGTCAGACTGACACAAATGGAGTTAGGTGTCACCTCCAGGCCAGGAACAAACACACACACATATCACACACATACATTCTAATTATGAAAGTCTTTTATTACTACTGTTTGGATGCCAGATGCCAGCATTTATGAAATACTTGTAGGAATTTTGATATAAAACTTAATTTTTGTCCTGTTGTTTTATAATTTGCTGCACTTGTGGTTTTTTTGGGTGTGTGTGTGTTAATATTTGAAATGATTGTGTGGTGCTTTGGTGTTTATACTGTGAGCACTTACTAGAAAAAGAAAGAACTGCAGTTGAGTTATGTGTGCCAGTTAACCATGTACCACTGTGGGATGACATTTGGGAGATGTATTGCCTAAATTTATTAGTGAGGTGCCCAGGGTTGACTCTAGGTTTGAGGAAGCCTTGGGCAAAGTGTCCTGTAGCGTTCAGAGTGGCACTACTTGTTTATTTTAAAAACTTACATACTGCTTTTCGTTTCAGAATATACATATAGCCCTTTAAAAACAAAAAAACATTCAGATAGTCATGCTCATGATATAGAATTTCAGCAACTGTAGTAGCCAGAACCCAAAAAGAAAACTGTATCAACAGTCAAGAAAGGTGTAAACAGAAAATAGTAACTATGGTTTACCATGGCATGTGATTGTATCCAGTGGCTCTGAATTAGCTTTGGTTGTGTTTGATGATGCTGTTACATAGACAAATCTAATTAGCTGCCTGATAGCTCTCTTACTAGAAAGTTGAAAAAAGCTGTTTTCCAAACAAAAATAATACCAAAGCTGTAGCCATTTGGCTTGCAAAGAAACAGCAAACTGGTGTGGGAAAGCTAAACACACACGTGCGCACACTCACACAGAATATTTTGAATTTCCATGGTGAAAAAGCACTTCTCCACAGATTAACATCCAGGTACAGTGTGCATGAAGAATCACTCTAGTTATGCGTATCTGAGATACGTACTAGGAAAGGCTTACATTATTTGTATCCTCTGCACTAGTTTACAGTCATCATTTCCTGAGTTGAGTCTGATTCATTATACATTACTGCACTTGTATCCTATTTCCTAATCATACACAGATAGAAAATGAGATTGCATGACCAAGTTTGGATAAAAATTGCAGTTATAACTGACTGTTGCCTTGGTGTGGCACTTTCCACCATGTTTTTGATGACTTTACCCAATGGCCTCAGGCCCAAACTACAGATTGCAAGGAATCTGTGGCTGCTGCTCACCTGTATCTTTTCAGCAAACTTTTAAAGGTGGCAAGATGTGACATCTTTACAGTTGTTGTTTTTTGCTTCAATTTATTTGATATGCTGTTTCATGGAAGAGGCCTGGAAACCCTGGATGCAGTGATGTGATGTGGTGCATTTTTAACCAGATGTTTTCAGGAGACCTGAGGAGATGGTTTGGGCTTCATGGATGTTCAAAACACAATTATGTAGTACTAATACACATCCAATGTGATAAATTATAATTAATGGTGGAAATGGATCCTTCCAAGCTTAATATTCTCCCCAAATGGAGGGATCTACCAAGATTGTTTCTTCCAGCAGCTGGCAGTGCAGCCCAAAATTTGCTATCACCTAGCAGAGGCTAATCGGATTAAGTCTACCCAACTCCCCCAACTCTCCCCATGTTAAGACTGCTTTAGCATCATGCCAACTTTTGCTCTTTCCCTTCCTCTCCCTCATTTTGCTCAACATTCTCCTTGATAGCTTGTGACTGTGGGTTAAACCACAGAGCCTAGGACTTGCCGATCAGAAGGTCGGCGGTTCGAATCCCCGCGACACAGTGAGCTCCTGTTGTTCGGTCCCTGCTCCTGCCAACCTAGCAGTTCGAAAGCACGTCAAAGTGCAAGTAGATAAATAGGTACTGCTCCAGCGGGAAGGTAAACGGCGGTTCCGTGCGCTGCTGTGGTTCGCCAGAAGCGGCTTAGTCATGCTGGCCACATTACCTGGAAGCTGTACGCTGGCTCCCTCGGCCAATAAAGCGAGATGAGCATCGCAACCCCAGAGTCGGCCACGACTGGACCTAATGGTCAGGGGTCCCTTTACCTTTACCTTTAGTAGAGATTTCACTATAGATTTGGGGTGTATCACAAGATGGATCTATTTCTTACGCCTCAGGCATGATGCTACAATAGCAATACCAGTGCATTCAGTTCATTGTGTTGCTGTAGCATCTTGTTGGATTGAGATGCAAGCTAGTGTTTTGCCTTAAGTTTCTCATGCAAGCTCTTTTCTGGTTCATTGACCTACAGCGCACATGGGCAACCTGCAACCCTCTAGATGTTGCCACTCCAACTCCCACCAGCCTTAGCCTGCTTGGCTAATGGTCAGGGATGGTGGGCATTGTGCCCCAAGAACAATGGAAGAGCCACAAATTCCCCTTCCCTTACCTAGGAGACCTGTCTTGGGATGGATGTGCTAAAATGTTATTTTTAACAGTGAATGCCTTGTCAACTCTTTACGCAGTTTGTTTTCCTGACCAAGCTGCTTCAGTCACTTCAGGACAATTCTGTCTGAGGTTTATTAAAAGTAACTGTAGCAACCAGGAACTTTTTGTGAAGCAAGCAGTTCTTCCCTTAAGCCTTAAGGAAACACAGTTCCATCTGAATTTCCTCCCTAAAATATACCAGATGTTTTGCTGTTGTATTCTGACTTCTTTTTTTAAATAAATCTTTTTACTGTGCTTTATTGTTGTTGCATGAAGGGCTTGTCTTGACTTGTTAATTTCAGTTGCTTAGAAGATGTGTGCGTTGATCTCTGTTAGAACTAGCATAAATTTAGAAGTGTTAATATAAAAGCAGTGAACACAAATTTTATCAACAAAATGTTTAGGATTTAATCAAATCATTTGGAATAAATCTAATATGTTTTTTATATAAATGTATATGCTGAAGCTATTATACTAGGTGAGCCAACATATTGTTTTTACTTGTTTATATGTGTTTAACTTTTTTAATTAAAAAAATTCTGCTTTGAACTACAGTGGCAGGAATTGGTTTGAACTGAATTAAAATTGTTTACCTGTGAGGGGGCGTAATCTATCTGAAATCCCATTTATTTCAATAGGAAAGATTTATGCAAGTGTTTTGAGTTTTCCGATTATATCAGTGGAAGTTCAAAGTAGATTTTTGCCGCCTCACACATGTTACCTTTTCTTTGAACTGATAGGTTATTTATTTATTTATGTATTTGCTTAAATATTTATAGACCCCACTTTTCATAAGAATAATTTTCATGATGTAGGTTTGAAAGAAAGGCAGACCTATACTCTATGATACAGCTCAACAAAGTTGCATTCCTTTTCTAGGGACAGAGCACTATATATGGAACATTTGACAAAAATCTCCTGGAGGATGCTGAATTCTACTTTGTTTACAGTGGCTCAATCCAGAGACATGTGGTTTTAGCCAAGCACGTTACTGATAAGTCCCTCGAATCTATTGTTCCAGGTGAGTCTTGCAGTTACACTACACATTCTGACTGTCTTCCCAGTGTTTTTATTCTTACAAGGGATAGCCAGTGAATTCTGATGTTTTTATGTTTATCGTGACAGAAGCCTTAAGGCAGTGAGGGAGCTGCCACAAAAAGAGGTGCTGTGGCTTCTCCTCACATAGCAAAGCCACTGTGGCAAACTCCACTTCACTCAGTTTGTGTATGGCAAACAGGCAAATCTGGTTGCTGTTGTTATTAATAATACTGATAATAAGTATTGCTTCTAGTATATGATTTATTACTATGAATACTGATCTTATCATCCCTCCAAGGGAATGCATGGCTCATCTCTGTATCCTCACAAGAACTCAGAGGTAGGCTTTGAGTGTTGCTTAGGATATAATAGCTCTGCAGAACTGCCACAAATAATGTTTTTGGCTTCAGTTGTCCTCTCTTGTACTTCTGGCTGAAGCAATCATAGGAAAGGCTCCTCTGCCCTCACTTGCCTCATGCAATGGTGGTGAGCTGAGAAGCAGGCAGAGTTCTGATCTGGATGGCTAGACAGCCTCCTGTTGCCTGGAGCAGGTTGGCTTGCTCTTCAGTAATTGCTGCTGCTGAGCAAAGAAGAGGAAGGTGCTTTTGTTTTTATGTGAAGCATCCTCATCACTACTGCAACTTTTTGTGTGCTCTGCATGCTTCTTGGTTACACACTCACACCCAGTGCTTTTTTACTTTAAAAAAAAATGTTTAGTGGTACTCTCATTTTCCTATTCATATTGAAATACTGCCCCTCAATGAGGCCAAACTTAGATTCACAAAATGTTTAGGGGTATGCGTACCCTTGTATCCCCCCCCCCCGAAAAAAAGCACTGCTCACACCTGTAGAAAGACATATTTCTATAGCCTGCTTTAATCCATGAAATAAAAATATCTGACAGAATTCTCTTAATCATGGTTTAGTATGCGTTGATTTCAAAGGGGGGAAAAAACTGTGCCAAGGCAACTGAAGTTTCTTTTTACAGGTAGGTAGCCGTGTTGGTCTGCCGTAGTTGAAACAATTTTTTTAAAAAAACATTCCTCCCAGTAGCACCTTAGAGACCAGCTAAGTTTGTTATTGGTATGAGCTTTCATGTGCATGTATCTGAAGAAGTGTGCATGCGCACGAAAGCTCATACCAATAACAAACTTAGTTGGTCTCTGAGGCTCCCTTGGCCAATAAAGCAAGATGAGCGCCGCAACCCCAGAGTTGGTCACGACTGGACCTAATGGTCAGGGGTCCTTTACCTTTAAGGTGCTACTGGAAGGAATTTTTGTTTTGTTTTGTTTAGAAGTTTCTTGCTCTTTACTTAGTTTGCATCATGCGAACTGTCATGTGAGTAGCATGCATTTTGCAAACTCAGTTAATGGGTTTACAAATCTTATAAAATCTATGCTGCTTCTGCTAATCATTGGGAGAAAAGAAAGCATTGAGGCATTGAGGACCCAATTCCCGAAACCACTGAAAAATCTGTTCCGCTTGCTCTCTCCACTGTCTCTCATTGCCCTAAGCATTGGCTGCATACTCTGAAGCATATTGTTATAGTCTTAAAGGATAGAAACTTGATTTATTTATTTCTTGTGTTTTTTTAAAAAATGAAAAGATGAGACTTTGTGCTGAGTACAAAGTTTTGTGCTTCCTCAATATGAAAACAAAATTATAGAATGAATGAGCAAGGAGCCCTTCATGAACCTTGCAGCAGTGAGCCCTCTGTATCTGGGTCCCAGTAAAAAAATCCAGAAAACTTCCCCTTTTCCAGCTAGCTAGAAATGTTAGAAACTGGGTGGGGAGGAGAGACAAAAACCTTATGAACAAAATAAAAATAAATAAAAATACTGACTTCACTTTTAAGCACTGTTCGAGAACAACAAAGAGTCTCTGTTCTCATTGAAGGCTAAGACAAAAAAACAAACAAAACAAAACTGGATATGGGGGAAGCCACTTCCACAGAAGGGACATTATAATTTCTTGTTCCACCTCTGACTGGAGAATGGACTAACCCAGGGATGTCCTTCTGGGTGTTGTGGATCCCAATTCCCATCAGCCCCAGCCAGCAAGACCAAAGATGAGGGGAGTTGTATTCCAGCACTAGTTGGTGGGCTACAAGTCTCCTGTCCCTGGGTTAATGCTTTCCTGTATGATGTTCTGCCCTGGGACCTCGTTTTCAAGGATTCTGCAACTTCTGCAGCTGTCTGGTTATAGACCCAGGAAAGGGAGGATGTTAAGGAATTGAGGCTTGCAGGAGAGATCCCTGTCACACTAGTAAAAGCTTGCCATTTGGGGAGACTCTGGAACCTTTGTCACCTCAACTGTAGCTGCTTTGTTTGACTTGAGCAGTCCACACACCCCATTGGCCTTCTGGTCCATGAAGAGGTTGTAAGTGGGCCCTCTCTACCACCCATTATTCTCTCTATTGGCCTAGAGGGAAACTAGAACAATGAGGTCCTTGGGGATCTAGGTCTCTGAGCTGCTTGTTGTTGTTGTTTTTTGTATGGCTGAGGTCACGTCCTGAGTATGAGAAGAGCCTCCTTTTCAGGAAGGACATCAGACTTGCTGGCCCTGCTTTCAACCAGAGGATGGGTCAAAACTTTCTTGCCTGTTCTCCTGCTTAGAAGTTCATGATAAGTTTAACTTTCCATTATTTAAGACAGTGTGTAGGAATGAATCTGTTTGTCTATCTCCTGAAACCATTGAGTGTTGAATGGCTAATATTTCTTGTACTTTTCCCCCCCAGCTCATGGAGAACAGGAAAATGTTTCTGTCTCTGCGGTCATGTACACAAAAGAAGGCATACTTGTGACTCTGGGCTTTGCATCTGTCACTTTCAAACGGGACACAGCTTATGAGTTAGCATGTTTTCTGATGAGCCAAGCTGATTGCCTCACTCCCTCCAGTCACCAGACACTTCTCAGCAGGTTTGGTTTAATGGAGGAGGATTTTCAGACCCTGGATCATGATGTCATGCTAGCTATGGCTCATGGAGATTTTCCACCTGCTTGGAGCACTGTTGGGAATAGTTCTGGAGAGGGTAAGTGTTTCTCTCTCTTTCTCCAACTTTGTGCCTGTTTCTCTATAATACGTGCCATATCTCAGGGGTTCAGCACATGCTTTGTGTGAGTAGGTCCCATTCTCAATCTCTGACATAGCCAGAGGGTTGAGTTTCCTGGTGATTCCCTAGTGGATCCCTGGAGAGCTCCTGCCAGTGTTGATAATACTGAGCTAAATGGGTCCATGGTCTGGCTTGATATAAGGCAGCTTCCTGAGTTTCTAATGTCAGAGTCATACTTTTTCGTATGGCTACATCCTCAAACAATAAGAACTTCAGGGACAGCCACTACAGGGTTTTGTTTTGTTGTAAGGTCAGATAGTTGGAGATGCTAATTTGCAGTTCCAATCAGCCCTAGCAAGCATGGACCATGGCCAGGGAGGATAAGAGTTCAGCAGCATCTGGAAGGTCAAAGGTTTCCCACACCTGCCCTGAGCTGCCAGCTACTTACCAAACACAGTTTTCTGCTTTGCTGGTTGCATTCTGTAACGCCCAATTTGTTATTTCTCTAACCCCCCCCAAAAAAGCTGGTCATGTGGGATGTGTCATAGCCCATGTACACAGCCTACATTTAGAGCAACGCTCTCCGCTCTGAATCCTGGGAATGGTGGCATGTTAAGGGTGTTGGGAATTGTAGCTCAGTGAAAGGTAAACTACATTACTCAGGTTTCTTGGGCAAAGAGGATGTGCTTTAAATGTGTGATGTGTGTGCATCATAGCAGCTAATCAGAAATGTTCATCAAAGAAACATCTTCTAGCTAATGAGGAACTATCTTCAGCTAACACTGAAGAGGTTGGCTGATCATAGCGGCGGGGTAGCTGTTTCCTTGTGGTTGGACAAATGACATATAATTCCTCTCCCATACCAGCATTGCTGAAGTGTGAATTGGTAACATTTAGAAATGAAATTGAAGACTATAAACTGACTGTCTTTTATGCTTCTGCTACTATGTGAATATTATCATTCAGACAAGGAAATTTAGTTGTGTATTACAAAGCCTTTATAATTACTACTGTAATTTAGTCTCTCTCCTTTTTTAAAAAAGCAACAACCACCCTTTGTTTCCTTAGTGGATTTTATTCAGTTTATGAATAATGCTTGTCAACAACTGATGAAAACTTTGAGCTTCCAAACAGAATGAAGATGTTGGTAATAAAATGTCTCCACCTTGATTCCAAGCAGTTGAAGTGTTTTTATTCAAAAATTGTGATTACACAAACAAAAGGAGACCTTTATTGTCTTTGAAATAGCCAAGGGAATGTTGTAGTACAGGAATTTTGGCTAGCTAGCAGCTTATTTACTACAACACTACCCCCAAAGATCTTCCGCACTGGTTGTTTTAACCTTATTGGATATGATTCACATTGAATCATGTTACAACAAAGGCATGGAATGTAATTAAAGGCTTATACTTATGTAAATAAGTTTGGGGTTATATTTTTGTTTGCTTTAGAGGAAGTAGAATTTAAAACATTTGAAGTGTGTTTCTTTTTTTTTTTTGGAGTTACGCTTCTAACAGGCAACATCTAACAGAACGTGGGTGGACTCAAAGTGAGATTAATCTATGGAACTGGGTTTCTGAAGTTTCCAGCTCTCTATGCTGCCCCAAAAGTCGCTTTCAGATTTGAGGACTATCTGGAGTGACACCTGATGCAGTTTGAGTAGCTGTGGATGGAAAAAGAGAAGCACAAGTTTTTGTGAGTTTGTGACAGCACTCGGGTGCTCACAGGAGTCTTTGGATCCTGTGCCTTTTGTAATAAACATGAGGTCAAGCTTGTCTGGTTCCAGGTTAAATGGGATGTTTCTCCCTAGGTAGACCACTCAATTCTGTCGAAATTGCTATATGGAGCATAGTTACGCAAGTTTCACTAAACCCTTATTGGGTGTGATGTGACTAGTTATGAATGGCACAGTTTCCCCCCTGCCATGGCATGCTGCAACACTCACTTTTAAATTGGTTTTTAAATCATTTGGAAGTGGTGTGTTCCTTGTGCTGTATAATATTGTGGTGAGAGATGAAACTGACAAGGCTCCCAAGGAAAGTCTGGGTAAGCCCTTTGTCAATTTTGCTTCAGCAGAGGCTCTCTGGCAGAAGTCTTAAGGCAAAATCTAGGTGGTGATATGAGTCAAACCCTTTCCTTGCAGTGGCATGCCACCACAGGAGTGCTCTTGGCATCTGCCAAACACCACCAGTGCCAAATCTGCTCTTCCTAGTCCCAGCCTGTAAAATGTGTCCTTATTCATGAATCCTTTTATCTTGCCTTTCTCTCTCCCCCTCTCCATTTTCTGAATACCAGTTGCTGGAAGCCACAGGAGGGGAGAGAGTGTTATTGTGCTCAGGTTTTGCTTACAGACTTCCTACAGGCATCTGGCTGTCCACTGTGAGAATAGGATGCTGGACTAGTTGGGCCACTGGTCTGATCCTGCAGGCTCTGCTTATGTCCTTATGGAGGCGGCCAGCTTTTTCTGTTGCACAAATCTAGTACAAGGGACTGGGAAAGGGACAGGCAGAGCTCTCCTGCATAACCACACGCAGCAAAACTGCTCTATTCCTAATTTAGGCACACGGATGGCTTATAGGCCCTGAAGTATCTGTATTTGTGGGGATTTGTGGGCCTGTCAAGTGGGGAAAGAGAAAAGTGATTGGTGGGGCATGCTTTGACTCCTTGTGTGCGGGAAAGCCCTTAAGGTTTTCAATGGAAGCTCTGTAAAACTAGACTGGCATGTTTTTCATGAAAAGCAGTGTTGGTGGAGTTTTCCCCCCTGTGGGAGTGGGAGTGTTCAAAGATTAGGTCAACTAATAAGCCTGCAAGCCTACAGGGGGGGAAAACCCAAACCCCTCCAGGCCTGTCTTTCTGGCCCTTGAGCCTGTCCCCAGGCCACATGCCTCATGAGCATCCTCAAGTTCTTTTGCCTGGCTAGGGTATTTTTTGGCCTGTGATAATGCCTCTTTCCTACCATGGTGATGCCCGATAGGCATGTGAAAGTATGTGTGTTGTTGTTGAGTTGTTTAGTCGTGTCCGACTCTTCGTGACCCCATGGTCACAAACCAGGCACTCCTGTCTTCCACTTCCACCCACAGTTTGGTCAAACTCATGCTGGTAGCTTCGAGAACACTGTCCAACCATCTTGTCCTCTGTCGTCCCCTTCTCCTTGTGCCCTCCATCTTTCCCAACATCAGGGTCTTTTCCAGGGAGTCTTCTCTTCTCATGAGGTGGCCAAAGTATTGGAGCCTCAGCTTCATGATCTGTCCTTCCAGTGAGCACTCAGGGCTGATTTCCTTAAGAATGGAGAGGTTTTATCTTCTTGCAGTCCATGGGACTCTCAAGTGTCTCCTCCAACACCATAATTCAAAAGTATCCATTCTTCGGTGATCAGCCTTCTTTATGGTCCAGCTCTTACTTCCATACATCACTACTGGGAAAACCATAGCTTTAACTATACGGACCTTTGTCGGCAAGGTGTTGTCTCTGCTTTTTAAGATGCTGTCTAGGTTTGTCATGTGTATGTGTATGTGTAGGTTTGTCAAAGTATGTGTAGCAACCTCTGAAAAAGTAAGCATCACTTGTGTTCCTTCACTGCCTCTTGATCCATGCATCACTGGCATCTATTCTCCTTCCCCCCCCAAAAGGTTGACCCACTATTGGGTTCAAAAAGGTTCCTCACCCCTGGGGCACTTATTGAAGTCCATAATATTTTTTGAAGCTTACTGAACCAAGAGGCTCTGCCTCCTTCTGTATATGCTGTGCCTCTGTTGTGGAAAGTCATTTGAAGCCAATATTTTTATGTACAGTGGCATGGTAGACTACAATGGACTCTGGGTGGGTGTTTGTCTTTGTTTCAGGCACCACGCCAGCAAAATAGCAAAAGGTTCCCTTGAAAGGAGAGCATGGCGTCCCTTTTACCCTCTGAGTCCTGCTCAGGGCCAGGCAATCCTGTCATGGAGACAGTGAAGATACTGCTTGGTTTTATTTTGGTCATGGGACATTGAATAGGATTAAAATGGGACACCTATTGATGGCCAGGCCAGGAAAGTTATGGTGTCATGGTTGGATGGACCTAGCGAGTAGGACACACCCCTGCCCTTCTATGAAATGCACACCCATTGTTTTGTTAAACAATGTAAAGGAGCAGTAATAATACAGCCATGACTTTTGTTCCTGCTGAGTTCTCCATCCAAAGTACAAAGGGCACTAGTTCCTAGTCTGTTTCCAGGCCCAGTTTAAAGTATTAGCTATAACCTTTTAAATCCTCACTGTTTATAGGAAGAGGCCATTTGTTATTCATTGTAAGGAATGTTTGCCGCAGAGAGTAGATGCAAATGGAAGGTGAGCGTACTAGATTGTGTGATTTCTTTTCCTCAGTTATGAATGTTGCATGGAATCACAGAGTTGTAGACTTGGAAGGGACCCAAGATGACTTGGGGGTCATTCCACTTGCAATGTAGAAATCTTTTGCCCAACGTGGGGCTTGAATCCATGACTCTGAGTCCCAGACTCTGCTGATGGAGCTATCTGAGTATGATAAGGGTAAAAATTTAATAAAAGTGTTAAAAGGTATTAGAAGGCTGGGTTTTTAAAAATAAAAATAATAGAAAACACTGCTTAATTTTTCCTCATGTTTAGAAAATGCCTTATTCATTTCAGAAGTCGATAAATGTAGCGAACTATTTCTGCTTTAAGAAAAGTGGCTGTCTGAACTTGTTGTCATTGGAGTCCCATGGAGAGACTGTGGTCACACGGTGGTATCTGTGGTTGTGGTGGAGGAGGCAAAACCGCTGGGGCTGGGCAGGGCAACCTTTTGTCCTCCAGATGTTGCTGCAGCTCTCATCAGCCCAAGGTGGGATGTGTAGTTCAGCAACATCTGGATGGCCAAAGGTTCCCCACATCTGTTCTTGTAGCATATAAGTGTTCTTCATCAGGCCCCACACTCCTAATCACAACTAATCTTACTTTATTGTCATACTTCAGTAACTTTGCTGCAAAGTAGTTATTGCGGACCGTAGCAATGTCAGCTGGCTCTACATTAAGATTATTTGGGTGGCTGCAACTGCTTGCTAATCAAGTAGATAAGCATTTGCTGTTTCCTCTATCCTAGGATGTTGATTCATGCTTGATAGGAATTTATAATATTTCAAAATTAGATTTTTGCTGAGTTTTAATGCATGCTAAAATTAATTATAGACTCTAACTAAAAATGTAAGTAGGAAATGCTGCCTCTTATTTAATTTTCTGCCAGAAATTCGATTGACTTCCTGTTTTTCACTAATACAGCATAATGATTTCTTCTTAAAGCACGCTGCCGGCAAATCATTGCCGAGTGTGTTTATCGTTGGGTTCTGTGGGGCTCTTCCAGTTTCTCCATATCATTACATACCCATTCTGTTGTAGCTTAATTGTTCTAATGTAATAACAAGTTTTTAGTCCAAGTTTTGAAATCTGGCTTACTTCCACCATGTTTCGTTAAATAAGAAACCAGATCCTGCAGCTTCTATGCACACAATGCCCGCTGACATCAGTGAATGGTGGAAGAATCTCCTTATATGCTGTCTCTGTTGCCTATCTTTTTATTTCTCTCCCTTGCAAAATCCCTGACCTCCAGCTGCACTCTTCTCCCCTTTCTGCTAAGCACTACCCCACGTTCTCTAGCATATGAACAGATGGGTCATTTCTGGTCTGTGTCAGGTTTGAAAATGTTCATCCATTTGTTCTTGTTTCGGCACCAAGCTGTTGTTTTAAAGAAGGTCATAAGTCTCCCCCCCACACCCAATATGCATTATTTGCATGCATTTTATCCTAAAATACATGTTTGGGTACATTTTTTGAGCAGAGAACTGTATTGCAACATTAGAACAATGTGTGTGAAAAATAATAGAGTAACTACAATTTCTGGTCCACCACTCCCAGTTACAGTTTATAGGTATAATGTAGGACTGTGAAGTGCAAAATAGGAAACGAGAGTGGCAGAAATAGTAGTAAATGCGATTTGCAGTTGCTGTGGATTATTCAGACATGGGCCAACCAAGCCAGGCACATCAGTGGAAATCTTCCCAATGTTAAAGCACTCTTAAGAATTCTTGGGACGGGGGTTTAAGAGCAGATTGAGGATGGCCTCAGGTATATACGTGACATACCAGCCTGCCAGATCTGCTGCTTTGTGGTTAGCTGCCTGGGTTTGTATGATCTAGGAAGACCACATACATGGCAGTTGCATCCTTCATGACTCAGAGGCAACATATGATGCTGGTGGCCAATTTAGATTCAGGTCCATGGAAGGAGCCTGGTGAAGAGCATCTGCTAAGTTCATAGCTATGAGATCTGAGTGCCAACTTCTGTTGTTCGTCGCGGATTAGTACTAAATTAATGGCTCCAACGAGACAAGGCTGTTGACATGTTTTCTTAGGCTTAATTACTAGCTGCTCAAAAGTAATTATTTTGGCACAAATACTTTGATGTTCTAATCAGCATTACTTCTGCACTCAGAAACTGGAAAAAAGAATGTGAGTTGGCTCAAATAAATAGAGGGTGTGAGGAAGCGTGGATAATATATACTCTACGTCGTCCACTTCGTGTAAATAAAGGCTTTCATCTTGCAAATGTTTATCTTTATAAAAGGCCATGCTGCTTTATAAAAGGCCATGCTGCTTATAGTGGATTGTTCTCCCCCCGCCCTTGTTCTTGGCAAACGTGTCATCCTAAACAGGGGTGGCCAGCTGTTTTTCTGTCAAGAGCCATATATCTGGGATAATCTTATCAGGGTTACATGCTGGTAGTGAGTGGAGCCAGAGCCAATGGTGTGTGATGAATTAACTAATCTGGAACATAGACTTCCCTCCTTCCATTTTCAACATGGCTACATCAGCTCAGAACCCCCAGTTTTAGGAGGTTTATCCAGGTCTACCTGGATAGCTCAATTGGTTAGAGCATGGTGCTGATAATGCCAAGGTTGCAGGTTTGGTTCCCTTATGGGACAGCTGCAGGGGGTTGGACCAGATGATCCTCAGGGTCCCTTCCAACTTTACCAATTCTATGACTCTATGATTTTTCATATGTAAGCTCCATTGGGCTTGATGGGATTACTCTCAAATAAGTATACAGATGATCCTTTTCATATGACAGGTCCAGGGCCAACCCAGGATGCTTTGCTATTGTAGGCAAAATGCCCCGATACCCTCCCTGCTCCCCTGGCACCCCCCAGCAGATCCTAGTCCCTCACTCCCTGCCCTCATCATCAAACCCTCACTGCTTCCAGCCCTGTCACTGCAACTGTACCATGACCTGTGCCTACGCTGCTGCCACAATTCAGTAGTAGCAGCAGCAGCAAGGGTATAGCAGTGAGTGCAGCGGGGCTGTTTTGGTGGCATGGGTGGGGCTGGCAACAGCACATTGGCAGGTGTGTGGAGGAGATCAGATCTGCAACTGGCTCTATCTTGCCTAATGCATGGGCTGCCCCTGGGCAGACCAGTGCAGCTGCTGTCCTAGAAAGCAAGTGAAATGAATTCCTTTCTGACTTCAGTGTGCTATGCACAGAGACACATGCATGTGTAGGGAGAAATTCCCCCTTTCCCCAAGCCATACTGACAGGAAAAAAGGTTTTATTTTTATTTTCTCTCTCTAATAAAACACTACTCACAATTTATTTGAAACAGTTTTGAAAGCCTAGATAAATGGGGATAATTGACCCAGAAGGGAGGAAGGGGTGTAATGGAAGAATGGGGCCGCTTCAGGAGGTTTTTGCAGGGCCCGTAAAAGGAGACTGGTCATTAGGTTGCCCACGTAGGTCCCTAAACCTCTCACCAGATGCTCTTCTGCCATTTTGACTACCAACATAAACCTTTCAAAATAGAAGGACTTAGTGCTGGCATGCAAACTTAGAGCCTGTTCTCATAGCAAACCATTCAGACGACCTGTTTGCTGTGAGCAATGAGGAAAGGCAGCCAACTACAAACAGCACCGTCTCAGTAGCAGGTTGGGTGCCTGTAGAATCTGTGGGTTAAATAATGTCCAGATTAAAAATGTGTTATTGGATGGGTACAGCCTGTCGACACAGTCTGAAGGAAAGATTTAAGCCTGGAACAACTGGGAGCTGTCAGCCTGCTGTGATGTCTTGTCTTCCCTCCAAGACACATCCAGAGTTTTCAGCTTCCTTCCTGGAAATGAATGAGCTACAATCATCCAGGGAAATCTTAGTCACTTCTGTCAGGAGAAATATTTGTTTGGTTTTCAATTGTGTTGGGCAGGGGAAAGGATTCAGGTGCAAGAAAGAATAGAAAGATTTGTGTAATGGGTTAAACAGACTGGTTTTAGAGCTGATATTATCACTTGAATTGTATATTTTGGCTACAGGCTTGAGAAATGATGCAAAGCAACGTCTAGCTACTAAAGTCTTGCCTGGCTGCACATTGCCTTGCAGTGTCTCCAGCCCTCTATAATAAGAAGTGGCTGGCTTTATTTTCCCAAGGAACTGTTTGATGAGAAACAGTGCTTTGAAATGGGGAACTCTCCAGCTTTCCAAAATGGTTATTTATGTTTTTACTTTTTTACTTTTTCTCACTGCCAGCTCCGAACTGCTGCCTTGTTTTGTTGTAACTTTTCACTGAATCTCTTATGGTTTTGATGAAAATGTACTTTGCAGGTGCCTGGAAACTTATTGATCAAGGGGAGCTGGGCTGCTATACTTCTGTCCTGAAATTTGCAATAGTTTCTAGGTCAGTACTTCCCAACTGGTGGTCCGTGGACCCCAAGGGGGTAACCCATGTAATCCACCCAGGGCGTCTGTGGCACCATTCACTTAACAAACACTACCACAGAGATATCAAAATTTTCAAAAGTAGCAGTTCACTGGCTTGGCTTTTGAAAAACAGGGGGTTTGCAGTACTTAGGTAATTGGGAACCACTGCTCTAGCTAACTTAAAGTCACCCTGAAAGGAACAGTCTGACCAAAGGCCTTTCAAGACACGAGTCTGTAAACCAACCGTGTGTTCCCCAGGTTTCCTGAGTGGGGAATATGGCGATGAAACCAGGTGTAAACTGTGATACCTTGTTGGTACTGCAGAATACATGGCTGGAATGGGCGCAATATAGAAATGAATACAGGCATACCTTGGAGAAATTGCGGGTATGCCTGTAATGTAAAACAATTAATTTGTGTTATGTTAACTTTCTGGATGTTCTTTTAGATATGCAGTTTTCTTTCATAAAAGTTGAGTAGGTTCTGTTTGGTTGGAAAACCAGGTTTGATTGATGATTTGTATTATGTCCATGGAATACACATGAAAAGACCCATATGCTAGACTTAACCTTATTTGACTGCAGCTTTTATCTGGCTTGCTTTACAATGGCATAATACAATATAGTTGAAAAGGCAGTGGCACAGTGCCAAAGAGAGAGTGTTGAACGGTGTGCATGGATAAGAATAAAAATTGCCCTTTCATTTCCCATGTATTGTGTTTGTAACGTCACTGTTACTGTTAATATTAGCACATGCCTGTTACACTGGTTACAAGGTCAGCTTGCGAAACCTCCTTATTTTTCATAGAAGCTTTGATTACTAAGCTATATAATTGGGAGGGAAACACATGTACGGTTTCACTATTGATACCTATATTTTCTTATAATAGCTGAGGAACTGCCCCATAACATATCTGGGAGACATGGAAATTTAAATATTGCTGTACCTAGGAAAGCACAGAACATATCTGTAGTCAAAATTAAACAATGGAATATGTTCCATTGCACCTTACTTTTGAGATTGTTGTTATGTTTGCAGTATTAACCACCTCAATCCTGCAAAGCTAATACATGAATCGGCAATGAGCAATGGTAACTGTCTCCATACCATGCACTTCTGCCAGGAAAGACTGATAGTGGGGTGCTTAACTCAAAGGGGTGCCTTTGCGGTTGGTTTTCCCCATTTTGAAGTTATTCTGCATTCTAAATCCACAAAGACCTATCCCATTAGCCTGTTCCTGGCTTCAGTGTGGGAGCTTGGGGTGAAGTTCGGCATCTAGCCCTAGTGGAATTTCATTGCTCTGACACAAGTCTATTGTGCGAGCCTCTATGCTTCCCATTCAGCTTCCTGGGCCTCAGGCCATGCTTGCAAGTGGAAGGCTAAAAGGACACAGGCAGACAGAGCAGAATGAAAAGAAGCATATGGTCCACTATTCGTTTTACACCACCAGTTGGGCAACCCTGATTTAGCATTGTAAACAGTGCAGAAGCCTCATGAATGCAAGAGCCAAGAAAGATGCAAGAACGGAACCTTAGAGACTGAGGAAGGGCTCGTTGGACGAGTTAAAGTGTCAGATTACTCACATGCATAACAAGGACAGCCCACCAAACTAATTTGGTTAAAGGCTGGGATAGGAGGCATTAGGGAAAACAGCACCGAGTTGCCAGCTAATGTTGACATGGGTGTTTTTATTTTAATAAATAAGTGGCCCCTTTGTTCTGTATAAAGAGCAAACAATGAATATAATGAACTCTTATGAACAGGAAAAAGGAAGCATTCTCAACAAATACAGTATAAATTATAACCGACCCTAGTTAAAGATCTCATCCTAGAGTTATTGTGGCCCCATACACCCACTGAAGTGAGTGGGAATCTTGGAAGAATGAAGAATGGGCACAATTGCATGCTTGCCTGTGATGTTATGCTCCCTCCACCCCTCTCACTGGCCATTATTAACTTATTTTCTCTTAGGCTTTTTTTTTAACAGTATGATGTAATGTGCATACCTAACTCTGCAAATGTGATTTGAGGTGGTGCAGAGCAACTTTTTTTTCCTGCCTCAGGTGTGCTGATTACGATGCAGCATCTTCCTGATTTATGTACATGTGGCAAAAACCTCTAGGTGGTATCCAGTTGTGTCCCTCTGTTCACAGAAGGCTCTTTAGTCCTGGGGAGGTTTCTGTGAAGGGAAGTAAGATAAGCCATTTTTTTTAAGGATGGGGATGAAGTGTCCACTGCACCCTCCCAAAATCTACTCTGGTAGCTTGGGAAACTCCACAGAACACTTGGGATGGAGCTACAGCAGAAAGGGGTGATTGTGAAAATCACATTCCTCATCCTTCTGTCCATTGATGTCTCTGTTGGAGGAAAGAGTCTTCTATGGTTGTGTAGACACAACTGGATACAAATCTTTGTAAAGTTGCCATTCAGGTGCTGCAAAGTGTACAAGCTCTCTCATAGGGATTATTCTCTGAGTTAGGAAAGTAATGTTTAAATTTTATGTATTTGCAACTGCAGTTTCAGTACAGGAAACCCACTGTTTTTGTGCATTTACCTGTAACTTACCTGCATTCAGGTTTACACGCTTGGCAATTTAAAAAAACAACAACTGGAAAGGGGATGGAAATGTGGTGGCTGTACTCAATGATGTTCTCAAGTGTCCCAGCGAAATAGGAATACAACAGAGCATGGAGATTCTGTATATGTGGAATTTTATTTTTATAACTACTCTGAGTCTTAGTAGATGCTTGTTGTTCGATTGAAACATGCATATGATCAATAAAAACAAACAAACCTGAGTTGATTTCTTATGCGTTCATGTGCATTTTTAAATTTTAGAATCTAAATGCAAAGAAACACTTCTTCATCTCGCAATGAGACTGGGGTTGGTTAAACTTTCCCAGTTCCTGTTATGCCAGCCAGGTGGGACAGTTGCAATCACTCTACCTAATGAAGATGGGTTCACACCTTTGGACTTGGCTTTACAGAATGGGCACTTGAGGCTTGTTGAGCTGATTTCCAGGTAAGTGGTATGCCATCATCTGAGTTTTTAATGCTATGGGCCAGATTTAATAGCTTCTATCATGTGTATGCTTTTTTCATGTTCAACCAATACCTTGGATTGGATAGTACATAATATGAAACAAGTATAAAAATGAGAAGGGGGGGGGGATCCCATCCTATTCACATTAGGAAACAGGGCAGACAAAGGGGGCGACAAAGGAGAGGCAGATGAGGTTTATTTTAGGTTAACCCCCTAGCAAATGTGCTTGATTTGCACTTAATTTATTTTCGCATGTTCCTACAGGAAATCTAGAGTTTTTATGGACACTTTCTCACCATGATAAGTGGATAAATAGATTGGATTTTTTAATTTCATTATCAGCTCTTAGCATCTGATGAAGTAGACCAGGCATAGGCAAACTCCAGCCCTCCAGATATTTGGGACTACAATCCCCATCATCCCTGACCACTGGTCCTGTTAGCTAGGGATGATGGGAATTGTAGTCCCAAACATCTGGAGGGCCGGAGTTTGCCTATGCCTGAAGTAGACTCTAGTCTATAAATGGTTATGCCGATTTGACATTTCTTAGCCTTTAAGGTGCTATTAAGACCCTTTCATTTTATTGCAGCAGATTAGCATGATGTTTGCTAGCCTGTCTCACAATCTCACCCTACTGACTACTCAGTTATTATGCAGCTCTTTTTGTCACTTTATGTTGCCTCCTTCCATTTCTATCCAGTCCTCTCAGCTGTTCACAAAAGACATTGGGACAGAATAGTTTTTAGGCTCCACGCAATGTATTGCTGCTGATTTGGTCTGCCACATATTTGCCTCTGTCCATTGGTAAATCGTCACATGACACTGTTAGGAAATATATACAAAACACACACGTACAAAAACAAGAAAAGTAATTTAGTTGCTCCCCCCCCACTCTTTCAACAACATTGCTCTTTTATTTCTGGCTTTGCACAGTACACGGTTTGTATGAGTCGTTATCCATACTTTTATTTGCATGAGAAAATGACTTAATTCTGTTATCACACATGTTGTTATGAATGTCTCACTTGTTTGGAACATTCAAACAATGCTGTATTCCCTCGAGACTCTCTGTTGTGCACTGCAATATGCTAATAAGCCTCCTGGCTGCCAGTTCAGCTTGATTGCTGTAAATGGCAATGTTCATGTGAAAGTGAGCTGCGTATTCTCACAAATAATAGAGAAAACCAGGCGTCAAACCTCCTATTATTTTATTCTGTTAGGGTAAAGGTCAGTTTGTGGGTTCATGGGGAAAGGTTTCCTGGAAAAACAGTGCTCACTGTGGTTCCTTCATGCTATTTTGGCCTGAGATTTTTTGCCATGAATAGGTTAAGCATTGAAAAGGTGGAAGCCACGGAGAGTGAGGAGTTTCGTGCCTTTTGCATTACATGCTTCCTGAGCTTTGCACTCTTCTTTTAATCTACTGAATGTGTTGTTTTCAGGAGGCAGCCCAGCCACCCATCTGAGATTTCTAAAGTGGAGCTTGGTGAGACTGCTCTCCTACAATTTGCTCATTCATCAGGAACTCTGACACTGACACTTAACTGCGCGTCGGACCATTTGCTAGAATCTGATGTTCAGCTCTTCAGGAAATATTTATGGGATAGAGCTTTTCTCCACAAGGTAAGTGCCAAAACAGCAGTACAGAGAAGCGTGTTTTTCTTTTCGTAGAATTTTAAAAGATTTGTTTATTCACATACGGTAGTGGAATTGCTCTTCCTTAGGTAACGGAGTGGTAGGAATTAGCTCCTGTAATTTTTTTGCAGAGTGCTGCAGGGAACTAGGCAAAGAGACAGTTTCCTTGCTGGTTTCTTCTTTCACCCAGAGACAACAACGGTGGAGACTTCCATACCAGCTGTTATGTTAGACTTCCTAAAAATTCGTTGACTGTTTTGGCCTTAAACTGCCAGTAGCACTTATTGCAGAGGGAAGAAAGAGCATAATGCTGGATGTTTGTCAGTCTACACTCCTTCTCCATGCAAACCTGGGAGAGGGAAAGCAGTAACAAGCAAGCATTTCTTAGCTTGTTACATGGATGCTCATTGAGAGGCTTTTGCGACACATCCTAGGCAAGTAAACAAATGGTAATTCACGAGACTGTAGCCCAGTGCTTGCTTAACTTTGCAACATTTTAATTGTCATATAAAATACATTAAAAACAATTGGCCTCTGTGATTTCTTGGGTTGTTGTTTTTTTGCGGATGTTCAGAAAATTGTATCCTAAAATGATTGCAATGTATCCTCAAATCAGAATACTGTAGATGAGATTTCTGTTGTAGTCAGGTACAGTGACTTAACTGTGTGTTCTCCCTTCCTCTTGTCCCTTAGATGAGGGGAAACCCTGTTTGTTGACTTGGGTCATGAGATGTGTTAACTAGCTAAGTTACAAACATGTATGTGTGGAGCCTGAATTCAATGGCCAGGGTTCAAAAGATCACTCATGATTAATCTATTGCATAAAAGCCATAGAAAATTAATTCCCAGAGAAGTAGGTGATACTTAGGCATAAATCCTATTGATTCCAGTTGAGAGCCTGATTTTCCCTGGACTACCATATCTATCTACACTTGCACAGATCTTTCCAATTGGAACAGAAATGAAAAGCAATAAACATTTCATAATAAACAGTTCAATGAAAATAGGCTAGATGCAGAATTTTTCTTGGGTACTGTGGTAAATATTGAAACAGCTATTGACAGAGAGTATAATTGCAGCATAGCTGAAAATGTTGCTAATGGAAGGCTGAGAAGTTGGTATGCAAATTAAATAAAGCACTCATGCCCCTCATGTAGGTAAAGTAGGTAAAGTACTTTGTGTAGCATGCATATTTTAAGAAAAAGAGCTACACTAGCCAGCAATATGACTTCTACAATACAGTTCAAGAAAATTAGTAGGAAATGTCTGACTGAGTCCATAGTACAAAGAATAAACAGGATGTCCTGGGCAGACAAGCAGCAAAGGCTGCTCAGAATTTGGAAGAGAGAGATGGTAAATAAACACTCATTTGGCTGCCTAAGTTTAAGAGTGCCCCTGAGAAAAAGCTGGCAGGAGAATCGGGTGAAAATGGTTTTGGGATAGAATAGGCAAAGAGGATATGAATGGGGAAATTGTAGCTCTCCAAATCTTGCTGGAATACAGTTCTAATCATCCTTGAATATTGGCTATATCAGAGATATTTGGAGTACAATGCCATGTAATATTGATTGATTGATTGATTGATTGTATGTGTTACCTCCTCTTCATTGCCATAGGCAATCTCAGAGGGAGGAGTGTACCAGATCCAAGCGATCTGAATCTACCCTGACTTCCAGCAAAGTACTTGTCTCAAACAAAGCACATTTTTAGCATTCCCAAATTAAGTTTCTCCCATCTTCCCAAACATTACCATTTTTTAAAAATAAGAGTAATGTGATGAGTGGCTCGGACATCCCCTGAACTATGCCAAATGAGGCCTCCTTTCAAGTAAGCAAGATCTGGGGCAACACACTTTCTCCTTTTTGCTCCTCGAAGTGAAGATGCTTGGAAAGGCTTCAAAGAGAGAGAGGCTGTTTTCAGGGCATTATGTAACTATGGTGGTTGCTTCCCTCGGTTTTGAATAGAGCGCCAGTTGTGCTTTCATCCTTTTTCCTCCTCAGCTTGTAAATAAACAGATTTACACAGAAATCCTGATGAAGAGTCCAGTCTTTCCAGCCAAAAGGCAAAGCTGCTTTCCAAAGGCATTAACTTTCCATCCCTCAAGGATGGAGAGACCAATGGCCTTTTGCTGGCTAATGGACAAGGGCCAATACTGCTATTGTACAAACTTCTTAAATGATTAAATTCATATCCATTCCTATGATATGAATGGGTTAATTAATTTGTGGGGCTCCTGGGGAAGCCATAGAGAACTAACAAAATTTGCAGCATCCTTGTAAAATTACTTACTTGCATTCTTTGGGGGGATGTTTTAAGATACTTATTTATTTATATATTTAAATTTGAAGTATATCAAATAGGAGCTGGAATCATATTGACATAGCTTGTCTTTTCAACTACAGTGGTACCTCGGGTTACATACGTTTCAGGTTACATACGCTTCAGGTTACACACTCCACTAAGCCAGAAATAGTGCTTCAGGTTAAGAACTTTGCTTCAGGATAAGAACAGAAATTGGGCTCCAGCGGTGCGGCGGCAGCAGGAGGCCCCATTAGCTAAAGTGGTGCTTCAGGTTAAGAAGAGTTTCAGGTTAAGTACGGACCTACGGAACGAATTAAGTACTTAACCCTAGGTAGCACTGTATTGCAGTCTGGCTGTCATTACATGCAGTTCTCATAACATGACATTTGGCCACAGGTGAATGGCTATAGCTCAGTGTCAGAGGATCTGCTTTTCATGCAGAAGGTTCCACATTCAGTTCCTGGCATCTTCCAGTAGGGCTAGGAAGGATTTCCTGTCTGGAGCCCTGGAGATGCACTGCCAATCAATGTAGTCAATACTAGGCGGACTGTCAGTCTGACTCTGTAAAGGCCAGCTTCCTGTGTAAGTTCTTTTTGCTCTTAACTTCAGTGAGGTTGCTGTATCCTGGGCCTTCAGATCATGGCCATGACCTTCTGGAGCATGTTAAAAGTATTATTCTCCAAGTTTGCTTTGCGTATGTGATATTGGAGATACAGTTTGTTTTATCTAAAATGTATATAGTATGCATGCACACAATAAATTTTGTTTTGTTTTGTTTCCTGTGCTTTTAAGATTTTATGGTATCTTACTGACATTTTGTTGTTACCCATCCTGAGGTCTTCGGATTAAAGGTGGGATGTGCATCTCTAAATAAATAAATAACAAGATGATTTTATTATATTTTATTTTAAAGAATCTTCCTCCAAAGCAAGCCGAGACCTTGAAAAGAGTTCAGATGCCTTGCAATTCTACAGCTTCTGAAGAAGGTACGGGTTTTCTGTCCTTACTGTGGCATTTTCGCGAATTAGGTGTGTAAAATACATTGAAATGATTTTTGTTTCATGCGCAGCCAGAAAACTGTTCAGTACATAGGCAATGTGGGGTGAAAGCAATCTCATGAGTAAATGTCAAGGTGCTTGCTGTTGAGCTGAATAGCCTTTAAGAATTTGACTGCAGGATGGTTACAAGGAAGAAAGGAGAACAGCGTTATAAAGCACTTTGTGTATAGAAAATATTTAAAAAGTCATTAAAATATACATTCTTTTGAGAAAATTGAGTTTCCTGAAGCTGACCAGGTGTTGAACTCTGTGATATAACTGATAAGATTTATTAACTATGACCCAGTCCCAGTAGAGGGGACCAACATAAGCTAATATGTGTCTGAGTGCAGATCATGCTAGTATATGAGCAAAAAAAGCTGTGGGACAGAGAGGGGGAGGAGAATCTCCAGCAGTTTGGCTTGGATTGGCTGGTCTCTTATCAACCCCAAAATTACATTTCTCATGTTGCATTTGTGGAACTGAATCTCCCGTATGTATGGAGAGAGAATTTCACGCACATACGTTCTTCCCCTTTCCCCTGATAGGGAAGGGGTGAGGGGTTTTGATGCGCCTTTGTGATTCCTATATTTATAAATTAATTAAAATACTTGTATACACCACGATTTCATAAAAACCACCAAAGCAGTTTGCAACAATACATAAACACACACAGTGCTTCCTTTTGGTAAAAATAAAAATGAGGTGCCGGTACTTGTACGTTACTAAAAGTGTTGTAGGTGCCAGCACAAAATGGCTGCCATGGGCAGCAAAGGAAGAGGTGCTGGTACTCTGTACTATGGAAAACTGTCATAAAAAATGGCTGCCATACTGTACATATATACATAACAGTAAAAACCACATGGATATTTAAAATTAGCGACCACAGAAAAACCACATGAATATTTAAAATTAGCGACCACAGAAAATGAGCCTGTTTGCAAAGAAAAGTTTTTGGCAAATGTTTAAAGGTGATGGTAGAAGATGCCCACTGAACTAAAGGCTTGGTTTCATGTTGATGTCAAATGAAGCTCACCAACTTGAGGGACAACCAGGGACACTCAGACAGAGCTGGGATGTAAGGGACAGATTTTTGGATAAGGCAAACGGGCTCTGCTCTACACAGAAATCTGTAGATGTTATACCCTTGAATGAAGTGTGAAGATAGTTAGGATCTAAATATTTTGACTCTGTATACTAGCCATCTGTAAATTCTTCAGAAATGCCAGAAGAGGGCAGAATTCCACTGATGCTATTTCAGTGTAATATATATATATAGCACTTTTCCAGGTAGCTTTGATAATGAAGATTTTGCCTCTCTAATTTTGAGGGCATATTTGTAATTTCGTGAGATTCACCCCTATCACTTCGAAACTCAATTTTCACAAAGCAGGACTGATTCCTGATTCCGGGACAAGATTCTGGGTGTTTGCTGCATTGTCATACATCAGAGTTTTTGTAGACTGATATCCACAAAATATTATAATGTAGAAACTAAGAGGGGAAAGTAATTCATAGTTATTCATTTCTCATCATTTGCATAGGAATCTTCTTCACTTTACGTTCCTTTAATGCAGCAGGAAAAAATTATAGGACATGTAAAGCTCAGCCTGTTGATATAGACACAACACATCACATGTTACTCAGAAGCAGCCCTCACAGTGGGACTTAAATTTACTTGGGTTAAGTGTCTATAGAAGGGCAGCTTTAAATGTTCTAACTAGAGATAGTCCTTCATTTGGTTTCATAAAGGAACTATTTTGGATCAAAGGAGATGTGAAGCATTATTGCAGAGAGTCAGTCTAAGTTGTAAAGGAGGCTTGCCTGACGCCTTCGTTGCATATCTTTAGGCACCGGGTGAATAACTTTCTCTATATCCAGGCCTTTGACTAATTAACATTCTATGGCCTTTTAAATATGTTTGGGGGCGTTATTGTTTTGTTTTGTTATGCATTTTGTGTCCTCATTTTGTATTATGTTGTGAACCACCCTGTGATATTCAGATGAAAGACAGTATACAAATTTCAGTGACGATGACAGCAACATGTATGGTCAATGGTTAGTGATTATGGGATGTTGTCCAGCAACATCTGGAAGGCTTCAAGGTCATCATTTCTGTGTTGTTTCTTTCTTAGAAACAACACAGAAGTAATATGCTTAGCAGTTGTTCCCCCCTTATTATGAGAGTGAATCTCCCATAACTTAATCACGTCCAAAATGAGTGAGGCTGAAATTCCAGTCATACACTTTTAATTAACAAAACACTCTGTTTGCTAAATGAGTCCTTTAAGGGAGAGGAAATCTACGACAAATAGCAATTTGGTTTAGAATTTAGTCCTCAGGAAAGTATTTAGAAGAACTTAGTAAACCATTCTCTGTTCATTAATTTTAAAGTTTAACATTTTCTTTTTTTGTCTGCAAGCACTCTTTATCTCATTTTATCCACTTTTTGCGGCACTTGTATATTACTGTGTCAGACTCTTGCAGTCCCCCCCCCCCCGTCTAGTTGGTGGATATAAAAGAAAAAGAATAAAAAGCTTGTTAATGCTCAGAAGCATTTCAGCATTGCCCTGTGTTGCACTTCCAGCAATTTGTCACTAGCAATTCATTTCGGTGCTTTTCTTGCATCCTGCCTTAGTCTGCCACCTTCAGGCTTCTGGAGGTGGGAGAGCTAAACTGAATCTGTCAGTGTTTAGGAGGGAAGCCTGAACATAGAATAAGATAACAAGTGTTCTGTCCACTGGATATGGATGGCAGAGCATTCTGCATGCTAGCTGGGTGTTTCTACATTGTAGAATATGTAGATGTAAATCTTCCTGTAGCAGGAGATTGCTAAGTGACTGTGGTGCCTTGAGTTCTTGGACACTATAAAAGGGTCTAGTCTTTAGAAATGATGCTATTGGCTGTTGGCTCTGATAAAAACACATTGTAGGGAAAAATTGAATACACTATCATGAATATTTAATTTTGTTGCAAAAACGTAGGCCAGGAAGTTGATGTAAAATGAAGCAGTGTTAAGAATGGAGGTAGTATTCCTCTGAAAGAAAGGTATGAGTGCCTTGTTACTGTGGATCAAACAAGGGCTGAAAAATCATACACAGACACTAAAGCACTAAAATGATCACCTGTTTTTATAAAGCAGCACATTTCAGATATTTTTTAGAGCAGCTTTACAGGCAGAACTCCCCCGTCTTCTCCAGGTCTTTGAATTCCCAGGTCTTTGAATTCCCAGCATTTTCCCTTGGATATTGCATAGGAAGTTGCAAAGAATCAGTATGATTCACTTGGGCTTCCTCCCCCTGCCTGCTTTTATATAATATCTGAAAGTGTTGCTAAGAGTATTTTTTTTAATGATAGATTTCCATCCCATGAAACAAGAGAAGTATAATAAAAAACGACTAAAAGAAAAAATATTTGTTTGTTTAATAAAATGTATATACCACTTGATTGTAAATAGTGGTTTACAAAAACCCCCACCAAACATTAAACAAGGTATCAGCGAAGTTTATTCATTTATTTTTAAAAACTCCATTTATTTTACCTACTCACATAGGTTGTAGGGTGAACAGGAGATTACACAAAATGTGCTTAAAGGTAAAGGTAAAGGTACCCCTGCCCGTACGGGCCAGTCTTGACAGACTCTGGGGTTGTGCGCCCATCTCACTTAAGAGGCCAGGGACCAGCGCTGTCCGGAGACACTTCCGGGTCACATGGCCAGTGTGACATCTCTGCTCTGGCGAGCCAGAGCTGCACACGGAAACACCGTTTACCTTCCCGCTGGTAAGCGGTCCCTATTTATCTACTTGCACCCGCAGGTGCTTTCGAACTGCTAGGTTGGCAGGCGCTGGGACCGAGCAGCGGGAGCGCACCCCGCAGCAGGGATTCGAACCGCCGACCTTTCGATCAGCAAGTCCTAGGCGCTGAGGCTTTAACCCACAGCGCCACCTGTGTCCCTGAAAAAATGTGCTTAGGCACAGAATATTCATGTCTCTCTTTCATAATGCTGGCACTGTCTGTGGCTGGAGGAAAATGAATTAAATATGGATTTGGTGCAGTATGTCCTTCCTTCAGAGTTTTGAAAAGGAGCCAGGAAACAAAATAATACTGTAGTCACAATTGTTCCCTGTAGTCAAAGAGAAAGAGCTTTTAAAATGCATGAAATTGCCTTCCCTTTTCCCCCCCTTCAATAATAAAATCAGATCCCATGTGTATTATAAAATGCCTGTAGCAGTCTGTGCAGTTCGGCAAGTACATATTAATCCATAAAGCTAGTTTAGGGTTCAGCATGTATTTTTACAGCACACCCCTTTAAAGGAAAAAAGAGAGCTTGTTTACAATCAGTCCATTAAAACAGCACAACAGCTTGTTAAGAAATGTCTAGTATTTCAACCACAGGCATGCTACTTTGGGAGCTGTGCATACAGTATATTGTAAAAGAACATTGTTAGGTCTATGTATATCTTTCTGTTTCTCACTTTCATTGTCTTTGGGGGGGGGGGGCGGAGAATCAACTTCCGCAATTGGCAACCCCCAAATCCTAATGGAAGAACGGATTCTCTTTAAACAGATCCCATGGACTTTGTTTCTGAAGAGCCAGCTTTCAAAAATGAAGATTCAACGGTACAGTTCTATTATCATTTTATGAATGGCTAAATCCACGGAGGTTCTTCTACAGCACCTTCCAGGATTGAAAATGAAGTTGGCTTATGCCTTCCAAACAGCAGTTCTTTCTATTCTTCTTCCAAGAGAAATATCTAAGCTGCCTGAGTAATTTCAACATTCAGGTTTGCTATGGGGGAAGAAGTAATTTTATTTTTATTTTTTGCCTGGGATACAAAGCTACGATAATTGTGACCAGTCATATTTTAGTTGGGCATATATGCTGCAGGAATAGCCTCTGAGAACTAGGGGCTTTTATGACTGCAGCTCTGTTCTGCAGAGACTTCTATTTATCTTGTTGTGACATAAAGTCGATGGCAATAATTTACTATGTCCAAAATCAAACGTGCTGTCTTACTGATGATGAATGCAGTTAACTCTGCTTTGTGGGAGAACTAATGAAACACAACCATCTTATTCCATGCGTCTTAGAATACGTGTCTCTGTGGAGCTGCTTTATATTTAGTTGGACCCCCCTCAATGGCACTCCTTTGTCTTGAAGCTCAACATGTTTCCCTGTTACCTGTGATCCTTTTTCTGCTGGTGATTGCAAACAACATGTTCTGTCACTCAGCTCTAGTCCTTTATTTTCTGTAAGAGTGCCTTGCCTTCAGTGGTGGCTGGTGGGGCAGAAGGCAGGGAGCCCAGACGGTAGATTGAGCCAGAGCCAATGGCAGGTTGAGCCAATTAATTCTAGTTCCATCTTCCATCCTCTTCCTTGCTGAGTTCTACAAGGGCAACACTGTGATAAAGGAAGGCAAGCAGGCAGGGACTGGCTTAGGGGAGACTGGTTGGTGGGGCAGCACCAGACTTGCCCTATTAGACTAGCCTTCACAGCTTGCATTTATGGTCATTTGATGGTTGCCCCTAGTTAACCAGAACAGATATCTCCAGCAGGCTGGATTCTATGGGCTGGATTCTGGCCAATGTGTTTGCATCTGACATGGGAGTGAGTGGTTCATAGGGGAGCTCCCATGTCTTTAAATAACACTGGGGAATGAATTAGACTACACAGGGAGCAGATGGCTCTGATGTTCTGTGGTCTGCTTTGATTTTGTTTTCTTTTTGAAAGTAAATTATAGGTTGTTCGCCTAAAAGCTTTGGGATGTGTTTTTTCTTTATCTGATGCCTATAAAAGAAAAGAGCTGGTCAATGTCAACCCCCCTGCATTATTTGACAGCCCCTTGCATTATTTGAAATAAAAAATTCCCAGTGGCCCAGAATAATGGTTGAAGCCCTGATTTTTGCTGTTTGGGAAAATTAGGAGCTTACTAAGACAGACGATCGTCTTTTGTTCTTTGTAGGTGGTTTTGCATGACATTAAAAAAAAATAACAATGAGTGTTTTTGAAATACGGTGAGTGTTTTTTTGAAAAACACATTGCATTCTGAAATTTTCCAAGCTGGAACAAAATCTATTTCCCATTTGTTTTGTAGTTTTACAAAGATCATGTGATTCAGCCAAGTGAAAATGAAGATGATTTAGGTAAGGAACAGCTGTGTTTTTTCAGCCCCCCCCCCCCAATGCCTTATAATCTTCTGGTTATCACTCTCTCTGGTGACAAGGAGTTGCAGGTTTGGAGATGCACTACAGAGACCTGTCTCCCTTCTCTGTCTGTCTCCCACTTTTTCCAGCTGCCTTAAAGGACCAGTACCTTGCTATATGTTTCTGGGCTGACCACCAGGGGGAAGGTGTTGTGTCTCCAGGCCTCTTCATGTTCCGACTTCCAGCCTCCATTGTTTTATTTCCTGGTTCAAAGTGGAGGCCGGCTCTGTCCTCAGCTCTGCTTCCAAGACAGAAATCATATGGGAAATAAGGTGCTCGAACAGAGCATGAGCTGAATGCCTCCTTATGGATGCTAATTTAGTAGTTCTGTGCAATCTCACATTTAAGCATGTAAGATTAGACCATTGGTTTTTTTTTTTATTTAAGCTATTTTCAGTCACAAGAGACCAGTGTGGTATTAAGCAACATATTAATGGCTCATTTCAAATATTAACATAAATGCTCTACATATTTTTCAGTTTTGAGAGATCAGATTCATTGAAGGTATAATATATTTGCAAATTTGTGTCTCCTTCTGAGGCGGATTGGGAAGGTTTCTCTGCCTGCAGAAGCCTTGCCTGCTGGGGTTGCATGGCAATGGCAGCAGGGGGGGTGGGGGCATCTGTGGGTGCACCGCTCCTCAGGATTATACCACCTAAGGCGGATGCTTCAGTCTACCTCATGGGCAGGCCGGCCATGGTAAGGCCTGACACAGAGGGGAAGAGTTGTCTCCTAACACCTCTCCATCCCTGGACTCATCTGGTGCAAGCAGCGCAGAAGGCAGTCTGTAGAAGTTCTTAAAAGTAACTGAGCTGTTGCAAAGGAGTAGGGCATGGTGATGGTTTATTTGTAATGGAAAATCTGCCACACATCTTTTAAACTGAGTTGTTCCTTAATAAAAGATGAATGCTGCAGTATTATCGCACCAAATAGCTTGACGTTTTTTAAAAAACAATATTGTTTTGGGTTTCTTTCTTTCTTTGGGCATTGTTATATAAATAAGCATTATTGTTTTGGCAAGCAAAGAGCACAGCGGGCGACAGGACTGGGGGGGGGGGAATGGAAAGATGACAATAATCAGGGGAAAGGAATGAGGAAAATGAGAGATAATGGCATCAGGGGAATGTCCAGAGAGAAAGGAACAAGAGAAATAAATAAACTAGGGAGGGATAGGACAAAGTATCTGTGTCTATGTCATAAAATTAATATTACAAGTCAAGTTATTATAAATTGTAAAGCAGATAAGGCTCTCCTCTTCTTCTGCATTACTGTCTCACTTAACAGAACATTTTTTGATTAGAAGGAATTAGAAAGAATATTAGGAAATGAAGGCATCTTTTGAAAAGCTTGTCAAGATCTCTTCCATTGGATTAACAGTCTGCTGTTATGACCTTCCGTCGCAGACAACAGCAAGACTTTTCTGCCAAAAGGAAACTCTTTATACAAGGAGGGCACTATTCATTTATACAAATGCAAGAAGCCCCTTTTGTTTTACTTCAGGTCCTTTATTTTAAGGGTTGTTTTCCTCCTATGTAGGAATCTGGAATAAGACACAATTTTTCAAAAAATGGCCTCAGGCAGCAAAAGATCTTGAGCTAGCTCTCCAAAACAGAGACACTCTCATGATCTCTGATTGTTGCAGCGACATCACTGCCTGTAGTCTGTTGCCACATTGTTATGCCATTACACAATGCAGGAAGTTACGTTCTGTAAAGAATCAAGTCATAAATGTACAATTGTTTTAGTGACATATCTTTGCTTTTGCACATATATGGAAAGTTGTAGCTCAGTGGTAGAAAAATCTGCTTTGCACACAGAAGGCCCTAGATTCAATCCCTGGTGTCTCCAGGCACGACTGGACACGTCCCCCTTCTGAAACCCTGAAGAGCCACTGCCAATCAGTGTAGATCAGAGGCGAGGAACATCCAGCCTATGGGCCAACCTTGACTCGCCAGGGAGTCAAAATAGGCCTGTGGGGCCATTTTTTCCAAACCACTCCCACTTGCCCATCTGTTGATGTCACCTGTGACACCAGCTGATGTGTAGGAGGATAAAGTTAATTCCTGCATGAGCTGTACACCCCTTTTTCTCACCAAGGAACAGGCATGCGCAGCCAAGGCAGCAAGATTACACTCCCATGCATCAGCGGAGGAGCAGGGCTTAAACCTTGCTCAGTTCAGCAGGATTCCATGCAAACCCCTTCATGATTGTTGCAAATCCATAACTACAGAATAAGACGGTATCTTGTGTGGGCCCTTTTTCATGAGGGCTCTGCAGAGACTGAGGGAAAAGAGAAGACGTTAATTTCTGATTTAATTCACCGAAATGAGCAAAGTGTGAATATTGCTCTTAATTGATGTATTAGGAAACTTTCTTCCATTGTATTTTTTAACCTATAACGTATAGGTGAGATTTTTCTGTTCTGTGGGTCCATTATACATTGAATTGCATTGATCTCTTCATCAGAATTGCTTCCTGCCATGAATAGTTCTGTGTAGGATAGGCCATGTTGCTCAGTGCTGGACTACTCTTCCTTGCACATATGTGGCTCTTTGATCGTAACCACTGAGCCTCTTGGGCTTGCCACTCGGAAAGTTGGTGGTTCGAATCCCTGCAACGGGGTGAGCGCCCATTGCTCTGTCCCAGCTCCTGCCAACCCAGCAGTTCAAAAGCACGTCAAAGTGCAAGTAGATAAATAATTACTGCTGCAGCGGAAAGGTAAATGGCATTTCTGTGCACTTTGGTTTCCGTCACTGTGTTCTGTTGCACCAGAAGCTGTTTAGTCATACTGGCCACATGACCTGGAAAGCTGTCTGTGGACAAACACCAGCTCTCTTGGCCTGAAGCGAGATGAGTGCCACAACCCCATAGTCACCTTTGACTGGACCTAACTGTCCAGGAGCCCTTTACTTTACCGGTCTTCCTTGCAGGGGACCTCTGCATGCAAAGTTCATGCTTTGCCACTGAGCTATGGTCAGTGCTTCTTTGGTGTGTGCTTTCTGAAGCCCAGATTACATGTGAGATAAGATGATGATACATTGAACTGCATCCATTTAGAACTGAGATAGCCAGTGAGGTGCCCTACAGATGTCTCAGATACAACTCCCATCCACCCCGGCCAGGATAGCCGATGGCCAATAGCATTGCATGTGGAGGGCACCATGTTTTCTACCCCTGGTAATAGATTGTGGATAGGGAATTTTGCTAACACAGTGGCTGAGCAAGAACTCTTTCCCCCGTTGAACTAGTTTAGCTTGCAGAGAGTTGGGTAGCATTCACAAATGGACAACCTCACAATGGCATTTCTGCAGTATTGGAAAATAGGAAGTTGCCTTATATTGAGTAAGAATATTGATCTACTGTGCAGATGGCTGTGGTATCAGACAGGAGCCTTTCCCAGCCAGGGAATGACCATGGGACATTTTGCATGCAAATCATATGCTCTGTACCACTGAGCTATGGCCCTTTCCTAGGAAGATCTAGAGGTCAGAGTTTGGATAGTGGCTTGAATTACTACTAACTTTTATCTAAGTGCTTGAGACTCGGTGTCGTGGAAGATTGCACAGTTGGTTATACGTAACAGTATAATAAGAGCAATATGTTTTTAAAAGAAAAAATGACTGCCCTCTCCCGCCCCATCCTAAGGCTGAGGATGTATGCACAATACCTATTTTCAAAGTTGCAAAAGCTTGTTTTAACTGGAAAAACATTCATTTTCCATTTTTTTAAAAAAATAGAATGTGTTAATTGAAGTATCTGGGGGAGCGCACAGTTTTAGATAATAGCAGCCTGGCGTACAGAGTTACATTGTTCAAGTGACCTGGCAGCTGATGTTTTTATTTTGCTGAGCTCCCTGGCTTGTATTACCGAGGAGGTGAGAGAGTCTGCCGACCACAGCTTGCACTCCAGAAGATAAAAAGCACCGAGGCCAAATTTTTGGCATGCTTCATGGTGTGACCAGGGTAGCAGCAGAAAACGTAAAGGATTGTGTCTTTTGAGTTTTTTGGTTTCCTCAGTAATTCTAGTTTAATCGCTCAGCACTCTGAGCTATTCAACAGAATGGTCTGTTACACTTTGTGAACCTCTGGGGTGGCAATGAAATTTGTGTAAACTCATGGTTTCAGTACTATATTGTATTTTCTTACCTTTATTTCCTACCCGTGATACAAAAAACTAAATCTGCTTCTCTCCTCTTCGAGTAAATCAGTTAATCCGTTTTAAAATGTTATGGGTTTCCCTGTCTCCACTCCACACAGAAGTCCTGTGTCATCCTTACACAAATGAAATACTTGTTTACTTCTCATTTGGTTTGGAAGAGAGTTTTAGGCTGCAGCTCTAACCATGAGCTACTCAGAAATGGGTTACACTGAATTCTGTGAGGCTTACTGCCAGGTAACTGGAGTTAAAACTGCAAACTTAGATAGCTGTGCCTCAGTCCAGATAGTGTGGAAAGTTGTTTTGTAGAACAAGACTGGGAACAGATGGCTGAAAAGGGGCTTAGAACAGGCCATTTCCATGGTTTCCTTTAGGGTATAGGGCAGAGCTAGCAAGCCAAGAGGAATCTTCATGTGCGTGGCTTATCTTAATGCAGTGAGCTTGCAATTGGCAAGCAGCAGAGCAAAATAGGCTTGTTGAGCACAGGCTCCTGCTCTGTCTGTGCCAAGAGTCTTTCTGTAGCACATTTAGTTCAATGTATGTTGATACCCCCCCTCCCCACATAGAGATGTTGACACCTGCATTGGTGCCATTCGGATTTCATCTTTCGCTTCTCTTACACACTGGTCCTGTTTCAGAGTTATTAATGGAGCTTCCAAGTCCTGACATGCTTATATTTTCAAAACAATGAAAACTGTTTTAAAATCCAGAATGTTGGACTTCCGGAGGCGGCGCAAAACGGCAATGGCGGTCCTCTTTACTCAGTGAAGAGGGGCTCCGCGAAAAAGGGTCGTCCGCTACGGCGAAGCGGAGACCCATTCAGATAAACCGCAGGCAGAGCGAGCCTGTGGCCGTGGGACTCGGCGGGTGCCAGAAGCCCCCCCAGAAGCGAGGAAGGGACCTCGTAAGAGGCTCCGGATCGTGAACGGGGGAGCGGCGCTGTGAGTTCATCGCTCTTTTCGCGGAAGTGAAGCCGCGCTGCTGTTGCTGATGAGCGCCGACCTTTCTTCTTGAAAAACATCGAAATTGGCTGCAATCTACCCGTGAGTAAGGGGTATCAAAGAACTGATTAAGGATTAATTTAAATTTGTCTATTTCGGCTGAAAACGGGAGGCGAGTAACAGGAAGTCCGCCTTCCGGTCCTGCTAATCAGAGCAAAGCAAAAGAACCCGATGCGGGCTGAAGCGCTAAAAAGAGACTTTGAAAGAAGTAAGAAGGGGCATTAATAGACTGTGTGTTTCTAGAAATTGAAAAGAGTGAAGAAGTAAATTTTTTGGTTCATTGTGTTAGAGAATCCTCCTCCTACTGTGAAGAGATGTGGAATTGAAGGGGATAACCGAGTTATTGGACTGCCAGGGTTGTAAAGGAGTACTGTCAGGCTGCTGAAACTTTTTTCTTAACATAAACTGTTGCATTGATGGATACACTATCGCTTTAATACTGTCATTGAAACCTCTCCGTTACCTTGTGGCACTAATTTGAAACAGAACTTTCTGAAAGCCTCCTTTCTGAACTTGGGGACTTCAGTTGAAATAGGAGCTTTGATGGTGGAAAAGAAACTTTCTTTCCTATGAAAACCCCCCCTAGTGGATTTGCGGAGGCATTGAGGTCTGGGAACTGTATCTTATTGGGATTTTTTGTGGTTTAATTGTTTATACTCTGGGCTTGCCTTTCTCATGGATTGAAAGACTATTTGACCTTGAACAGCAGCTGGGGAATGAGTGGCCCAGCGAAAACAAGAGCAGCTAAAGCTAAGGAAGCTTTAGCTGAGGAAGCTAAAGAAAAGAAAAAAGATAAGAGAGCTGGGCAGCTTGTCCAAACAACCTTGATTCATCATCGTAGATCCTCGGTGCCAACTGTGCTGACGGCGCAGGAGGAAGAAGTTGAAACGCCTGCTACAGAAGAAATGGCAGCTGGAGGAACTGATCCAGTCTTGAAACAAATTTTGGAACAACTGGCACTTCTGAATAAGAAGGTGGACGATCAGTCATCTAAAATTGATAGAGCCACATCTACTATCAGCAAGTTAACAGATCAGGTTTCGCAGCACACTCAGGCTATTGAGAAACTGCAAGGAGCTACGGCGGAGAACTACAAACTAGCTGCGGAAGCCAATCAAAAAGCTGAGCAAGCGTGCAAGAAGGTGGAAGAGATCAAAGGGGAAGTAAGACCTTTGAAAAGACAGGTAGGAGAACAGCAAGCCTACCTGTCAATGGTGGAACTGAAAAGTAAGGAATGTAATCTTAGGCTGAGGGCTGTCCCAGAGTTGGAACAGGGCAACCTAGAGAAATTCTTGACGGAGTTGTTTTCTAAATTTTGGGGGGTTGAAGAAGATAAAGATTTCAGGATTGTGACGGCCTTCAGACTGGGAAGATCGGTTAAGAAAGATAAGTCCAGAGACTGTTTGGTTTGTTTGAGAACAAGAGAGGAAAGAGACAAGATATTAGGCCAACATTTTAAAAAATCCCTGGAAGTTGAAGGCAAAAGGGCAGAAATTTATAGAGACATTCCTAAATATTTGTTGGACCTTAGAGCCACATACACAGACTTGGCCAAATTGTTAAGATACAACGCAATCCCTTATAGGTGGGAATTTCCTCAAGGTCTGTCATTCACCTATAGAGGAAAGAAGGTAAGAATTAAAACACCAGAAGACCACCAGAAGTTCCTACACGACAACGAGGAGGACCTCCAAAAGAGAGCTGCAGATTCCTGGCCTCCACCACCGGGATTACCACCAGGATCCATACCATCTGGAGGCGGCCCGGCACCACAGCTTCCGGAAAAGGACGACAAATTAGATACCCAACTGTGATACCCAAGAAGTAGGCCGGGATGTCTCTACAGCTTCTTAGTTAGAATATAAATGGCGGGAATTCTCCAGAAAAACGCAGAAAAGTATTTCATATTTTGAAAAAAGAACAATTGGACATTATTTGCCTGCAAGAAACGCATGTGACAAGACTCCACAGAAAAGTGTTAATCAATAAAAGGCTAGGCCAAGAATTTATTTCATCGGATAAAGTTAAGAAAAGAGGAGTGGTGATTTATGCAAAGGAGAACTTGTCCCCAAAATTTGTATTTAAAGATGAACAGGGCAGAATTTTGGCAATTGAAATCCAGACACAAGGAGAAAAGTTTTTAATTCTAGGAATCTACGCCCCAAATGATGGAAAATCGGAATTTTTTAAGAAGCTGCACGAGATTATGCTGGACTATTTGGACTATAACAACATTATCATGTTGGGAGATATGAACGGTGTCGCCTCAGTGAATATGGATAAGTCACAAAGTGCTAATATAATGAAAGATGGCAGACTACCAAAAACCTTTTTTGAAATGACTGACAATTTGGATTTGATTGACATATGGAGGATCAAGAACCCTCTAGGGAAAGAAGGAACTTTTTTTTCTGAGGCCCATATGACATGGACGCGAATCGACCAAATATGGATAACTAGAGGGCTGGCACCTAAGACTAGAAAAGTGGAAATCTGCCCAAAAACCTGCTCCGACCACAACGCCTTGAGAATGGAATTGAGACTAAATACAACCGGATCGTTCAGATGGAGAATGAATGACGCTTTGTTAAGAGATCAGGAGATTGTTAAGAAGGCCCAAAAAGTTTTAAAGGACTATTTTGAAATAAACTTAAAGACAAATGTGGAAAAAAGAATAATCTGGGACGCAAGCAAAGCAGTTATAAGAGGGTTTCTAATACAACAGAACACGATTAAAAAAAGACTCTGGAATGAAAAGAAGGAGAAGATCTTGGAGAAAATAAGAGAAGGAGAGAGAAAACTGAGATCCAGGCCTAAATCAAAGGAAGTATTGAGAGAAGTGAAGTTTTTCCAGGCACAATATTCGAAACTGATAAATCAAGAGGTGGAATGGAAAATTAAACAAATGAAACAAAGATCCTTTGAATCTGCTAACAAATGTGGAAAATTGTTGGCTTGGCAGTTGAAAAAGAGACAAAAACTTAACACAGTTACAAATCTAGAGATTGAAGGGAGAATGGTTCAGAAACCCGACGAAATTAGAAAGTCCTTCCAGAGATATTTCAAAGAACTTTATTCTCAAAGGCCACAAAAAAGCTCAGAGGTGGACCAATTTGTTATAACCAATGGATTACAAAAAATACCCCAGGAAATGAGAGCAATCCTGAACTGTAATATTACAACTCAAGAAATTGAATGCGCCATTCAGAACCTTCAACTGGGCAAATCTCCGGGACCTGATGGGCTTACTTCCAAATATTATAAGGTACTGAAGGATTCATTGATACAACCATTGCTGGAAGTTTGCAACCAGATTATGGAGGGGAGGAAGGCACCGGAAACGTGGAAAGAAGCTTTCATCACGTTGATCCCAAAACTAGAATCTGAAAAAACTCAACTTAAAAACTACCGTCCTATCTCACTCCTAAATGTGGATTACAAAATTTTTGCAGACATTTTGGCAAGTAGGTTTAAGAAAGTCTTAAATGAAGTGATTCATAAGGACCAAGCAGGCTTTCTCCCTGGTAGGCACTTATTTGACAACACAAGAAACATCATTGACATTTTGGAGTTTTTACAGATTAATTCAAACACAAGAGCGGTGTTGATTTTTATTGATGCGGAGAAGGCCTTTGACAACATTTCTTGGCTGTTTATGAAGAAAAATTTGGAAAGGATGGGAGTAGGGCGGGGGTTTGAAAATGGAATAGAAGCAATTTATTCAGAACAAAAAGCTAAATTGATAGTAAACAACGTGGTGACAGAGGAGTTCAAAATTGAAAAAGGGACACGACAGGGGTGCCCTCTATCTCCTCTGTTGTTTATTTCAGTCCTGGAGGTGCTATTGAACATGATTAGAAATGACCGGTTGACACAGGGAATTGTGGTCGGAGAGAAACAATATAAACTGAAAGCTTTTGCAGATGACTTGGTATTAACATTACAGGAGCCAGCCTCTAGTACTAAAAGAGCGTTAGAATTAATTTCTGACTTTGGTTGGGTGGCGGGATTCAAGCTGAATAAACAAAAAACTAAAGTTTTAGCAAAAAACTTGACAATTACTGAAATAGAGGAGTTCAGAAAAGAAACAGAACTAAATGTGGTCAAAAAAGTAAAGTACCTAGGGGTCCATTTGACCTCCAAAAATTTGAATTTATTTAAGGACAACTATGAGAAATGTTGGTCAGAGATCAAAAGAGATCTGGAAATATGGTCAAGATTAAAACTTTCCTTGCTGGGCAGAATAGCTGCTATAAAGATGAATGTATTGCCGAAAATGCTATTTTTGTTTCAGGCCCTCCAGATCGTGGATAAGGTGGAATGTTTTGGAAAATGGCAGAGGGATTTATCTAAATTTGTCTGGCAGGGCAAAAAGCCCCGAATAAAGTTTAAAATACTAACAGATGCGAAAGAAAGAGGGGGGTTTGCCCTGCCGGACTTGAGGTTATATTATGAAGCTGCAGCCCTCTGCTGGTTGAAGGATTGGATTTTATTGGAGAACACCGATGTCCTTGACCTGGAGGGATTTGATAATGCTTTTGGGTGGCATGCATATTTGTGGTATGACAAGGTTAAAGTTCATAAATTGTTCAAAAACCATATTGTCAGAAGGGCAATTTTCATGGTCTGGTCAAAATATAAAGACTTATTGGAGAGTAAAACTCCGAGGTGGCTCTCACCGATGGAGGCCAAAGCACGTAAAAGACTCAATATGGAGGCCCACTGGCCTAAATATTGGGAAATAATTGAAAAAATTGGAGATAAATGGAGGTTACAGAGTATGGAAAAGTTAAAAAACAAGGTGCGAGATTGGTTGCATTATGCTCAAATCCAGGAAGTTTTTAAAGCAGACAAAAAAGTGGGTTTTCAGGAGGAAAAATCGAAACTAGAAACAGAGTTGCTTGAGCCAAAATCTAAGCTAATTTCGAGAATGTATAACTTGCTGCTTAAATGGAACACACAGGATGAGATTGTCAAATCCTCTATGATAAAGTGGGCACAGGACTTGGGGCATAACATTATGTTTGAAGACTGGGAAAGGTTATGGAACACCGGAATGAAATTCACGGCATGTACTGCCTTGAAGGAAAACATTATGAAAATGATATACCGGTGGTACATGACCCCAGTCAAGCTTGCAAAGATATATCACCTGTCCGATAATAAATGTTGGAAATGTAAGGAAGAGGAAGGGACATTTTTACACCTCTGGTGGACCTGCCCGAAAGTGAAGGCCTTCTGGGAAATGATACATAATGAACTAAAAAAGGTGCTGAGATTCACCTTACCTAAGAAACCGGAGGCCTTCCTTCTGGGCATGGTAGACCAGAGGATGGTCAAGAAAGATAGAACTTTCTTTATGTACGCTACTACAGCAGCGAGGATTTTGTTGGCAAAGCACTGGAAGACACAAAATCTACCCACATTGGAAGAATGGCAGACGCAGCTGATGGACTATATGGAGTTGGCTGAAATGACTGGCAGAATTCGAGACTCGGGAGAAGAAGAAACGGAGGAAGTTTGGGAAAATTTTAAGGACTATTTGAAAAAGCATTATAAGTTGTATGAATGTTAAAAAATGCTCCTTTCTAGGAAGGTATAGCTTCAGTATCGGCAAATTTCTGAATTGATAAATAAGACACTATAAGACAGAAGTGAAATAATGAAATATTTTTATTGTGTGGAAATTAAAAATTAATGTAATTGTACTGAAATGTTTACATCAGATAACACGATAAAATGGAAGATATATTGTTATGTATAAAATAAGTTAACAAATTGCTGAGGTTTTGGTTACACAGGGAATGCAGTGCTCGGGAGATGGGGGGAGTCCATTGGATCTATGGAAGTATGTATTTGAAAGTGGAAATTTGTTTATTAAAAACCTAATAAAATATTTATAAAAAAAAAACATAAAATCCAGAATGTTACAGTGGAGTTTGTGAATCTTATGCTGTACTATATATAAAATAATCAATATGGGGAGTTGGGTTGCAAGAAAGCAAGTTTTGGATTGCAGAGAGACATGGAGAAAATGCTCTCTTTTATTGTCTGAAAATTTATGGTTATGCAAGCGTAAACAGAGCTTAAAGAAATTATTTCCAAGAAAAATATTAAGTGGGCACTTTATGTTCTCTCTTTTCTTGGCTTCCTTCAAACCTCAACACTGAAGAAAAGAGAGGTGAGTAAATGATGAAGAAACTGTAGCCATGCACAGTTTGGGTTCCCAGAACTTTACTAAAAACAACTTCAGGAGTGTTGCATAAAGAATCCTTTTAGTCAGATAATTCAGTCCACTTCTTTGCCAGGCTTTCATTCCCTCTCTCCTTCCATCACATATGTGAAAATACCCCAAATGAGAATGTATGGGAAATAGATAATCCATAATTCTGATGATATCATAAAATAATGGAAATTAGCCTCCTTCCCTCTCAGTCATTCCTTCGTGTCAAGTTCGTAGTTTAGCACTAACCAGGGTTTGCCGCTATGATTAGTGCTTGCCCTCTAAACCAGAATTGTAATCCAGGCTTTGAAATGGGCTTCTAGTTCTAACTTAAGGACAAATGTTAACCATGGTTTGCAGCAAACACTGGTTAGCACTAAGCTGCAAACTGAAGGTGGAGGCACAGTTTGAGAGAGGAATTGAAGCTCATTTCAAAACCTTGACTTGGAGGGTCATCTGAACAGAGCCAATACCTTTATTGTATATAGTAGCTGAGGTGTTTCTGTTCGTGTTCCCTATCTTTTCTACTTGTTCATATTGTGTTTACCTTTGACTTGCTGACTTGTATTAAATATACATAAATTATTCTTTTTAATTGACCTTAACATTTTGAGCTGCACTATTCTAGAGAGCTGGCTGTGTCAGCAAAAAGGCCCACCCACTTAAAAAAAAAACTCCAAGGGGGGAGACTCCCTTGGCCCCTATAGAGCTGGCGCCTATGCAAGGAGGCCAGGACCAGCTAAAACAGCTGAATTAGCTTCATGAGTGGGACCAACTTGATCCTACATTTTTCACCTCCTTCTGGAAGCAGATGTTGAATTAGGGTCTAGGATGTTGAATTGGGGTCTAGGGAAATGTTGGAAGCGGTTTTCCTGTTGTTGGAAATAGCAAAATGCTCATAATGAGGCTAAAGCTGAAACTACAGGGAACTGGTCTGAACTAGAGACTGGATGGCTTATGCAACTGTGCCCTTAATTCATGCTGAGAATATTATGTAACCGCAGTGGAATATGCCAAGGCTTGTTCGCAGGATGTCTAGTTAATCTTGAGTTTGTTGAATAGAATCAGAGAGTGACAATAATTGATGCAGACCTGAAAATCATCTAGTCCACTCTGAAACTCTGCCCCAAGGCACGATCCTCCATGCTGCACATTTAACAACATTGTGCACTTAATTTCCACAGATTTACTGATTTAATATTTAATGCTGTAACCTACCTTCTCACCCTGCCTTCTCAAGGTGTTGTTCAGTAATGGTGCAGCTTATTTTGATAATGCAACCAGCAAGAGAGTGGTGGAAGCAAGGTGCTCTGTGTTAAAAAAAAATATCCTGCCCGGAACAAGAAATTATTTGAGCACAGTATTTGTTAACTTGGACCAGAGTGTTCTTGCCATGATTCTTTTAAAGTAGGAGTGGGGGACCTCCAGCCCACAGGCCACACTTGGCTCGCCAGTTCTCCATTTGGCCCATGAGACCATCTTCAGGAAGCCAGGCTTATTTGTCCTACACCACAAGTCAGCTGATGGGTGGTTGGAGCATGGAGGGGAAGGAGGGGAATCCAGAGCACAGCGCTGAGAGGGAGAGGTGAAGTCCTACCCCCCCAGGCCCTCAGACCACATAATCACCTGACATCACTACAAGTAGGAATGAACCTTGTTGAGAAAACCATGCTGATTGGGACACACTGAATTTATAAAATTCTGGGATTAACAATGGGAACAGTTAACTCCCATCATTTCATTATTAACATCGGCTCTATGCTCCATTTAAGTAGGAAAAGGACTGAATATGATATATGAGGGCGGGGCGATATATGCTTATGGATTTAGTTATAGAAGGTAGACGTAATTATATAATGTAAAATGTAACATGGATTAATTGCTCCCTGCCATCCCTCCCCAAGTATTTACAAATTGCAAGTCAAGTTCAGGAAACTATAAATAAGTATTGACCTTGCTAGAAGATCTGAGTAGCTCCTATTACTTTCCTTTGCAAGTAAAGAATATTTTGATGGAGATTGTGTTTACAGGCAAAAAGACAAAAGAGGAAGGGATTGACAAGTGGTGGTTTTAAACTTGCAGTAGATGTACTTTGGTGAAACTGGGCCAAAGAGTAGACAACTTTTACAAATAGCTGTGTCAATGGTTGTATGCTCTTTCTGGGATCAGTTAGATTGTGTCGGCTAGAGGTGTACTCAAACGAGTGCATATTTTATACAGTACACGTATCATAGACTTAGAGCAAGGCTGAGTTTATATTACAGGAACATTGTTAGAAAGATCAAAGACATAGTGGGGCACAGTATGCAATTAAAACTCTCCAGCAAATCTCTTTGGTTACCTGAAGCCCTATGTTCTGAAAATACATAAAACTCTGAGCAAGTTGCTGATAACAGCACGTATTCTTTTAGCAGTGGATGGGGGGAAGGAGGAAAGTTTTACCTACAATAGAAGAATACTTGTACGGAGTCTGGCAAGCTATGTTAATGAATAAGCTGACCTTTCGGCAAAGCATCCATGGGAAGGAACAAAACCGACGGGATACTCGGTTGATCAGTGGAGACCATTTACTATATACTGCTAGAACCAAATAGTCCCAATGCCAACAAAAATGTTGGAGATGTATTGTCAGTAGGGTACTATTTTTGGTAACAAGGTTTTTTGTTTTGATACATTGTATCTGTTGTTTTGCAATATTTCCCCCCCCCCAAAATATGTTTCAATAAAAGATTCATTCTTCCCTGAAGGGAGCAAGGTAGATTATTATTATTATTATGTTGTTGTTGTTGTTTAGTCGTTTAGTCGTGTCCGACTGTTCATGACCCCATGGACCAGAGCACGCCAGGCACTCCTGTCTTCCACTGCCTCCCACTGTTTGGTCAAACTCATGCTGGTAGCTTCGAAGACACTATCCAACCATCTCGTCCTCTGTTGTTCCCTTCTCCTTGTGCCCTCCATCTTTCCCAACATCAGGGTCTTTTCCAGGGAGTCTTCTCTTCTCATGAGGTGGCCAAAGTATTGGAGCCTCAGCTTCAGGATCTGTCCTTCCAGTGAGCACTCAGGGCTGATTTCCTTAAGAATGGAGAGGTTTGATCTTCTTGCAGTCCATGGGACTCTCAAGAGTCTCCTCCAGCACCATAATTATTATAGGGTTATTAGATTATTGTTATAAGATTATTATAGGATTGGTCAAATTGATGGAGTATAAGGCTACTGCCATGATGGCTGTGCTTTGCCTCCACTGTCAGGTGGCTCAGAGAATGGCCTGAAGGTGCATTTAGTGAACCTGTGAAAAACAAGCAGAGTGAACTGAGACAATTAAAACAACAACAACAAAAAATCAATTTTATGTAATAATAACCGTTTTTAACACAGATTTTAATTCCTGGTGCCGCCTTCCAAACCATCTTTTTAACTGTATCTCAATTATTTGATACCAGCGAATGTTTCACTGATCTGTTAACAATATGCAAATTGGGGAATCCTTTGATCCATTATGGCCGCTGCATATCTTGGTGGTTGTAAAAATAATTGATGTGGGGTAGAGGAATGTTAACAAGTTCATATGCCACCTTCTTTTCTGAATCGATCCCCCTATGCACATTCTCCTCCCTGTTAGGCAGAACACAAAAATGCACACAACGTGAGCTGACTTTCCATGGACTTTGGTTAAAAACAATAACAAGCAGTGGACTTGTTAGTTTTGTTTCTGCTTTTGTGTTTCCACATTCAAACCATAAAAACCCCCCAAAACAAAACATGCAGTTTGTGTAGCGTTAACGATGGGGGAGGGGTAATGAGTTTCTGCTGAATACTAATTGCTGATGAGTTGTTCAGGGAGACTGCAGTAAGAATGGGAGACTTGTTGTAAATTAGTCACTAGCTCTATTGTAGACTGCTGGGAGGGCAGGCCAGTTCTGTAAAGGTGCCAACCTTACCAAAATCTTTCGGGTTCACTGTCAAACAGAGTTACTGTGAACAGAAAGCAATCGTTTTCACGGCATGCATTTTTAGAGAAATAATGTCTCAGGTGGGTCCTCTGTCCTTGTAATAATAAGAGGGAACTATGCCCCCTCTTTAAATTTAGGAAGGATAAGAATTCCATCATTTAGCTGCTGCTTCACCCACAAATGTCTCTGATCTACCAATGCTATAAATTCCAAAGGGAAATTGTTATGTGTGTGGCAGGAACAGAAGCCAGGGAAAACTGTAGCTTTCACAGACTGACTGTAGATTTTGCCTTTCGACTTCCTTGATTCTATATAAACCTCAAGGCTTAAAATAATTTTACATACTGCAAACCAAATACAGGCTAACATTTTAATATAAAGAAAAGCTTCTGTCTTTTTTTATCTATTTGAGAGAGAGAGTCCGAGAGAGAGAGTTCGCCTTCTCTCGCAACTCACATTATTCTTCATTTACATTTGGAAAATGAAAAGGTGAGTTAATGATTCATTGGCACACAGTGACCTTTCCTATAACTGCAGTCCAGGATGCAGTAGCCCCACTGCAGGCTGTACAGATTTTGACTTGGCTGTGTCTGCCTTAATATTTGCCTACATACTTGATGCTTGCAGAGAACAGACCCTAGCTGCCTCTCTCTCTTTCTTGGTTTAGTGGGCAATTTGATCCTTCTTTCTTGGGTCTTTTTATTTTCTGTCACTTGACTTGCTGCTCAATACAGGAGCAGCAGCAGCAGCACTCTCTAAAGAGGTGTTTGCTTAGCCAAAATAAAAGTAAAAAATGGACTCGGATTCTGATGCACCTTTTAATTACTCTTGGCCATCCTTACCTAAAATGAGAATTAGAAAACGGACATCCAGACCAAAAGGTAGACAAAAACTTCTTTACTTATTAATTTACTTATCGTTTAACTCTTCTTGCTGGTTCATTTTGTTGTTAGTCACATGCAGGTGGGTATAAAGAGTTTAGCATTTTTCCTTTTCAGAAAAGGCTTTGAGAGATTGTCTGTGTCCCAGATACAAATTGGTTTGAAGAACAAAATACCTCTATCCTTATGAATTTATGGATGCTCTTTGCTTCATTTTTCAGCAAGTAAATGAATTGGTCTTCTGCTAGTTCTTTAGCTTCTGATATTTCTGCTATGCATGCACTCTGATCATAAACATATTTATTTGGAAGGAACTTTCCACAGTTTCAGTGGAACTTATTTAAAAGTAAGCAGTTTTGAACAAAGAAAGCAAAAACAAAACATATGCCAGAAGTCTTAGGAAAGGATGTTCCATACAGATACAATTTGTGGAAAGTTTTCTATATGTGACTTTTTGTTTTAACTATTCTTTGTGTTGCATACAGGGTTTGCTAAAACGAGATCTCACCTAATTTTCAGAATACCTAATACATGAAACAATCAATGTATTCTCTCTTTCTGTCTCTCTGGTGGCTGCTTTCTCTACTTGGAAATTCGGGTTCTAGATTGTTGTAATTCTCAAGTATTTTGCATAGAAATAATGACAATTTTATAGGAAGATGTATTTTCGAAAGCTGATGAATACCAAAATACCAAAAGCCTACTTTACTGTGATAGAATGAGAAGATAGAAATGAAGAGTACAAACTCTTGGGGATTTTTTTAAAAAGTAAGATTAAGAAGAAAGCAACCCTACACACCCATGCATAAATATGTTGTGTAAATATGTTTGTTGCAGTGAATAAACTTTGAATGTTGACCTTCACATGTGAATGTTAGCATAGATTAAAAAGACACTGACAAAAGCATAATGTTATTTTAGTTAGATGCTGTAGCTTCTGTCTCCATCAGAAACATGAAGGTTCTACCGGCCAAACTAGGTATGACCTTGATTGATCAAGAGATCCAGAGCTGGATTTCCCAAGCATTTTGCAAGGGCAAATGCAGCTCTCTATGTGAGAGAGATTTGAACTGGGCCATGGTGGCAGGTTTTATCTCCTGGCTACCCAACCCATACGCCAGTCATCCCATTATGGGAAACTAACAAGTACCAATATATCAACTCTGAATGTGGATATGGAAAATAATGGGAAGATGCAACATGCACTGTGGCTGCTGCTGGGGTGGGGAAAACCCCTCAAGAGATCCATTTTTAGACCTCCTGTTGTCACACATCTAGTTTATCCATATGGAGCGAGTAGAGATGGAGAGAGTTTTCAGGAAATTATCTGCCATATAGTAGTACAAGCAAGGTTTTTTAATGTAAAAGCATGAGTTTCCATATGAGCAGAAAGGCACTCTTTAAGCTGCTGATTTCTGCTAACTCTTTATTCATCAGCACCATATTAAGTACCATTCTGGAGGTTCCTACCCTGAATAGCAGTTTGGGGGTTTGTATATATGTTTGTTTTGCAGTGGGATGTAACAATGGGCTAGAGTAGAAGTGAACAAAGGCCTCTTCTTCAACTGCATGTCTGCTGGCAGTTCTTGGGATCCAACCCATAAATTCTGTAGCTTGTGTGTGCCTCACCTTGGCTTAGCCACAGTATACCCCAATTAATAGATACACAAAGCAGCAGATAATCTTGGCTGTATAGATGGTCAGCTCACACTCACTTGTAAGGAGGTGCGGCTGCAAAAATAGTGTAGCCAGGTTGTGTGCGGGATGTATAAGGCAAGAGACCTGGAAAGAAAGAGGTTTGCATTTGGACAGAGAGCAAAAAAAGCAGCATGAAGTCATTGGAGGTGTCTGGCTAAAGCACATGGGGTTTGCCTGTTGCTCTGAAATTGAATCTGGTATTAGAGGATTATTATTTTTTTGCAAATTTCTTTAGTGAGGGGGTCTTCAAAGTACAATTTTGGGTTTGAGGAATTCAAATCTGTGATTATTTTTGTGATTAGAAAACGTCCAGCTTGGTAAATCTACGTTTGACTAAAAAGCATATCAACTGTTGTTGGAGGAAAAAAATTACCTTATGAAAATGTCAGGCAATGCTATAAAAATTTTAAGATTCTCTGCATAAAACATATCCCACTAAACATATAGCATTACCTTGTAATAATAAAACATCAATGCCATCGGTTAATAAGGAATTTAAACAAGACGTTTAATTAAGTCTTGCTTGAATTCATTATTGGACAGCAGCCGCCGACTTGCTTCTTGGCCTCTGATGTAGCCTTCATGTTTCTCATGTCTGCTGCCTCTGTGACTAGTTTCACACACACCTCTATAGACTGAGCATGACAGGGTTGCCACTGAACTTGCATGGCTCATCAATGAACTTATTTCCTTCTAGTATAGTAAGTTTACATGCCAAAGGAAATTCATAAAGCCCATCAGATCAGTCTGTCAGCTGCAACAGGGATGAAGTACTGGGGTTGATGGAAGGTGTCTTTTTTTGATGTACGGAAAGATATCCCAGTGGGTCATCATCTCCATCAACAATGTTTTGGATACCAGCTCTCCTCTCTTCACTGTTATCTTAACACAGTAGTGTCTGGATTGTCATTTCGTTGAATGCATACCATGCTGAGTGCTGGATGGTTGGTAAAACAGCATCCATTGCAGCCTTCTTTTGGAGCCTAATTTGCCACAGTTGAAGCAAGATGTGGCTTGAGCCGTCTGCCCAATAGTGTTTTACTTTGATGTTGAACCAGCAGGGGTAGTACACATAAATTATGTATTCCACTATTGGTCTTAGGTCATCAATGGTTTTGCGTTTAAGGCCGTGTTTCGAAACCCATATGTTTGCTGCTGTGAACCACCTTGAATAGCTCACTGTGCCATTTTCCTGTCTTTATGGCCTGTGTGATATGATACCATACACTTGATCAGTAGAGAGATTCTTCGCAACACTGTCACTCAGTGAAGTAAGATTTCAGAAGGATTTGGGGGGAGAAGAAGTCCTGTTGCACAAGTGGAAATCCTTCCACTGATGGAATGTGGTAATTGAATTTACTATGAAGTTGGAAAATAGCTGAAAAGCATGCGGAGGAGGCTCTGGCAGAGAGGGCAGTGAATGATGGCATGACGAGGTTGGGTCAGGCTGGTGAAGTCCCCTTCAGGGCCTCAAGGCACTTGGCTGGGGGCTCCACCTCTTCAACTGCCAGACGCAGGTGTGCAAGCAAGAGAAGATCAGCCTAACCCTAATTGGATGTCAGTGCCCATTAATAACTCAGCTCTGGTTTTGGCATTTTCAAACTGATTTCCTTCTTCTACCATGTTCCTCTACTCATCTTCTCTCATGTGTCCTGTGCTTGAGCTTGGAAGCCTCAGGATAGGGCCTGTGTATTATTTTGAGTTATGCCCAGCACTTCATTAATTTTGGCACTCTAGAAATAATAACAGTTCTCTTAAACAGGGAAATGGTATCTGTAAGGCTGTCCTTAGGGGATGCAGGTGGCGCTGTGGGTTAAAGCCTCAGTGCCTAGGACTTGCGGATCGAAAGGTCGGCGGTTCGAATCCCTGCGGCGGGGTGCGCTCCCGCTGCTCGGTCCCAGTGCCTGCCAACCTAGCAGTTCGAAAGCACCTCCGGGTGCAAGTAGATAAATAGGGACCGCTTACCAGCGGGAAGGTAAACGGCGTTTCCGTGTGCGGCTCTGGCTCGCCAGATGCAGCTTTGTCACGCTGGCCACGTGACCCCGAAGTGTCTCCGGACAGCGCTGGCCCCTGGCCTCTTGAGTGAGATGGGCGCACAACCCCAGAGTCTGTCAAGACTGGCCCGTACGGGCAGGGGTACCTTTACCTTTACCTTTAAGGCTGTCCTAGAGCTTCTTATGGTTTGGGAAATAGGGAATGTGAAATAAAACCTCTCATTCCCTCAAGCCCCCTGCCCCCCTAACACACTTAGAGTTCATCCTTAATCCTTTCCTGTTTGCTTCTGGCTTGGAATATCAGTCTAGCATGGGTGGACTTGTGTCTTCCACATGTTTAGAGTAATGGAGATTGATTGATTGATTGATTGATCTTTATTACGGCCATTGGCCCGTCACACCACCATAATGTACTTGAACCTCCAATTTTAAAACCGCCAAAACTTACAAAAAAACAGACAAGAACCAAAGCAAAACAAAAACAAAAGACCAACATCATACATTACAACAAATTTGTAGCATAAACATCGCCCTCTGCTCATAAATTAATAGAAGACATCAATGGTGATATCACCTAATTACATCCTAAACATAGATCATGGTTTAAAGGGATTATCCGAGCCACACAGGAGTCCATTTCTCTTCTTTAGGGATAGGACGCTGACCAAGAATCTGGCAACCATGAGTGATCTTAGGGGGTCATCATCATTTAATAGATATCTCAGTTTGGTTTCAGTCGTATCATCGGCAATTCCCTTAAGATATTGAGCAAGAAACTTGCTCCTGGCCGATAAGTGAAAAGCACAATCAAGAATTATGTGATGCAACGATTCCGGTGCCCCACAATTACAATCACATAAGAGCGATATCTGTCCATTGGAGAATCTATTTCTCAGCACGTTCGATGGGAAGGTGTTGAATCTTGCCTTTACAAAGGCATATCTATGAGCTGAGGAAGTTAAAGAATTCAAATAGTTTGGGAGCCTTAAGAGGGGTAATAAACCAAGATTTAGAGGTGAGCAGGTACCATTGCCCAAGATCATTTTCTGCTGCAAGTCCATCTCCTCTAGCTTACAGGTTACTGTTCTTTTAGCTGGAACTATGTCCTGCTCTAGTAATTTGGATGGGGAGATTCCCATTGCCGTTATTTTCAGCTGTAAATTTTTTACCCATGGGCTCTGGAAATCATCTCTCCACATACATTGTATCAAGTACAAGTTTGGGAGATTGTGCCATAGAGATAACCAGTGACAAAGAATGTGCTTCCACAGAGCATTTTCCAGGGATACAATATTAAGTTCCATGCGTAACGCTGTATTACTTACACAGTTGGGCAGTTTCAATATCCCTCTTAAAAACTGATTTTGAATGACCTCCAGGTGAGATAGGTTGGCAAAAGTCCCCCAAATTGAGATGGCATAAGCAATTGTCGGGATCACCTTGGCCTTGAAGACTTTCAACGCCGATGGGATATGAAGGGCCCCATCAGTGAAGAAGAATCGCAAGATCGCCAAGGAGATAGATTTGGCTCTATTTGTAACATAGGCTACATGGGCCTTCCATCTGAGGTTATGTTGTAACCAGACTCCCAAATATTGGAATCTATAGACTTGTTCGATGATTCTCCCATCAATTCTCCAATTATGGAGTTTCCGGCTCTTTGAGAAAATCAGGATCTTAGATTTTCCATAATTAATTGTAAGGGAATTTGCGTGACAGTATGATCCAAAAATTTTTAGGGCCCTCCTGAGACCTACTCTAGAAAAAGAAAGAATGACTGCGTCATCCGCATATAGTAACAAGGGGCAGCGATAAAGTGCTAGGCGGGGTGCATGAATCCTTTCTTGGGCCTCTATCAGGGGAGTCCTCATGTCACTTATGAACAAATTGAACAGGAGTGGAGCCAATATACAACCCTGTCGAACACCTCTGTTAATGGGAATTGAATTCGTGAGATCACCCTCCAGGGTGAATCTCACTCTGGCCGCTGAGTTCTCATGGAGTTTGATTATTAGCCAGAGAAGCCTTCTGTCAATGCCCCAGCGGGTGAGTTTTTCCCAGAGGATGCTCCTGGGGATACTATCGAATGCTGCCTTTAGGTCAATGAATGCCACACAGAGTTGGCCACCTTTTGGGGTGGAATATTTCCAGGCAAGATGCTGTAAAATTAGAATATGATTAATTGTTGAATGTTTTGGGCGGAATCCAGCTTGTTCGGGCCCAATTAATTTTCTCTCTTCGGCCCATTGGATTAGTCTGTTCAACAGGGAGCGGGCATACAGTTTCCCCACTATTGAGAGCAGGCTGATGTTCCTGTAGTTCCCCGGGTCATCTGGTGAGCCCTTTTTGTGGATTGGAATGATAACAGCGTCCTTCCATACGTCCGGAATCATTCCAGAGTTGTTAACTGCATCGAAGATGTTCGCCAGGACCTTGGCCCACCAGTCCGCGTGGTATTTTATAGCTTCTGCCGGGATCAGGTCTGGCCCAGGCGCTTTCCCTGTTTTAAGGTTGACGATCAAGTCATGGATGTCTTTCGGATCGGTAGGGGGCCAGAGGGGAAGCTGATCTTGAAATTCGTCTCTTGTGTTAACGATACAGTCAGTTGTGGCAAAGTAATTTTTTAAATAAGATTCCCAAACCGGGGCGGGAATAATAGTTAGAGGGTATCTTTTAGTTCTTTTATTTACCAGGAGCCAAAATTGTCTGGTGTTCCGTGATGATGAGGCTTCTATAATTGCCCGCCATTGATTCACTTGCCATTCCAGTCTGGCACCTTTTTGAATTTGCTTGTAGGCCGATTTTGCTTGGAAATATTCTTTTGGCAAGACCGTTGCCCCAGAGGCTTTATACTCTTTGTAGATGTTACCAAGAAGTTGTCTAGCCTGTTTACAAGCACTGTTGAACCACAATGCACCTGTCTTCCTTTGTGTTCGATTTATTATATGCGTCGGGACAGAGAAAAAAGACGTTAGATCTTCCGACAGATTCGAGAATAGTCTTAGGGTTTGGTCATAATCATGATAATCCTCAATTAAGCCTGAATATGCTTGTTTTAGTCCTTGTTGTAAATATGCTGAGAATTTTTGAGCCTGTAGTTCGGACCATTTTACACTTTTGACTTGCAGTACTGAGTTCGTAATCAAATGTGTTGGATGTCTGTCTCCATCTGGGGTCCAGTCTATAGTCATTGTGGCGACCAACGGTAGGTGGTCGCTCAGTTGAATATTTTCAACTTTAAAATGGGAAAATTTGGGGAATATATCATGAGATACCAGCATATAATCCAGGACACTGTTTGCAGAGGGGCTTATGTGTGTGAACTCACCCGGTATGTCAGGCGGGCAGTTCCCGTTTAGAATCACTAAGTTTAGACGTAGTACCAATTGGTAAAGAAGGGTTCCTGCTTCATTTACCCTTTTGTCTTTGGAGAGTCTTTGATTATGGAGGGAGAGGTCATTAATGAATTCAGGGGTTATCCACCATTTGGCTTTGGTTAAGGACTCCCAGTTTGTTGCAATGCGAGCATTGAAATCCCCTGCTATAACATTGGGTGTATTGGGGTGTTTGGAGTGACAAAGAGTAAGATGTTCCTCCAAGATTCCCCATTTATTGTGTAAGTCTGCAATGTTGCCTCCAGGGGGAAGATAAACATTTGTTATAACAAGTTCAAAGTTTTTCCCCGTAACCAGGGCTGTAATTGCAAAGGTGGAAGCATTTACAAGCGTGAGTTTTGCCTGTATTTTCAAGGAAATTGCTATAACTAATCCTCCACTAGGCCGGCCTCCTTTAGTAGACGGGCATGCCGGTAATGATGTAACATCAAAACCATTAATATCTACTCTCCCCTCTTCCCATGTTTCCTGCAAGAGAATTACTTGGTGTGAGTTTATTAGTTTTACAAAGTCCGGGTCAGATTTTTCCCCCTTCCAACCTGCTATGTTCCAGCTTAGAAGGGAGAACGGGGGAAGATTTGACTGAGGTTTGGGTAGTCACAATGGGGAAGGGGGGAACGCTGATCTTGGTGGGTTGTCAAATTTAAAGAAGTCAGTAATTTTCCTTTGACTAATGGTAGATGGCTTCTCTCCTTTTGGTGCAGGTGTGCCTCTTGATGTAATGGAGATAATGGAGTAATGGAGATAATTTGAGTGAATTTCTCTTTCTGGAAAGCAATTTTGCTGTCTTTTTGGAGACACTGAACTAATTTATATTTATGTTTATTTATAGCCGGTCTTTCTGTGACAAACGCAAGGTGGCTTGCGATAAAAATGTAAGTCAAAACAAAATGAAAAACAAAATTAATAACAACAAAAGACTGCTGGAATATGCTGTCATGGAACAGCATAATAAAAACCATATATCAACAGTAGCAAATGAAAAATGTATCAAAGGCTCAACTAAAAATACCCACTGGGATAAAATGTTCTTAAGAACCTGTTTAAATGCTGGCAGAGAAGGAAGCCTGGTGAGTTTCTCTTGAAGGGCTATTGCATCGTTTCGGTGCCACAACTGAAAGGCCCTCTTGCTTGAACCCACAAGTGACACATCTGCTGCCAAAGGGACAATCAGAGGGCCTCAGCAACCAAGTGCAGATCTCTAGCAGGCTCATATGGGAGGGAGTGATTCTTGAGTTAACCTTGCTCCTTGGCTGTTTGGGGTTTTAAAGGTCAAAGCCAGCATCTTGGTTTGATCCCAGAAACAAATTGGAAGCCAATGGAGTCCTCTTAAAGTCAACCTAAGCAGGCTGACCTGTGAACCCCAAATCTGACCACCACTTTCAGAACCAACTGACATTTCTGAACTGCGTCGTCCTTGAGGACACTCCCACATTATAGTAATCTGATGACAGCTGGAGCTGCCCTTGCTGCCTCCTTCACCATCAATGTCCAGAGGGAAAAAGCCATCACCAGGCCCAAACTTAAACAGCTCATACATTTTTTCCAGTGTGCTTAATATTTAGGATTTCTCCCTTTTTTGTTTTCATAGCTTTCATTATTTCAAGTTATATATTAACCCATGTTCAGTGTACTGAAAGCAATTCTGGGAAGCTATTTGAAAACTATTTGCCGCTTCCTCCAAGTGGGAATTAGTCATATTCCTTCTTGGCTTCTGATTTGCTCATGTTTGTATTCATTACTGAGTTGTTAATATATGTGGCATTTTAAAACTTTTAAAAATGGGCACAAAGATTCATGTATTTATGATTCCATTTTTTAATCACATAAAATATCTTGAAATGATTTCAAAGTATTTCTGTGAAATGAGTCAGCCCAAGGCTGGATTTAGGTTTGATGAGGCCCTAAGCTACTGAAGGTAATGGGGCCTTTATATAGCATATGGGGCCCATTACTTACATCATAGGAGCCTACACAACACAAAGCACTGTTGCTGTATGTAGGTTTTATTTTATTTGTTATTTATCTTATATTTTGGAAATGTACATCCAGTTGTTTTTCCCCTTTAATTTTCTTGGGGGGCCCCCAAGAGAGTGGGGCCCTAAGCTATAGCTTGTTTAGCTTATACATAAATCCAGCACTGAGTCAGCCTGGCTGCTCCTGCCTTTTGGTGTTCTGTAGCTAATGAGTGAAGTCAGAGCTGTGAATTATGAATGTGCTGTTTGGAAGCCAGGCAATAGGAATCTGTGTGATCCTAAGGAGCTGCCACTTCCCATTCCTCTTTGGTGTACTTTTCCTGCTTCTGTTTCATTTACTAGCCAATGGAATCTCTGCAGTTTGCCTTCCTTTTCCCCTAGGAATGTGGAAGCATCTTTCCTGGGTTCATTGGACATCAGCTACTCCTTAGTAGTTATTTTCTGCTAATACCACTACATCATAGTTGTGGGCAGATGTTAAAGAATCCCCCATGACAAATGCAAAATATGAAAACTGCAAAGAGGCATAGAATTATAGTTCTGTTTCTTCATTAAAATATTTATGTCCCACCCTTCAGCCTTGAGTGGCGCACAGCATCACTTAAAACAAATATACACCAGGAGCCAGATGTTAAAATCACAAAAGGCAGCTGGGGCGAGAGGGAGGGACCAAGCCAAAGATGCAGTGGTAAAATGACAATAAGACAACAAAGTGAGGGAAAGCCTTGGTGCCACAACTGTGAAGGCCTTGTCCTACATCCTCCAGTGATAATTGGATGCAAGGCAAGGTCTCTGAAGAAAATTGCAGTAGGTGAGGATGCTTGTGAGGAAGAAGACAGTCTTTCAGATATTCTGGTACCAATGCACATAGGGCAGGCCTGGCCAAACTTGGCCCTCCAGCTGTTTTGTGACTACAGTTCCCATCATCCCTGACCACCACAGGTCCTGTTAGCTAGGGATGATGGGAGTTGTAGTCCCAAAACAGCTGCAGGGCCAAGTTTGGCCATGCCTGGGCATGCACATACCTAGACCTGTACATAGCACAGGTAATATATATATATTCTGAAAATATTTCTCTCTATTATTAGAGCATGCAGATCAACCACAATAGTTGATCTCCCTTCTCTTTATGTTGTATGTTTTCATACAAATGCACAGGGGGGCATATATGTATGTAGCACAGGGTGCACAACCTAAAGCTACAGCTACAGGGTTTCTTTTTGCCTCACTTTAACCTCTTAAGAATGCCTTGTTGGATAAGTCCATGGTCCATCTAGTCCAGCATTTCAGCTGCAAGCAACCAGGGAGTCTTGCTTAAAATGCCTGCTATATTTGTTCTTTTTTTCATGATTGCAGATTTTGTGTTAGTAAGCGGAGTTAGACAACATCTGAGTTGGTTTCGCCTTAAATCTGGAGCTTTCTATTGATTTCATTGGAATGTAGATAAAGTACAGTCTGTGAGTCACGATTTTGCCGGAGTCATGCTGAAAGGAATTTGTGGAACTGTAGGAATGTGATTTATAACCTGTATGTTTGATGTTGCTTTGTCATTTTTTAAACTGCGTTGTGTCTTTTGGTAGAAATAAATAACTGATGGAGTCAATATATAATTAAGTGTGCTGTCTTGTGAGTTTGGTGAAGTCTTGAAATACCTTTCTAGTTACAATATTAGTCTTAAGTTATTTATGCGCATCGGAAACTTGTGAGCCATTCTTTGCAAAAGAATTCCTGGTGTATTAGAAAGTGTAAGGAATCTTCTTATAGACACACAGCTGCCAAAGTCTACTGGAACTGTCAGTGATTTTAGCTTTGAAGAGATACCAACAAAAAGCATAGGTTTCTTATGATGCTCCAACTGTATTCAGTTACAGTGAATTACTCCTTTATTAAAAGATGCTTGCAACTTGATTCTCAGAGAGCTCTCTTGGCCCTTTGCATTTCAAGGATGTTTATAATGATCCAGGTCATGGTGAGCCAAAGCAAGTTCATTACGGACATCTTTCAACTAAAATCTGGGAAGGGTGTGTGTGAAAGGGCCCTCTGAAACTAGGAGTGAGCAGTTTATGTTGAATACATTGGCTCATCACAAGGCTAAGAGCCAGAAGTAAAGGAAAAGTCATGTTAACAAAGCTGAAGATTAACTATTGGTGATGTCCTAAATAATGAGTCAATACAAGCAGAATTGAGTTTTACTGCCTAGCTGCTGGTGGGCATAAACCCACATCTTTATGTTGTAGAATATCATGTTCCTCCCAATCTAGGCTCCGTCTACATGATGGCTAAATTTGATATTCTCCAAAATTCACACATATAGCAAGCAGCTATTGGAAAATTAATAGTAGGATAGTAACCTGGTGAAACCTGACCTCTTTTTCAATAACCTATGAAATGTATCCTAACGATAATATTTTCCATATGCCATCTTAAGACAGGCAGACTTTCCATCCTGCTTAGCCCACTTTTCTTTCTTTCTGCTGAATATCCAACATGAGGGAGACTTATTTGGAACTCAAAAACCTGCTCACTTTGTGACCTCTTAGTCTCCAGCTCCCATTATCCCTGATGATTAGCCATGCTGACTGGGACTGATGGGAGCTGGGAGTACAGCAATACCTGGAGGTCCACAGGTTCCCCACACCTGTTTTAGCTGGTTCTAAAAAAGGCATCACCTACCATTACTCTTGATATCTATGCTGTGTCCAGACTTCTTTGTCTTTGGGAGTAGCCCTGTGTGTTAACAGGCTGGCCAACCTTTTGTACTTAACCAATAGTAGTCCCCAAATCTAATGGGTCAGAAACAGAGTGAGAAACAGACAACCATTAAATACCAACTGATAATTTCCTGTGGTGAGCACCCAAACAGGTAGAAAGACAGGGGTCTATATAATCCACTCACAGGGTGTATGATTTTACTCAGCTGTATCTAACCAGAAGTCCAGAGGAGCGGTGGAAATTTTAGCAAGTGGGCAGGCGGCACAGACTTGCAACAGGGAAGAGCACTTGCAATGTCTCACATTTGAGGTTGTAACATGGTGTTTGCAATTACTTCTTTAATAACATAGTATTTAGTCTTGCTTATGATGCCATTTTGTGGGATGAGGCATAGCAAATGCCATTTAAAGCTGACTGTGCTTTTCGTATTCCTGGACAACTCAAATGTGTACAAGTCTGTAGCATGTCGTGTGATACAAGCTAGAGTAAGGGAGGCCTGTGGCTTTGGCATTTTAATAGCTTTTAAAAAAATTAATAATTACACTTGAAGTCATTTCTGGAAGGAGAACTATGCACAACCTTCACTCCTAGCATCTCACAGTTAGCTCAGATCTTAATTTATTGGAATACGTAGTACATGATCACTTATTAACTCTATTATGTGGGTACTCTCAGGGAAAGGTTGATGTTGTCTCTATATCTGGTTAGTTTCATGCTGGTTTTATCCAGATTTGCTTATGTCAACAAGATAAAGACTTGTGTTTGCTGCTATTACATTATTGGATAGTGTTAATATGTCAGTTTGTATTTTTGTTTGTTTACCATCTTAGGCTTCTAGATTGGCCACATAAAAAATCTTTAAAAAATAACGAAATCAGATATCAAAAGGGAGTTTGATAGAATGTTTCTTTCTGTAGTTTAAAACAGGCCATCATTGTGAAAGCTTTTTTTGGAAAATGGGGGAATTGAGGCTCTTAGGTGCAGCTTGGGCTCCTCCTCAATATTTTCTAAATGCAGACCACATATTGTTGATTTAAGTTCCATAGGTTGCATTTAGAACATTTCATTGGCTGGAACCAGAGAAAACCACAAGTTGTCTCCACCCAGTTTTGGGGGATCCCCCTCAGCCCTCTGAATCACAGCATTCAGGAGGTCCTCCTGATTCTCAGAGGAGCTGAAGAGAAGGGGGCAGCAGTGGCATAGCGTGGGGGGGTGCAGGGGGGGGCGGACGCACCAGGCGCAACATCTGGGGGTTAGGGTTAGGGTGCGCAAATCCACGGGTTAGGGGGCGCAAATCCACGGGTTAGGGGGTGCAAATTACTTGCCTTGCCCCGGGTGCTGACAACCCACGCTACACCACTGGGTGGCAGGGAAGTAAATTCCTGCTCCAAAGAAAGATGTCCTTTTGTTACAGAGCCTAATTAAGATGGAGGCTTGCTGTTTATTTGTGTTGATTGCATCCTGAATGAACTGTGAAAGAAAATGTGTTTGGTAGGGGAGGAATTGAGGTTATCAGGAGCTGCTGCTACATATTTTACCTCCTTTTCCTTTTTCTGTGTAATTTTTTTAAAACCACATTCACTTTCCATCTCCTCTCTGAAATACTTATAGGGGAAAAAAGGCAGGTGAGGCAATGGTGGTATTTTTGTATCCTTTTATCACACCATGACATAGTCAGGAAGGTTTTGTGTGTGATGCAAAGAGCTGGAACAGCCAAGATCAAGGAGGCACAAAAGCTTGGCTAGATTACAAAGCAGGATCCTGGAAACATTCTTCCTTCCAACAAAGTGTTTTTTTTTGCACATGCAAGGGAAAGCAGGAGACCAGGATCTATAGTTCTTTTGGAAGATGCCTAGTGGGGAGGAAACTGGCAGGCTGCTGCTCAGATTCCTTGGTCCTACTCCATTCATTTAGTTGGCAAATTGTCACATGAACAAAAAAGAAAAACCTGGTAAACCCAAACACTCTCTGCTTGGCACGCCTACAATTTGAAGGACACATACTGAGATTGTGTGTGCAGAGCCAGTGAGGTGTAATGATTAGGGTGTTGGACTAGGACCTGGGAGACCAGGGCTCAGATCCTTACAGCAACTGGAGGACCACACATACTCCATGTGTGCCCTAGTTACTTCCAAGCTAGGTTGCTGGAATTTTGTCTATATGGGGCTGCCTTGAAGGACAGGCTGGACACTCTAGTTAGTCCAAAATGCAGCCACCAGATCTGGGACCTGAACACCAGCTCACACCAACCCGAATTTACAGGATCATCATTGATTGGCTATTCCAGGGGTAGTCATCCTTTCTATACCTACCGCCCACTAATGCATCTTTCTTGATGGTAAAATTTCCATACCTCCCACCAGTGCTCGATGGAAGGACGATTCACCTTGTGCCGTAGAACCCCCTACCGCCCTCCTAGAATCCTGAAACGGCCACTAGTGGGCGGTAGGGACCAGGTTGACAACCTGGGCTATTCATTTCCGGGCTCAATTTAAAGTGCTTGTTTTAACCATTAAGGCTCAGATAACTTTGGACCTGCTGCAACATGAGCTGCCCCTCAGTTAAGTTGACCCAGTTTCCTAAAGTGAACCATCATCGTTTCCTAACCATCATTGACTCTGTTTCCTAAAGTGAAATTAGACAGGTAGATTCAAATTCACAATTATGGATTACCCTCCCACTGGAAATCTATCAGGCACATTTTCACTTAGCTGCTGAAGGTCATGCTTTTAGCAATGATGAATATTTTGTCTTGTTTATCTTGTTTCATTGAATATTCGTTTAACTCTTTGTTTCATTGAATATTCATTGAATATTCGTTTAACTGTGTACTTCTTAATAATAAAACAAGGTTGTATTATTTATTGCTGGCTGCCCTGTGCTCCCACTGGGAGGAGGTGTGTGATATAACTATGTGGAAATAAAATACTAAGTAAATAAACAGACAGAAGTGATATTATTGTGAAATGGCTTTATGTTTTCTTTAATTCTCATAATGAAACCAGCCCCACTTTACTCTGAATGACTATACAGGAAATAAATTGTTTGTATTTATGATTCTATGTGTCTATTATATGGTTTATTCCAGTTCAACAACATTCCCCATTTGAGGCTTATCGGAAAACCTCAAATCCCTCCACCTTCTTTGCCGCAGCCAGACTTTCTGCGATGCTGAATGGAAGTGAAGAAGTCTATGCAAACCGCATGGTGGTGGATCAGGTAAGTCTGGCAGACATGGACTCTGCTGACTTCTTGTAAAATGGGCACACTAACATCCAGACCCAGGAGTTGGAGGAACCCCACAATTGCCTTGGCCGTTTTCTTTCTTTCTTTCTTTCTTTCTTTCTTTCTTTCTTTCTTTCTTTCTTTCTTTCTTTCTTTCTTTCTTTTTGTATTTCAGTTTTCTAGGGGTGTGTGAAATTAACAGTCTGATCTTAGTTGTGGTTCTAAAAAAACCCCAAATTTAACGACGAAGATGATTATTAACAAAACTAGCTTTCCTTTTCTCTGCATTACTGGGGTTTATATTCCATTTCTTTCTGCTTCTGTTGGTTACAGATGATATTTAATAGCATCTTAATGTCTGCTCGGGACGCGGGTGGCGCTGTGGGTAGACCTCAGCGCCTAGGACTTGCCGATCACATGGTTGGCGGTTCGAATCCCTGTGGCGGGGTGCGCTCCCGTCGTTCGGTCCCAGTGCCTGCCAACCTAGCAGTTCAAAAGCACCTCCGGGTGCAAGTAGATAAATAGGGACCGCTTACCAGCGGGAAGGTAAACGGCGTTCCGTGTGCTGCGCTGTCTCGCCAGATGCAGCTTGTCACGCTAGCCACGTGACATGCTTATTAAACATAAGTATAACAAAATAAGAAACCTACAGGGAGATCATTCTTCAAACGGCCTCTGTTTAGCTGCTCTCCGTCTCCCCCCAAATAACGGACTTCTAGCAATAATTAAAATGACAGGAAAGTGCACTCCAAAGGGTGGAATAATGGTTGCTTGATACAAGGCCATGTAACCTCCCCACAAACAAATCAGGATAAATGTTCAATAAACAGGTAATCTGGAAGCAATCCTAGAACACATCCTAGGTTGTGTTTCTCTAGCCAGTTTTGTATTTGGAATGTGAGGACCTCATACTAGTCTTTACAGACTGGATTCAACTTCATTTCATTTTGTTTTGCAGCTTTTGAATATCACCTAACTTGTTTGGATTTCTTGCTTTAGATGGAAGACATGGGCGTCAAGTACATGAAGGTAGACCAGTCTGCTCCTGAAATGTACAGAGACCGCGCAGACTCAAATGAAGATCCAGAAGCATCAGCAAATAGCGGGGACAGCAGAAACTCCTCCCCCATCATTCAGCCTAATTTGGACGCAGCAGGTCCCAAGAAGACACATGCATTTAGCAATCAACGGAATCAACGCTATTCCATCATTAAAAAAAGGAGGTGTGGATTTAATTTTAGCAGTGTTGTTTCGAAAAGAACCCCCCCCCCATACAAACATGTCTTGCTCAAAAAACAGAGAGAAAAATGAATGTCAAAAAATTGTCTCCTGAGGATATAAAAAGATAGCCATAGGCTGCAGTGCTAACTATGTTGACCCAGAAATGAATTCCACTGAATGCAAATGGGGCTATGATTCCAACCTAAGGCTGTCTGCAAGCCCCCCTTTCCAATCCAATCCAATCTAATCCATAGTCTTCTCTTAGATTTGTGAAATGTTGCCCTTCATTCTTGTATTTTTCTGAACCTTGGTTTTCTGGATGGAAATCAGCTGATTGTCAGGACTGCACAGCGCCACACATGGCTCTCTGCAATCATTGACTACCAGCTAATCATCATTGCTCCCAGAGAGCCCTTCATGGTACTTTAATAAAGGGTTGCCCCCTCATGGTTTGATTTCAAACCCTGTGAGATAAATTGGATCACCCGACAGATTGGTGCCCCTCCTGTCGAATATGGCCTACAGCGGATATGGGGGAGATAAAAATCTGATGCACTTCAACTTCATATCCATATCCCCACTCCTGGCTTAGCACATGCCTCTAATTTCTTAGATATTTGAGCCATGCAGAAGTCTTTGGAAGGTGGCTGGGATACTGATCATAGACAGTGTCTGTAACACCCTCTGCTTAAGTTGCATTTGTAATTTGCTGTCCCTCTCTCTCTCTCTGCTTAGTTCTAGTCTTGATGACTTGGATGTAGACAATGGAGATGAAAGAATTTCTAACCGATCCCATAACTGCTACCCTTCAATGTCCTTCAACTCTTCTGCAGCCTTGGCCAATAGGGATGGGTTAGGTTCCTCAGAGACAGCAACAGAACTGGATTTTAACATGAGCAGGGCTGAATCCCTTCCTTTGTCCAGCAATCTGCAGTCAAAGGTATTTGCTTGTTTTCCTACAAAGTTAGTAACTCATCTTTTCTATTTCCAGTTAGCCAAATCAATTACATTTAGGCGGGGTACCATTTTTCTTCAAACTCATTATTAAATATGGGGTTGGCTGCAACCTTTAATTGATGTGAGATCGTATTTCCCAAAATTTGCCACACCATCTTTTCAGCAATAGACAAGTCTAGAGGAAAAGAATTGCACATAAATACCTTTACTTACAGTGGCCATAAATGAAATAATTGGATTGAGCATTCATCTGGCTTAGCAAATGTTTATTTGAAAAACATCAACACCTACCTAGCAGTTAGAAAAAGGATGAGGAAATCTGGACTTATGTTGTTGTTGTTGTTGTTGTTGAAGATCAGTTCTCTAAAACACTGGGTGTTTTTTAGGAATCGTTGCTGTCCGGAATTCGGTCTCGTTCATATTCCTATACGTCACCCAAAGTCTTATTAGGGAAATCACAATGTGCACGGGACTTCATAGTAGCTGATGCAAATGACGGTAAGCATTAGCCCTGTTTTCACTTGTCATGTTCCTCCTCCCCTATTCCCTGCAGAAGGATGAAGTTGGTGTCCTTTATTCAGCCCAAGTCTAAACTTCCTTTAGATCTTTAGGAATGCAGGTGCACTTGCTTAAAACTTGGGGGTGATTAGAAAAACCCTGGTGTTTAATACAGTCAGGAGAAAGGCTCCTTCTGAGTGACCCTTCAGCCCTCTGTATCTGGACCCTGAGTCTCTCCCCAGGCTCCAGCCCCTCCCTAGCCCCTCCCCTCCCCCTAAGCCCATGCCTGTCACTGGGCCTCCTTAGCACCCTCCTTGAGTGTTCTTGCTTGGCTTGAAAGGAGCCTTGAACTCTGCTTCTTGCTTGCCTGTGTGGAGGAGACAGAGGGTGTTTGTGTGTGTGTGTGTGTGTGTGTGTGTGTGTGTTGAAACAAGTTTATTTGCTGAACACACTGAACAGCGAATCTGGCTCTGCCCAAAGATTGGCATGCAGCCCTCCCGGAAGGTTGCCTACAAGCAATGGGAATAAACCTTGAATCTGCAATAGCTGAGGCAAAATAGATGCAGGTGGACCTCGTCCCCTTCCCCACCATGTGCTGGTTTTTCTTTCTCCTCCCAAGCAAATTCTGTCAGCCAAAATAAGTCACATTTATTTATTTATTTCACAAAGTTTATATACCGAATGAGTGCATAAATTACTGTTGATTACAGAGAAAGAGAAAGAGAATGAATATTTGATAGATCTCCCCCCCCCCCACTTTTTGCTTTTAAATATTCAGCCATGTTAGCCTGCAGTAATTGAGTGAATATTGTGATATTGCTGCTTTAAACTTATTATTGTTTTGTAGAACAACGTGCATTCAGCTTGCCTGAACAGTCAAGAGAGAAAAGGTATGGACTTTTTAAGGGCATATTTAAGAATAAATAGTTATCTGGTTATTAGCAATAGCCATCAACCAACTGCAACTGTTTTACTTTACAGCTAGATTTATTACATCATTAAACCACCCCAGTGCCAACCTGATTAGTATTTGTTGGTGATAGCTATGTAAAGTACCACACCTCATTTATGTAAAATTATGGTTCTGAATTCAGTTTTAGGAAATATATTTGTTCTCTTCTTGTCTCCAATAGCACCGTCACAGTGTATTAATTAGTTACCTGATTTCAAGAAACCATGCATAGCATAATGAAAGATTTCCTGGTGTATTTTTAGGATTCCGGAAGAAGAGTGGGAAAAGTATATAATACCTACAAAATCGGAATCTGAGAAATATAAAGTCAGCCGTACTTTTAGCTTTCTGATGAATAGAATGGCCAGTACACGAAATAAATCCAAGGTAATTCAATATGATGTGTGCGAGATGACAGGTTTTTAATATATATATATATATCTTAAGAATGCGGAATAGATTTTGAAATGAGAACGGCTTCTAAATGTTTGCAGATGTAACCCTGTAAACACGTATTTTCCTGGGAAATGAGACATTTCTGCATTTGATGCAGAGGGTTGCCTTGCGTGGTTTTTATTATGTTAGTAACATTAAAAATAGCCTTCCCCACCTGCAATCTGAAGCCATACCATCTTCTTCACTAACTCAAGACTCTACCCTCTTAGTCGGCTACATGTCTCATTTCTGCCTTAAGTGAAGATAAAGAGAGAAAAGGACAGGGTTTGATACAAGTCGCAACAATAATAGGACTATTTGTACAGCTGCACAAAACATCCCTCCCCTTTTGACTTTTTTTTTGACGTGAAAGTAGCACTTTGGGGAAAAGTATTTTCTGCCATCTCCCAGTCATGGAAATGCTTATTCCCCCCACCCCCCAGCCTGTTCACTGCCAGCTTAAATTGCTTTGGTCCCATTGTTCTTATAATTATTGTGTTTGCTCTGAATCTTTCTATTTTTGGGGATAATCCCATGGGGGATCCTAGCCAATCAGGTATTACATAGTAAATAGGATGACATCACAGTTCTACACAGGCAAATTTGTCTAATGAGTTGGCATTTCTGGAAGTAAATGAAGGAGCCTTCAGCAAGCATCACTGTAACTATAATGGGTGTTTAGTCAAGGTTTAGAAGGAGCGAGACCTGAAAAACCCCCATAAACCAGGAGGGGTGCAAGGAATGTCTGTTAAATGGAAGCATGCATTTGGAACGTTGTGTTCGGAATGTACTGCCTTTATGCACATCGTCCGACTGAATGATGACAAGAGATCTGCATTTGTTGAATTGTTGTTCTTGTTGATGCTTTCTTGTGCAAAATTAACAAAATGAATGTATATAAAAGATAGAAGACTGGGGAGATTTTATAAGATGCAGCTAATTTCTCCACTTCTAAAGAACAAGGCAGTAGGTGACATGGGAAAGATAAAACCGCTGCTGGGCTTAATAATACTGGAACATTTCAAAAGCTAATGAACTTTTAATTCTTTTGTTTTTCATTGGGCTTATCAAGGCCAAAAATAAGGACGCCAAAGAGAAGGAGAAGCTTAACAGGCACCAATTTGTTTCTGGAACTTTTGGTGGGGTGATGCCATGCTTCTCATGTGAGAAAGCCCTTTTGGGGAAAGAGGCATTGCAGTGTTTATGTAAGTACCTACGTTTTATGCTGAAGACATTTGACACCCACAGATTCCCCCATATTCCATAACTCTGATTGAAAATAGCCTTAATCATATCATAGGGTTCTTATACCTCACAGTAGCACTTGTATAGATTGCATCAACATCCTTAGAATCATAGGGTTGTACCAAATCGTGTTGCTAGGCTGATGGTAAGGCTTCCATCAACAGAACGAGAAGGGAAACAATTTTCGGAGATTCTCCCCCTGCAGCCTTCCCAATCTGTTCCAGAGGTTTAGGCCTCACCGCAAAATATGTTCGAGGTGTTTTAAGGTGGTTGCAGAGGAGGAGGAATTGATGAAGAATGCTTCCTCCCTGTTCCATGGGTGGAAGCCTTGCTGCCAGCTGAGCAACACCATCAGACACAACCCCACATAATCATACAATAGGGAGGGACCTCAAAAGTTATCTAGTCCAATTGTATTCATGAGAGGTGCCACCCAGCCTCTGTTTAAGAATCTCTAACAAATGAAAGCCCACCACCTTGCAAGGGAGCTTGGAATGTTCTCCCTAGCAGGGCCTGCCTGGTGGTGGCATTAATATCCTTTTGGTTGAGACTTACCTCTTCTGCCAGCATTTGGTGGACCTTTATAGAATCTGGTGTGCTGGCTAGCCTGGTCCAAATACTGGTGACACTTTACTGCTGTTATTAATGTATTTTTTTGATATTATTGTTTCTTGTTAATTTACTGATGACTGTTACTGTTTTTTTAATCTTTTGTGCATTTTATATTAGTTTGTGAGTCACCTAGAGTGGTAGGTCAAATTAATAATAATGCTCCCGTGTTGTGCTCAGAAATGAACCACTGTTTCCATATGTGATCGGTACAAACATGAATTTAAAGAGAAGGTCTGCTGCCATCCCATCTAGTTGGGACCCATGGGATAAAACGCACATGATGGCCTGAAGATCAAGAAACATATTTTTCAAGGAATGTGTGGCTTCTCTCCTCCCCATGTCTCCCGGGTAACATTTAGTTAAAGAAAATGAGGGATGTGAACGTAAAATTCTCAGTGCTTCCTCACTTCTGTTCCACTTCATTGGCTAATGTTTGCATGAGGCAGGGAAGCACTGTGTGTGGTGACATTCCAACATGTATCTGCTTAAACTAAGTGTTACTGGGGAGAAGCGGGAAAGAGAGTCTCTTCTACGCAGTGGGTGCTGCTTTGGCCTTGTCCGCAAAATACTATTTCAGTATAAGATGGAATATGTGCTGCACCTTTTGCTCAAGCAGCTGCCTTTTTGCTGGCCCCTTTCGTAGAAAGCTACCAATCATCACAGCAGGGGAACAGATTGTGTCCTGGATTAGATTATCTAGAAATAAACCTTTTAATGTTGGGATGATAAGTCATAAACTTTACATTTTGAGAGATTTTTTTATTTCTTTCTTGTAGATTGCAATGCACTTGTGCATAAAAATTGTAGAGAAAGTGCTCCTGGGTGTCCAAAAGTAAGTTTTGAAAGGGTTTGGAGATATCACTGCTTGTTGTTTGATTGCCTTATATAAATTCCCTCCTTGCTGTGTTTTTCTGTACTCTTGTGTCATTTTGCTTCATGTAATCCATAGGGTGATGAAGCTTAGAGAGTCGTGTCTCAAAATGACGTTTCATATGTTACTTCAAAATAGATAAACAACTAATGAAGGGATATGCCATATTCATCCGTAGAAAAACCAAGGCGTTCTTGGGGTAATAGAAAATGTCTAAAAATAGTGGGAAAACTTAAATTTAGCATTTTCCTATAGCCTCTTGTTTCTACTTATTTGGCAGAAACTTGTTGAGCTTGTTTAGGCACTGAAGGCTGTGTAATTTCACGAGGTCTGTTTCAACTCCCCTCGCCTTTCCCTGCCTTTCCTCACACCGATTTGTGCTTCCTATATTACTATCTTTTGTTGTTGTTGTTGTTAGATCTTGGGAAGAGGTGTGGATTAAAGTGGTTGCGATAGGGCTGATTCTTATGATCATTTTAGAACCTTGCTATATGTGACTTTTCTGGTCACAATAAATGGAAAACTGAGGAAGAAGAAGGGTGCAGCTGAAGCCCACTGATTGGGAACTGAGGTCCAAGTGGAGCCTTTGAATTGTAGCTTCATCTGCTCTATTTTTCATCTCTGGTAACAAATAACAAGAGTGGCTATTTATGAAAGATAAGCCCTCATAGTATGTACAGCTTCCCTTCATCTATGAAATCCAGCGGCTGAATCCAATGTCTTCAAGTAGTACCAAGGGGAATAGCGCCTCCTGGTGTGCACCAACGAGGATGCAATAGCAAGATTTCCACTCAACATTACTGACCCCCAGCATTAATTTTTCCAGTTCCCCACCCACCCCAGACCTAAGCTTCCCCTTCCCGCTTACCTCTGAACACTTGCCACACAGATACAAGCATAATTGCATTGAGAACAAATGCATATATTAAGGATTTATTTTAATTATCTGAAATTGCTACGGCAACATGTCATGGTATTAAGACATTCTGACAGAATACCATGGGTGAGATTGTGAGTTGTGGGGAGAAGGGACTCTATTCACTTTAATGGGCATTCAAGTGCAACACTCTGAAATTTAACAAGAAAAATTTCATGGGTATGTATGTTGAGGTTTGAGTCTATGCCAGCAATTGGCATACTTGCTATAGGGAAAGCACAGAATGTGAAGTGGCAGAATGTGGTGAGGGGCAGCCCTAAAGCCTAGGAGTGTTAAATGACGTCTTCAAATTTTCATACTATTAAGAAAGCATTCTTCTTTACCAGAAATCCCAAGAGAGGTGCCATATTAAGAACAGGATTCAAGCTGCCCAGACAAGTAAGCACTCTAGTAAGAAAGCTAAGAGATGTAAATCCTTTTTTTTTTCATTTGTCAGTTCACCTGTCAGTTAAAATTGTTGAATACTAGCAAAATAAGCTTAAAATGATACAACTGAGCTTCTACACAATTTGCCCTTGCATACAACTTTATCCTGAATACTTGTGAAGATGCACTCAATGGCTGCATTCAACCAATATGCTCAACCATGGTTTAGAGAATTGGGTATAGGCCTTGGGCTTGTGGGCTCTTTCCTCCTTCTCCCCTTGTACCTAATGAATCACTTCTTGGTTTCATCAAACCATTGTTTACTTACGAACTAGAATAAAATTTTAAATGCAGACATTATCTGAGGAAAACAGATATTGGTTTATTTGAGCATGCACTAACGTCAGGATGAACCATTCAAAAGTTTTGAGCTTTGTTGAAATTGCTAGAAATATTAGCCTGACTGAATTAAAACTGTGTGAAATTCTATTTTAAAAACTATCAGCCTGTGAAATATGAATAATGGAGGTTATATGGTGTCTAAGAACATAATTCACTTAGTATCATAGCTATGAGAAGTAATTTAACTTCATCCTCTGGTGCAATTCACCCTTTCAAAATTCTAAATCCTACAACAATATTATCAAAAGTGTATTTTAATCTGCAAAATATTTTTACTGAGATCATCATTAATTAGATAGGCAAGGATCCAAAGATTCGTTTAGATTCTTCCAGGGATGCTTCAACATGTTCCTTGTGCAGTAGCCCTCCATGATACTTTGGATATGTTGTAGTGGATTGCAACTCAAAATTATTACAGTGGTACCTTGGTCACCAAACATAATCTGTCCCGGGAGCCCATTCAACTGTTCAAAAACCAAGACATGGCTTCTGATTGGCTGCAGGAGCTTCCTGCACTTAGTCAGAAGCTGCAGAAGCTGCATTGGAAGTTTAACTTCCAAAAAATGTTTGCAAATCAGAACACTTATTTACGGGTTTGCGGCGTTTGGGAGCCCATTTGTTTGGGAGCCAAGCTGTTTGACAACCAAGGTACCACTGTATTATTATTTAAATCAGCTGAGTGAAATATAAGAGCTCTTGGTATCATAGCCATAGTTTGCCATTGGGAGATAGAAAACTGCTTTATAATAAATCAGATCATTAGTCCAGTTAGCTCAGTATTGTCTACACTGACTGGTAGCAGCTCTCCAAAGTTTCGGATAGTGGTCCCTCCCAGCCTTATGTGGAAATGCTGGGAGTTGATTCTGGAACCTCTCACATGCAAATCATGTGCTCACCCTCTAAGCTGCAGCTTTCTCCAAAGACACAGATACAGAGCACTTTGTTAAACTTGTCTAATATCTGAAATACCTGAAACTTTGACCTTCCAGATCCATCATTCAGAGATGTTCCACAGCCAACAATGTCCTCAATGCACCCTTCTACCTCAACACCCATTGGATTATCTACTGTAAAAAAAGATGTATTGCAGCCATCAAACCCCTTATCCAAAAGTGTTCCAGGTACCGGTTTTGAAAGGTAAAATGGCACTCTCTGATGCCTTGCAGTTAACATGATGCTATCTAAATGAGTCACTACACCTGTATGGTTTTGCTTTACCCTAGGAAATCCATGTCACCTTTGGAATCAGATACCGATACCAGTAGCTGGAGATCTCGGTCTCACTCTGAAGAGCTGTTGCAATCAATAGGGTCCGCTTCGTCAGTTGACTCTTTTATAATTGAAGGTATATGGGGATCTCAGTGTGATACTATTGACATGTGTAAATGTGTAATATATTAACAAGAAGTGTGTATAAATTAGTCCACTTGTAATGACGAACAAGTAAACATTTGCTCCCATTTCCATTTTCATTATTCCTGAGGATCACAAGAGCGTTGCAAGCTTTATAGTTCTTGGTTGCAAGGACCATCTCCCTTTTCATCTCAGCATCATGCTTCTAAAAATACATATCTATCTCTTTTCTAGTGGTTTTCTTGCCTATATGGATTTATTTATTTATGCACCACCTCCTATGAAACACCTCAAAGTGATTTAACACTAAAAACAATTTAACATATTTATGTATGCCTACCTGCTAACATTCTTTCCTAGACAGCTCACAACATAAAAATGATAAAACACCATAAAAATTTCAGTTTCCAGCATAATGCTTCTTCCAGCAGAGAGAAATGCAAAAGCATATAAACTATGGTTCAGAACAATAAGATCACAGATTTCTTAAGAAGACCTGGTAAAACTAAAAAGTCTTCGTGCTGAAATAATCATAGGGAAAGCATTATGTGAGCCTCTCTAGGGATGAATTCTATCATCGGAGGGCCCTCTACCAGCAGCCAACACACTTGGTGCATGTGTTTGCAAAGTGCAGGGTCTCTGAACAGGATCTCATTACAGTGGTACCTTGGTTTACAAACTTAATCCATTCCGGAAGTCCGTTCTTAAACCAAAGCATTCTTAAACCAAGGCTTGCTTTCCCATAGCAGCGGGGGACTCAATTTACAAATGGGACACACTCAACATGAAGCAGAACATGTTCTGCTTCCATGGCAAAGTTCACAAACCAAAACACCTACTTCCAGGTTTGCAGCATTCTTAATCCAAGTTGTTCATAAACTAAGCTGTTCTTAAACCAAGGTACCACTGTATTTGAGTCCGTATATATGGAAGAAGGCCTGAGATGCAGAATCACACATTTTCAGCCCTATCTGTAACTTCCCGATTCGCGTCATGTGCTCATGCAATCTCATAACTGAGGTCCATCAGTGTTGCTTGTGTGCACCCAAAAAATCAACCCTACATCTGATTTATGTTATTATCTAATCACTGCCTGAGTTCCACCTTCACATGCTCATATTTATGTGGCTGGTATATTAAATACTGTTTACTTTGATAGCTACAGACGACGTTGATGCCTCACTGTGGAGCGACCTCAGCACCGATGCATTAGAATTTGAGGCAGAATCCTGGAGTCTTGTTGTCGACCCTTCATTTTGCAATAAGCAGGAAAAGGACATTATCAAACGGCAAGATGTGATTTTTGGTCAGTATTCTAAGATTTAGTCTCATGTTCTGTATAACTAGATACAGATGATGAGGTAAACCATGCCAGAACTGCTGGTGAGCACAAAAATAAGGAACCCGCTGTATGAAATAGAAAAAAACACACCAGGGGTTCAGGCCAGCATACAAAGACACAATATATGGCAAACAAAGTACAACAAGTGTATTCATCACAATGTACCCACATTTTTTCTTGCACCGGAGATAATGAAAATGTATCATTAATTGCTAAAATTGTACTTATTTTGATGATTCAGGAGTACTGCTTGCATGTACTACAGTGGATACCCGGGTTACATACGCTTCAGGTTACAGACACTTCAGGTTATAGACTCCGCTAACCCAGAAATAGTACCCTGGGTTAAGAACTTTGCTTCAGGATGAGAACAGAAATTGTGCAGCAGCAGCAGGAGGCCCCATTAGCTTAAAGTGGTGCTTCAGGTTAAGAACAGTTTCAGGTTAAGAATGGACCTCCAGAATGAATTAAGTTTTTAACCTGAGGTACCATTGTACATGCCTTGTAATAGCGGATACATTCCTTCTACTTTGCTTACCATATATAGTCGTACTTTGGAAGTCGAACGGAATACATTCCAGAAGTCTGGAAGTCTGTTCAACTTCCAAAAGTCTGGAAACCAAAAGTGTGTTCGGAAACCAAAAGCGTTCGACTTCCAAAATGTTTGGAAACCAAAAGCGCGGCTTCTGATTGGCTGCAGGAAGCCCCTGCAGCCAATCGGAAGCCACGGAAGCACCATCGGACATTCAGCTTCCAAAAATAGTTTGCAAACTGGAACAGTCATGAACTAAGCTGTTCGAAAACCAAGGTATGACTGTATAGTGTCCTTGTATGCTGGCCTTAACCCCCGTTTTTTAAAATATGGGACTGTTAGTTTATTGGAAGTCAGTTTTGATTTATTTAATTGTGCATTTTCTTTTTCTTCACTGCAGAGCTGATGCAGACAGAAGTACATCACATCCATACCCTATTCATTATGTCTAAAATATTCAGAAAAGGAATGAAAGAAGAATTGCAGCTGGATCACAGCACTGTGGACAAAATATTCCCCTGTTTAGATGAACTGCTAGAACTTCACCAGCAGTTCTTCTGCAGTATGAAGGAAAGACGACAGGAATCATGTGAGGAGGGCAGTGATAGAAATTTTGTAATTAGCAGAATTGGAGACATCCTTGTGCAGCAGGTAAGGCACTGAGCTGAACAATTTTATCCATTTTTACTCTTATTAACTTTACTGTGCTCAGTGGGACGGAGGAGAAATTTAATTCAATATTAGTAATCTGCAAGGTTTACAACTTGAATATCTAACTAGGAATGGGAGGAGAATTTTGATCCAGTCTGTGAAGTGAACCTCCGTAATTTGTACTTTGCAAAACAAGATGTCAACCGAAACAGCCATATTTCAAAATTCTCACTTCTCCAAATTTTGCAATGCCTTTCTCCTGCCCGGTAATGTGTACCAAAATGCATATACCAGTGTACCCAATAAATGCATGTATTAGTGAAAATAACATATTGTTGCACGCCACTCCCAGAGGTTCCAGGGTTTGGTTTCCTTCGAATGGGGGAGAGCAGAGACTGTGGTGTATTTCTGATATATGATTTATGTACACATATATACACATATATACAACCTGACCCCCAAGATGGAGAGGCTCACAGCACTAACACCTCAGAAGGTCTTGTGTCTTCCTTGGTCACAGCCTTGGATTCAGACAGAAGTCAAGCATGGCTCTGTCTCCCTGGCTTCTCCCTTCTTCTAGCCCAGCTCTTAGCTCACGAAACTTTGTGATTTTATGTCTTTCTCACTACAAGCCAGGTGAGGGAAGGGGCCCACCCTTTTGCCCTCTGGCACAGAGCAACTTCCTTTGTTAGACCATACTTAGGTGGTACCTATGGTGACAACTATGACCTCTATATATCACAAAAAACCTGCCTAGCTAATTCAGCAATGGAATCCTCATTAGATTTTAACCCCAGGAATTACAAGGGAGTCCGGTATCATCCAGACTAACCCCTTGAAAACACACACACACACACGAGGGGAAATTGGTTGCAAAAATGTGAATATTATTCAAAACAGCGTACAAAATGCTGATGAATTTTCATGACAATTTTGGGGGGTGGGATGGGATTTTATTGCTTACGTTAATAATGCAGAACATAATCAGTCTTCACTTCTGGCCTATAAATGGCTTTACTTATTTCCTCATATAGTGAATTAGTCTTTGTTAAAAATAATCCTTTGGATACCTTTGGCGACAATTAAATATTTGAGGGGGGGCCCCTACATATTAGTCTTATTACTTACATGAAAACTCTCCACTGAATACATAAATTGTAGTCAGACATGTGTAGACTTTATTTGATTCCCACTGCCTTCAGAGGTTAGCCATTAATCTGACTGATCTGCGTGGCTTTGTATGGCTTAGTAACATTTTCAATGTAAGGCATTTGATATTCCATGAGTACTATTTTTAATTGCTGCTTTTTATCAGTTTTCAGAAGAGAATGCAAACAAAATGAAGATGATATATGGGGAATTTTGTAGTCATCAGAAAGAAGCAGTGAGTCTTTTCAAAGAACTGCAACAGAATAAAAAGTTTCAGAACTTCATCAAAGTAAGTTGGCAATAGCAGGTGAGTTAGAATCATAAAACTGTAGAGATGAAAGGGACCCCAAAGGTTGTCTAGTCCAACCCCCTGCAATCCAGGAATCTCAGCTACTTCTGTAGAAAAAATGCTGGAATGAATGAATCCTTAATAGTAACATGCCTGAACAAAGCTGGTGTAGCACAGAGGCTCGAGTCTGAGCTGCAAATCTGGAAGCCGCTGGTCAGAACTTTGTGTGCCTTGGATTCACTAGTAGCCCTAAGCAAGTCATTCTCTCTCATCCTCAATCTCCCTCTCCTCAGTCTGTACGATGAGAGATAATGATCATGGGGATACTGAATCATGTATGTGAAGCACTTTGAACACTTGAAAGTCCTATGCAAATTATTATTATTCATTAATTATTATATAATTAATTTTTCTTTAACAGAGGTTTCTTTTAAAGAACTGAATATATTACCTTGTGCAGGCACAAAATTAATCGGCATAGGTCATTTATGTTGTTGAGCTAAATTCTATTCTAAAAACAGGCCCATAGCTGTAAGTGAGGCTTTAACAAATGTAAAATTTAACAAATTGAGTGTAAAATCAGTTTACTAAAGCTTACAAAGAATTTCAACTTACTACCAAAATACAGTATCAGATTTGGGGGAAACCCCCCTTGCCAAAGAAACCCACATAGTTTCTTACAAAACTTAACAACAAATTCAAATACAACAAAGTCAACGTATTTAATATTACAATAAAATCTAAATTTAATAACAAATGCAAATCAAGATTAGCAACACAAAGAAAGGAAGCTAACCCGACCCCCTTAGTGCTGAATTTTGCTGTATTCTGATGACCCACAGAAGCCTAGCTTGAATATAGTTCTAAGATCTTCAGGGCTAGGTCTTCTCACTAGGCTCAGAAGGAGCAAAAGAGATATGTTGGACACCACCAACGATAGTTAGTTGTCCTCTTCAGCATCCCAGGTGTTCCAGCCACTAGTGCTGGTCTTCTTTCGTTTGGATTATTTTTATTTCAAAACCACCACAATAACCTTTCAAACTAAAGTAATAATTCACACTAGTTAATCCATTGAAGACCTTGTTTTCTATCGACCAGGTTGATGATGCAAACCCTAAAACTAAGATAAGTAAAAATTACCTTAATCTGGCAGGAGAGATTCACAATGTAAAAAAGAGGAAAAATAAGGTATCACAGGTAGGAATGCTTATTTACATAAGTGTTATAGTTGCATTCCAGAAAGCATCTTCCCCCCTGGTTGTTGTTGGACTCAACGCCCATCAGCCTCGGCCAGCATGGTCCATGGTCAAGGATGATGGGTGTTGTATTACAATGCAGATGGGAAGCAATGGGTTAGGGATGGCTAGGCTCTAATCATTCACTGACTTGGGGAACTTGAACAATTCAGTTATATAGTTAGTTATCTTATTGACTGCATCATACAAATGTTGTAGCTAGATAAAAAGAATAATATGAATTTTCATTGGATTTAATCAGAAAAAGAGGACCCTGTTAAACATAGGCTAAACATAACCTGCGCATCAAATACATCAAACAAGGGCTGTATTTAAAAATTCCATCTGTTTTTAAAGCTACGGAACAGTAATCTTTTGGCTCGACGTAGAGGAATCCCAGAATGTATTCTGCTTGTTACTCAAAGAATCACAAAGTACCCAGTTCTGGTGGAGAGAATATTGCAGTATTCCAAAGGTAAGCCATAATTTTAATTCACATGCCATCAGAAATTCTCAAGGTTTGCTCTGTTGAATAACACTAGGGGCACCAAAGATTTTCCCCTAGTTTCTCACATTGTGAACAGGAAAATATCCACCTAAAGTAAACAACAGGTGGATCAGAATTTCACGTCTCCCTTCCATTTGCTTTTATAGGAACCTATTTCATCAAGGTGTTTTTTTCTTGAATGAAAGCAGTGGCAAGAACTGGCCTGGCCATTATATCTTCGTCACATTGATTATTACTGGGACCCAGAAGGGCAGAAGCCATATTTTCAGGAATACAAAGCAAGCATATTTTGCATGGAAAAAGAATGCAGATATTAATTCTGGAACAGTTATTATCATTATATGTGCTTTCGTCTCAAACCACATACACGGAAAGCCTCAGAACCATATATTTAATTAGAATTTTTTAGGGTGGAATTCATAGGCCATGAACTATGTACAGAAATAAATTGAAAAACATGCGCTTGGGCATCTCTTGTGAAAATCCACTCCAGTTATTTAAGGAGAAATGGTTTCCCTTCTTTGCTTATACAGAGAGTGTGTGTATATATTCTTATATTTGTGTATATATATTTGTTTGCTTTTCTATAGAAGGAACTGAAGAACACCAAGACTTATGTAAAGCCCTTTGCCTAATCAAGGATATGATTGCAGCAGTTGATTTGCAAGTCAATGAATATGAGAAAAAACAGAAATTGATGGAGATTCTCAGTAAGATTGAAAACAAAACATATACCAAGCTGAAAAATGGCCATGTTTTCAGGAAGCAGGATCTGATCAAGAAAGAGAGGACACTTCTGCACGAAGGTTTAGTCTATTGGAAAACGGCTACGGGACGCTTCAAAGGTCCTTGCAGTTTTAAGTTCCTTGCATGCTTTTGAAGAATTGTGTATTGTTATCTCTCTTTGGCTTCTAAACAAGAGACATGGGTTTCTGACACTGGCATAAAAAACTATTCTGTAGGAAAAGGTGTCTCATATTTAGGCACTGATCCATATACATGATGGAAAAGAGAACACAGTCTTCTGGTTTGCCTTTACAGATTTGAAACACTGAGTATTAAACAGATACACCATTTTCTTACATTAAATTTTCCCCCAAAGTTAAGATTGTTCGATCATTTATCTCTTTCCACAAAAATAAGGAATGAGAACAAAAGTAATTCTAGTTGTAACATATTTTACATCAGTGGCCTGCTTTCTAACGTGATTCTTAAACCACAGTTTTGAAGAGCTTTAAACCTCCTCAAAACTGGGGGTTTAAATGTATTTATTTTTTCACATATTTATATCCTGTATTTTAGAGTAAAGCCTTCACAAGGCAGCTCACAGGAGTTAATAAATACAATATGTCAAACAATATAGCATTATAAAAAATAAAGTCAAACAAAGTCATCAATGGAAGGCGGGGCAAATTAAATATATATATGTTTTAAATCCACTTAAAAGCCACCAGTAAGCAGGCATTTCCTTTGGAATTCGTGCAAAGGGAATTCCCGAGTTGTGGGGCCATCACTGAAAAGCCCCTGTCCATGGTGCCCACTAATCTCATGGTTCTTAGTGGTGGGCCAGAGATCAAGGAACTCTGAGATTGATTTCAGGGCAGGCAGTCCTTCTAGTCAACGTGGCCAGACCAGGCTAGTGGGATATTTGGGTTGAGGTCCACCAGCCTGAGCCAGGTCTAGCAGTGGCAAAGACAAGATAGAAGTACATAAAAGTATTAAGTAACTTGTAATGGTTCTAGGGGTTGCTCGTGCGTAAATCGACACCACACCTGGCTGGGTTACCTGGGTGAACCCTTTCTGTCCGGACAGCCACTCACCCATGGCTGTCTCACTCGCTGGCAGAATTCGTCAGTGGGCATTTCTTGAGCTTCTTCCAGCAAATAAGCTCTTTGACGCCTAGTCGCCGCCTACTCTCCCTGCGCGGAAGCCTTCTGCGCAGGGAGGGTGTGGGCAGCGGAGGACCCGTGCTCTCCCCGCTGGTCTCTGGCGAGGAGTCATGGAGCCACCTCGCCGATTCCCCCATCTGCCCCCCTTCTCCACTGGTGCTACGCTGAATTCCTTCCCCAGAAGATGGGCTGCTTCTCTCCCTCCCGGGACGCTCTCCGGAACCCCTCTGGAGCCCTCCCTCTCCCTTTGGCTCCGATGGCAGTTCCCTGACATAACTGGATGTTTCTGAGCCTACTATATGTGCAGCCTAGAAATATGTGATCAATACTTGAACCAAGCTCACAAATTATTTCCACACAAATGTACTCCCAAGCTATTTGCAGGATGGGGAGAGAAGGCTATTTATTTGTTGCTGCTGTTGGACAATTGAGTCAGAAACCCTTCTACTATAGGAGATCTACTACAAATCTCCTAGCAATTAGTAGATAATGATTTACCTTCTTCCCAGCCTTGTTTTAAGCAATCTGGTCCCAAACCATTCATGTGCAATTTACTTATTTAAAGTAAAGTTTCTGCCGAGGCCTTTGCTGGGGAGGGCAGGGGAGAATTTCCTTGAATGGTGAAGACCTTGGTAAATATTGTTTTATCTTGAGCCTAGTGCTGGAAAATCAATTGTAAGGCAAGCATTCTATTTGTTTCCCAAGATAAAAGAAGAAATGTTTTAAAGGCATTTTTAGAATTTTAATTTAGTCTTAGTGATTTAGATATAGGTACCTTTCAGACATTTTTATTTATGTATTTTAATTGTGTTTGCTTCCATTTTTTTTATTTGTTATGATGAAGTAAGAAATTAATTTGTGATACTTATTTCCTTTCTTTTTTTAAAGATATATTAGCCCTCCTTCTAAATGACGTGATGTTGTTTTTACAAGAAAAAGATCAAAAATATATTTTTGCGGCTGTTGTAAGTATGATTATCTAAAAATGTTAATTGCACTTTTGTATTATATCATGTAACAATGCCTGTATCCAGACTTCTTCTTTTGGTACCTGCCTGATAGTTATATCTGGGTTTCTTTTTGGTATCTGATCTAATCGTAAAACCTTTTATCAAGCTTTATTTATTTCAAACATTTATATGCTGCTGTGTAGTTTAACAAAATCCCAAGTATGCTGTGAATAAATACTTTTTTTACACAAGGGTTAAATACTTTATTTATAATATCTGAACATAATAAACACTGGGCATGATCCAGCCAAAGTTATGTATTTTAAAGCCCAGTGCATTTAAATAAAGAGTACCCTAAGTATCTCACCCCAGAAGTCTTGGAACATGATCATTATTATCCATTCAGTAATAAAACAGAGTTTTTAGTATGCAAGAGACATTTTACCAGTGCATACAGTGATTTTATTCTGCAACACAGGTCACATTAAAGGAAAATGCAATGCACATTCAGTAACATGAAAGACCATGTGCTTTCCCGAATAAAGCGAGTTATACTAGTCCTGATTGATACTGGTATCTGCAAAGACCTGCAGTACATTTCAAACATAATTGTTCTCCCAAAGTTTCCATGATTAAAAATTGCTCTGACATTCTACTGGCAACACACCCTTTTACTGTGGCCTTTGACACCTGAAATGTGTGTTTTCAGGGCCTGCCCTATTCCTGTGACTTTAATCTGTTTTAAATTCTTAATTTTAGATGTTTGTAACCTGCCCTGAGACCTGCTGTTGTAGGGTTGGTCGTGGTAGTAGAGGTAGTAGTAGTACTAATAGTAATGATGTTGATGACGATAGTAATAATAAATACTTCGTGGTTCCTTCTGTGTAGGACCAGAAACCTGCAGTTATAGCCCTCCAGAAACTTATTGTCAGAGAAGTAGCCAATGAGGAGAGAGGGATGTTCCTGATTAGTGCCTCGTCTACTGGGCCTGAGATGTATGAAATTCATACCAGTTCCAAAGAGGAACGCAGTCATTGGATGAGGCAGGTTCAAGAGGCAGTGGAAAGGTACAGGCAGACCCTTTCTGCATTGCTTTTTTTACATTTATTTATTTCTTTACTTGAGTGTAAATCATGCCTAGAAATGCTGGTTCAGATTTGATTTTGGTTTGGCAGATTTTCTTTTATCGATGTGATTTTCTTAAGGAGACATATACAGGTAGCATGGGAGATCATTAAACTGTAGTTACTAGTGATAGAAAATACTGTTGCAATCCTGAGCATGCTTAAGAGCCAGTAAATTCCATTGAATACAGTAGAACTTACTTCCAAGTAAACATTCATAGGATTGTCCTGCAAACTTATTTGCTTCATATTGTGCTCTGTTCAAAAAATAAATAAATGAATCCATTGTCACATTTCACTTCACTTAACTTTTAATGTATATACAGTGGTACCTTGGGTTAAGTACTTAATTTGTTCCAGAGGTCCGTTCTTAACCTGAAACTGTTCTTAACCTGAAGCACCACTTTAGCTAATGGGGTCTCCTGCTGCCGCCGCACCGCCCAAGCACGATTTAGCAGAGTCTGTAAGCTGAAGCGTATGTAACCTGAAGTGTATGTAACTCAAGGTACCACTATACTGCCTTTCTATATTACTATATACAAGGTGGTTCACAGCAACAAAATAATCTGATCAAATACATTTTCTCTGAGGTTATTCTTCTAAACATGTCAAGACCAGGAATAGCTATTGTGGAATGACACAAATTGAGATTTTGCATATACTCTTAAGTGCAAAATGGGAGTTTGTCTGCATATGTTTTGCTTCTTGTGCTGCGTGTGTGTCTGCACACACACACCTCTATTTATACATTAATTGCCTGAGAAGGAAAGAGAGAGAGAGAGAGAGAGAGAGAGAGAGTTGGCTGTATTCTCTTTGTTTACATTTCACCCAGTTGTCCAGAGGAAGAAGGAAAAATGAGCGAATCTGATGATGACCGAAGAATAGCTGAAGCCAGAGCAGCCAAAATTCAAAAATGTCAAGGTATGATATTTGCCCTAGTTCTCTTGAAATAATTTAAAAAAAAAATAAAAAATACTTGGTGTAAAGAACACCCATCTACCTTGAGGGCCTCCGACATTCACACCTGTGTCTGCCGCCACCCCTCAGTTCACCCTGACTTCTGAGTAATAGGAGCTGCCAATGGTTGTGGGGCAACTTTCAGCATTCCAGCAGTGGGGAACCTCTGGCATGCGGGCAATTGACAACCTAGACCCTTTAGTCTACCTTCACAGGACTCTTTCACAAGCCCCTATCGCCACATGGGAGCCATTTCTTCATGGTAAGGTACCACATGACAACTAGGTGAGGTTGCACCACTGAGAAATGGCTGTGGCTCTGTGGGAAGGTATTCTGACGTAGCTGTACAATCACTCTGGCAACAACCATGCCTCTTTAGTGTTCTGGGCTTAGCATACTAGTGTGATGCAGATGTTGAAAAGCAACGTTATAATGATAATTTGCTGAAGTAGACAAAAAATTGGAACAGTCAGAGATCAGTTTCATGTTACAGAAGCCAGATGGGGTCCCCTCTCCCAATAGTGATTCAGCATACAGAGTAGTAAGCAATAACTATGGTGGTTGTTGGCCTAATGCATGGATTTGTATCTTGGCAGTAATTTTGAGTAACCAGGACCAACAGATCTGTAGCTACTTAGAAGATAAGCTGAATATCTATGCAAAGCTTGGAGACATGAGTGGCTTTGAAGATGTCCATGTAGAACCACACCTGCTGATAAAACCTGACTCCGGAGAAACACCTCAAGTGGCCTCACTCCTGGCAGCTGCTCTCAAGGAAGGTAAGGCTTCATCCATGGGCATCCCACTCTTCCCTATGGGCATGTCCTCTCCTTTGTCGCTTTTCACACTTTCCTACATGTCTCTTGTAAAATCACCACATTCAGTGACTACTGTGCAGTTGGTCACTATTGTACAACAGCTCCTATTAAGCTGTGGCTCAAAGTACCAGTTACGAGAATCCAAACCTGGGGAGCCAGCATCAAAGTGCAAAAAAGATCTCTCTCTCTCTCTCTTCATGACCCTTTCTTAATATGCACCTCTTGAAAGTATGGGAGAAAGACCTGATACACCTCTGGTGTTCTAGACCCAGGCTTTAAAAGATGGTTGGCTAAACTGTGGCCATCCAGATGTTATCACACTACAGTTCCTGACATCCATAACCATTCACCATGCTGGCTTGGACTGATGGGAGTTGTAGTCCAACAACATCTGGAGAGCAGCAGCTGTTTTAGGTAAAAGGTTCGGGAGAACAGCCTTCTTGCTAAATCTGTCACATCATCAAATTTCTACAGTGAGTTTTCTGATTCATTACTAAGTTTGTTCAGATTTTTTTAAAAAACATCATGCTTATAAGTTGCTCATTAGAAAGTCGATACACCAATAAAGGTTAAGGAATGCAATGTAAAAATAACTTTAAATGATTCCAATAGTCACTCATAGTTGTTTCACATGGAGAAGAAGAAATAGTTCATAATTGATATAAGGGAAACATGCATTCACCAGCATTAATTAGGGGGGATACCCTAAATTATTGACTGAAAGCCTAAACTTACTTTCTTTCTACAGCGGAAAACCTCCATGCGGCTGTAAGATTATCACAGATGAATGAAACAGACCTCTCAACAGAAGAGAGTACTGAAGAATCGAGCATGACAGAACGTCTTGGTGAAGCTGAAGACTGCGAATCTTTCACTGATTGTTAGTAAGCACTAATACCTTTTAATTGTCCCAGTGCTAAATTTACCATGCTTATTTATTTAATCCTTTTCAAAATGTAATGCAAAACAGGATCAGCAAAGAAAAGTGCTTCATATTCTGTATACTTACTTGGGGCCAGTTCATCCAGTAAGAGGAATCTCCACATAGGAGTCATTTGTGGAAATACATTTTCAGGACTGTCCTATAAATCACTGGCAAATTTATATTGCTTTTAAAGTATTTTCTCTTGTTCTGTGTTGCAACTTCACTAAATAATCTGATGTGTAGTGTGCGACTTTCTGTTTTGCTTGAGAGACATTACTCATATTAGATATTTAAAACCATCCCTTTAAAATGTGAATGGCATTATATTTTAATACCTTCTATTAACATTTATTTTTTAAAGGACTGATATTCTGATGAATGTTACAGTTTACAGGATGGGGCCAGTTCCGCCAGTTCTATATTGTGGGCTGCAGCTGTCCTAGTAATGTCTGCTAGGCCTCTAAACACTTGATGTGCTAGTCTCCAATTCAAGCACAAGCTGCCACGATTTATAGAGAGTGGTGCTGTAGGAGTCATGAATGTGTTTACAATCCTACATACAAACTGCAAGCACACTTTGGTAAATCAGGTGCACAACCAATATTAGGTACGGATGCCTCAGTAGTCTGCATAGTTCTTTGCTCTGTCCTCCACCCTTGAAAAACAAAAGTAAAATTATGCAAAAACAAACATAAAGATTTGCGTATCTTTTCTTAATTTGCATACTTTTGCACATCACAAAATTACCATATCAGTTTTTTTAAAAAAAAACAGCAACCAAAAATCAAGAGAGCTTGCTCAGTCCTCAGTTGCCTCTATCATAATAATAATAATAATCATCATCATCATCATCATCATCATCATCATCATCAAACTTTTATTTATATCCCGCCCTCCCCGGCCGAATTCGGGCTCAGGGCGGCTAACATCAAGTATATAACATTAGTATAAAATCAAACAATAATGAAATTACCTCCTAAAAACAGGTCAAAATCAAATTAAAGTCTAATTGGATGGCTTTAATAGATCATCTGTCTATCTATTATCTAATTTGGTTTTAAAATGTAAAATACTATTGATTTTTGAAGATTGTGCACTGAGACAAATAAAAAGCTGAAAATGCAGGTATCACAACTGGGATATTAGAACTTAAGGAAATGAATTGGAGAAGTGGAACAAAAAAGGAGAAAAAGGAGGAAGAACTAGGAATAATTTGGGAGGGGAAGAACTAGGAATAATTTATGTTGAATGGTTACATGTGTTATACACTTAATTTTGTACATCTGACTCCTGTCTTTTCCTGATGGTTTAATCGTTAGATACAGAATTGAAGAAGGATAGAGAGCCTTGTGATTCAGATATCAATGATGCAAACAGCTTCACAGAAGCTCACATGCTGGATCAGGTAGGCTACTTGGTGAACATTCTGTCAGAGCCATGCACACGGTGTTTCTGTTCAGGAATATCAAGGCGCCAAATCTGATACACGCAGTGCCCAGTCCTTTCCCCCTGGTTATCACCTTCTACCCTAGAGGTGGCGAAGCATTTTCGGGCCAGTGGCCACACTCCCTCCCCTTCAGGCAAATTCCAGGGGTCACATGCCAGCGGCGTGCGGAGCCAGAGGCAAAAGTGGGAAGAGCAATACGTGTTTGCACATGAGGCTATTCTTTTCCATATTCGCCCATTCCTTTCCATGCTCTGTCAAGGCAGCCAAGAAGCCTTGTGACAATTCCAGGTTAGTTCAGCCAGGCAAATATATGCACGGAGGGTGTGAAACAGGGCTGATGGGGGCGGCGGCAGGAGGCAGCTTGGGAAGCTTGTGACCTGGGGGAATCCTAAGGGCCAGATAGAGCAGCCTGGAGGGCCTGAGTCCCCCCCATACTATACCCCTATTGCCACCTTCTCCCATAGCTGTCAACTTTCGATTTGAAAATAAGGGATCAGCAACCTCACCTGTCCTGGGGACAGTCTACGGGATATCTAACAATCCGGGATAGCAGCAGGAAGCAGCAGGAAACGGCACTGGAATAAGGGAATTTCCCACAAAAAAGGGAAGGTTGACAGCTATGCCTTCTCCAGACCCCCTACTTCACCTTGCCACAGCACTTTCATCGCCTGAGCAATTTAAATAAGCAACCACCTTAAACAATCCTTAAATCCACTTACTTCTTTCGTACCAAGAATGCATGATTAATTTTGTAGCACACCATTTCTAGCACACTCCATTGCTTAAAAAAAAACCACCCCACAACCCCCTGACATTTGCAAAATGCAAGTATTTAGACATTGTAAGAGACTTACCAGAAGGTGGCAGTCTAGGTCTACTACAAAAAAAAAGCTAACCTCATTGTATGTTTGTAGGAAGGAGGCAAGCATTTTGCTGCTTCTGCGCAAACTGAGGTGAGTTGCTTCCATTACAAAATCTACTAGTATTGTTTGCCTTGGAACTTACTGTATGTTGTAAACAACAACGACAAGCATTTCTTTTCTTTCTTTAGATTGTACAGACTATCCAGAATTTAACCCGCCTCTTGTACAGCATCCAGGTATTGACAAAATTGTGTGTTTGTTGCCCACAACTGCTATCTTTTTTTTGAGAATTAGAATGAAACAAATATTTTGGCAGAAATCTGTCTGTTTATAGCATCACCTTCACTGGTCCTGGAAAGTATGGGCCTGATCCCATCCTCGCTGTGCAGGGCCCAGCAAATGGAGGTACAGAGCTGTACAATGGCTCCTTGCTAGTTGCAGCAGGCAGGGGGAAAAGTAGCTCATGCATGGGCTACTGCCGGATGTCCTGCTGGCCAGAGCAGAGGGCATCCCATTGCCATTCCGTTTCTCCCCTTGCTTCTGCTTTGGTCTTGCTGTTGGAAGTGGTGTGACCAGATGCAAGAGGACACCTGTATCTTTTAAGAGTTGTGCAGAAAAGAGAATTGCAGCAGGAGCAGTTTGCAAAGTGAGCTGCACTTGCTGAAATCCCCTCTTCTACACAGCTATTAAAGGTGCAAGAGGCCTCAGGGCCGGCCGAACTGTGAGGCAAATTGGGATGATTTTCCGGACCCAGAGATGCTTCACGTCGGCAACAGCCTTCTCTGCCACCCATGCAAGGTTTCTACTGGGCTATCCTCCACTTTGCCTCCACCCTTCTAGAAGAAAAATGTCAAGTTATTTTCGTTTCATTTCAACTTGGGTACTAATTTAAAGTTACTTGTATGCCTCCTTCTGGCAACTCCTGCAGCTGAGCTAGAGCCAAACATATTGTTCTGCTTTCTTGTGGACCACTGAGAGGGGAGTCTTTGTCATCTGGGCAGTCCAGGGCCTCCATACACACTATACAAGCTTGCACCCCAGGGAGCTCACGTTGGTGCTGTCAATGCAGCAGTTTGACTTCAGCTCCTGGAGGCGCACTCCATTGTCCCTCAAGACAGACAGATGCCAGCCAACTGAAGTCACCACTTCCACCACACTTCTCAGTGTCTGTCTTTACTCTTACATAAATCCGCGTCTAACACAGGAGTGGCTGGTGAACAGGGGGAACCACAGCACACCTGTACACTACCAGAAGCAGCATCGCTGCCATGTATGGGGTGTGTGTGCAAGGTGATGGGGAGGTTGGTGCTATGTGTGCACACTGGCAGAAGCCTAGTTTGGCCCTGTGGATGTGCCTGCACAGTGCTGACCTCCCTGCCACCTCACCTCACCTCACCTCACCTTCCCTCTCCTCTCCAGTTAAGCAGCCGTGACACCACAGCTGGGAGGCCAGGCACATGGAAGTTCCCCTGCCTTCCTCCCACACCTGAGCTAGCAGGACATATATCCATGTGATAGTTATGTCATTGTCCCGGCTCCCCTTGGAAGAGGCACACATACTCAGAGGCTGATTCTTTCTCCAAGCTTTAATGTTCAAATTAGTACAATACATTTGCAAATCAAAGGCATAGCAGGCAATAAACATCTCTATACACAACGACATAGCAGGTGAGATGGCTTCTCAGGTGAAGACGCTGATCCGACAACGATATGCCCGGTGTAACCCTGTTGTAAAGGAACGAGGCGGGCACAATTTAGCCAGAAAGCAGCTCTGTTTCTTAGCGAGCAACCTGCCTCGCTTGAAATCTGGACCATCTGTTCACACCTCTTGATGTCTGGGGGATGCAGGTGATGGGAGAGGTGTCCCTGCCTCCTGAGAGGTGGAGGGGTCAAGCACAACATCCTTCTTTGGACAGACGGGGATAGACTCTGCGTCTGACTCCAAAGGTGGGGAAGGTGGAGCAGGAGGCACAGTGGGAGCTTCAGAGCCAGACCCTAACAGCTGCGCAGAGGGATGTAGGGCCTCGGCGACTAATGGAGTGTAAGAACAGGTTGAGGGAAATTCACCCCCATTTGTATCCTCCCCAGAATTGACAGTATCAAGTGCCCCTGGATCAGGCAGTGACCTCCCAAGCCCTCTGGAGTCTTTCCTAGGGTCCCCCCCCAGCTGGGGTCAACCCATGACATTGATTGCACCTGTCCACTGGGAGTAAGGTTTTAAATGATGTCCCTTCCATTTGCACCTTGAAGTCTAATGGAAACTGATGCTATGTTTGTCTTTTGGGGAAAAGGCAGCCGTAACCATCCAGGACAGCCACATTGAGCTCCATAAGCTGCTCCTGCAGGAACACGAAAGGTCCAGCTGGAGTCCCAGCTTCCGTAGCACCTCCCTCCCGGAGCAAGAAAAGCACCGGAACTTCAAGCCCAAAGAGGAACTCGCGAATATCCAGAAGCTGCAGCACCAGTTCCAGCAAGAGCAGCAGCGCTGGCACCGCGAGTGTGAGCAGCGGCAGCAAGAACACGAGGCGAGAGAGACCTGCTTGCTGGAGAAGGAGAAAGAGTGCCTGAACCGAGAGGAGCTGCTTTGCAAGAACCAGGGAGAGCTGGACGTTCAGCTGCAGGATTACCAGCAGAACCTGGAGAGGCTCAGGGAGAGCCAGAGGATGGTGGCGAAGGAGAGGGACACAGTCAGGCTGCAGCAGAAGATCTTGCGCCACTGGAAGCACAGCCGCCAGAGCAGCCTGCCTGCAGTGATCTCCCCAGGGAACAATGAGGTATGCAGCATCTTCTCCAGAAGAACATTACTTGGGCTATCTAGCACTTTTTCTACTTGCACATTAGCTTAGGGATCATCACCAAAGCCCTTTGAGGGAGGACAGTTTCATTGCCCCTGCGTTGCAGAGGGGACGCTGAGGCTGAGAGAGAGCCATGTGCCTCTGAAGCAACCTAGCGAGTTCATGGCTGAGGTGAGGTGTGAACAGGGACTTCTCCTCTCTCAGCTCATTCTCTCCTCTACTGCATTTGCCCCACTTACTGTATCTTGTTTAGGGCAGCCTTGGCCAACCCGGTGTCCTCCTGATATTTTTGGACCCAAATGCAGGCTGAGGCTGATGGATATTGTTGTCCAAAACATCTGGGGGGCGCCAGGATGGTGAAGGCTAGTTTATGTTGTGAACCGCCCTGTGAAATTTAGTAAATAAATAAAAGAGTGAAACAGGAAATCACAAAAGGATATTGGGGAAGTACTAATGGTTGAGATGACTGATTCGAGGCCAAGGCTGTTTTTGCAGTATCCCTACATCTATGCAAGTATGAGTAGTACCACTCTGATAGGCCTCACTGTTTAGAGAAGAGAGGGTGATGGGGAGTGTGGTGATCACACAGGGTCCCCGGACGTTTCACCGTCTATTGATCCCTGTGCCACCACTTTATTTCTCGCTGCCACCACCCAGGCCCTAATTGGTACCATACTGAGTCCAGTCAGGGTTAAATTGGAACATAAACTTCTGTTAATTTATTGCAGTTTAACAAGCGTGTGGTTTCATAAACTGTATCGGTCAATTACAATCATGGGGTGCCTATCCAGACCTATAACTTCTGCTACCTGCTCTCACTCACTAAACCACCTCTCAGATATTTACTTGTCTTCCTAGCCCCTAACTGTTCCTGACTCAGCTTATTTCGCTACACTAACTCAACCTACCCACAGACTCTATCCCAATTCACTTCCACTCCAACCAACCACCCAACTCCCAACGAACTCCCCCCTTCGCCTCTCCCAGAGCTGGTTTTATAGTCCCTCTGACTCCACCCCCTGGGTTCTGATTGGGTAACCTGTTTAACTATTTCACCTCCAGCACTCTCATATGTTAACGTCACAGGGAGCAGCCAGAGAACAATCCTAACACGTCAATGCAGAAGGAGGATCCCATGGACATATGTTATATTTTCTCTTGCATCATGTAAACTTTGCTTCTCTTTATTCTCTTCCTGGAAGCAGATGGATGACTGGTTTTTCTTCCGAACCTTTGCTCTTGGGGGAAGCCGGTTGATGATACCAAGGTGTGAAAAAGGGATGTATTGTCAGAGGATAGGATAGAGCTTTGAGTTGCTTAGATTTCCCTTTTTATTTTCTTTGCACAGATCATGGGGCACAACCAGTCGGACTGTTTTTGTGGTGAGAATTCAGTCTTCCTAAATGAAGCCATAGTACAGATGTCATTAAACCGCCTCAACAGATCGAACTCATCTCTAGTTTATCAGGACAGTATGCGCGGCGTGAACCTGCCAAATTCAGATTTAACAAGGACTCCTGAAAACCAGGTCAAGCTCAACATGGACATTTCTTCCCAGCAAGCATTCATGGGTGATCCCTCAAAATCCAGTAGACTCTGCCATCATACTCTCTCCTTCAGCGCAGGTCACACGGATGCTTGTAACAATTGTAAGTGATCATTTAATTTGCTATATCTGGTGAGTGACATTAGACAAAAAGCCGTATTCCAAATGTTCTGTGGTCTTGCGCAGACTGGAAAATCCCGAGACTCCCTACTTAACCTACTTACGTCGAGCTTCTGCCTATTATGGCTGCTGAGAGAAGCATGAACTCAGGACTCCTTTCACCCAAAGTGAGAGATATACTAAGGACCAGCACTTGAAGGTCCTTGTAGGGCAATGCTTGGCCCCTGGATTCAGAGGGTGGGTGTAGCAATGTAATTTAATAGCAGGCTGCTTTGAGGTGTGAGGTTGTAGCTGTGTGTAGGACAGTGTTTCACATGAACTTCAAACTCCCATCAAATTTAAGAAGTATCTGGTTGCTGTTAAAAGGGAGAAAACTGTTCGATATGCATAAGAAGAATTCGGATTGTGACTGTGGAGTGCTTAAAGAAAAGTAAATTAGTTGTTGACTTCATGGCAAATTGTTGTTTTTGGTACAGAAACTTTACGAAGGGCCTTGGGGCAAGTTTCTACAACTGCAAAGTGGAATACTAGATATTACACGCTTTGCTGAAAAGGCATGTCAGTCAACTTAAGAGCAGGACAGAAAATGAGTGAAAGGAGATTACATTCATGCTAGGCTAATCATTGTCTTCTCTTGTGCAGATAAATTAACAACCAATTTGGATAATTAGAAGAAGGAAGGAAACGAAAGCTTATATCAATGTGGCTTGAAAACAGAATAAGTTCTATTCAATTGACATGTCTGGCTGGATGCTCAGTGCAGTAACCAGATATTTAGCCAAGACATGGGCAGAAAATGATTCACATGCATAGTTAAAAACATAATGGAAATTGGTACTTTCAGATTGCCAAATGAACAACTTTAACATTTATCGGTATTCAGCATCTTGCTATGGTGTTTGAACTGAAAGCTTAAGAGAGAGAGTTTATTGTGAAGTATGGGTTTTAGAAATGCTTTATGGAAATATTTAAGTAATATAAATTAGATTTTCAGAATTACATAAACACAGTGTTGCAATGCCTAAGGAATTCTCCATGTGTTGGTCGTGCAGCTTTCTGAAGCTGAGTTGAGGTCTGCAGTGCTGAAAGGGGATGGAAGCTATTTAAATAGGGCTACCCTTAACAGGGGGATGTGGGTGGCGCTGTGGGTTAAACCACAGAGCCTAGGACTTGCTGATCAGAAGGGTGGTGGTTGGAATCCCCGCGATGGGATGAGTTCCCATTGCTTGGTCCCTGCTCCTGCCAACCTAGCAGTTCGAAAGCACGTCAAAGTGCAAGTAGATAAATAGGTACTGCGGGAAGGTAAACGGCGTTTCCGTGTGCTGCTCTGGTTCGCCAGAAGCGGCTTAGTCATGCTGGCCACGTGACCCAGAAGCTGTACACCGGCTCCCTCGGCCAATAAAGTGAGATGAGCGCTGCAACCCCAGAGTCGGCCACGACTGGACCTAATGGTCAGGGGTCCCTTTACTTTACCTTTACCCTTAACAGAATAATTCATACAGAATTCATACATTTTGTTTTGTAAAACTGAATAAGGCAATTTAGGCTGAAAGAGAGCTCTCTCCCCATGTAGGCATCTTTTCAAAGAGGGCATCTAATTCCTTGTAGTAAAGGTAAAGGTAAAGGTACCCCTGCCCGTACGGGCCAGTCTTGCCAGACTCTGGGGTTGTGCGCCCATCTCACTCAAGAGGCCAGGGGCCAGCGCTGTCCGAAGACACTTCCGGGTCACGTGGCCAGTGTGACATCGCTGCTCTGGCGAGCCAGAGCTGCACACGGAAACGCCATTTACCTTCCCACTAGAAAGCGGTCCCTATTTATCTACTTGCACCCGAGGGTGCTTTCGAACTGCTAGGTTGGCAGGCGCTGGGACCGAGCAACGGGAGCGCACCCCGCCGCGGGGATTCGAACCGCCGACCTTTCGATCGGCAAGTCCTAGGCGCTGAGGCTTTTACCCACAGCACCACCCGCGTCCCTAATTCCTTGTAGACTTTCTTTAAAAAAAAATAAAATGTATGCTACTAAATCCATGTATAGCAGCGTATCCCGTGTATCCCAGTATCCCGTGACATGCTCTTTCATTTCTGGGATTGTGCAATGTGTCCTCTGCTGCATTTTTCCTGTTTCTTCCAGTGCTGTTGCCCTAGAACAACAAGAAATGGGGGAAAGGATTCTGGGATGCACTTTCAAACCAGGGAAATGGACTTGCAAGACAAGGTTGTGCCAGTCCCAGCCCAGAAACTTTGCAAGTCATGGGATGGTGGTTATGCCAGCAGTTCTGTGGTTGAGGTGGCATGTAGCTGCTGTGGCAAAGCAAAACTGTACAAGTCAGTTGTGTATTGCTGCACAGCTAATGTTAACATGATCCCACCTTTTCTAGCCAATGTGGTGCAGCTTAAAGTAGCTTTCCTCAACCCACGTACTCTCCAGATATTTTGGACTACATTAACCCAGACCATTTGCCATGCTTTCTGGGGCTTATGCATATTTTAGTCCAAAACATCTAGAGTTGTACCCAACAAAGTTGTCCCCATTAGCACCAGGATATCTGCCTACACAATGGAGCATCCTCTCGTCTCCTTGCACCCCGTAATCTGTTCTGGGGGGTACCCAGAGCCGATTGGGGAATATATGAAGACAGCAGGCAGAAGGTCCCATTGCACAGGCAGAATTCCTTGCACTGACAGGACAACATTGTTTTATGCAGCCCCTGGCAGTATGTCTTTCTGTCTATGCATTTAATTGAACAGTACAAAATTTTGCAGGCAAACGTGCTGTCTAAGGAGCAGTTGTTCATGCTGCCCATACACAGATAGAGCACTCTGGAAGTATCTCTGTATTATTTATTGGTGATGGTAAATCTGAGACACGTCTCAGACCTCAGAATACAATGTTTCATGTTCAGCTGTAATAAAGCATCAATCGCAGGATTTTTAGTGGAAACGAATTGGGGGAAACATTTCTTGGGGAATAACATCCCTGTTTGTTTAAGACAGATGGCAATTTGAATTAAGTCATATGTCATTTCAGTCCCAATGTGCAGAAACATTATAGTCACATGCACTGGGAATATTTCAACCAGCAAAACTATTTCTATAGGGTGTTAATTTGTAGTGGATCCTGCTTTTTATGCTAACCCTCACTGAAAATCCTTCCTTTAGTCATTCAGGTTAGCCTCAGTGGATGAAGCAATATTATGCAGCTTTTATCATTATGGTACTGAACGACATGTTAGCTGCATAGACTTGGCTTATGTAAATAGAGGATTTCCTGTGCAATTTTAACCTTCCATTTTCTAAAGACTTTTAAAACATTATTTTTTTAAAAAAAAAGAACTAAGAAAGAAAGTTAAACTAGTATCTTGTTTCTCTTGGAGGGAAAGGGGCTGAATGATCATATTGTGGTTTTTGAAATGCTTTCTGGCCTCTTTACCATAGCAGCCCATTAGGTGTTTGCAAAATGTATGACTTATTGATGTGGTATGAACTATTAACTTTAAAAAAAAAAACAGCACAATGAGACAAAGCTGCCTCAAGTGCATTTGCAACAGCAGTTTCAATGATGTCAGTATTTCAGAGGGAATCATTAATTGCCCTTTAGGCCAAAGAAACAAAGGTAACCCTATATTTTAATGTATTACAACCATGTACATTTGTTAAGATCGCATATAGAAGAGCCATGTGGGCGCGCATAGAAATTATTCATTTCCCCTCAGATTTTCTTACATTGCAGATTTTAGTCTACATATTTTAAAAACCACCCAGAAAAATAAGAATCATGTGAACTTAACTTATCCCTTCCTTTCACACTTCTGGGTTTTATTAAATTACGGGTGAATCGATTGGCATGCTTGATATATCTGGTTGTATTATAACCTTCAACAAAAATAACACAACCAAGATGAAGGATTTTATTCTGTGATCATTTCAGAACTGTTCTTTGTCACAGAACTAATAAAACTAGGCTGTGGCATGATCTACTTAATCAGCTGTGTTTTGTGGAAGGCTCACAGCACAGGAAAGAGGCATGCATAGTTCTAGAGAATTTACTAAAGAATTCCTAGGTTAACTTTCTGTCTATGTTTTCCAGTTCACAATACACAGCAAATTCTCTAATCTTGATGACTAATTCCTGAGCATGTACCTTGGTTTACGAGTTTAATATGTCCCGGAAGTCTGTTCTTAACCAAAGGGTTCTTATACAGTGGTGCCTCGCAAGACGAAATTAATTCGTTCCGCAAGTCTCTTCGTCTTGCGAGTTTTTCGTCTTGCGATGCACGGTTTTCCATAGGAATGCATTGAAAATCAATTAATGCGTTCCTATGGAAACCGCCTTCCCCCGACCTCTTCTGGCGGGCGGCATTTTAAAATCGCCCGGGACAGCGGAGGACTTCTCCGCTGTCCGGGGCGATTTAAAAGCCCCTGGGAAGGCAGGCAGGGGGGACAAAGGCTTTCCCGCCCCGCCGCCGGGCTTCGGGACATCGTTCTGAAGCCGGGCGGCGGGGGGAGGCTTTCCCGCCCGGCCGCCCGGCTTCGGAACATCGTTCCGATGCCGGGCGGCGGGGGGAGGCGTTCCTGCCCCACCGCCCGGCATCGGAATGATGCCCCGAAGCCGGGCGGCTGGGGGAGGCGTTCCTGCCCCACCGCCCGGCATCGGAACGATGCCCCGAAGCCGGGCGGCTGGGGGAGGCGTTCCTGCCCCGAAGCCGGGCGGCGGGGGGAGGCTTTCCCGCCTGGCCGCCCGGCTTCGGGACATCGTTCCGATGCCGGGCGGCGGGGGGAGGCGTTCCTGCCCCGCCGCCCGGCATCGGGACGATGCCCCGAAGCCGGGCAGCGGGGGGAGGCTTCAAAAGCCGTCCGGGGGCTTTTAAATCGCCCCGGACAGTCCCGGGGCGAATTAAAAGCCCCCGGTTAGGCAGGCAGCCTTCAAAAGCCTGCCTTCAAAAGCCGTCCGGGATAGCGGGAAGCGCTTCCCTGCTATCCCGGACCGCTTTTAAAATGCTGGCAGTGGGGAGCAAATCCTTTCGCCCCCGCCGGCCTTCCTGGACCTCTTCTGAAGTCCGGAGGGGGGGAAAAGGCTTTGCTCCCCACCGCCAGCATTTAAAAAAAGGTCCCCGAGATTTCCCTATGGGCTTTCGTCTTGCGATGCAAGCCCATAGGGAAAATCGTCTAGCGAAGCGTCGCAAAAACCGAAAAACCCTTTCGTCTTGCGGGTTTTTCGTCTTGCGAGGCATTCGTCTTGCGGGGCACCACTGTACCAAGGTGCACTTTCCCATAGAAAGTAATGCAAAATAGATTAATCCATTCCAGACTTTTAAAAAGAACCCCTAAAATAGCAATTTAACATGAATTTTACTATCTAACGAGACCATTGATCCATAAAATGAAAGCAATAATCAATATACTGTACTATAAAATAAATAAAACAGTATTGTAGATGATAAAAATGAAAATTAATTTTTTTTCTTACCTGCACTGATGATAGTCATTGTTTGGATGGGGTGCTTTTATCCATTTCCGCAGTCACACAATCAATAAATCAATAGCTGAATTGGGATCCACACAGATTCCTCCCCCAATGTGGAAAATGCTCCTTAGAGCTGTGCCTCCCGCAGCAGCATGGGGGGAGGAGTTGTGCACCCGCAAACCAGCTGGCTTGTGGGTACGCAGCTTCCCTCCCGCAGCAGCTGTGGGAAACGCCGTGATGACCCCCTTCTCTGCTGCCGGACAATGAAAGTGTGGCGCTCAAAACAGACGTGCACCCCAGAAATGAACAGAGTACATTCGGATTCAAAAAACGTTCGCTAACCAGAACACCTTCCTCCAGTTTTGAAGTGTTCATGTTCTAAATAGTTCGTGAACTAGGTTGTTTGTAGACCGAGGTACCACTGTAGATACATCAGGGTAGATATGAAAGTTCTTTGGCGTTGCATCTGTGTGGTAGACCATCACTTAAATTTCCAAACGCGTATGTGCAAAATAGCCCTTTTTGGACAGTGCCATAGGTAAAGCTGTACTTTTTTTGTAATATGAAAGTTACATAACTCAAGGGTGTGATTACCATTATTTATTCGGTTTTTAAGGTTAAACCTGCAGCACTCTTTTGAAAATTACGGACAGACAATCCCCAGTGTCCTGTGTTGCTGGGCAATTGCTCCACTTATTTCATATTTCCTGAGTCCCTTATACAAAGTGTTATGAAGTGTCGGTTGGCACTGAGGTCTCTAGTCGATTGCTAAATAATGAATACCTTCTGAGCCTACAGAATATGCCTGCTAGGTTTCATTGATAATGCCAGTGAAAGTTATTGCAGTTTACCAAAGTGACTCTGAATATTCCCAGTGCTGGGATTTCAATTGCTGTTTTTCTTGTGTGTAAACTCAAAATAGAAATTGAGTGGTATTCGTATGTAGGTGGTTGGCTCTGGGCCCTAGATGACCAATTGCCTGAGAACCTCTATTACGTAACTGTTGAAAACAACGGGGGAATATTGAGCGATTTTTTTTTTGGCCATGTCTTCAATAAAATTTGATAAGGACTCAGTTTGCCGGTTGGCCTGTTCTAGATCTTTCTGGATCTGCTTTAACCACCCGATTGCCATTTTGTCTTTCAGTTAATTGTTTTAAACATAAAAAGCTTCACGATCAGTGAAAATAAGACTCATCTTATGGGAAAGCTAGAGAGAATGCCGGAAGCAAGCTGTAAAAATGCAAATTGTTGGGATAGAAAGATACGGTGGAAACTGGTTTCTCAGATATTACACCTTTTAATGGGAGTAGCATCCATAGGTTTCTTTTAATAGTTTATCAAAGTTTTATGCACACTTCATAATGCACTTTAGAACTTGGAACAGATATACGGTGAATAAATAATTCATCCTAATGGCTGGGGAAACCCTTTGTGGACTATGAAATTTTAGAAAATAGCAAGTAGGCACAATATAATAATAAAACCATGATACTTAGTCACAAAATGTACTTAGCTCATTTTTTAAAAAATGCCGTTCAGTTTCAATTATTTATGTTAGTATTTTAGGATATTCCAGGAAATGTCCTATTGTTTTCAGTATACAATAAGGAACTTGGGTGCAATCCTGTTGACTTCAGTGCATTTTACTATTTGGCTGGAGTCCTGAACAACCTTGTTTTATGACAGCCACACTGACCTCAACCATAGGGTTGAGGGTTCCCGTCATTAAAGTTAGAACACTTTTTATTGTCACTTATGAGAAAGTTGTACTATTACTGACATTTGGGGTATGTATGTGTGTCTTAACATTTATGAGTTACTTCCATACTTGGAGAAACCCAACATAATTTTTCACTAAAACCCATAAAAAACATAAAAAAACAGGAGCAGCACAAACAAACGTGCCATAAAAAATGGTACAAAATACCATCACTAAAAATGGCTGGCTACAAAAAGATGCAGTGTTAAACAGCCAGCCATTCAATAAGTAGTGAAAACAGTAGTGAAAAATTAGCATTCGTAAAACCTGGACCAGTATCAGCAGCAACCATATCGCAACCTTGACCTGAAATCTTCCCTGGGTAGCTCCTGACCTGATGATCTCTTACTTGTGAGCCTCCTGCTGGCCTTTGACTGTGCTGGAGTAATTGGAGACTCATGGAGATACTAGAATAATGGGATTTTGGTGCAAGCCAGCAATTCTGCATTTGCACAAACTTTGGGTTCTATCAAATATTAGTTCTGCAAAGAGTACTGAAATCGGCTTCATTAATTTTAGTGGGTCTACTTTGAGTAGAACTTAGAGGTAACCCAGTGTGATTAAATCCTTTTAAACACGTAACTATTGGACTCAAATCCATAGGGAATGCAGGGTTTCTGATCGTGGGGAGATTTCTAGATGGCCTTGGCCAAATGCCCCCTTCAGGTGTTCCAGCTCAGTGCCAGGAAGGTAGTGGTAGAGTAGACAGGGATGTTGTTGGGTCATGGCATGTGTCTTCTCATGGCCCCTGCTTGTTTCAGGATTTCCTCTTCAATATAATGATGGAAGGCTAGAGGGCTTATGTATATTGTTGGGAGAAACTATGATCTAAGGGTTGTTTGTTACCATGGCAGTGATTTAGGTTCTACTTGTTCTTGTTTAGTCATTTAGTCGTGTCCGACTCTTTGTGACCCCATAGACCAGAGCATGCCAGGCACTCCTGTCTTCCACTGCCTCCTGTAGTTTGGTCAAACTCATGCTGGTAGCTTCGAGAACACTGTCCAACCATCTCGTCCTCTGTCATCCCCTTCTCCTTGTGCCCTCCATGTTTCCCAACATCAGGGTCTTTTCCAGGGAGTCTTCTCTTCTCATGAGGTGGCCAAAGTATTGGAGCCTCAGCTTCAGGATCTGTCCTTCCAGTGAGCACTCAGAGCTGATTTCCTTCAGAATGGATAGGTTTGATCTTCTTGCGGTCCATGGGACTCTCAAGTGTCTCCTCCAGCACCAGAATTCAAAAGCATCAATTCTTCGGCGATCAGCCTTCAGGCGATCAGGTTCTACTACTGGGAAATAAAACCCAATCCTTTTCAGCTGCCCCAATTCCAGACAAGGAATTGGCAGCTCTGCCATAAGTTCGGATGTTGAGATACAGGGCAGCGTGAACAATGTCTGTGGCTGCAGAGTTAGTCAACAGTTGTGATTTCTGATCAGGGGGTCAAGTTCTCTCTTCTTTATTTTTTCTGCCTTAATGCACAGACTCAGAAAAGCTTATGTGCTGGGTATTGTGATCAGCAGGGCATCCCATGGCAGGGAAAGCCATCCCCGCACTCTGTGATAAATGTATAGAGATGCATTTAAAGATTCCGCAGTTCCTTCCTTTATTATTGCTGTTATCCCTTATTGAAGCCCAGCTGTGTTTAATGAGCTGGAAATGAAGCAAGCCAATAAAACATGTGTTCATTGTTAGAAGAATAGCAATTGGACCATGTGCATGCGTGTGATTGCACAGCCAAAACTTCAAAGCTTAATATAAAGGCAGTTTAATGGAGGGGGTCATACTTAATGAATTTTGGGAAGTAGGAAAAAGCCAGCTGGTGGGCAGTGTCCCATATGAAGGTGAGGCCAAAGGTGAGTCACGTCACAGCAGAGCAGGGTTTCAAGGAACACTTAAATTGCTCTTGCTGGTGCTCATTGTGCGGATGAAACACACTTTTCTTTAAAAACCTATTTCCAAATTCCCCGAAGAGCCGTTTGTAATCTGCGCATTGCGGAAAGATTGGTTTGGGCCTAGGCTCTGGTAAATTTCTCTTTAACAATTGCTATGGGGTTTAATTGCAGGTCACCTCCAAATGGTAGTGGCATCAAAATCCACAGCAAGCATTGTGTGGGAAACTGAACTTCAAACATTACAGACTTACACAATGGATTTTTTTTTCTTTCTTTTCAAGGATCTTCTCTAGATCCTATAGAAAATATTCAACATTTGCATCTGGAATGCTGTCCAAATTCCATGCTCTCTAATCATCAAGTCACTCCTCACTGTGCTGCGACTGTCCACAGCAATGCCCTTCCATTCCAAGAACATATAATTTATTTTCATTCATTTTTGTTTGATTAATGCACTCCCCTTTCTAGCACACACATGCACCTCTCCTCTCTCTCCCATTGCAACTAGCCTGCCATAGCTGTCCTGCAAGTAGTGGCAAAAAAGCAAGGGTGAAAACATATTTATCATTCCAACATGCTTTGGACCTTACTGGCCCCTTTTCAGGGCAATTCAGGAAATAAAGATTTGACATTTAGATGTGCTGCCTTTTCTTTTCTCACGCTACCTTAGGACGGCCTTGCCCCCAAAGCTTTTAGCTTGTATTTCTAATCCCTTTTCTGGGATTCCCATTTTTTAGCTGCATTTTGTTCTAGCTGCAGCGAGGCTCCCACCTGCCTGGCTTGCTTTTCTACGATTGTTACTGAACCAGGATGGGGGCTGTTGTCATGGTAACGGCAAGAGGCAAGTTGCTTCCAATTCTCCACAGAAATAATGGTCCCTACACAGCCTTAGGGCCAAACGGCACATTGCGGGAGACATGGAATGACTTGAAAATTGCACACCTGTTTTGCACTTTCTCCCCTGTAATGTGTGGTTTCCCTCCCCCTCCTCCCCGGCTCTTGCCCGTGATGTGATATCTTCACGCTGTGCATTTCCCAGGCCCTGCACAACATCATTAGCTGCTGGTGCTGCCAGAGGGCTTGACAGCGTGATGGGTAAGCGAAGCCACATTTGTTAGGTAAAGAGAGTAGAACGTGACACAGGGAGGCTGTCACCTGGGGATTGCACACGGATTACAAGTATGTATGTTGAATGCACATAAGGAGAATGAGATGGTGCCCCTGTTCCTAAGACTGATCAGCACAACCTCCACAACTGAGAACTCTGCCAAAAGCAGAATTCCTTGATCATGCTTACTGTATGGATGTCTGTTGCCCTTACGCAAATTATGCTGAATGCATTTCGGCTGGGAGCAGGGCCAGTAGATCAGTGCTGTTTCCCCACCACATATGCATGTTTGCAGTGCAGTGTAACATATGTGCATGACCAGTGCTGTTTTTCTAGAAAAAGAGGCACCGGAGCTCAGCATGAACGCCTCCCTTGTTCTCTTAGAATGGCAATGGTGCCCACCTGAAAGGTGCTGGAACTGAGTTCTGGCTGAAAAAAACCACACACTGTGCGCGACCCTAGTGTCTACTCCAATGTGCTGTTTGGCTGTTAGGTATAATAAGAGCTCCTAATGCAATATGGCCAGCAGAGGGAGAAAAACGTTCTGTCACTCACACGAGGCTAGAAGCTGACTGTGGAGGAGATGAAATGGGAGATGGGTTTTCAGGAATGCAGTGGGAATGGCAAGAGTGGGATGCATTATTACTCACATATTAACAATTTCTCATAAATAGAGCTTCATCTCCAGATGAGAAGCCACAGCTTGAAATAAAAAAACACACTATCCAGCAATGTTCAGTTGCGTGATTAAAATAACAAGTTAACAGAGATTTGAAACCACATCAAAAGCCAATATTCCTTTATAAACAGTGATATTTTAATAGTTTCTTTAAAAAACCAAAAACACTCCATCTGTTTAGCAGTGAAAGATTAAAAAGGCTGATCATTGCCAGGCTTACAGCCAGTGGGACCCCATTTATTTTTGTGCCAGCTAAAGACTTGGCCCAGAGACCTAGTTTTCTAAATAAATGGGAAGTAAAGAAAGCAGCCATGAAGCTTTTTTCCCAAAAGCATGCAATAAAACAGGGTCCAGCTTGTCAGTCTGTGAATTACATGTGGGCTATATCACTAAAGGCTACAGGTGGAGAGGGATCGCTGAATGTGATCAGAGACTGAAAGTGTCTCTGCAGCTATTCAATTCCATGCACTTGGAAAACTAGTATTTTATTTATTTACTAAAAATGGTGGCAGGGCAGTTTACAAAAATAAGATAATATGAAATATAATGCATTATAAGCAAAATGTTTAAATAATTCTAATCATAGAATCATCGAGTTGTTGAGTTGGAAGGGACTCTGAGGATCATCTAGTCCCACCCCCTTCAATACAGGAATATGCAGCTGTCCTACACAGGGATCAAACCTGAAACCTTGCCGTTATCAGCACCAAGCTGCAGAAACATTATTAGAAGCATTAGTAAAAATGACGTATCTGACTATAAGCCCTAGTTAGGGCGAGGTGCACAGATGCAGAGCCACCACCAAAAAGGCTCATCCACATGACCCCACACTATGCATCTCATTAAATACAGTGACTGCCAGGAGTTTCCTCCACTGATCTTTAATGCACAGGCAGGTTGACTCAGAGGAAGGCATTATCTCAGATACTTTGAACCCAAGCTAGTTTTTGTGTGAAGGAGCATTCAGTCATGTGATCCCAGTGGAACAGACCCGGCAGAAGTCTTTCACCTCAGTGAGCACTAGACCCAAACAGTGCTGCGTAAGGATGGGCAAATCTTAACAATTTCCCCTAATATAAATACATCTGTGTCTGTTATTTTCACCACAAATAGCTGCATTTTTACACACACTTTCCCCTAATTATGTACCCTTTGTACATTTCTTTGATGGGAGGAACTGCATTGTAAAATTAGAAGTGTAAATATTGAAAGATAGTTATGATTCAGTTCTGGCATAGTTTCAGGAAGTGAAAATCAGGTATTTTAATTGGTGATGGAGAGGAATGAACCATATTTCTCCCTCATCTCTAGTGGTGCCATTAGGTAATTTTAGAATGGGGATCTTCTGGGGAACTCTATGGATGGCAATGTACTTCACAATGTGCTTAGACAGCCCTGCTGCGTTTGGAGACCCCCTTGCTCATTCTGATGAATGGACCATGGATTTCTTTCCCAAACTGTTGCCCTGATTGACAGCACTACTGTGTCCAAGTAAGAGAAGAAATCTCTTCTTGCATGTTCCAGGGTGACGGAGCCCCTGGGAGGATGTCGGCATCTGACCATGCATCCAGCTGAAGGCAAGAACCTATGTGCCATTTGGAACCTTGATTTTATCAAGAGTTTCCACTAATGCCTACAGAGTATTCACATACACACCTGTATGCATGTGGAATCCATTCTTACCTCTGGCTGATCATGATAAGTTTTGGTGGAGTCACTGGGCATGTTCCTCTTCCCGTTCCACATTCTCAGTCAACCTGGGTTTTATAAGGGAGAAAATGGCATATACAGTGGTACCTCGGGTTACATACGCTTCAGGTTACAGACTCCGCTAACCCAGAAATAGTGCTTCAGGTTAAGAACATTGCTTCAGGATGAGAACAGAAATTGTGCTCCGGCAGCCGGGCGGCCCCATTAGCTAAAGTTCTTCAGGTTAAGAACAGTTTCAGGTTAAGTACGGACCTCCGGAACGAATTAAGTACTTAACCCAAGGTACAACTGCACCGTATTTTTTCGTGTATAAGAATGTATAAGATGCCTCCTGTTTTGGGGGGCCCAGATTTAAGAAAATGGGAGGATGTATCCATGCATAAGACGCCCCCAAATTTTTGACATTTTTTAAAGGGAAAAAAGCTAGTCTTATACTTGGAAAAATACGGTAATTGTTAATGTGTAGTTAGTGACAAGGCCTCTTGCACAGGAAGGCATCTCTCCCTTATGAGATTTGGCTGCTGTCTTGCCCCTCACCATGAATGGTTAAAATTAGGAAGTAAAAATAAGCCTTGTGCAAATCACGGTACCAGTGACATGTGGGAAGAGCCATATGTACAGTGGAGATGTTTATTTTCTTCTCCGCACAGATACCCTCTTCCCCTTTCTTAGTACAGTTTTGGAAGATGCTATTTAAACTCTCCGAAGTTTCAAATACAGTTTCTGATAAGTTGGGTGGGGGGAAGCATAAAGTTGATGCTGTCAACTTATGGCTGCCTGGTGGTAGTAATGCCTGGATGGTATTGAAGTAAGCAACAGCTGAAACATTTTAAGCTTCTTGCAACTCCGCCTGTCGAGCTGATGGGTGTGCTGTTGAGCTGGAAGGAGATCTCCGCAGTCTCAAAGTCATAATGAGCTGCTTGACGGAGGAAGACAAATTAAGAGTGAAATCTAAAAGTAAATTGAGAAATATTAAAACATGCACACATATAAGCTTCAGGTGGACTTAAGCAACCTGACATCCCCCTCTCATTAACTGTCATATTCTTAGCTTTATGACATTTATATCCTTGCCTTCCTTGGAGTGTTCAGGGAGGTTATAAGCTCTTTCACCAGCAGCAACCACCTTATAGGTGATGCTCATCATCCTCCCAGATGCACCTCTCGGACTGAATGCACAGCCACCAAGGCCAGTGCAGCTTTTGAGGGGTGTTCCTCCAGCATCCTATGCAATGTCACAATGGATCCTGGGATGCACAACTCAGTTTGTATACTGCAGTGCTATCCCAGGACCTTTTGCTGCCCAGATGCACTTTAGAAAAGCTTCCTATACCATTCAGCCACCAATTTTTGCCTTCTTTCCTCCTAAGGCTTCAACCATGCCCACATTTACCTGGTAGTATTCTCTGGAAAAATAATCTCTCAAAGGACCTGTTGATGGCATTTTACCATGGTACTGTTGAGAGTGCATTAACTTATGGTCTGTGTGTGTGGTTTGGGAGCTGCACGGTCAGGGAAAAAAGCCAATGCTGTCCAGGGTTGTAATGACTCCGTAGAGAATAATTGGGTGCACTCTTCCCACCTTGCATCAAATCTATGCTTCCAGGTGTCACAAGAAAGCTGCAGAGATAGTGCAGGATAGTGTGCACCCCAGAAATGATCTCTTCCAGCTTCTGCCTTCTGGAAGAAGGTACAGGGTTATAAAGACTAGGACTAGCCACCTGAGTAACAGTTTCTATCCAAATGCGATTTTGGCTTTAAACGCAGTGTAAGGTAGTCTCTATGGGAGTATATTGTATTTAATTACGGGGTATCAGAGTTTCTAGGCGGCTAACCAGGCTGGGATAGCTGGGATAGCAGGCTTGTTGGGTTTTTGAATGTCTGATGTAGATTTTTTCAATTTCGTTGTTCTGTATGGGACAATGACAATAAAGATTATCGTATTGTAGTAAGTCCCATTGAACTCAGTGGGACTTACTTCTGAGCAGACCTACATAGGATCACTCTGCACGCGCGCGCGCACACACACACACACACTCTTAACCTGCTTGAAGTGGGAAGAACCACTAGGTTAGAACAGGGAAGTAAGGAAGGAGAAGGGGGGGAATATAAGTTATCTTAAAATTAATAAAGAAAATTTGACTACAAGATTCTGTCACCTTTCTGTACAAATCTTGGAATTAGTATAAGCATTAGCTAGCTGGGCTGAGCCCATAACATGAACATGAGGGTTTTCCCAACCTTCATAGGCTATACTAAAATACAGAACTGGAAAGAATTGCTTTCAGCTTTGTATAGCTCTTTCTGTTAGGCTGTTGGGGGCACTGTTGAGCTAGATGACATGTGACAATTTCCATTTCTATAATGCAACAAAATAATAAGGTAGTCTACAGCAGATTGAGGAAAATTAAAATCCAATCTAAATGTAACTTTGGAAACGATTAAATAAAACCACAAGCAGTTTTGCAACTAGTTAGATGAGCAGAGAGAAGATGGCATTAACAGCTAGTTTTTTTAAAAAAGGGCAAGGTAGCCTTTTCCGACTTTAATCCCTGTTGTAGCAAGATTTGGCATGGGGGTGGGGTGGGGGTGGGATCTATTGTTCATTCCTAACAGACGATGTAAGCAAAGTGCATGCAATCCTAACCATATTTACTCAGGACAAAGTCCCATTTAGTTCAATGAGATTTTACTCCTTAGTAAGTGTGCTTAGGGTTGCAGCCTAAAGCTAGCAAGCATATTGTTCCTACTGAAAAAAATCTCAGCTATTGTACTCAAGGTTTATAACAGTCTTTTAAAAAACCAACCAACCAACCAACCAACCAACCAACCAACCAGTGAATGCATAGGGGAAGATGGCTTGGCCTATCATAGTCCCATATGTAGGCTGTGACCACTGTACCCAGACATATGATTAATTTCACAGTTCTTCCTTAGCCATGTTCAAGTGTTTGCCTGAACATGCAAAACACAAAGCTGCTAGCATGAGGAACAGGGACACATATACAAGCCCAGCCCACAACATCCTTGAGCGCATTAGCACCTCTTCAGACCTTTGTGAAATTAGCGTGAAAGCATGAAAAGGGTGTTTAATAAGCATGTTCCACTGAACACACTTGGAAACTCTCTCCATGATCAGAAACCCCAATAAGCCAAGGTTCCCCCACACAAATGAATTTCTTCTAAGTGGGTTTGAACAATTTGCACTAATAACACACAGATATCAAGAGCAGCTGTTGATCCCAGGGAAGTTATGGGCAAGGCTTATATATGCACACCCCTGCCCATATGAACTGAACAGGGCTACCGTCTCTGTGCCATCTCACATATAGAGCCTTGCACACATAGACCACATCTCTGAACCTTCCAGCACAGGAGTAAACAATGTGGTGTCGTCCTGGTTTCATTGCACTACAGCTCCCATAATTCCTGGCTATTGGTCATGCTAGTTCATGCTGATGAGAGCTGTAGTCTGGAAAAGCATCTGGAAGACACAAATTGGTTATCCTTCTAGAACTTCTGACAGGAATGAAGGTCCCCCTCCTTCTTCTTTAAGGTCATGATGGACTAGAACACAAGAATGGCTTTTTCTTTAGAGCCAATCCCACTAGATTGGAGGTAGCAGCTCAGGCAGAAGGTTATGGATGACATTACATGAGCGGTAGCCAATGTGGTGTCCTCAAGGACTACATCTCCTATTAGACCCAGCCAGTATGGCCAATAGCTGGGGGGGGGGGGACTTGTAGCCCAACAACACCTGGAAGGTGTTGACTACTACTGCGTTATATCACAACAAAGATGTTTATGAATTCTTGCTGGGAAGGTGCTTTGAGGATTTTCTACTGCAGGTGGCAACATGTCTTGGGCCGACCTTCTGTCTGTCGATGCTGCATGTGAAATAGCTGTAGTTTTATAATCACAAACCACTAATTGCAGGCCACATGGTTATTGGAACTATATACTAACCCGATAACAAAGTTACAGCATTTCATCAGCCTTTGAAAGGAAAGCATTTTCCTAGGAAACATAGTCAAGAGGTGTGGGTGTCTCTCTCCCCCCTTTCCTGCTTTTAAGCCTCAAATGAAGAAGAAAAAGAAAATCGTTACCCAGGTCATCCTTTTCCTACCCACCCCTTCTCCTCAGAGGTAGCATTATGTTTCTACAAAGTGGGATTGTGAGGCGTGCCTGATGCCAATGTTTCCAGATGAGATGATGAGGTGTGCACTATTCTGAGCAATATTTCTGGAGCTCAGAATTAACACAGACAATGGGTGCCACCCACCAAGGCCTGATTTAAATGCCTTGATCAAATCCCCTTGATCACAGAGATTGGAACAGCTTGGAAACGGTGTAGTGATTTTCCGTGTTCTGTCCTGAGGTTATGCAATGTTGTCCCGAAAGAACAATATCAAGAAACCCTCCCCTTTGAACGTTAAAAAAAGGGAGATCATTTTGGGTTTTTTGTTTTTTTTTAAGGAAAGCTTTTGCTGCTAGTTGTGCTAATTCTCATCGATTTGGGTTTTTCTCTTGCTTCTTGATATGAGAGTGGTATTTTACTGGGAGTTTTGTGAATTGTATAGTCTTAAGTTTGTACTAAGCTTATGAAGAGGCAGGAGGGAGGGAGCTGATGAAAGGCTACCTGTAAAACTGTTTTAACATTTTGAAGAAAATGACACAAATGTTTCTCTTTATTTCAAGTTTGGGAAATAATGGAAATTTTAAAAAGGGATGTAAAAGAAGAATAGTAAGAACATTTAAACAATTACAGTGGAAATATGGGAGTAACAAGACTAATAATGCATGTTGTACACAATAGGGAGTAATAATAAAATTTAACAACCAACTGAGAATGCTTTTTATAAAATATTTGATCATGTAAGAAGAATAGAAAATTGCTTTCATTTTAAAAATACCTGGTCCTATAAAATTGAAACTCATTTAAGTATAGATAAACTTTGTCACTAAAATTTCCCAAATCTTATCATACTATCCCTGAATAGTTTTCCCCAATTATTAACTCTTCCAAACAATTCTAAAAGGATAGTGAGACAAGACTTAATATATTCAGAAACCACATTCACCATTGGGGGGGCAGAAAACGTTCTTCCTCATGCTTGATAATTGTATTTTGCACAATGCTTTCCACCAATTTATAGGTATAAAATGGAAATCCAATTATCTTCAGACTTTTTTGGGGGGGGGCAAAGCTACCATAAATGAAACATATGAACCGATTATTATGACACTTTGTCCAGGAAAATCGCAGGCACTATTTACAAATATTGGTGCTGCTACGCTGTGGCTGCTCCCCAAGGCATTTTCATAATGTACAAAACTTCTGGCCTGCGTGGCTCAGGCAGATTGCATTGTTACGAGCTATGCCTGCAATGCGAGTGACAATGGGTTGTAAAAGTTGGCCCTTAGAGAGAAAGAGAGAGAGAGCTGCAGAGCCAGGAAAACCCTGGACTTGGTGGCTTTCATAGCTCATAAATATAAAGATACGAAATAAGTTGAGCACTGCCCACACCTGAGCTGCTGATTTGTTGCTCCCAGTTAGGGCTTGTCAAACTATCTGTTTTCATTGTGGCATTTAACAGCCTGCTGTGCGACCAGCTGCCGCTGCCTGGATCGGACCCAGAGCCTTGTAGCACGTCCAAGCTGACTGCGGAAAGCGTGGTGACAGCAGGCCTTCCTGCTCCACTTTCAGGCTGACGATGTCGTCTGGGTGACACATTGTGCTTTTTTTTTGTGAGGCAGGCAGTGCAAAGTTGTACTTGCTCACTCAAACGGCAGCCAAGGGTTTGATGCTTAGAGCTTGTCTGGTGCTTTTGTTCCTCAGTCTCCTTGAAATGCTCTCAACTTTCTCCCTTGGGTGCCTTCCGTGTGATGCTTTTACTGGAAAAGCCGCAGCTATGTGGTAGAGCGTGTGGTTTTTTTTTGGGGGGGGGGGGGTAGAACATGTCACTCAATTGTGGAACAGCTGCTTTGCATGTAGAAGGAGCCAGGTTCAGTCCATGACACTTCCAGCGAAGCGAAAGGAGCAAGTGATGCGAACAGCTTCTATCCAAGCCCCTAGAGAGGCATTTCCAGACAGATAACACTGGGCTAATAGGCCCCATCCGCACTATAGATTTAAAGCAGTATTGATTGATTGATTGATTGATTGATTGATTGAATTCATATATCGCCCTATACCCGGAGGTCTCAGGGCGGTCCACATAAAAAGCAATAACCCAATACTGTAATAATGCCCCCCAAGAGCCACATTTTAATTGGTATGGGATGTTGATTAGGTCAACTAAGGGCCTGGTTTTTAAAAAGTAGAAGTAGAGACATCACCTTGCCAACAAAGGTCCGTATAGTAAAAGCTATGGTTTTCCCAGTAGTGATGTATGGAAGTGAGAGCTGGACCATAAAGAAGGCAGATCGCTGAAGAATTGATGCTTTTGAATTATGGTGCTGGAGGAGACTCTTGAGAGTCCCATGGACTGCAAGAAGAACAAACCGATCCATTCTTAAGGAAATCAGCCCTGAGTGCTCACTGGAAGGACAGATCGTGAAGCTGAGACTCCAATACTTTGGCCACCTCATGTGAAGAGAAGACTCCCTGGAAAAGACTCTGATGTTGGGAAAGATGGAGGGCACAAGGAGAAGGGGACGACAGAGGACGAGATGGTTGGATAGTGTCTTCGAAGCTACAAACATGAGCCTGACCAAACTGTGGGAGGCAGTGGAAGACAGAAGTGCCTGGCATGCTCTGGTCCATGGGGTCATGAAGAGTAGGACACGACTAAACGACTAAACAACAACAACAACAAAGGCCTGGTTAAAAAGGAACATTCTTGCCTGCCGCCTAAAGGTGTACAATGAAGGCGCCAGGTGAACGTCCCTGGGGAGAGCATTCCACTTAAACAGGCAGGGCTTCCCCGAAAGAATCCCATTGTTGAGGGTGCTGAGAGTTAACCACTCTGAGAATTGTAGCCCTGCGTGGGGAATAGGAGTCTCCCTAACAACTCTAGGCACCCTTAGCAAACGACAGTTCCCAGGATTCTTTGGAAGGGAAGTCATGACTGTTGAAAGTGGTGTGAAACTGCCTTAGTTGTATAGTGAAGATCGAGCCATAGTCCGGGCTGGTATCTTCCTATGTGCTTTGCACGTATTAAGTTCTAGCAAAAAAACGGAATACTGTCTACTTCCACAGGAAACGGCCCTATAGCAGCTCAGACCACTAGTCCATCTAGTCCTATACTGTCTACACTGGCTGGCAGTGGCTCCCAGGGTTTGAGACAGGGAACACTCCCAGCCCTTCCTGGAGCGGCTGGGGATTGAACCAAGGACCTTCTGCACGCAGAGTGGATGAACACTGAGCTATAGCCCTTCTTCCTAAATGGTGTTTGGGTGGTAGAACGCAGAAATATTTTTGCCCGAGGAGCTGATTCTAATCTGGGGCTAGCTTTGTTGGTCTTGCCCGACATCAAAGTGACTGGTGACACCTTCATATTTCAATCCACACATTTAAAAACAACAATCCATAATATGAAAATTCTGAATGCTGCCAGGACCTCCTTCAGATCATGTTATCCAGAGAGGTGTTACCATGGCAACCCCTAGGAAAGATACAATACAGGCCTCGCTGGATCCGTTTTCTTCTGATGTGCATTCAACCTGTTTGCAGAAGGTGCGCAGGTTGTGCTGCTTATCAGTTCATCAGGTATCGCTGGGAAAGTGCGCTGTTGTCTGGGACACTACCGTATCCCGGGAGGTTGCTGGATGTTTACTTCAAAGCGTGCAAAACAAAGGGTGTGAGGTCCTTTTTTTTGCATTTAGATGCTGCAGGCCATAATGGAGTCTAGGTTTTTCACTGGAATTCCCAAGAGAAGCATGAACGCTCAAAGGAAAAGCACCTGCGCAGACTTTGTTCAGGCGCTAACCCTTTGGAGGCCCTGGTATTGAGAACACAAGATAAGGCACACTGTAGCATAGTGCCTTTCCCAGGTGCTGAGGTTTTCCCAAGAGGACTTTGCAGTCAGGACCAGGGATATAATTTTCTAGGACTAGCGGGAAGAAAGCGCTAGCAAATGCAGACAGCATCCTCCCGGGAAAAATATATTACATCTGGAAAGATACACAGGCAGATTTCCAATAGGTCTTTGAAGCAGGTTTTAAGTGCCATTAAATGCAAACACAGTATGCACCTAAAAAACTAGTGTGCATAGGATTTCTGCTTTGCAATTTTATGAATCTGAGTATCCAGCTATAGTGCAATAGGACACTGCTGTGTGCTGTGACAATTGTGCTCTGCCGACTGATCTATCCCAGCAATTCATCTCATTAGAAACTGCAGCCACCACTTCTCCACCAACAATTGGGTGGGCAGGGTGCCCACAGGGCCACTGCCTCTTGGTGTTCTCTTCTCTAAGGCAGCTGCCTCAGCTTGCCTTATGGGAGGGCCAGCTCTGCTCTGGTCAAGTTCTATATGTGGGAAGGTGGAGGGTGGTGGCGCCAATTTGTCCTTTGCCTCAAGCAGCAAAATAACTTGGGCCAGCACATAAACATTTGCCACTACTGGTCCATCATTCAGTTGAGCCTTGTGCGAAAAAAGTTCACCCTAAATCTCTTACTTGCCCCATATATTGATTCATGGCGTACTCTGATGAGCGGGGTTGGGGGAGACCTGGCTTCCTTATTTTTTCTCCTGGCTCCCTGCATTAATATTTTGAGAACCCCGGAGGTACACATGACATAGCTAAGATTGGAAAGACAGGAGGGGAGCTTGTGGATTCCACTAAACCCACAGTTCCTCCATAGCTTGGGTACTAGATTCACTATTGTTCACCCATTTATTGTTGCTTTTCCAGATTAATATTGGGACACCTTTCTTAAAAAGTAGGTAACATCTTTTTAAATTACAGGCAGTCTTCCAAAATGGTGATAGTGTTAAGTTCTGCAATAACTATATATTTTTTCAGTTAAATTACAGGCCAGACTTCATAGATATAACACCCTGGTTCTTTTGCCATATGAACCTGAAAAACTTAGGATGGTACTGTAGTTATTCCAAGGACAGTGTCTATAGGTTTGCTCTCAATGATTTGGGGAGAACAAACAACTTTGTTTCCCCGAGATATTTGAACTTTAAGTCGTAAGAGTGTTTCTTAATTGATGAGTGCAATTAATGTCCACAAATCTTTTTCTCATTCCCTTGGATTAAGAAATAGCTGTGAATGCAGTAAAGCAATGCTATAATGACACCACTGTTGGAATTTCTCTTACTTTTCTGCCCTTTTGAAATCATGGTCAAGGAAAATGTTGGTCAATTAAAACAGCATTGCTTTGTTTCACAGGCAGTTGCACAGAAGCCGTGAACAGCAGGATGAACTCGGCCAGTGAAGATTTTGTTAGGAATCCAGGAATAAATTCAGAACTATCACTAAAAAGCCAAATACCCAAATATCAAGGTGAGGTGTGAAACTCCAGGCAATTTGCATCTGAACCTCATTTGAGGAATGCACACACACAATTCACAATTGCTGTTGTAAGAAGCCAGAACATACCTCTTAAGTTGTATTGTGACTGGCAGACTCTTGGGCACTGTAGGCAGTGGCTTCTGGTCCTTTTCTCTAAGGACGCATGGCAAGGAATTTTTTGTCTTATGCTTCTGTCAGTCCAGCCCAGCCCAAAGAGTCCCATTTGTCCATATTACTTGCATTTATTTCCCCTTTGCAAATAGCATGGCAAACCACCCACACTGCCCTAAGGTTAGATCACTGGTTCCTAGCTCATTTTGGGGGATGAGAAATCATTAAGTAATATTCTAAGAGGGAACTTTCCTACAGAGCATTGCTAGGTAAACAGCTTATCTTCCAGTAAAATTGTTTCTAGGCTGTGCTGCTACAGATTGCACAACGGGGATCCAGCGTTTAAACTCCCCCTCATATAAAATAGTCCCTGTGTATAGAAAAGTATCATGCCAGGAAGAAGGGTCCTAGCTTAGCCTTCAACCTTTTATTCTGCTTTTCTATGTGCAGGGTTTTTCCGTTACAAAAGGAAGCAATTCCTCTGTCTGAACTCCAGAGTGGTATAGTCTGGGTACAACAGCAAAGTTTTAGGAGGGATGTTTTTGGAACTTTTCAGAAACCCAACAAAGCTGAGCAACGTAGCCAAATGATTCCTAAATCCTTCAGTCTGATTTTATTATTCATTTATAGTGTTCCTTTTAAAAAGCATGTGTTTTTTGACCTTTTCTGATTATTTTCTTCACTCATTCTAGCATTACGACAGGGTTTCTTAAATCCAGGCCAAGAACGGCCCTGAGTAACACTATACCTGTTACTTGATCTGGCAGTCCTGGCAATTGAAGCGGTTTAGTGACATGATCTATTGCAGTTTCTTTGGCTTGTTTTAATATATGTTGCGGCTCTATTTTGTATTTAGGCTCTCACATTGTGCTGTACTACACTTTGTGCCTGAATTCTTCTTGATTTCAGTGAGAAATATTCAGTTCACTGCCTAACCAAAAAGATTTTAACTCTTAGGAAAGATTAACTTATGTGCTTTGCTCTCATATTTAAATAAAAAGGCTTAACCATGGCTAGAATTTAGTCCTAATTTTGAAAAAAAAAGGTATATACATTTTAAAACCTACTCTCAGGTTGCACTTATGTGATGGGTACTTGTGACGTTTTGTACACTAGTAACCAAAAAAGAGAGAGAACCATTGTATGGGGAGAAATGTATATCGCTTCCTTAATCATAAAAATGCTTCCAACTAATGCAATCATTAGTTAATTATATAGGTGATACAGAAAGACTGCCACCACATTATAGTGATGTTGGTGATGTTGAGGACCAGATTATAGCATGCACATTGCTATACCCTGCAACCCTCTAGATGTCGGTTATCATCGGTCTCAGCCACCATGACCAGGGATGATGCTCAGCAACCTGCCCTGGACTATGAGTAGAGAGAGAATCCTTACAAAGAATTTCCCAGGGAAAGTGTTCACCCCTGTCATATTTTCTTCCCACCCTTTTTGGCACACCGCCTTTCCCAACTCCTTCCTCCAAAAGCATTGCACCCAGCAGAGTGTCAGAAAGACTCCAGGACTTCTGCCTTTATGCCCTCCATAGTTCTGCCTGGGAAGTGTTGCCATAACAGTGGTTCTCCACTGAAGTGGCCCAAGGATGACAAGCTTAGTAAAAGCAAGTTTGGGCAGCATTCAGCGTTTGCAGTTCTGTGCTTGGAAGGGGACCAATATCTGAATCCCTTGGTGACTTCTTGCTGAAGGCTCCCATTGAAGAGTGTTGGGAGGCTGCCACATGACCCAGTTGTAGCGCACCACCTATTTTCTCGCTCCCCTGGCACCTGCTGTATTATCTTTCAGGTGCCAGATTATGCTGCTTTTATTCTCTCAAGCATGTTAATGGTTTGCATTGTAAGGACTGGAAAGAGCATATAATTTTGAACTGTGGAAGTGAAGCTTTTGCGCTGCCATTCTAATGGAAATTTAATGGTGATGCCTACTGATTGGATTTTGTTGTTGCAATCTGCCTTGAGATTAAATATTAGGAAAGGCAGTATACAAATGCCTTAAATGACTAGCTAAGCAATATAAAATGGCCACTGTTAGAACACAACTCTGGGGTGCATCCAATGCTATCCACAGGGAAACCCTCACCTCCTCCCTGCAGCCCCCTGTAATGCCAAAAATCTGCTCCAGAGGGTTGGAGGAGAGGAGAGGAAAGGGGAAGTCAAATTGTGCAAACAGAATGTTGCTCACTCAGCACTGGATGCAACAATCTGTGCTTGTTTGCTGCAGGTAGTGTAGGCGCAATGGTGGCATTGAAAGGAGAAACTGGTGTTGTGGAAATGAATAGTTAAAGGCCTTCCCAGGAAGGTTACTGTAGTCATCATTTTATTTTTTACCAAAAAAGTATTGGTATATGACAAATTCAGGCCTCTCTCTCTATGGGTCCTTTGCTAGGGGCATGTGGTAAGTGGAGATACAGCTTTTAACTTGTCTGTGTTTTTGTGTTCTAGACATGAATGCATTGCAGAGCCAGTGCCCAAGACCACACAGTTCAAGTCTTGTCACTATCCAGCCTCAACACCCATCAGATGTTCTGCTGCACAGTCTACCTGGTGATAGGGGACAAGATTCAGAAAATGGAGACATGGAAGAAAATATTGTTTATCTCTAAAACCTTTCCTTGTTTACTACCAGTAGCACTTTAGGATGGCTTTTCTCATTGTTCATAGTTGGTCTTTGTGCAAATTACTTTGAAGATATCTTATTTATTGTAAAAAAGCAAAGTTTTCCAGATTCATAGGATGCATATTAAGTTATTTTTAAAAAATGTGTCTAATATTTATCTTGTGACACACATATTACATCAGAAATGCTCTCCAAGCAACATCAAACATTGTTGGACTAAAATCTGCAATGACTTGTGTATGTGATGTGAACACCACAATTAGACCTTGGGTGGAAACATTTCTGTTCCCAGGTTAAGACTGCACAGTCTTTGTGAAAGTAGTGGTGTGTGCAATAGGAACATTTGAGATTTCATAATGCAACTCAGTGACTTTCAAAACAGTAGATGCATCATAGTAGACCATTCTTACCCACATGGGTGTCTGTCATGGGTTCACCACCATATCAGCCTTTGTCTTTAGATAGGAAAGCATACCTGAAATATTTCTCAGGTGACTTTCTGGATCTCCTTGGTCTCACTATGGCCTCCTTAAATGATGCATTGCCACTATCGAAGATCTTTTGCCAAATTAACACTTTCCTTTCACAGTGAACAATTTAGTGGCCCAGCGTTGTCTCAAGATTTTATTGTAAAAGTGAGGGGCTTCAGGAAACAGATCCACATCTGCAAGCTAGATTCTTGGTGGTTTCAGATTACTCCTTGGCAGATGTCTATATCAGAGACCTAAGTCTCACCTAGCATGTATATAACTTTCTTTTCAAAGCCTTCGAGGTCAGTTTTGTGATGTATTGCTTTATAACTTGTTCTTGGCTACATCAAGTGCCCCCATTTTTTATCAAAGCACTGAGATTCATCACATAGACATTTCTATCCCTGTGGAACGGAGAGGAGGATAGTGAGAACAATGTAAAGTCCCCCCCCTCCCCGTCTAACCCAAATCCACTGCTTTTACACACACACATGGACTACAAATCAGTGTGCTTCTTTCAGGACAGAGCTTTGATAACATTATAGAGTAATGAATGAAGTTGTTTTTTCCCCTGTGCATTTTTCATACATAATTGTATACTTTTTTGAACTTAATAAATATTCTATATCTCCAAGATAGCTCTTCATAATTCCTAGCGTTCAGAAAATGTGTTACTTTGGCCCATTGCTGTTTCCACTATTACAATCGCTACAATGATCTGACCCATGTTTTGAAGCATATGATAGTTCTTGTTCAGCAGAGGGGAAGGACCTTGCTCAGTGCAGATGCTCTCACACTCTTCCTGCAGGTGAGTTTCCAGGGGCCAGAGCAAACCAGTGCTAGTGATTGGAGGGAGTTATATGCAGGCTGCTGTTGGTTTCAGTCTCCCCTTAGGTTGATAGTGACAGTCAGTAGGTACTTGACGTCTACTCACTCCTACCTCTTAGCAGTTGCTACTAGTGAACTCTCTTTGGCCATATCTGTGTTAGTGCAAATAGTCACAACGGCTGTTATAATAAATTTGGGGTGGCTGCCGCTGCACAACACAACCAAGCAACATCAGTTTCCATGCACTGAAAGGCAACATTACTGGAACTTACTGATGGTATCAGTACAGTGTTTCTTTTCTACATAGTTTCTGATTAAAGATGTAAAGCCTGCCCTGCAACCTCTCCTCCTACACTATACTGTGACTGACAGATTTTGAAGTCAGTGGCTGTTTTTGGATGTAATGCTAAAGCATGGTTTAGCACTGTGTGGATGGACTTCAATTAATTCCTTCTTCCCTTTATTATTATTATTAATACAAGAATAATAATAAAAAAATTAAATTTATATACTGCCCTATACTCACAGGTCTCAGGGCAGTTCACAGGATAAAATCACGATATAAAAACACAATACATAATCAAAATAAAAACAAGAACCATGCAATACCCCCAAACACATTTTAAAGGGGCATTGAATGTCAGTCAACCAAAGGCCTCCTGTCCTCTTCATGTTGCTTCCCTCCTTTCTCCTCCTTTGCTTGGTGTGAGTATTTACCCTGGGTTTAGTTTCGATTTTAAATAACCTTGGTTGAGCATTATGTTCAAACCAGAGATCCTGGTTTCAAGTCAAGCTATGGGTTATGAAATTAGCTTCTTAAACTAACCAGAGTTTATTTCAAACCAGGATCTCTGGTTTGAACATAGTGCTCAACCATCGCTATGTAAAAGCAAAAGAAAACCCAGTAGAGAAGGGATAGGGACACTGCATGAAGCCGAAGCATCATTTGAGCTCATTGAAGCCTGTCCACATAACATGGTTTAGTGTTATCTCTGAACTAAGCCAACGTTGCTATCTTTTGGATCATGCGGTTATAGTAAACTCTTATTTAACTGTACTTTCAAGGATCTTCAGACTTTGTACATAAAACATTATCTACATCATTCACCCATATTCCTGGTAAAAATAAATCTTGACAGAATAAAGGAGATTCTGTATTAGGAATGCATTGGCTGGGGGTGGGGAGGAGGAAAGATTTAAAATGTAAACCAATAAGCTAGGCAGTCCTTAAACCAACATGCATCCTGTAACTCTATCCATCATTTAGACACTTTTAATGTTTAGTTGAATTAAACATGAGCTTTTGGAAAACATTAAGGATTCAGTAACCCAGGATAAGAGTTGCACTTCTTGCACTTCCCCTCTCCCAGAACTGCTGCTGCTGCCTTAGAAAATACCCCCATCATATGGTCAATATATACTCATGCAATCCCTCTCTGGATAGGTTGGCATGTGCACTTGCACAGGGTTAAGGGCATAGGGAAAGACTGTCGAAGCAAAAATGTCTTGCAACTGCTTCCAGAAAGTGCAGATTGTGGGCGTCTTAAGAGGGCTGCTATTCTACAGAACAGGGGCAGCCACACTAAAAGCCCTGTTCTGAGTTACCATGGAGCAGGCTTCTGAGATCTTTGGAACTTGCAGGAGAAACTCTCCTACTGACCACAGCAATCTACTGGGTGTACAAGGGATAAGGCAGTCACGTAAGTAAGCTGGTCCTGAGCTGTACAGGGACTGATATCTTAGGTACCAACACATTGAACTTGGCCTGGTAGCAAATGGGCAGCAAGTATAAATCCTGCAAGTAAGGAGCTACATACTAGTGGTAGTTTCCCCCCACAACCAATGTAGCCACTATGTTCTGTACCAGCTGCAGCCTCTGGGCAAACGCAAGGGGAGCCCCACATAGCATGCATTGCAGTAATCTAAACATGAGCCTACCTTGAATCCTTGCTGCCTGACCCCGGACACGTTTTTTTGTGGTACTAACCAGCTTTAAGACCCAGAAAGCTGACCCACATTTTTTTCTTGAAATCACTTGCTGCTGTCTGTCATGTTGTGCAAAATCCTTTCCAAGCAAAACTGAGAGAAGCTCTCTCTTGGTATTTCACTCGGATGGAGGAGGAGTGTGTGAGAGTAGCAATTTGACAAAGCAACTGCAAAAAAAGGTATTCATGCAATCATTTACTGGGGGCGAGGGAAGAAGACAAGAGCAGAGGTCAAACGGTAAATCCACATCGGTGTGGATTTTTAATTTTTGACCAAAAAGAAAATGTGTCTTTTCATGAGACTCAAATAGGTTTCAGGGAATGGCTTCTTGTTAACCTTCATCGAGTTTTCTGGGATTCCAGAGAGAATCAACTGCTTCCTGTATTTTTTAAAATAAAGAATCCAAGTCTGTTCCTTGCTGCAGTTGCTTCACAATATGCCATCCTCCTATCAAAGGAAGCAGCAGTACAAAATCAGCTATGGGGTAATATTACAGTAATTACCAGGCTGATGCTCGGGTCCCTGAAGGACAAATTAATGACCTTTTCCATCTGGAATGCTCATCCTGTCTCCAGCTGGAGCCCCCAGTGTATTATCTTAATGTGTTTCAATTAATTTGTCCGTTGTAATTACCCACCTGTAAAAGCACGATGGAATAGCCGGAGGCCCTGACTTCGGCTACTTTTACATATCACAAAATTAGCCTCCAGCCCCATTTACTGATAAAGTTATTCAAATATATAGGAACAGGTATTAAAAGTGGACTATATTGCACAGTTCCTCTAAGTTGGTTAGAGCATGGTGCTGATCATGCCAAGGTTGCAGCTTCAGATTCCTGCATTGCACAGAGATGATTCTAAGAGCCTGAGCCACCTACGCACAAATTATCACCACTAACAATAAAATAAATAAATAAACAAAATCCAGGACATTTGCTTTAAAATGTAAAATCCCCCCCCCCCGCATGGGGGTGTAGGACCCCCCAAAAAGGACATGTCCAGGAATTCCCGGATGTATGGCAACCCTATTTAGACCCAACTCCCATCAGCCCCAGCCAGCATAGCCAATGATGAGGAATAATGGTAGTAGTAGTCTCTTAACATCTAGAGAAAATCATGTTGGCTAGCTTGGGTTCCCCTTCATGAATCACTGCCTTGCCGTGGCGAAGGGGCTTGAAGAACTCAGAGAAGCTATGAACTACGCCGAGCAGGGCATCCAAGATGGACAGGTCATAGTGGAGAGTTTTGACCAAACGTGATCCACCTGGAGGAGGAACCAGCAAGCCACTCCAGTATCCCTGCCAAAAAAAAGGACAGATCCTGAAGCTGAGGCTCCAATACTTTGGCCACCTCATGAGAAGAGAAGACTCCCTGGAAAAGACCCTGATGTTGGGAAAGATGGAGGGCACAAGGAGAAGGGGACGACAGAGGACGAGATGGTTGGACAGTGTTCTAGAAGCTACCAGCATGACTTTGACCAAACTGTGGGAGGCAGTGGAAGACAGGAGTGCCTCGCGTGCTCTGGTCCATGGGGTCACAAAGAGTCAGACATGACTAAACGACTAAACAACAACAACAACAAAGCTGTGGGTTAGGCTACAAGTCTTATCCTGTAGAGACTTAGGTTTGAATCTTGCTTGGCCATAAATGGAGAATTATTGCCCAACAATATTTGGAGGGACACATACCTGGGGTACCCAGTATTGGGCTAGATGCAGGGCTGGCCAACACATGAGACAATGTGAAGTGATCACCTCAGGCGGCAGGATCCACAGGAGCAGAAGATCCTGATGTAGATCTTGATTTCCCCCCTCTTCTTGATGTAGATCTTCACTCACCCTTTCTTCCTTGGCAGGAAAGGGGGGCACAATTTTGTGATTCACCCCAGGTACCAAACTGTCTTGGGCAGGCCCTGGCTAGATGGATAAACAGAAACTATGTCAGATGAATCTCCTGAGGTAAAAGAAAGTTTTCCCCAAACCACCCCATCCCCCCAGTCGTTTAGAATGACTGGCTATCTTAACTTTTTTAGCATGGCTTTTTTCCTAGCCTGTCTCCCGAATTCACAAAATGCCTTAGCTCAAAATTTATCAGAAGAGCTGTTTTGTGTCCTATATGTCCTTTACAGTTTCTTACTGAAATGCTGGCAAATTTTCATGGTTCATTACAAGCCTTTGAAAATGACAGCATGCAAACACTCTGCTGCATTCCCCCTCCCTGAAAAGTTCATTCATATGCAGCCTGTGCACAAAATGATCTCCAACAGATGTAAAAGAAGTAGAGCCCCAAATGTCCTGTTATTCATTTGGAACTTGAAATATTTAAAGTGGCTGAAATTACAAAAAAAATAATAACTTCTTGCCATCGCAAAATCTCAATCAAATGTCATTTTATTTCCAGTTTCTGGTTTTCATAATTCTAGTTCCCACGCAATTACAGATACATGCAGAAAAGCAACATCGATGGTCTCAAAGTCCCAGAGACCTTAGCATTTTGAAAAATTCAGATGTAAATCCAAATGTTGTATCTTGGGACTATTTTGGACTAATTCTCATAATCTAAAACTCACATGAACAGGCTATCTCAGCAACATCCAATTAAGGTGTTGAATTCATTTTTTCACTTCTATTTCAAAAACATCAAGCCCAAGTGAGAACATTTGAGTGGGGGATGTAACTGGCAGCAGACTGCAGGCCTATTCTAATCAAATGCTACAATCTGGCATTGTACCTTCTGGACGTAGACCCAGAAAGATAATTTGTCTCTGTAGTGAAGAGAAGGGATGGCAAGGAAAGATGGGCAAAAGTAGGAGTTCTCATTCCTCTTATTTTACTTGTGAATGGGAGGGAATGCCTGAATTATGGGAAATGCTTCTAAAAGATCCTGGGTTGGTCATCAACTTGAATGGCTTTAGAAAGGGATTACCATATATACTCGAGTATAAGCCAACTTTTTCAGCACATTTTTTATGCTGAAAAAGCCCCCCTCGGTTTATACTCAAGTGAGGGTCCTTTTGGGCTGCTCCTTCCTCCTCCTCCATCTTTGCCGCTGTTAGCGGCGGAGGAATGAGCAGCCTGAAAGCAGCCCTTTTGGGCTGCTTGTTCTTCCTCCGCTGCTGCCGCCACCAGCCGCTGCCTCTCGGCAGCACCCTAGATAGGCAGGGGGACGGGAGGGGCTGGGGGGGAGAGAGGAGCCCCCTCTGCCATGTGCACATGTGTGCGCGCACACACTCTGGCCCACCAGGAGGTTTGTGGTGTGGTGAACCATCTTATACGGTAGATTAATTCTTGTAGGATATGACTCTCAATGGCTACTAGCCACATAGACTCTGTTTTGCCTCCACTGTTGGAGGAAATATGCCTCTGAAAACCAGTTGCTAGGAATCCCAAGTGGGGAAATTGCTGTACATTTGGGTGCCGCTTGCAGGCTTCCCATTGACCCCTGCGACATCAGGATGCTGGAATAGTTGGGTCTTCTGATCCACCAGGGCTCTTCTGACGTTCTTATGAAACTGACTAATGTCCATATTTGGAGTTGGGAAGGAATTCTTCCTTGGGTCAGATTGACAAATGACTTTGCTGTTAAGTCTTGTTTTTCCTATGCTATAATGCATGGTTTGACTTACTGGAAATTTTCCTCATTCTGATTTCATTACACTTTCCAGAATGACTTTTTTTATATAGATAGGTGAGAAATGAGGCATTGCATAAGCTTCGTTGCTCAAGTGGTGCCCATCCCCGAGTGGTCCCCCCCCCCATGTGTCCTGGCTCCTGTCCCAAATGCTACAAGAGAGACTCTTACCTGAGAGTAAGTAAGAAAGCTTCATTCAAGGCTTGCTATGGTACAGGTACAAACCAGAGAGTTTAAGAACAACATCTGAGGCCAGGCAAAAGCTGTGAAGATGTCTCAAAGGGTCACACCCTCTCAGCAGTTTTTAAAGGTGAGAAATGGCACACTCACTTGCAAGACTCTTTCTTCCGAGGAGACTGGTGCATTTGTGGTGCGCTGGTCTGCTGCCAGTGCTGGAGGCCCCAACAAGTTCTTGGTGATGGAACAGAGGTCAGCCCCTCTGACTCCTTCCCTTCCACCTGGCCAGCCTCTTCTCCTGTCTGGTCCATGCCCTGCCCCATCGCTATGGAAGCTCTCCACTCCACGGATGAGGCAGGAGAGGGAGCCAGCAGGACTCCCTCAAAGGCAAAGGGAGCCCCTCTTGGGCTGCTCTGTATTGATGGTCCACTCTGTACCCTCTTCCTTGTCTTCCTCATCTGACAGGAACTGCCACACCAGCCTTGAGCCAGTTGGGATCAGGAGGCTCATGACACAATGTGGCCACTGGTGCTCTCCTCACCCGTTCCCATTTCTCATCTTGACTCATAGAGAAGGCAGGGTTGGCTGGAGGGGATCTGGAAACCACATGCTACAGTTGTTTAGAACTTGGAGAAATAGTAGCACTAGCTTTTCCTGGCACTAAGAACATGGTGCTGGGCACTAGTTCAGAGATAAAAAGTTGCTGCTTGTCTTACAGTGGTAGCACTGTACAGGGGAATTGTACAAAAAAGCAGGGTACAGTGGTACCTCAGGTTACATACGCTTCAGGTTACAGACTCCGCTAACCCAGAAATAGTACCTCGGGTTAAGAACTTTGCTTCAGGATGAGAACAGAAATCGTGCTCCGGCGGTGTGCTCTGATGGTGTTTCCTGCTTGGCAGGGGGTTGGACTCGATGCCCTTGTGGTCTCTTCCAACTCTATGATTCTATGGTGCAGCAGCAGCAGGAGGCCCCATTAGCTAAAGTGCTGCTTCAGGTTAAGAACAGTTTCAGGTTAAAAGCAGACCTCTGGAACGAATTAAGTACTTAACCCGAGGTACCACTGTATATACTAGTTGCAGAGCCAACACCACATCCAAAATACCCAAGTGCTCAGGGTGGGCCTTGTTTCCAGGCTAAGCCATAGTAACTGATGTTCCCCATCATGAAGATTTATAGAGGAACACAAGACCATCTGTTAGAGATGGCTATGAATGCAGGCATCTCCTCCCCTGCAGAAGTCACATTGCACCAGGAGGATTATGATCACCTTTTTATTAAAGCAGTAGAATCAAGGGCATTTTTCAAGGTCAAAAAAACCCAAGCAAACCCTAGTGCATAAAGATATTGGAACAATATGTTTTGCTGCTACATTGCACTACTAACTTTCACCTTAAGTCGAGACGTATTCAAAGGATTCTCTCGGCATTCCCATTTTTAAAGTGCATTACGTAGATTTTATCTGCCATGCAAAATAAAGCTTCCTTGTTAATTTCAAAGGGGGAGGGAGAAAAAAGAACGAAAGCAAAGAAAATAAAATGTAGTATAGTATTAACAGCATGTAAGTTGCTTAATCTTCAAAGCTAGCTTTACCTTGAAATTTCCATAATCCATTCAGTAAATATTGTTTTGCATACTTCAAAAGAAAAAATAATAATTAGATTATCCTACAGCTGAGATTAACAGAATTTGTACATACCTTTGGAGTAGCAATTTTGTCTTAGTACAATAGGAGTATAACATTCTTTTCAAGTTCAGGGACACGGTGCACTTGTTCAGTGAAAATAATTAAATATCGAGCAGAAGAGAGATATTATTTATTCAATGCAAGCAAGTTCCAGATTTGCAAAGACTATGCACTTTCCATTCTGATATTCCCTATCAAGATAATCAGTGTCCTATTGTACTTATTAGAGCACAAGACTGAAATCTTTAGGCGTGATCTTTAAGCTCACAGAAGGTTTGCATTGATTAGTCTTCATTGTACAGAGTGACACAATATACCGTACTTCTGTCCTACTAGTTACTTATTGGCAGATTCCCAGGCACACCGATTTGAGATTAATAAGAGGAAGAGAGAGTAAGTATCTAGTGCCTGTCCACTGACACTGAAAAATTAATATTGTCTTTTTAGAAATCTCAGTTGGCACAGCATCCTTATGACAACATCATCCATGAGTGCAGGGGTTCTCAAACTGTGGTCCACACATCACCATTGGCTGGCAAGTTTCACGTGTCTAAATATATGACTGAAAGCCATACAGCATCTAGCACAGTAAATTAACAATCGCTACAGCAGGCAGAAAAATCATTAAGTGGTCTGTCAAGACCCGCAACAATTTTCAAGAGGAAAGAAGTTTGGGAACCAGTGGAGTTCTCTGCCCAGGACACCTGAGTTCTTCATGATATGGATAGGACACACCCACCTGGGCTCTACATTATTTACCAGAGGCATTTTGGAGGATGAGGGGGAAGCATCCCTCAAGTTGCTTTTTGGGAAACTCATTTCTTATATAAATAAGCCTCATGCAGACGGATGTTTCTCAGCAAGATATATTGCATCCGTCTGCAAGCGACATAATGAGGTAGCCAGGACCAATTCAGGGCTATACCAGAACCACATTCTTCTACAGATACATATGTGTTCACAAGCGCACAGATACAATCACTCTTTACTACTTTGCATAGGAAACCTGTCAGAATTAAGTAGCTGCAGAGCTGGGGAACCTGAGAAATTCTGTCAGTCTGCATTTTGAAGCAAACCAACCTGACCAAAGCCCTCTGCCTAATGTATGGATCAGAATGTCCTCTGCGAGTGTATGAATGCATAAATACTTACTAGTGCCCAAGGAGTATGTAGGGGTAGCCAATGCTGTCTTTCTTTGGACAATGTCCCCGTGAGGACAGGTTGTCATAATATCCTGTCACTCTCAGAATCCCATCTTTGAAAACATGCAGCAGTAGCAGCAGCATCAGTGCCAGCAGGTGGGTTTTCTAGCTGCTTAGAGTGATCTCTTCCTTTTTTTAAAAAAAGAAAAGAACTGTACAATTTAAAGGCAGCCCTAAGACTGCCACATAACAATGTAGGCTTTGCTAATTTTAAATATGAATTTCAGTGCATTTTTTTAAGAGAATGCAAATGGAAACAGGTTAGGTACAAAGTATGTACAAAAAATGACAGTGGAAATGGAGCGATCTCTCCCTCCCTAGTTAAGAGGAAGTGTTGTAGCAATTGCACGATCAGCCCTATAGTCTTATTTTGTTAATTGACATAAATTATGCAAAGCAGGTAGATTTGCATAAGCATTAAGTTGTATTGTTTGCATAATAGGATTCCCCTTTCTTTAGGAAAGCTTCTGTGTCTGCAAGGTGCTAGGGACAAGAAGATAATGATGAGATAATGACACTAAATGTTCTCAGTGAAGAAATGAAACTGTCAGATAACAAGACCTTCCCAGATTCTTTTTGCAAAACAAGAGCTAAAACCAGCAAAATGTATGCTTTTATTCGACAATTTTCTGGTGGTGCAATATGCAAGAATTACAGTAGCTTCATTTTATGGAATGTGCACATTAGTTATCTTCAGTTTTCTGCTTCTTTAAATCCCTAAATTTAAAAAGTCTATTTCGGCTGAACTCTGTGATCCCCTTTTCGTTCAAAACTATGAGGCTGATACAAAGTGAGGTATCACTTTCTGATTCATAAACAAAAGGTTATATGAGATACAGTCCTTAGAGTTCTATGCATTGCTGAATTTCTATAATTCAGGCACACTTTTGAAAATGATGATACATTTTTGAAAATGAAGATGATGTTTCATTTGCTCCCAGGAATATTCCTTGGACATCAAGAAAAGGTGGCAAATTTTAAATGCAAGGTGTCTTTAAAGAGAGTGTGCCTGCTTTTATGTTCTCAAGCATGAATGCCGTTCTGCATGACAATAAGGCAATATATGAAATAAGGTCACCTATATAAAGGGATCCTTCTGTTACCATCAACCCTGCCATTATGGAGCTAATACAGAAATATTTCAGTAATGACTGTAATTTGAATAAATATGTAGTGCAAGGCTTTCTATTGAACATTCTGAGTCAGCATAGTCTGTTAAGCATCGTTGCTATGGTGACGGTGTGGAGGTTGAATTAATTAAGGCCCTAACAGATGCTGTGAACTATGTAGTATCATTTGTGCTTTCTACTTGTAATTAGTATAGATGTGTTACACACACACTCAGGAGCGTGTGAGGTGGAAATCTGACATCATTCATGCACTTGCAAATACAATGAGCAGCAATTGCAAAAAGTCATTTATTCTCTCTCTCTCTCTCTCTCTCTCTCTCTCTCTCTCTCTCTCTCTCTCTCACACACACACACACACACACACACTCCCTCAAGAGAAATGTGGCCAAAATGTTGAGTTCAAAACAAGGCTACCATATGAGCTGAAAGAAAAATCAAGTTCTTTCTGCATTTCTCCTCACTTGAAATCAAAATTTTGGGGATTCAAATCAAATAAACAAGTGAATTTTGAACATCATAGTGAGCCCTCAAGCTTTCTGAGTTGTATTTCTGATTCTTTGTTTTTGTATTTTGGACATAAAGACACACAGAGAAAATTCCTGTCTTTCCCCCCGCATAATGTCTATAACCACCAGTTCCACTGGTAAGTGATAGTGGATGATCCTGGATGAAGTGGTGATGGATGAAGTGGTACTGGATTTTAGGGAGGAGAAGCAAGATTTCTTAGCAAGGTAAAAGACTGGCTGTTAAATATATCCACAAAAAAATTGCAAAAAGGCAGCATATTTACTTAAGAGCATTTGCTGTGGCTATTTTTCCATAACTCATCATATTGACAGCAATGCTACTATAGCAATTTCAGTGATACTATCAGCACAGCAGTCCCCCCGGCCCTTTAAAAGGAAAGCCTTTGGCACTGACTCCCAGTACCTAGGCCCATGCAGCTGCTTATAACAATGATCATTCATTGTCCCTATTTGTTCACAATAAGGAAAGGTATTCATGAGGAATAATCATCTGTGGTCTGATTGGGTTCTATCACAGACCAGCTCTAGGCATGGTTAGATATTTGTGGAGTTGAAAAATGCATGCAATACCATTTTGCATGTGTAGTTTATATCCACATGTGGATATGAGTGCATTGGATTGGAGCAATTAAATCCATGGCTAGAGTTTGTTTGTTTTAGATTTATATACTGCCCTTCATCAATACATCTTAGAGTGGTTCTCAAGATAAAATCTGGGACAAAATCCCTCCTGCACAAAGAAGCTATCTTAGGCAACTACAGGTGGGCTTTGTATTTTACAACACTACTAAGGGCCCTGGTGTGATAAATCCTCAGATGCCACCACAGGAAGTATCAGAAGATGGCATTTAAAACCTACTCTTGCAAGGAAATCCCTTGGGATCAGCTCCCATTTGGCATTCAGCAGCCCCATGCTGACTTTGGAAACTGTTCCCATGAAACACATGAAAACATTTTTGTCAAAAAGGATGTAAATATAGCACTGCACTAAGACAATCTTGTGGACTAGATTGTATTTGGGCAGGGTCCAGCCATAAGCAACATCAGTTCCCATCTTGCTAAAAGGTGCCTGAGAAGGTTTAGATCCCAGCTGCTGCTTTCAATGAAGAGGCTTCAAATTCATGCTGACTAGAGTCACTAGCTAAGCAGTATGTTAGAAAGAAAAGTAGGAAGAAATAATAAGTGCAGCTGGTGAAAAATCACACTAGCACCCTCTATTTCTTTCAGGTTCAAGAAGAAAATTTGCCCAGCCAGCAAAAATCTGTTTGGAGAGTTTGGCTCCCACTACAACACCTGAAAGTAGACATGGTGATAAGAACAAGAGTATCACCCCAAGGTTCTCTGCCTCAGGAGCTGCTTCATGGTGCTGCCTCCCACTTTTGTTTCAGTCATGAACAAGTCTTTTGAAGTCCCTTATCTACAAGCGGCAACCATTCTAAACTGGCCATGCCATATTGTCAACATGTCTCCCACAATTTCCCTTCTATTTCCCTTCATAGAGGGCCCTTGTGATGTGAACAAGAGGAAGATCTCAATGCCAAAGTCAGAATGACAGTGTGTATGTGTGTTTTCCCCAGGAGCAAAGCCCCCTGTGTTTAGAACAGGATAAAGACCTGAGTGATCCAAACATAGCAGCACTGACATAGACAAGATTATAAGGTCAGCAGAAAGATTTCTACAGTTGAGCTTCGCAGAAAGTCTGTTATTCATTAAGCAGACAATTGGATTTATTGGTTTTCAAGGGCTCCCCCCTCCTTTGGGTGATGTGTGCCTGATATGAAAGTGGGCTCTTTTTGTGCAGATTTAAAAAGAGCAGCACAATTCTGTTGAGTTCTATCACATATCCCAATCCAAAGCTCTGTAGCCAAGAACTGGTGGTTTGATGTAATCTCAGCGCTTCTGTCTATAATCTTTGAGAATTCTTGGAGAAGAAGTAAGGTCCCTACGGACTGTAGGTGGGCAAATGCTGTCCCCATCTTCAAAAAAAATGATCAAGTGTCTGGAAACCAGTCTTATGAGGAACGGCTGAGGGCAGAGGCGTAGCTGGGACGGGCGGGTGGGGCGCACTGGATGCCACACCATGGGGGCGGCACTTACTGTGGGGCTCACAATGTGCCCGAGCCACATGTCTCTCCTGGGAGAGACGCGGTGGCTTGGTCGCCTGCATGCTCTGCGCTGAGGGGAGGCGGCAGGCGAACTCCATGGAGGCTCTGCACAGCTTGCCACGCTTTGTGGGCAGCTTGCTCCACTCCCATGGGCGGCTTGCCCCTCTTCCAGGCACCCGAGTGGCTAGCTTACGCCACTGGTTGAGGGAGTTGGGTATGTTTAGCCTGGGAAAGAAGAGACAGAGAGAAGATGTGATAGCCATCTTCAAATATCTAAAGGGCTGTTGCATGGAAGATGAGCAAGCTTGCTTTCTCCTGCTCTGGAGGGTAGGACTTGAAACAATGGATTCACATTACAAGAAAGGAGATTTTTTTCTGTCAGTAAGAGCTGTTTGACAGTGGAGCAGACTCCCTCAGGAGGTTGTAGGAAGTTTTTAAGCAGAGGTTGGATGGCCACCTGTCCTGGATGCTTCAGTTGAGATTCCTACCATGCAGGGCGTTGGACTCAGTGACCCTCAGGGTTCCTTCCAATTCTACAGTCCTATGATTCTATAGTTCTGCAAATCCTCCTAAAGATTCCTGGTACATTAAACTTCAACTTCAATTCAATTCAATTCATGAATGTTGAAGCACCAGCTTCCTCTACACCCACCAGAGTTCCTAGATTCATACTGTATTTTAGAGAGATGTAGGTATGGACAAACTGACCTATTTTCTCTCCATCTTAGTTTCACATACACTCAATCCCATCCCATTCCCATTTTGCTGCTGATTCTTTTTATGTATAAAATGTATTTAAACCTTTTGTATGCATATTATATTATCACTATATTATTCTGTATTTTCTTTGTTGAAAATGCACAATTTGGAATGCTTTTCAGTGTTTTCCCCTAAAATACACATTTTTGCATGCATTTCCCCATATCTTTTGTGAGCAATGGAAAATTGAGAGGATTGTGCATTCCGATATACACCTTTGTTCAAATTCACATGCAAGTCTGTCACAGCAAATTAGGTGACTTTGAATCAAACAACATTTTCCTCCATTCCTAAACTGGGATATATAAAACAAAAATGATAAAACATTTAAGTCATCATCAAATACAGGTTTAGGTCCACTGATTTCAGGGAGTTTAAACATGTCCTGTTTTGTGCTGGACTGTGGCCTTAACCATTTTAGTAATTTCTGTTTAGGGGACTCCAACCAGCTTTGGCCAAAGAGGATTAATCATCTCAATGACGACTTGGAGGATTAGGTAGAAACAAATGGACAAAATTAGCTGTTCTTGGGAGTTGACACAGTGGGGAAGCGCATAATGGGGGCAAAGTAAGAATCCTACCCAACTCCAAGCTCATAAACTGTAGAATATTGTAGTGTCTTTTATTCTCATCTTGTTTCCATAGAATGACTCAATCCCAGCCCCCCTTCAGTGAAATTGAACCCGAAGCATTTGCTGCCCACCTAATAATCGTAGTGTTGAAAAAAAAGTTATGAAATGGAATTATCTGCAGCTTAGAAATCTGTCTCCATGCTCTGCGTGGCTTTGTGGTGAAAGGCGATCTGCTTTCGTTCAGCTGGTGAGAAATGGCCATTGAACAATGCAATGAAAGCAGAAGCATGCCTCCTGCTCATGTGCCTGTTTGCCTTACATCTCCCCATGTTACGAATTCTGCTTGCATTTTCTACCCCTTCCTTAATATTCAAGGATTATCTTGGCTCCTCTCATGGGACAGCTTCCTTGGGGTTATGGAATAATTAGAAGAGATTATGGTCTGCTTTTTGAGCGAGGCAAGATTGATTTCTATTTTTCTTCTAGCTAATGAGAAGTTTGCTTGTTCTCATTTGATTTGAATAACTATTCTCCTCCAAGGCTCCTCACTGAACCAAGATAAAAAAGTACAATCTGCCACAAAAAGAGGAATTGCAAGCAAGGGCGATAATACAAGACAGGAGTTGGGTGGGGGACTCCAAATGCTTTTGTTAAAGCCTAGCCATAAATGTTTTTGTGGGTTTTTTGGCAGCTTTGAGTTATTGACTGGGCTGGGGACTGAAGACTGGTTCACACACGCTTGCTCCTCACTGGGCAGCTGTGCGGCATCGCTGGAAACTGCAAGTGTCAATGGCTCATCACAGATTAAGCTCCATAGAATTTACACAGCATCTTATACAAAATGCTTTTCAACATAGTCCAATAATTCCCCTGTAACCAGTGAAGTGATGGCCATATATTTGTGAAGCGGCCTTCACAAATCAAGGGTGGGACACCTGCAGAGCTGTGTTTGCATCAAAATCGTTACGCTCGAACCCACTCAATCGCATCCCATTCTGTATTCATTCCACAAAGTACATACTATAAGCACAGCACAATGCACCAATTGTTGATCCTGCACAACTCGTGTTTGTTTTGATGGGATCTGTAACAGGAGAAATGCTCAGTGAAAGGCACTTGTTTTCAGTACGTAGAAGTTCTTTCCCCCTCCGATTGTTACCTCAATTGCAGAGGCATTAACCTCAAAGGTCTTATTTTAAATTTGGGAAGAGAAGAATGAACCTGAGTTTACTTAGCATTCATGCCCTGCCTCTCTTTACAACCCACTTTCCTGAAAAATACCCTTCTATGTCCTGTACAGAAGAGTTGGAAGATCTCAAATAACTCATACAAGACTTACCCACTTCCATATGGGGCATCACCTCATAACTACCAGGTAAGCTGCCAATTTATCCTGGAGAAAATAGCCTCCAGACCACAAATATGGGAATCCGTTAGACCCTGGAAGAGAATGAAACACATCTCATTGACACCACGGCTCTTTGGCAGAAGCAGTCCACCCTGACTGATGCACCATCTCTGGCCATCCAAATCAGGTCAGTAGATATTATTTGTAGTGAGGCACCCTTGATCTCTGGTTCTCCATTTTGTCTTGTGGACAAGTCGCTTTGTCCCCTCAATCCACAACCAACAAGATAGGTTGTTTGACAGTGACACAGAGAGTTGTAGTGATAATTAAAACTGAGGCAGTTTCCTCACTCCTGAAGAAACCACCATGAGGTGACACTTACTATAAGTGGGTGATGGCAGCAGAGAAAGGGGAAATGGGACACCCCCCCTGGGCTACTAGGCTACATGACATTGTGGCCCTGCAGAAGGGGCCATCCTACTGTTATACCACATCTGCTCCCTTCAAATACCCAGTGTAAGTTCTTTAAATGAATTTAAATGCAGCGGTTCTCATCCCCTGTCAGCTAGTACAAAATGTTTTCAGTTTGTGAACTGGAAGGATTCCACTCATTTTTCTGAACAAATATTTTGCTGTAACTACATTACAGCAAATTACCATTGAAGAGGGCTTGCCAGATATTGCACAAAAGATTGTATCATCAGGTGTCCCTTAAAGCAGTGGTTTCCCAACTTTTACCCCATCAATGACCACTTGAAAATTGCTGAGAGTCTTGGCAGACCACTTAATGATTTTCCTGCCTCTTGTAGCAATTGTAATCTGCATTCTCACTGCTTCTTTTATTTGCTATGTATTGCAATCTGAAATTCACAGAGCTGAAATTGCAGTCAATGCAGTACAACGAAAGAAGTAAAAAGCAATAAAATGCAATTAAAAGTTAGTGTGAATTTGGAAAGCAATAGATGTGCTGACTTTCACCTTCAACCACAAATCCACAGACATGCAACGTGCCACCTAAATAAAGCTCATGGACTGTTAGCAGCCTGTGGACCATGGTTCGGGAACCCCAACCTTAAAGCCACATGGAAACTATGTGTTAACACCCACTTACATATAGATGGCCTGTACAGTGGAGTGCGACAAACTGGGTGGAATAAGCACCAAACCAGATGGGACTTCTTATTTTCCCCTCACCAAACAGGATAGCATCTAGTGAGAGGATGTACTGTATTTTTCACCCCATAGGGTGCACCGGCTCATAGGACGCACTAGTTTTCTTTGGAGGGAAATAAAGAAAAAAAAATACCCCCCCCCCAGGCGCAGGGCTGGGGCGGGGGAAGCCCGAGCTTCCCCCGACGCCAGCCCCCAGAACACGCTGCTATCCGCAAGCCTAGGGAGCCATGCAGGAACTCCCACGGGCCCTCCAGGCTTGCGGATAGCTTCCTGAAGCCTGCATTCGCCCCATAGGATGCACACGCATTTCCCCTTCATTTTTGGAGGGGAAAAAGTACGTCCTATAGGGCGAAAAATACGGTAATTTTTAGTAAAAAGGGCTAAGCAGCCCCTTTACCACTAGTCTTCCACTCTAACAAACCATGGGGGGTTGTTTTCAAGCACCTAATACCATGGGGGGTTGTTTTCAAGCACCCAATACAAAGGCTAGGAAGACCTGCTGGCATCTATAGGACAGAACAAAGGCTGAGATTGTTAAAAAGGAGGGAGTTGTGACGATTAATCCGGAGTGGACCACAGCACTGGAGTCATTGACTTTGGATGCTTGGGAGAAGCTTGTAGTGTATTTAGTGGTTTGCAGTTGTTCTTTCTTGCATTTATATGGTTAAACTTTTTGAAGCCTAAACACAAGCAGTTCAATAAAAGAGAATAATAAGGGAGTGGGGAAAATCCATTAGGATTCCCCCCATACATACATATTTTCTAGCGAGAGAGAAAATTATCCCACTGGAGTAAGTGCTGTTGAATATGGAAATATTTCCTAAAACCTTCATGGATCAAAAATGTATGTGCTATTTATAATAAGCGTCACATTTCTCTTCCCTCAGAAAACAGTTCAATCATACTGGGAAAGTGAAAGTGGGTAGCTAAACTGGTAAACATATGGATATATACTGACAAAGACTTAAAAGGCAATTCCAAATGTAGCTGGTATTTTAAAGACAAAGAGGTGTGAACTGTGTGTGTGTGTGTGTGTGTGTGTTCTCAAAGCACTGAAGGTTATAACCATATTGAAAAGTAATGAACACTCTGAAAGAATGGTACCAACAGATAAGAGTTCCAGGGAAATTAGAATAACAAATGCCTCCATTCTCTGTATGAGAATCATGATGATATGCTGGGGTTGCGGATCAGGCACAGCTTTGTATTTCCCTATCTTCTTTTCTCATTAATGGTGACAGTTTGTTTCAGGATTGTTAAAATAAAGAGCAAGGCATTTCTTGCATCTGTCACTTCTAAAGAAGACTTCCCCGTTCATTTCATTTGGCATTTTAAATGTCACCGGTGCTTCAGACATTTCTGGTGTCAGGATGTAGGAGGCCTGTCCTGCTGACAGCCTCCCCCATCGCTACCTCAATATATTCAGCAAAGAAATGCAAATTATTGTGTTTCTGCTGAGAAGGAGGGTAGAGAAGCTCTGTCAAGCGCCTCTTTTTATTCAGCTTCAAGAAGATTATAAAATGTAGGGCACTAGGTTTGCTGATACACTTATTTAGTTGCACTGTGTATATTCTTTTGATCATTCACACGAAACATCCACATTTTGTGGGATATGCAATGAGGCACAAGGAACTTTTCTGTCTCTGCACAACATTGTTCAGGAGCAGCCCAAAGAACATGAGAGCCCTGGACAGCAGCTGAAATCTGCACTTGAGTGGCAAGACCAAATAAGAGTAGACCCACTGAAATGAACGGACATTCATTTCAATGTGTATACTCTGAGTAAGACCTCATTGAATACCACCCCATGTATCTTCTCATGGTGTCCATGATGCCTTTCTCCACCCTATACAATTTCTCCTTCCTATTCTTCCCTTCTCACCCACCTCTTCCCTGTGCTGAGTAACAATGCTTTTCTCCCAGGCCTACCAAACCCTCCTTTGACACCATGATACTTTCTGCCCCCTAAGTAGCCCTGAAGTTCCCACACGGCCCCTTTCTCCTGACATTATCTTTTTTTTTGCTCTGAGGATCCACCCTGCCTTCCTCTCAATATTTCCTTCCAAACCTGGAGATATTTAGGAAGAGCTTTCTGTGGTTGCCTAGCAACCATATCATGTCAACCCGAACCAAGCTCTGGGGAGATCCAGCTAATCTGTATGCTTAAGATGGCAGCCAATTTTCCTGCATGAATTGCCCATCAAGCAGAAGCAGCACGACAACAATGGCTCTCAACAGTTGACTTGCCCTGACTATTGAGGGAAGATGAAGCCCTTTCTTCCCATTTGCTGGACACACCACAAAGCATCTCTTTATACAGCTTTCTATCCACAAGTGTGTAAAGTTACATTTCTTCACAAAGATTCATTCTGGGGGTGGGGGAAAACCTAGACAGTTAACAATGTAGTTTGAGCTAGAAAAGCATATTGTTCCTTTAAAAATAAATCACAAAGGTACAGTAAGGCCAGATCCAACTTCGTTACATTGGTGGAAGTGACAAAGCCTGATAGGCCAGGCATCAACCATTGAAACAGCAATGGTTTCCTCCATCTCCTCCCCACACCCCTTTCCAGTTTCCAATTACCTTCCAGAAACCCATCTGGTAGAAATGAAACAATAAATTTGTATACAGTCTTGTCATTTTCCTCATTCAGCCATTTCCAGGATCTGTCTCAGCAGAACAGAGCCTGGGGAATTTATTTCAGACTGCTCCATGGAAAAAAAGGGAGGAAGGGGGTGAAGAATTAATGACAATTGTTTCTGTTTGGCCAAGACTTGGCTCTGTTGCCTTTGAACTGTGTCTGAAAACCAATACCGTTCTTCTTTATTTTCCCCTTAGGACTGTCATTTGGTCTGCTTTCAGGTGCTTAATGAGAAACAAGCCTCTGTCGACAGAGTTTAAGGGCCATGATTAAGTGGCTGGTTGACTGGCCGCTGGGTGCCTATTGGGGAAGCGAAGGGCTGCTTGTCTAGCGCTATACCTCCTCAGTGCCATGAGACTGTTCCCTGATGCCGCAAAATAAAAGTGACATTCCTCACCCCACCCAGTTCCTGTTTTCTTCTCATTTGCACAACACTTTTAACTTTTGTACCTGGGAAAGAAGCCTCGCTTTATCAACTCCATGCTAAGCTTGACACTTAAGATGTTGTAAAGGGGAAGCCAGTGGCAGCCATTTTCTGGGAGTGATCACTCCTATACCTGATCCTGTCCATAGATGCCCATGTGTTGTCAATGACTTATTAAAGCATGTTTATCATTCTCTCTAAAATGGCACTCTGCTAAGCTAACACTGACTTGAAGTCTCTGGCTTAGCTCACCTGCTTGGGTGATGTGCTCTGCATGCACTTTGAATTCTTGCCTTGTGCTCATGATGCGGTTCTTTGGGCTGCCATATTTCAAGAAGTGAAAGTCCAGACACAAAGAAATTTTTAGAAAATCCCTCACGTTGTTGAGCTTTCTTTAGAAAAATGCCAAAGTTGTTGAACTTCTTCTGGGGAAAAAAACACACCATGATTTTTCCAGGACTAACCACCGCTTTTTGGAAATTCCCCCCACGTGTCACTTCCACAACTTCCCACGTTTTCCTCCAAGGAACTCAAGGTGGAGTACATGGTTCTCCTCCTCCTCCTCATTTAATTCCCACAACAACTCTCTGTGAGGTAGGTTAGTCTTAGAGTCAATGACTGGCCCAATATCACCCAGTGAGCTTTGCAGCCAAGTAGGATTTTGAACCCTCATCTCCTTGACCCTAGTCCAACACTCTAACCACTACACCACCCTGATGCTTAGGAATGGAAGAAGAAGAAGAAGAAGAAGAAGAAGAAGAAGAAGAAGAAGAAGAAGAAGAAGAAGAAGAGTAGTAGTAGTAGTAGTAGTAGTAGTAGTAGTTTGGATTTGATATCCCGCTTTATCACTACCCGAAGGAGTCTCAAAGCGGCCAACATTCTCCTTTCCCTTCCTCCCCCACAACAAACACTCTGTGAGGTGAGTGAGGCTGAGAGACTTCAAAGAAGTGTGACTGGCCCAAGGTCACCCAGCAGCTGCATGTGGAGGAACAGAGACGCGAACCTGGTTCCCCAGATTACGAGTCCACCACTCTTAACCATTACACCACACTGGCTCACTTGGACATATCACTTGGCAGTTGGGGACTTGCAAGCATCCACAAAAGCATTTTCTGTAGGCTTCCTGCCCTTTACCAATGGGCCCTCACCTGTAAGTGGCAAGTCTTGACTTTTATTTCTAACAAGCTCTGCTTTGGGGTCTGTCCCAGTACTGGTATTGCTTCTTCCAAAACAATGTAATCCTATCCAATCCAAATATTCAAGATATATTTGACTAACTTTTATAGCAGAGATTTTGTATTTATTTCTTCTACCGAGTCTTCTCTTCTCTGTAGTTTTAGGAACAAGAGTGCTGTTCATTCTCCGTTCAGCTGAGCGGTGCCCATATCTATTTTCTCATTATGTTGATCCAAGGTTCACCTACAACTGTTAAGTGAGGAAGTTCTTAGACATCAAGGATTCTCCTTGGACTTGGATGACAGGGATTTATGACTCTCAGAGGATTAACTCCATTTGAAACCTAGCCAACAGTTTCAAAAGGTGTTCATAGAGCTAATTCCTTTGTCAAGCTATAAATAAAAGCCAGCTGTTCTGTGGGGCTTTAGACGATTTCCATATCTCACAGTAATTTTGTGTGCTCACACCTGCCTCATTCCTCTTTAGTTATTTTCCAGCTGTGCATCCTATTTAGTAAACAGATACCTTTTTTTTTATTTGAGAAAATATATATTTGCAGGCTAAATGATATTACTGCAAATCTACAGACAGAGCACAATTTTAGAAGAAGGGAGAATGATATTATATGGTACTTAATATGTGCATGTTTTAAGGCTCAATTTCATACTAATAAAGGAGGGAATAACTGCATGGCTCAAGGTAATGAAAAAGCCAGAGGTGACCAGAACAATAACATTTAAATGGAGCAAATATGGAAATTCAGTCAAGAGGGAGCTATGAAAAATGATTGTTTTTCAATCAAGAGAGAAGCATGGAAGATGTCTTTACAAAATAAAGTTTACTGCCCTGATATACCACTGAAGTAGCAATATGTCCATTATTGTGGCATAATCTTGCAGGTTGTTGTTGTTGGTTTTTTTTAGATTGACAACATTCGATTTGAGGATTAGATTCAGCTTTACCTTACCATACATGTAAAGTGTTTTGGCTTTGTATATGTTATAGCCAACCAGGAGACTTCACAGTAATGTTGGCCCAGTCCAATGGCTTTCAACTGGGTCTGGGGGGTGGATGGGATGTAGCTCATAATTCTTAAATCACTACAAACACTTGAAAAACAAACAAATAAATGTGCCTTGTGGCTCTATTCTTTCATGAGAAAGGTTTGGAAGTATACCCTGAGGAAAAATATATACCCACTGCCTTGTGGGGCATCTTCAGGAGAAGAAAAGGCCAAAGGGTAAACCCAACAGAAATCCAGAGTGGAGCCCCTAGGACAGTTGGATAGCACCTTGTATGCCTCCTTCTGGCAACACCTGAAGCCAAGCTGGTGCCAAATGTATTGTTCTGCTTTCCTTTGGCCCACATTAGCAAGGCTGATCAGCAAGGGGAGGGTCTTGTGGTCTGGGCAGCCCAGGACCTCCATATACACTGCCCAGGTTTGTGGCCTACTAGAGAGGTTAACTCCATTGTTAACCAACAACAACCCCTCCCCCCCATATACAGTGGTACCTCAGGTTAAGAACTTAATTCGTTTTGGAGGTCCGTTCTTAACCTGAGGTACCACTTTAGCTAATAGGGCCTCCCGCTGCCGCCGCGCGATTTCTGCTTTCATCCTGAAGCAAAGTTCTTAACCCGAGGTACTATTTCTGGGTTAGCGGAGTCTGTAACCTGAAGCGTCTGTAACCCGAGGTACCACTGTACCAGAAACAGCTTCCCCACTCTAAGAAATTTGGAGCTTATTGCACCACAAGTTTTTAACCTCCTTTACGAATCATCTCCCTGAATACAATACACATCACATCAATTTATTCATGGCGACCAACAGAATGCTATTCAGCAGAGCATCGCAGAGATAATAAATGATGACATCCATGAAAAATCCTAAAGTTGCTGAGTCTGAACAAGAAAGCAACTTGTATAATAAACTATTCTATTAAATTACATTTCCTCTCGACTAGGAAATAGGCTCACACCAATCACATGCTTAAAATCATTACTAATTCATTTTAATTAATGTTTCCAATACTTGTGACAAGCAGGCGATCATTAAAGCAAGGGAACCCTGGAGCTGGCTGCATTTCTCATGCTGTTCATATTTCATGCTTTAAATTTATTATACACCCCATATTTCTTTACTGAAAAACATACAACATGTGCCTTGCATAAAGGTTCATTTGCTGCATCCATTAAACACCACATGCCCCATGGTATGAAATTATCTAAAGAAAAAAGAAAAGAAAATAGTGGGCAGGAGAGAAGAAGCATGATTTATCTATGAGATCTTGTTTCTACTCAAGGATGCAGGCAGCATAAATATTATTGTCAGGTGAAATGTGGCCCACTAATCTACTAACTCCCTTCAAAAGAACTACACGACTGTTTCACACAATACACAGAAGCAAATCCAGGTTTGCACTGAATGTCTCCTTAGCAGGGAATAATGGTCAGTCCTGATTCTCTGACAAGGGTATCTGCGTGGTGAGGGCTGGATTTAGGTTTGATAAGGCCCTAAGCTATAGAAGGTAGTGGGGCCCTTTATATGTCCAGCTGTCCTTTGAAAACAACAAATTATCGCTGTTTTTTTGTGTTGAATATATGTTGAATGGTAATTTATGGACCAAATAGGTATCTAAAGCCACTTGCACATAACAAAATACACTGTTGCTGTATGCAGGTTTTATTTTATTTGTTTTTTATCTTATATTTTGGAAATGTACACCCATGGTTTCTTTTCTTTTTTGGGGGGGGGGGCCCAAGAGAGTGGGGCCCTGAGCTACAGCTTGCTTAGCTTATATGTAAATCCGGCACTGTGCATGGTATGTAAGTTTGCAAACACATCTGTTGCATCCCTCTGTATCTTTAGATATACACATTTACAACCTCTTAAGTACATAGCCAAAAGCACAGTGTGGAAAATGGCCACTTAATGACTTAACACCCAGCCTGGTGTCAACAGCAGTCCCGTGTCTTGTGGGCAATTACAATGGCACCTGTCTGGTGCTCATAGGAAAAGGCTCTGTTGCTACTGCTTCCTGTCTCCTCAGATGGGCCCCATATGACCCCCTCATATCTGACAAAATGAAGAAAGTGGGAGACTCAAATCAGAAACTGGGATGGCGTCTATAATTCTGGGACTGCCCCTGGAAAATCAGGACTTGGAGGGTATGGAGGTTGCATGGACATAAATACTGGGAGAAAGCTTGGAATGGAGTTTCCTGAGGTGCTCATACAGATGCACCAGGGTCCCTTTCAAACACCAAAGGACTATCTCTAATTCTGAAAGGCTTGACTCCAACACCCTTTTTGTACTTGGCTTTGATACCTCAGCATTGTTTCAGGGCAACCAATGAAGAAGGCAGATCAGGAAGATGGTTCCAGGTCTGCACTACAACCAAGAGAATGGGATTAGGATCAAGCTGGAAGTCTTCCAAGGCCATAGTGTCCATAGCGGGCAACCTAAGGCCCGGGGGCCGGATGCGGCCCAATCACTTTCTCAATCCAGCCCGCGGACGGTCCGGGAATCAGCGTGTTTTTACATGAGTAGAATGTGTCCTTTTATTTAAAATGCATCTCTGGGTTTTTTGTGTGGCACAGGAATTTATTCATCCCCCCCCTCAAATATAGTCCAGCCCACCACATGGTCTGAGGGACGGTGGACTGGCCCACAGCTGAAAAAGGTTGCTGACCCCTGGTCCATAGGCTAAGGCAAGAGGCTCACTATACGGAATAAACAGTTACCAGAAGAAAGCCTTCAGTAAAGGGCTCAATAACGTTTGAAAAGCACCCTACTACATGATCTGCCACTTCCCTAATATGGTAGGATAATTCCAGACTAAGGAGATTATTGACAACAGCTAATTACATTTGAGTTATCTGGCCGTTCACATGGAGCAGAGAATATATTCCTTGGTTGTGCTGAAATGCAAATTATTAATGCATGCTCTCAAGTTTATCTGCTGTACATCAACACAGATTTCCCCTCTCTCTAGAAATGGCCACCTAAATTACATACATAAATTTTGCTGGTGGGCCTGTACAATGCACTAAGAGGTACAGTGCAATAAGAGCTCAATTATCAGGCGTTGCTTCATTTCCCTTTGTATGCAAATGCATGTGCAATCTATGGGGCATGCAGATGGGGAGACCCTGGGTAGGTTGTGACACTGAGGCCCACCTGAAATGGGTTGGTGTTTTTTTTAACCCATCTATATCTTCATTGGACGTGGGTGGCGCTGTGGGTTATACCACAGAGCCTAAGGCCTGCCAATCAGAAGGTTGGCTGTTTGAATCCCCACGACGGGGTAAGCTCCCCTTGCTCGGTCCCTGCTCCTGCCAACCTAGCAGTTCGAAAGCACAAAGTGCAAGTAGATAAATAGGTACCACTCTGGCGGGAAGGTAAACGGCATTTCTGTGCGCTGCTCTGATTCACCAGAAGCGGCTTAGTCATGCTGGCCACATGACCCGGAAGCTGGATGCTGGCTCCCTCGGCCAGTAAAGCGAGATGAGCGCTGCAACCCCAGAGTCATCCACGACTCTGGTCAGGGGTCCTTTTCCTTTTTTATATATTCATTAGCATGTCCACTGACCAGAGTTTCGTAGTGTTCCTTTTTTCATCTGCTGTTGAACTTTCCTTGCTCTTTTCTCAGTTTTATATTAGTAACTATGGAAACATGAATGTCACAGTAAAGGGCAGAACTTAGCAAAAATATATTATAGAATGATTTTTGAAAAACTGCTCAAATCTCTGACGGCCATAGCAGATGTGACAGAGATCTGCAATTGTTGCTTCCAACTTAAAATAAAAAATAAAAAAATAATTCAGCTTTAAGGGGCTCCAGTTACCTTTCCTATTTTCTTACTTAACTCTTCCTTAGGTAATGGCTATGGCCCAGTAACAAAACATATGCTTTGAGTGCATAAGCTGATTCCATTTCCGGTTTAAAAACTTAGGTGCTGGCAGCAGAGCCCAGGGCACAAACCTAAGGCCCCACTCAGCAGAATGGGATAGCTGACCAGAAATAAGCCTGACAACATTCTGAAGTAAATGAGGTGATACCATCTAAAGAGCCACATAATATTACTATCTCCATAGCCTAAAATTACCTAGCTGTACTGATGGGTGTAAAGACTGAGAAAGGTTCTGGAGAACCTCTGCTAGCCCCAGTGTACCATACTGAAAGATGGATAGATTAGATGAGGGTGGGGGACCCTTTGCAGAGTGAGGGCCATGTCACGTTCCATTCAGAGCCACCTTCCAGGTGGTGGGCAGGACTAGAGGCAAAAGCAGGTGGAGTAATGCATGTAAAAGTTTACCTTTGTACAATTTCTACACACATTCACACAACCCTCTCTGTCCTCCATCCAAAGAACTAAGAGGCAATATCAGAGTTCAAGGACACACTTCAGCCAGACAAAAACACTTAGGGATGGTATGAAGGAAAGTTGGTGAGAGGTAAGCCGTGTTCTCATAGCCTCGTTGCTGAGCAGCAATGTGCAGAGCTGAGTGGAGTGGAAGTTGAGCCAACCAGAAGGGTTTCTGAGGTGTACTTGCCTGGAGGCTGAGTCTGCATCCAAAGTCAGGTTCAGTCCCAGGGTTGGGTGAACAGCAGTCCATGTGGGCAGATGGTCCAGGAGTTAGGGAATCCGATGATCGTGGGGTCTAGATGAGTAGGAAGCAGCAAGGTAGGACCAGAAACTACAAGCATTGTTACCAACATCAGACTGCTGCTGGAAGCTCAGCTTAAGAGAGCTGAAGCCAGCTGGTTCTCATCAGTGCCTTCTCCTCTGTGTCCTTGAAGGATGATCAGCTGTAGGTGGAGCCATTCTCCCCCTTCAGGCTGCTGTTCAGCAGGCCAAGCTGACTCCTGGCCCATGACATGTGTATGGTGTGGCCAGAGTCCCTAGGGTCAGGCAAAGAGGCCTACCTACCACATTTGACCCATCCCTGGACTAGATAAATGCCTTGTTACTCTATGGCTCTGGTTTTCAGGTGATCCAAAGTGGGATGGAACAGGAGCGCTACCATCATGCAAATAGATGGTAAAAGATTAAGAAACGGGTCCCCTGGTGCTTATTTGGGTTAAAAGTGGGTCCTGGATCTGAAAAGTTTGAAGAAACCTGTTCTTTGAAATACTTCTACCACTTTATCACAAATGCCTATGCAAATCCTTCATGCTTTGTTAGCCTGCTTCCTTAACCAGCCAGTTGCTTTTTAAAAAATGATGAACACAAGAAAATGCGGAGCCAGGTGAATTTTGTTGTGATCAGGCTAGAATTTCATTGGATACTTAGCAAGTCCCCCATCCACAATTTGCATTGTAATTTCTGACTTGGTATTCATCCCGCACGAAAGAAAACCAAAGTGCTTAGTCCGAAACTTCCATGTGAACAATATTGATTAATTATTGACTTTGTTACTCATTGTATTTCACCAGTGCTGAACAGCATTAATCTTCAAGAACAGCAACAGCAAATTGATAACGAAGCATATTAATCTCACAGTGACATTTAAAACCCATCTTGCTCCTTTGGTGGGGAACCTCCTTCCTTTGGAATCACTTCTAAGTTGGGCTTTAAAGTGCTGGGCTTCACGGGGAAATTTCTGTGGTGCATTTTTTATCACAGCTCTGGGGTGCAAGAGAAATGAGAGCAATCACTCACTATAATTAAATGTTCTATATTTTATAAGAAAACGCAGAGCGAGGGTTTGGAGCTCTACATCACTCAATATCTGCAGTTTACACCTGTCATACACTATCAAATCAACTCAGACAAGAGCTACTCTTTGTATGATTTCTTCTCTGTTTAAAAAGCTGCGCCGACAGGTGAGATGTGTACAAGGACAATCTATCCTGTGTTCTGGATGGCCGCAGTACAGTGGTACCTCGGGTTACAGACGCTTCAGGTTACAGACGCTTCAGGTTATAGACTCTGCCAACCCAGAAATAGTAGCTCGGGTTAAGAACTTTGCTTCAGGATGAGAACAGAAATTGTGCGGCGGCAGCGGGAGACCGACCTCCAGAATGAATTAAGTTCTTAACCTGAGGTACCACTGTAATGAAATACAATGAAATACGAAAGCTTGTATTGTGCTGAGAATATGCATCTATTGTTCCCAATATGAGTGAGCATAACAAAAAGGGCAACTCTGGAAAGCCTCTAGGAGGATACCGCATTTGCAAAATACAGGGTATGTGCAGTTATTCCTGGCAGGGTTTTGAAAATAACTGAAAGGAAATTCTGTTTCTCCCTTTTCTCCTCCCGCCCACAATCTGGCGATCAATCATCTGTGAGATAAACAATTGAAATGATGGCTCAAGCAAGGCCCTGGGAGGTGCCAATAAGACAAGAATTTCTTATTAAAAAGTACTGCTGAAAGTTTGAGCATTGCAGAATAATTTGGTCTCCGCCTTCTGAAACAAAGGTGCCTCCTTTGTGCTTAATGTAGTGTCTTGGCCCATTGCCTCCCCCTGACCCAATTTGAGATTTATGTTGACTATAATTTGCTACTGATTTGCCATTTGTGGTTTTTTAGGCCTAGGCGGAGGAAGCTCAAGGGCTAGGCAACAGTTGGTGAGGGTAGCACTGGCATGAAGCTGGTGGATGTCCTCCATTAGTAGAATGGGAGGAAGGACACGGTATTGGGTACGGGGAAAATACTGTTAGTGTAGGTAATGAGGGGCTTTCCTTTTTTCTGGCTCACCACCCAGTAGCCGAATCACAAGGAAAGCTGGCTGGTCTCCATTAGGATTAACTGGGTCAATTACCTATTGAAACCCTTTTGGGTGCAGAGTGAGCACCCAAATCTTGGTTAAAGAGTAGACTTTACTTCTTGCAATCACCCCCCCCAGAGGTGGTTGTAGAGTAAGAAAATAACAAAGTTTTATATTACAGGAAATACATAACTCAGATAGGAGAGTTTCTAGTCCTGGTCTAGCTAACTAGTCTGGAAAACAACAGTCATGCTTGCTCCTTTGTTCTCAGAGAATGGCTTCAAGGTGACCCCTCATCTTGAGGTCCAAAACAGGATGCAACCTGAGACTCATGTATAAATGTCAAAGAGATAGAGAGGTCAGCTCCAGAGGTGATAGTTACAGCAATAGTATGGGAAGTTGGAGGTCCCTAACTATGTCCATGCAGAAGCCCCCCTACTACAAAGAGAGTTGCACTCAAACTTCCAACCCTCTCCCATTGATCCTCTCTAAAGACGTGTTCCTCTCTAAAAATAGTTAATCCAACTGGATAGTATTGCTTTGGTAGTTTCCAGTGCTGAAGGGTAAAGTGCAGGTGTTCTTAATCATTTTAGATTAAGAAAAAATGTTTAAATTTGTTTTGATTTTATATTTAAGTGTCTTGTTTTGCTGGTTGTGTTTTGCTGCCCCCGGCTCCTTTGAGAGGAAGGGCAGGATAGAGATCTAATAAGTAAACAAAAAATTATTATTATTAATAATAAAAGACATGGTTCTCCATCTGTGTTCTTTCTTTGGGCTTACGAAAAGGGAATCCTCAGTGAGAAAAATAGTAATAGGCAGAGAAGCTTCCCTAAAAGGAAACTCATTCATCAATGATGAGCTTCCCTTGCAATGTGTAGCCACAGGGGATGTTGGGTGTGTTCCGGAGTTCATATGGGGTGACTCTGGAGCAGTGTTATCTTAATGAGTGCCAGAGACTGCTGCACTGGGTTAATAGTAACTCTTCTATTGTCTAAAGGTAACTATGCTACATCCCTAACAATGGAGACCTCCTTGTGGTTCAGTGCTAGCTCTTATTGTCAGTTCTGTACCACACCAAGTAAGGTACTGCCTGTCTATTCAGGATCACAATTCACCAGAGTTTTTGTTTTTAAGGGGCTATGGGCAAGATGCTCCCATTGCGGGTCCTCCTCTTCCTCCTCACAGCTATTCTTGCTGCCCATTCACTTGCCTCTCCCTCTGGACCCAGTTGGTGCAACCAGTGCTTTTGGGGTAAAAAATGAGGTATTTTTGTTGTTGTTGAAAATTCTAAAATATTTTATTTTTAATTATTATTTTATTGATTTTCTGAATTATTACAAATTAAACCAAATTATCTACTTCTGCTTCATTGACTATGCAAAAGCCTTTGACTGTGTCGACCACAGCAAACTATGGCAAGCTCTTAAAGAAATGGGAGTGCCAGATCACCTCATCTGTCTCCTGAGAAATCTCTATGCGGGACAAGAAGCTACAGTTAGAACTGGATATGGAACAACTGATTGGTTCAAAATTGGGAAAGGAGTACGACAAGGCTGTATATTGTCTCCCTGCTTATTTAACTTATATGCAGAATTCATCATGCGAAAGGCTGGGCTGGATGAATCCGAAGCCGGAATTAAGATTGCCGGAAGAAATATCAACAACCTCAGATATGCAGATGACACAACCTTGATGGCAGAAAGTGAGGAGGAATTAAATAACCTTTTATTGAGGGTGAAAGAGGAGAGCGCAAAATATGGTCTGAAGCTCAACATCAAAAAAACGAAGATCATGGCCACTGGTCCCATCACCTCCTGGCAAATAGAAGGAGAAGAAATGGAGGCAGTGAGAGATTTTACTTTCTTGGGCTCCATAATCACTGCAGATGGTGACAGCAGCCACGAAATTAAGAGACGCCTGCTTCTTGGGAGGAAAGCAATGACAAACCTAGACAGCATCTTAAAAAGTAGAGACATCACCTTGCCAACAAAGGTCCGTATAGTAAAAGCTATGGTTTTCCCAGTAGTGATGTATGGAAGTGAGAGGTGGACCATAAAGAAGGCAGATTGCCGAAGAACTGATGCTTTTGAATTATGGTGCTGGAGGAGACTCTTGAGAGTCCCATGGACTGCAAGAAGAACAAACCGATCCATTCTTAAGGAAATCAGCCCTGAGTGCTCACTGGAAGGACAGATCGTGAAGCTGAGGCTCCAATACTTTGGCCACCTCATGAGAAGAGAGGACTCCCTGGAAAAGACCCTGATGTTGGGAAAGATGGAGGGCACAAGGAGAAGGGGACGACAGAGGACGAGATGGTTGGATAGTGTCTTCGAAGCTACAAACATGAGTCTGACCAAACTGCGGGTGGCAGTGGAAGACAGAAGTGCCTGGCGTGCTCTGGTCCATGGGGTCACGAAGAGTCGGACACGACTAAACGACTAAACAACAACAAACCAAATTATTTTAATTTAACACAATTTTTTAAAAGAAAAAACACCCCAGGTTTCCTGCTCCCATTGCAAACACATGTCCATCTCTGCCTGTTGTTGCCACTTCATCCCCCCCCTAAAATCCACTTAAAATCTTCGCTAGATGTAAACCATTCTCGCAGCTGCCCAGTATGTCTTCCTTACAAACAGCACCATTTTTATTTTCCATAAATATGAGCTCCTTTTCATGTGTGTAGTCTTTCGAATCAATGTTCTCAGACCTGTTGTAAAGGGATATTTGGTTTATTTTCTCTTGCTTTGCTCCTTTGTTTCATTCCTTTGGTGTGGGTGCCAACACAAAATGGCTGCCAATGGGTAACAAAAAAGAAGAGCTGCTGGTACTCCCTACAGGAGAGGACTGTCACAAGGTACCTGGATAGGTACCACTTTCAATAGAGTGGGGAAGAAAAGGTATGGAGATGGTTGTGGCGATAACACAGGGTCCCTAGACGTTTCACCATCTATTGATCCCTGTGCCACCACTTTATTTATCGCTGCCACCACCTAGGCTCTACCTGGTACAGTAGTACCTCAGGTTAAGTACTTAATTTGTTCCGGAGGTCTATTCTTAACCTGAAACTGTGCTTAACCTGAAGCACTACTTTAGCTAATGGGGCCTCCTGCTGCTGCCGTGTTGCCGAAGCACGATTTCTGTTCTTATCCTGAAGCAAAGTTCTTAACCTGAAGCACTGTTTCTGGGTTAACGGAGTCTGTAACCTGAAGCGTACGTAACCTGAAGTGTATGTAACCTGAGGTACCACCGTACAATACTGAGTCCAGTCAGGGTTAAATTGGAACATAAACTTCTGTTTATTTATTGTAGTTTAACAAGCGTGTGGTTTCATAAACGGTATCCCAGAGCTGGTTTTATAGTCCCTCTGACTCCACCTCCCTGGGTTCTGATTGGGTAACCTGTTTAACTATTTCACCTCCAGCACTCTCATATGCTAATGTCACAAGGGTATTGGTTCTTCTCCCTGTTTCTACTGCTGCTTATGGTAGCAGAAACTGAGGAGGCCGCATGAATTAACCGTAGGCCCCCTTCTATAGTACGCCATGAGCCTCAGTGGGTGCCTGGCAATCTCTCTGGTCTTGAATGTACAGAGTGAACTGACCATGTGTCCTAAAACACCCAGAATCCTTTCCAGGGCTTTGGTGACAAGTCTCTGTAGAGAATAATTCCTGAATGCAGAAAGTTTAAACACAAAAAGCAGTGGCAGGATTGTATCCCAAAAGGTCTAGCCTTTGGAACGTCAGTACAGTGGTACCTCTGGTTACATACACTTCAGGTTACATACGCTTCAGGTTACAGACTCCGCTAACCCAGAAATAGTGCTTCAAGTTAAGAACTGTGCTTCAGGATGAGAACAGAAATTGGGCTCCGGCGGCGCGGCAGCAGCAGCAGGCCCCATTAGCTAAAGTGGTGCTTCAGGTTAAGAACAGTTTCAGGTTAAGTACGGACCTCCGGAACGAATTAAGTACTTAACCTGAGGTACCACTGTATTTGCAAGCCGGAATTGGTAGTGTTGGCCCTGTTCCTGTCCCTCCTTGTCTTTTTCTTCAACAAGTTATTTAATTTCCAGACCCATTTTTCTTATTTCCTTGGGCAAGAAAATAAAAATGGGGATCCTTGTGAGAGCAGCATTAAACATACCATATTTATTGAAACCCTGGTGTCCAGAGAGAGATAGGGGAGAAACAATTTAAGAAACCATATAAAAATATATATAATGTATTTTTGTAGCATGTGGGGAGGGAGCGGGGAGGTACAGTCATAAAACACAGCTGAAACAAAAGACACATATGAAATACTTATTCCAGCACACAGGAAGGAATAGAAGGAAATGAAGAATAGAGGGGATGCATATATTTTTTTAAAAGGTTTCAGCACAATAATGTCTGCAAATATTAAATTAGGCTGCGTTGCCTAGGAACCACACCCTGGGTATCGGTGCATTAGGCACTGGATATTGTACTGGAGCAACCTGAACAAACCAAGATTACAGGAACAAATATCTGCCCTGTTAGAACCCAGTAATTAATATCTCTCCGTGCCCTGTTTTTATTATACCAAAATTGCAGCGCATGAAGTCCACTATTCCTTGAAATGCTGCAAACTTTAAGTACACCTTTAAAAACCTCAAGCAGCAACTGTATTCTATTATTAGGCAGCTTGTGACACCTTAAAGACTGATAAATTTATTATGGCATAAAGCTTTCATGGAAGAGAGTCCACTTGATCAGATATCATTACACTGTAAGCCTGTAGGCAGGTCTGCCATTTAATAAACTTTTGAGTGGTGTGCCAAGAGATTTAATTGTTTTGAAATGTCCTACACTTTTCTGATATGCAAGCCACTTTGCATGGGCTGTGCCACAAAAGGGGGCTGATAAATACTTTATAAACAAACAAATCACTTACTCGCCCCCAACAGGTTGAGTCCCAAAACTGGGATGCACGTCTTCCTGGCTGTACTCCTACACAAGTAATCTGACCCATGTGAGATCACAGAGTCCAAAAGATGCGTTTTTGGGGGGGGGCTGTGCTCTCACATGAGAGCATGGGCCCCTAAAAAGTGTGAAATCGTTCGAGATCACAGTGTCTAAAATGGCTGTGCTCTCGCACAACCCCCCACCCCCAGGATCCTGTTTTAATGAGACACTTGCGGGGTATAAAATCATAGAAGCAGTGAATAAATGTGATAGTGAAATACAGATCCTACTTCAAATACAGCTTGGGTTTTTTATTACTTATTTATCATCTTTGCATCTCACCCTTACATTTCCCTCATTTTCTCCCTGTGAGATAAGTTACATAGAGAGATTATGACTGGATCAGAGATTGTGTTGGGCCCAGTTTCTTTGGCTAAGTTGCGATTTCCAGGTTTATTGCTTTATCCAGTAAACCACACAGCCTTTCTTTTTCACTGGTGCACTCATTTGTAGCTATCTTTGTCTTGCCTTTCTTTCTGAGCTTGTCTTTTGCAGACTTTTTGTGTTTGCTGCCTAATTAATACACAAACAGGTAATTATTGCATTTTAACTCTTGGAGACTGCTTACCTGTAACTTCCATCATGGAGATAGCTTAGTTAAAGGAGTACAACAAGGCTGTATATTGTCTCCCTGCTTATTTAGCTTATATGCAGAATTCATCAAGCGAAAGGCTGGACTGGATGAATCCCAAGCCGGAAATAAGATTGCCGGAAGAAATATCAACAACCTCAGATATGCTGATGACACAACCTTGATGGCAGAAAGTGAGGAGGAATTAAAGATCCCATCACCTCCTGGCAAATAGAAGGGGAAGAAATGGAGGCAGTGAGAGATTTTACTTTCTTGGGCTCCACGATCACTGCAGATGGTGACAGCAGTCATGAAATTAAAAGACACAAGCATCTTAAAAAGCAGAGACATCACCTTGCCGACAAAGGTTGGTATAGTTAAAGCTATGGTTTTCCCAGTAGTGATGTATGGAAGTGAGAGCTGGATCATAAAGAAGGCTGATTGCCGAAGAATTGATGCTTTTGAATTATGGTGCTCGAGGAGACTCTTGAGAGTCCCATAGACTTCAAGAAGATCAAACCCAAATCAGCCCTGAGTGCTCACTGGAAGGACAGATCCTGAAGCTGAGTCTCCAATACTTTGGCCACCTCATGAGAAGAGAAGACTCCCTGAAAAAGACCCTGATGTTGGGAAAGATTGAGGGAACAAGGAGAAGGGGATGAGTGAGGACGAGATGGTTGGACAGTGTTCTCGAAGCTACCAACATGAGTTTGACCAAACTGCGGGAGGCAGTGGAAGACAGGAGTGCCTGGTGTGCTCTGGTCCATGTGGTTACGAAGAGTCGGACATGACTAAATGACTAAACAACAACAACATTGAAAGCAGGATTGTGTATACCCTGATACCACCATGAGCACAAATAACCATGAATGCACAAAAAGGACACTTTGACACCCCCACCCCCAATCAGTTGTGTGAGCTGCCTTCCATCCACATAATGTTGGCTACAACCCCCAGGACCCCAGAATACCCAGGAGGATTTGAGGGCCTCGGGTCTTTGAATCAATATGTATAGGAAGCAAAGAATGACACTACTTGTAGGTCACATTGAAGGCTACTCTACACTGGAAGCAATTGGGAGGCCGAGCAGACAGTCTCAAAGCCTCTAGGCAGGCTGTCTATAACAATATTCTTCTCCATATGCTATTTCAAGATAAAATCATATTCCTCCACCACACAGGAGAATTATAAGGCTCCATCCTGACTACGGCCAGAATATAAATAGCCAGGCTAGCGTTTGCATTCTAAAGCTAGGGACCTTGAGATAGACTAGAAAAAACAACAACTTGAAAGCAGATTTCATAGTAAGAATCTATTAGGCCAGATGTGAAATGAAAGGGAATCAGCTTATCTAATCTCTCCAGGAAAAGCATTTCAGCACAAAAGAGCATGGACGTGAATGCCTGAGCCCAGACTGAAGGCCAGTTTCCATAGAAGGTTGTGGAGAGAAAGACAGTACCTGATGATGACTGGAGATAAGGCCAGGATAAAATATGGAGACCGGCTGAGTGTTTAACCTCCTGGTTTTATAGTCAAGTCTTATCGCTTGGAAAAGAAAATTGAAGTGATTATATAGTACTTTGAACTAAATGGAAAGACAAAAGATAACAAGTGGAGGATTAGCTTCCCTTTGAAAGTATTCAACCTTATTAAACGCCTGCCAAGGCATCACTGGAGAAGACAACTTGTTCTGCTGGAAGGATGGGGGCAAAATCCCTGGAGAGAAGGAGCTAAAGTTTGATGGTTATGATTGCCATTATTGTTGTAGATTTGTTCATCACCTTCTAAGCCACCATTTCAAGGCAATGTTACACATAAAACAATTAGAAAAATAGCAGATGCATTTGAGCCAAAACTAGAACCTTAACAAATGGACACTTGTAATAAAAACCCACTTATCCTGCTGGAAAAATCGGTTGGAACAAAAATATCTCCAGCTGCTCTGTTAAGTGCCGATCGTGGGCACCTGTTGAATATCAAAGGGGATGCTATTCCACAGAACATGGGCAGCCACACTGAAAGCCCCAAACTGAGATACTGTGGAGCAGGTTTCTGATATGTTTGGAACTTGTAGGGCCACAGCAATCTATTGGGTGTATAACAGATAGGGAGGGTATCTTAAGTAACCTGTTCCTGAGCTGTATAGTGACTTGTAAGTTAGTGCCAACACCTTGAACTTGGCTCAGTGGCAAATTGGGGGCCAGTGCAAATCCTGCAAGCAAGGTGTTAGGGAGTGAGTCTTACAAGGATCCTGGTAACCATGAAAAGAGACATGTGTGTAAATATTCCATGACTGCTGTGTGTAGTGTAGGGACAGAGGAGAATGCAGTTCTCCAGCCAAGTAATGTGTTAAAGCATGCATATATTAGGCTAAAGTGTGCATAAAAATGCATACATTTGTGAAAATGACATACAAATATGCATTCAATTAGGGGAAATTGCTTTGCAAAAATGTGCATATTAGGCAAAAGTACATACAAAAGTGTGTATAGAATATAAGCTGTAAGTCACACTAAAATGCTGATGAATTTTCATGACGACTTAAAGAAATCACATGCTGATATAGCAACATGGAGAACTGAACTCAAGACTCAAAAATCAGAACTTGAGAGAAACTGAAATTGACAAATTTGCCAATCCCTTGCATAGCAAAGCGGGGTAAGGTTTCACCAACAGTTCAGTTGCAATCAGGAAAAGCTAATGGTGCAAAGCTGTAGGATTAATCGATAGGTATCTCTCTGGTGACATATTACATGTCTACATGTTGGGTGCCTTCTTGTGTGTATATTTGTACAAATGATACTTGACTGTTCTTGTGTTTCTTGGGAAGCTGGTAGACAGTGAATCCTTATCTCTATAATTTGCTTGTTGTGTGCTGCCTGTGCCTTGATAATGGGACCAAACAGATACAGTTGAGCCTGTGTCCAATACATCATTTGTCATGCGATGGAGAAATTGGATGGATGCATGGGACAAGTGTCTGGTGATGGATGGGCGATCTGAGATTCATCACTGCAAAAACAGCTTGTGGCTGATTTGACAACGACCAAATCATAGCTAAATGTTTCATGTAATCTGACCTTAACATATCTCTATATCATCCATAACCAAATGGTTCCTTGAGCAGAGTGTTGTGCCTTTTCAATGTGAGGTAACTGGGGGGTTGCCTGGGGGTGGGATCTGGGACAGCACAATTATTGGCTGCAGGTAAGAGATGAGTGACAACCCCAGGTGAGAGCTGGGAGGATAAAGAGTGAATAAACCCAGGTTAGGGGTGAGTGTAGGAGAGAGAGCATGGATGTGTGAGCGAGAGGTATTTTGTGTGAGATAGGGTGGGTGTTTATGTTGGGCTCTGGTTTGTGTTCCAAGTTGGTGGATATGTTACACTGAGTTTGTTTATTATTTCAATGATTGATATACTAGTTTTCATAAGAAAAGAGTGAAAAGTGGTTTACGTACAAAGGAAATCAGAAAAAAATACAGTGTATAAACCAATAACCAATGGATACAGTAGTGATGATAAAACAGATGAAAACATCAAAATCCATGAAACAGTAAAAAAAAAAAAAGGATCGAACTTTTTTCATGTATGCAACAACAGCAGCAAGGATACTTGTGGCTAAGCATTGGAAAACCCAAGATCTACCCACACTAGAAGAATGGCAGACGCAACTGATAGACTATATGGAACTGGCTGAGATGACTGGCAGAATCCGAGACCTGGGAGAAGAGATGGTAGAAGAAGATTGGAAGAAATTCAAGATTTATCTACAAAAATATTGTAAACTGTATGAATGTTGAAGGATGCTAGAGCATAAACAACTTGGCACCATTAAGTTAGATGAAGTGAATTATGAAGATAAGCTAAATTTAAGAAAAGATAAATATTTGGAAGCTTTAGGTTATATTCAATGTTTTAAGATTTGAATAAAAGGTATTTAAAATTAGAGATATAACATTGGAAAATTAGATAACAAGAATAGAAACAAGGGGATAAATTTGCTGGACAAATTTTATAGACAGGAACGCAGGAGCGGGAGATGTGAGGGAGTCCAAAGAAGTTAAGAAAATTAAGTCAAGAGATGTGTTATATTGTATTGTTTATTGGTATTGTAACTAAAATAAAACTGTCAATAAATATTATGGGGGAAAAAACACAAAATCCATGAAACAGGATTGCACTCGCTCAATACCCATACAAATTCCAAACAGGTTAACACACTCAAACCTCAAATATCCTCCACCTACACACCTAAGGTGAGGTTGGGATGGGCTGCTTCTTGAAATCCTGGACAGCCAGATGGTATCAATAGTACTGAGCTGGACGGACCATTGATCGCCTTTTACCTGATTCAGTACAGGTAACTCACAACTTAGGCACATTTAACTTGCGCACATTCAGCTTTAAGGGATTGGCCATTAAAATAAAAATTAAAGGTAAAGGTAAAGGTACCCCTGCCCGTACGGGCCAGTCTTGCCAGACTCTGGGGTTGTGCGCCCATCTCACTCAAGAGGCCAGGGGCCAGCGCTGTCCGAAGACACTTCCGGGTCACGTGGCCAGCGTGACATCGCTGCTCTGGCGAGCCAGAGCTGCACACGGAAACGCCGTTTACCTTCCCGCTAGAAAGCGGTCCCTATTTATCTACTTGCACCCGAGGGTGCTTTCGAACTGCTAGGTTGGCAGGCGCTGGGACCGAGCAACGGGAGCGCATCCCGCCGCGGGGATTCGAACCGCTGACCTTTCGATCGGCAAGCCCTAGGCGCTGAGGCTTTTACCCACAGCGCCACCCGCATCCCTAAAAAATAAAATAAAAATTAAAAAGGGGCAAAAAGGGAATGGGTGTCCAGGAGGAAAAAACTCTGACCATCCCACCTGCCATTTCACCCAAGGTGTTTTGACTATATGCAGTTTGGCTTTATGTGCGGTTCCTTGGAAAGTAACCCCCCATAAGTTGAGCATCGCCTATATAAAACAACTCCCTGCGTAACTATTTTGTGGTAGTGAAGGAAGTTTAGTTCGCAAATTCCACTGCATCCTCAGCAAGCTGTCTGGCAGAAAAGTAGTGAGAGTTTTATTGACATATGTTTCAGCAAATGGGATGTTTAAACCTCTGGAAGCTTACTGTGAATGCCATAGTTGTGACAGGTCTGAAAGGGGTGCCTGATTGTGCCCAGCCTTATCCACCAAATCGGATCTTAGCAGATGCATGGGAAATTCAAAGAGAGATTTTCCTACTGTGGACTTTTGGAGAATGGCCATGCTTGTTTAAGTTGCATTCTCTATCAAAAATTCAGACTAAAAAAAAAAAACAACTCTGAAAAATTAGCAACATCCCCCGCCTCACCTTTCTCCCATAAAGATGTACAGCCTTTCTGGATGGTTAGTAAGATTCCTTGTCATGAGTGCAAAAATTATTTTATAACACGACAGCATTATTAGTGCAGGAAGGCACTAATTTCAATTAGCTAAAAGCAAACTCTCGCTGAATGCTAAAAAGGAGCAAGAAAATGACTTCATTCTGAAAATAAACACTCTTTAGTGCAAAAGGGAGGGGAAGAGAGATTTATACATCATTTCTTGAAGCCAACAACAGGGAAGGTTACAATCTGACAGATGCAGCGGTTAGGTGTGAATATACATCACCTTACAGTAGTAACTGAAAAATAGCTTTCAAGTCCATTATCACTATGCTCCAAATTTTGTGTCTGAACTGGAACTTACTAATGAATCAGCAGTGTTCTGTCAGTCACACAGACTTTCTATTACAGAAGCAGATTGTGGAGGGGGAAACCATTAGCTAGAATGTCATTATTAAAAAATAGATACAATAAGGGAGCACAGAGGGAACAGGGACACGGCTGTTATTATCTCATTATAGAAATATATGAGGTATTTTGACACCCATTCAGCAAATAGATAAGCTTTGTGTTTGGCTTCCACAATACTCTCATGTTATTACACCTAGAAAATCTAATCAAGCGGAAGTGAAGATGTCATAACCCTCACTCATGTAGACATCTAAAGCCTCTTTTAAGGGTGCAGCCGGCTTAAGACATCCTTGCGTGTGGTGATATGCTAGTAATGACATCCTTTGCAGTGTGGTGCTGGTTTATGCTCATGGCGTCTTGCAGTAGCCACAAATGCAGTTCTTTCTTCAAACTGGGCTTTGAAACTAAAGATACTGACTTGGTAGAACATCTCTGAAATGTCAGTGAATCTCATCTGTGGATGAGGAAAGGAGTTCAACTGAACTTACTTTTGAACTTCTTGTTTTAAAATGTTACTGAACTATTGGCTTGTTTTCAGAGAAAGAAATTTAAGACAGGAGAGAGAGAAAAAACTTTCTGAGACATGTATTTATTCTGTAGGGCATGCAAAATTACAGGGGAGCCCTTCCCAATGGTAGCTTTCTTTAAATTATTGCTATCATGGGAATGATTGCAAATTTGATACAATAAATATATGAACCGGGGTAAAATGCACATCACTTGACAGTTATAGTCTTTTGTGAAGGCTAGAAAATAAAAAGGCAGAGCATACACAGGAAATAATCCAAAACCAACAAAATCAATGGGATTTCTGCCATTAGCTTCTTTGGGGTATGGATTCCACTTTAATATGCTGGGTGTTAAATCATCCATTATCATTTAAATCAGGAAGAAACATATCCACACTATAGGCACTGAATTTATATAATAACAATATCAAGATATGCCAGAATGCAAATCTGGGCTGAATCAACACAGATATAAAAAATGGTGTGAAGATGCTTTAAAAAAAAGTTTTAAAATGTATATGGAATATGCCATTAGCTCATCAGCGCAATCTAGTGTCACATTTGTATAACACACTTTAAATGTTATATTTGCAGCTGTATAGCTGAGTCCCTGGAGTGTATTCCTATGCATTTGTCATTCACCTGCAGTTCACTACATAGAAACAACCAGAATATCCATTGCAGGAATTTCCACCAGGAAACACAGGCTAGATCTGTGTAGAATGTTGACAGCTGTGCAACAAAACAATGGAGATGTTTTGTAATGCCAGAGTGATGCAAAAAGAATAGATGCGCAGAAGTAGATCTCTATTTTATTCCCTTGTGAGCTGAAAGTATGCAAATAAAACTAGGCAAATAAAAAGAGTCTGGTCATCTATTCAAATCAAAATTCTAGCTGTGTCATTCTGTTAAATTGCTTTGCTTGGTTGACTATGGTTTGGGGGGTTTTTTGTCAAAAGATGTAGAGATATTGTTAGAGAGTCACAGGCTCATGGGCAAGGAAGGACTACTGACACAGGTGATCAAATCCAACTTCGTCCTTCACGGTAGGATTAGCTGTATCAGCACTGACTCTGAAGCTGTTTGAAGAGGTCAATAATAGGAAACCTATGCCAAAAGCTCTGCTTCACATAAGAGAGTCTGCAATGAAAGATAATCCCCGTATGCAGGAAAATCTCATTACAAAATGCTGCATTATTCCAATACGATCTGCTGCTTCCAATGGAAGGTGTCAGAAAAATTATAATTGCCAACATATAGTGAAAGGCAAACCTGGCAGATGCTTATGGATGCACACCACTAGCTTGCCATGAGGTTGGATATTGATTCCCACCCACCCACCGACATCGTTACTGAAAGTTCAAAAAGTACATAATTATATGTGCCCTAAATATGGTGAGTCGTAAATGAAAGAAAGAAAGAAAGAAAGAAAGAAAGAAAGAAAGAAAGAAAGAAAGAAAGAAAGAAGAAACAGCACCTGTTTAAAAGAGAAAATAAAGGGGGGAGGGGGAAACCCCCCCAAACTGTATACTTTACAAAGTTGTTATTGTACTTCACCAGATATTAACTTATTACAGTATTTGTAAGAATGGATTCCAAATATCATTGATTTTGTCCATGGCAAATCTGTGTTTATATGCAAGTTGTTCATATATTGTGAGTTTGTATATGTCTTCAATCCAATCATTGAAGGGAGCCACATTTTTTATTTCTCCAATTCATCAGTATCAGTCTTTTTGCTGTGGTAAGGGCACGGAGAATCAACTTGTAATGTCCTTTTGTACGGTTTCATGTGCTGGGAATATAATTCAAGAGGATATTTTGCTCTGAGGTTGGATATTGATTTGATTTAATATCTGTCTGCCACTTTCCCAACCACCACGTGGCTTGCAACACTAAACAAAGGATGTTTTCAGCTACAAATGAGCACAAATCTATGCAAATTTATTCAGGACGACCTGATCCACTCTGTAGTGATTTGTAGCTGCTTCAACGCAACCTGGATAGGGTACAAATTGGCCTGATTTAGTTTGGGATTCAGCACGATCCTATGCACAGTCCTAGCATAAACACACTGTCCTTCTCTTTCACACCCTGGGGCAGAAACCACTTTTCTTTTCTGTCCCACTGCAGCCCACAAGCCGGCATTAGCCCTATGTTATGAGAAACAGAACCTGGAGAAAAAAGAAGAAAATCCTACAAACCTAACATACAACACCTGCCCATCTACTGCCTCCTTCTCAGGACGAGAGGCAAAATCAACAACATGGAACACCTTCTCCCTCTACTACTGGTCCAGAAACAGATAAGAAACATCCCATACAACTCTGCATAATAACTTAGCTTACACACACACACACACACACACACACACACACACACACACACGTGTCAACAAAATAAAATGAAAAAAGGAAGAGGTGATCCCAAGGGGCAACCCCCAAATGACCAGTTCATTTGGTATTTGCTGTTCAGGATTTACACACCAAGGTCAGTCCACCACACTGTACCAGCTAGATGGTTTATACATCCCAGTATCGAAAAACCTCACAACTGTCCAGAGTGGCTTCATTGTCTTTCTAACACTTTTCTTCTGGTGTTTGTCTACAAGCCAAGCAAGGTCACAGGGAGCTGGAATCAGAGCAGTTGTTTTTAATAGCAAATCTTCACCTTATAGCCAGCAAACCTAAACCGGGCACAGGCTTTCCAGAAAACCACCACATGCCCAGATGAGCAGGGCTATTGTGTTCACAGGAAGAAGCCATCGACCTCCAGGCCTTAATGGCTGGTCTCACTAAATATTATCAGCTCTTTATTTGTAGAGGCTTTCAGAAATGTTGGCAAGTGAGGGAAGAGCTTCAGCGGGGAAATGTTAACAAAAAGCAACAAAAATCCTTGGGCTTCCGCCCTAGGAAAGAAATGCTGAGAGGAACACAAAGATCTTTTTGCAACTGTAGCTCTTCTGTCTCAAGGGAACTATTATCGAGTAATTTGACTAAACTGTAATAGTAAAAGGTATTAAGGAATGAAAATGCTTCTTTAATCTCTCTAGACTTCAGAATTTTCTTTTAAATAATATTTAAAAAACACTTTACCTAATGTTCACAAGGAAGTCAAAAGCAATATAGAGATCATGGAGCCTGAAACTTGGCAGATTTCAAAGGCTGATAACAGCTATTACAGCATCATCTGTGAGCAAAAATTTCCACTTTATTTGTGGGCAGAGAAGAGTGGTGTGGAGAACCATTTAACCATATTTCTTTAGGGCAGGAGAAATTATCCCAACAGTTCTTCACAGGTAAAGATCACCATTAACAGGAGCAGCAATCCCCCCCCTTTTTTCCTAACTTTCCTAACATTGTTGGCTGTCTGGCCACCATTTTTACAACCTCCATAATGCCTCAGGAATTGTGTTATTCCAGGACCTTAGTGTGGGATGTGGGGAAGGGAATGGGAGTCAGGACAAAATAATAATAATAATAATAATAATAATAATAATAATAATAATAATAATAAGTTATTATTTATACCCTGCCCATCTGGCTGCGTTTCCCCAGCCACTCTGGGCGGCTTCCAACAGAATATTAAAATACAATATTCCCTAATACAATATTTCCCTAAAATACAAGCTTCCCTAAAATAATTGGTGGAGAAATTTCTGAGAATATTACGCAAAGGGAAGGTGGAAAAAAGAAAAAGAAAATTCCAGAAGAATGTTTGGGAAATTTGGGTCACCTCAAAAGATTCTTCCAATGTCATATGATGTCATATTTTCATATCCCAGGTTGGCTTTGAGATTTGAGAAATTGTTTTTCACATTTCTGCATATCCATCATGAGGTTTTCTTGGAGTATCTCCTCTCAGCGGCTTAGCTAGCCGCTTGGGTGCCAGGTGCGGCGTGCGCGTCCTACAGCCAGGGGCAGGGCAAGCCACTCATGGGGGTGGGGCGCGCTGCATGAAGCCTCTCCGCCATCTCCCCCTCAGCTGTGGGGCGGCTGAGGGAGAGGTGGTGGGCAGATGCAAGTCCCACGCTGCTGTTTCAGGCAGCACGGAGACCCAGGCACCCAAGCCACCACATTACTCCCAGGAGAGACGCGTGGTTCGGGTATGCTGCAGGCTCAGTGCCAGTCACGTTTCATTACATTTGTTGACTGAACTAAAAAGTTTCGTGAACCTTTTTTTTTTAAAAAAAAACTCCCTCATACTTTTGTCATTTTGTCACCCCACTCAGTGATGGCACCCGGGGCGGACTGCACCCCCCTTCCCCCGCCACTGTTTCCTCTGAGGAATCTGCCACTTAGACTCCTTTTGGGATCATTTCTGGTGCAAAGACAGTGTTGCAACATAAAGTAGTTCTAAGACTACTAAGTATATTGAATCGGTATCAGCTCAGATAGATATACAGGCTGCTGAGTTAGATTAGATAACCATTTACAGGACCTATCCTTCATCTGGATTCTCCAAGGCAAATAAAAAGAGTATATCTGTGAGCCCAGGAGCCAAAAATATCTTAGTAGTGCTTATGCCTGAAGTTTTGATCTAAGGCTTTGCTGTGGGTCCCAAAGGCATTGCTGTTTTCTTCTAATCTTTGCCTGATCTTTTACAATTCAGACCATCTTTTCTTTTCCAGTCTCAAAAGTTCACTGGCTATTGAGCAAGAGACAAACTTTTAGACCATGATCTTCCTTTTGAGAAAAGTGCATTACCAGTCTCCCAGCAGAATGCTGTCAGCTTAACTTAGACATTCTGTCTAGTTCCTCTCTTGTAAACAGGAAGTGTAGATGCAATAAAGAAGCCATAGGAAATTCACGTGAACAGTATCTAAAGCCAAGGATTTAAGGAACTTTATTTATTTTAAACTATTTAATACTTCAGAACTCTCTAAGCAGTAGAAGAAAAAACACAACATCCATTAAAACAACACCGGGAACTAATTCTTTGAGAGGAATAGGGTCTCCTAACTACTCTCAGCACCTTTAACAAACTGCTGTTCCTAAGATTCTTTGGGAGAAGTCATGACTGTTTACAAATAGTATACAGTGGTACCTTGGGTTAAGAACTTAATTTGTTTTGGTGGTCCGTTCTTAACCTGAAACTGTTCTTAACCTGAGGTACCACTTTACCTAATGGGGCTTCCTGCTGCCACCGCACGATTTCTATTCTCATCCTGAAGCAAAGTTCTTAACCCGAGGTACTATTTATGGGTTAGCAAAGTCTGTAACCTGAAGCGTCTGTAACCTGAGGTACCACTGTAATACTATACCCCGCATGAGTCCCGGAAAAATCAGGATTTCCTGTTTTTCCCCATGAGAGCATGATGGCCTTTTTGGTCGCCATAATGTCATGCAATTTCGCACCTAGATCTCACTTTCTTTGTGGCCATGATCTCATGCGGCACCCCAAAATGCAAGCTTTTGAGTTCCGTGGGAGAATGGCCCCCCCTAAAAGTACATCTTTGGGGCTCTGTGATCTTGTGTGGGTCATGTGATTTGTGCGGGAGCACGGACGGGAAGATGTGTGTCCCAGTTTTGGGACTCAGCATGTCGGAGGGTATGTAATACTGCTTTAAATGTATGCCACAATTGGGGTTTTACAGCCCTTCCTCTACCAACATCACTGAGCTCTGATGTTGGTAAGGTCAAAAAAGGCATGTTATGGGGCAGATACAGTACCTCCTGAGAAGGATCTACAAAATATGCCAACCTTGGAGCTCTATGTTTTTAAACGTACATATTATCACAAAATACATATTTAAATACATATCCTATAGCATAATATAGTAAGGTGCCTATTCTAAAATAAAATATGCCCAGAAATTCATACCTTGAGATGTTCATTTAACCAGAACTATAGAATAAATTTTGGGAAATTGTGAAACCAAAATATATATTTTGTTCTATGCGTTAATTTGGTAGGTGTGAATTAGGCCAGTTCACTTAAAAATACAGACCAAATGAAATTCTTACCCATCTCGAGATCTGAGAAAAGAACATTAGTGTTTCTTATTGGCTGAGGCTCTTCATGAATGAAAAAAATAAATTCATCTGAAGGAATGGAACAAAGTCCACTGACCATGAGGGGATATAGTGTATCATGGATTGGTTGGATTCCGAGGAATGGTGGGACGAACCAGCTTGGGAACCACCAATGGAAGAAGGTTCAGAGCCCAGGGAGTGGTGGCATTAGGGAGAAGAGGGGGAGGAGTGAGCAGAGGGAGAAGAAGGACAAGACTAGGAAAAAGAGGTGTCAGAAGCTGAAGAGATAACAGGGCTTAGTGAGCTGTGAGAGTCTGTGGCAGACAGAAGTCCAGAATCAGAGGCAGAATCTGAAGTCAGAGGAGGGAGGCCAAGAGGGAGAGATGAGTCAGACTGGTGAAGAGTCACAGGTGTCTCTCTCCTCCCATCCCCCACTGAAGAAAACTCCCCTCTCTCCTTTTCTCCCAGAACCAGAAAATGTATGAAGAGGGCAGAGAAGAGGTTGGCTACATGCAAGAGCTTTCTCCAGTTACTTGGAGAAAACTCTGGAGAGGAGGGGACTTAAGACGGCTGTGGGGACTTTTAGTCTCGGCAACTGACCCATGGGACAAGACCTACATAATGCTGTGCTCATTAGATCTGACACTCCACTACATCTGTGCAGATTGTGTTTTTCCTAATACAGTTGTTCCGGAAGTCCAGTTGACCTCCAAAGCATTCAAAAACCAAAGCACAGCTTCTAATTGGCTGCAGGAAGGTCCTGCAGCCAATCAGAAGCCGTGGAAGCCCCATTGGACGTTAGGCTCCCAAAAGAATGTTTGAAAATCAGAACAGTCACTTCCAGGTTTCGATCGTTCGGGAACCAAAACGTTCGAGAACTAGGCTGTTTGAAAACCAAGGTATGACTGTAAAGAGTTAACTCCAGCTTGCACAGTTTGATTTCCTTCTGGCTCCCTCCTGACATAGTGTGTTGGTAGGAGCTGGCAGCTTTAAGGACAAGCTGCAAGTTGATTTGGGGGTGCGAGGCTCACTTGACGTCAACACAAAATAGAGCTTTTAGTGTCATCGGCCCAGTCCTGTGCTTTGTTTGTAGAGATTCAACAGTCCCCTTCTGTTTCAAACTTTAAATCTTACATTGTCAATTAATAATACATATTTCCATAATGGTTAGCTGATAGTCTCTGTTTTCAAAATTTTATCTGTTTTTATATATAGATATAATTTCAAACCCCTTTGATATTTTAAATGATATAGCAGCATGTATATATTGTTATAATTAAATACATAATAAACAAATAAATTAAAGTATTTGTAAATAAGGCAAGCATTACAAAGGCGCCACAAGTTGCCGGTGCTCTTTCACCAAAGGGATGCTAAACCCAGAATGCCTCCCAGGGCAGGGAAATGGGAGCTGGGCCTGCAACAATTTTCCTTCAAAGGCTTTGAGTTCTCTGCATTTCCCCAACCCAGTATGAAAGCAGCATGACAATTCTAGGCTTCCAGTCAACTTACAATATCAAAGCCAGTCTGTTCAGCTTTAATTGGCAGGTAAAACCTTAGGCAGGTGACAACACCTTTGAAGATAAAGATGAAAATCACATATTTCTGGATTCATGCAGAGCTCCTCCTCTTCACCTCAGAAGAAGCATAGAATTGTAGGATTGGAAGGTTGTCTAGTCCAACCTCCTTCAATCCAGGGGTCTTTTTGCACAATGTTTGGCTCAAACCCACAACCCTGAGATTAAGAGTCGCATGCTGTACCAACTGAGCTAGCTTGCATTTGAAATGAGAAGCCTGGAAGTGGAACTGTGTCAGCTTGGAGGAGCTTTTTGATGGCTGCAAGATTGAAGGCACACCATGAACCCCCCATGCTCCCTGTTCTGCAACTACAAACACATTTTTTCATATGAATTTGTATTTCACGGTGCTCTGTGCTAAAGCTGAAAATGCTTCTAGATTCAGGTAGGTAACCGTGTTGGTCTGACGCAGTCGAAATATATTAAAAAATAAATAAATTGTCCAGTAGCACATGTGTGCTCTAAGCGCCAAGTAGGACTAAGAGGACCATACTCTAATCAAAACATGGCAAGACAAAATCTACAACAGTTGCCTTTATTACTGCTGGACTGTGATGGAAGATACCAGTGTGGTGTAGTGGTTAAGAGAGCCAGTGTGGTGTAGTGGTTAAGAGCGGTAGACTCGTAATCTGGTGAACCGGGTTCGCGTCTCCGCTCCTCCACATGCAGCTGCTGGGGTGACCTTGGGCTAGTCACACTTCTTTGAAGTCTCTCAGCCCCACTCACCTCCAGAGTGTTTGTTGTGGGGGAGAAAGGGAAAGGAGAACATTAGCCGCTTTGAGACTCCTTTGGGTAGTGATAAAGCGGGATATCAAATCCAAACTCCTCCTCCTCCTCCTCTCTTCTTCTTCTTCTTCTTCTTCTTCTTCTTCTTCAATACCAGTACAGTCCGCCTCAAATGATGCAAGAAGTGCCATCGTCAGTTGCAGGTATAGATACATAGAGGTGGGGAGGGGCGTGTAAGATTGTAAGAGGGAATGACCTCACTGCAGCTGAGAATAACACTTCAAGCATCTGATGAAGCAGACTCCCAATAAGATTTGTTGTTGTTGTTTCTTAAATTTGTATGCCAACCTTCACCCACAGATTTCAGGACGGTGCACAACATAAAAATACAACATAAAAGCACAAAATACACGAAAAAAGCAACAACAAAAACCCCTACAAATCACTAACTTCTCTTCCCGCCACACCCTGCCACGAACACATTTAAAAGGGGTATAAGTTGTTAATTAGCCAAAGGCCTGGTTGAAGAGGAATGTTTTCTCATGGCACCTAAAGGTGTATAATGAAGGTGCCGGCCAAACTTCCCTGGGGAGAGCATTCCACAGACGGGGAGTCACTGCAGAAAAAGCCCATCTTGTGTTGCCACCTTCTAGATCTCTTGTGGAGGAGGCACACAAAGAAGGGCCTCAGAAGATGATATCAGGGTCTAAGCTGGTTCTTATGGAGAGAGGCAGTGTCCTAAGTCAGGGTCCTAACACTGTGCCTAAGTCTGTGCTGCAGTAAAAACAAGAAACATGTCTGGCCCTCTGGAAATCATATCCGTTAGCTGACACATTAACAGAGGCGCACAGCACAAGTTGGTGCTTATTAGCCTAATGATTTCACTATTCAAAAAAAGATTGTACAATATTTTTCTAAGATGGTGTATGCATGTTTTAAACCCAGTGGTTTAGCGCAGCATGTGGGGACTTGCCGAGCAGGCGTCTCAGTTTGGGGGCTGATCATGGGCCAGTTAAACAACCCCCATGGGCTGCTTGTGGCCCATGGGCATTAGGTTGCTGACCCCCGTGCTATGTGTTTGAAGTCCAGTTCTACAGCCATATGGTAAACATGAGCACAGATGGCACTTACTGCTGTCCTATAACCAGCAGACAGCCACCATAGTGATTATTGACAAGTTGGCATCAGTATTTGTGGTGGGCTCCCTGGACATGAAACCCAAACCACACAGCATGTGGAGGTTTGCTATTATCCAGAATTGGGGGATCCACAATTATGGGAACCCGTATTCAGTTATCACTTTAGTGCTGCAATTTGAGGATCAACTTGAGAGACATCTTCCATCTATCAAACTGTCTTCAAACCCCATGGGGAAAAGATATAGATAGAACTCTGGAGTGTCTCTTTATAATGTGCTGTTTTCAGAATTCTCCTTTGAAAGAAGGTCATTAATATCACTGATACAATTAGCCAGTGACTTCAAGAGAATTAATAATCAATAAGGGGAAGGGAAGCCTTTAAAGTTAATGCTTGTTATTTACTGCACGTTTCATCTTTGCTCTTGAAAGTTCACTAGACGTTTTTGGGCCCTGCGTAAGTATTCAGTTTCAGCTTTCCTTGGCAGTCTAGACTGTTATGACTGAGAGAAGTTTTCAATCACAACTGCACACCTTAATCAAGGCTAATCCCCTGAAGTAGACTTGTTTCAGTAACTAGAACAGCTTATCATGAAAGGAGACATTGAAGAGAAAGGAACAGGTATCCAAGTGTCCCAGCTTAACTAGTGGTACTTAAAAAACAAATAGATCTATGGATATATATATATATATATACTATTACATGCTTGCTTCATTCTCCAAATATTTTTTTGATTCAGGATTGCATAGATGTATTCAATTTCATCATTGCTAATGCATTGTAGGTGGGTGAATGAGCTGGCTGTAAATTATGTTCAATGCTGTTTATCTTGTGATAAGTGGATGGCTGGGGATTAACTGTTATGGGCATGGTTGGGGGGAATAGTTATGGGAGAGGTTTGTATGTAGAAGGACCACTAAGGATGTGCTTTGGAAATGTTACTGTGGAAGTAAGTGCAAAGCTGCTAACGATGCTTTAACATGTGGGATTTCTATTGTACTTTTGTGTTTGATTTTTATTTGTAATGTCTTTGATGTTTCTGTTTTTGCGGCTAATTGGCGTTATGGGTTAAACCACAGAGCCTAGGACTTGCCAATCAGAAGGTCGGCAGTTCAAATCCCCGCGACGGGGTGAGCTCCCATTGCTCGGTCCCTGCTCCTGCCCACCTAGCAGTTCAAAAGCACGTCAAAGTGCAATAGATAAATAGGTGCCACTCCAGCAGGAAGGTAAACGGCGTTTCCGTGCGCTGCTTTGGTTTGCCAGAAGTGGCTTAGTCATGCTGGCCACATGACCCGGAAGCTGTATGCCGGCTCCTTCGGCGAATAAAGCGAGATGAGCGCCGCAACCCCAGAGTCAGCCACGACTGGACCAAATGGTCAGGGGTCCCTTTACCTTTATGCTGCTTTGAAATGTGGATTTTTATTTCTGTATTTTATTCTATTCTCTAATATTCAGTTCTGATATGTTGCAATGTTGCATTTGTATTTTGTGGTGTTTTAATATATGCTGTAAATCTAAAGTCAGAAGGGAGCCCAAGGGTCAGGAATGTCAACTAGATCACCCATGATAACCTCTGCTTAAAAACTTCCAATGAAGGATAGTCCACTGCTTTCTGAGGGATTCAGTTCCACTGTCGAACAGCTCTTACTGTCAGAAAGTTCTTCCTGGTGTTTAGTTGGTCATCATATTTCCGCTCAGTCTCCTCTTTACCAGGCTAAACATACCCAATTCCTTCAACTGTTCCTCATAAGGCTTGGTTTCCAGACCCTTGATCATCTTGGTGACCCTCCTCTGCACACGATTTTCCTTCATTTGGAGCATAAATTCCTAATATCAATATTTTTTCCCCTTGATGTTGTATTTCTATCGCCAAAATTCTTCCATGCTCATCTTTAAACAGAAATTTAGGTGAAAGGCTCTCTTTTGCATAAATTACCACACCTCTCTTTCTAACTGTATCCGAAGATATAAATTCCTGACCAAGTCTTTTATTTATTAACACTTTTCTGTGGAGCCTGATCACATGTGTTTCCTGTAAGCAAATAATGTCCAAATGTTCCTTTTTTAAAATGTGAAAGATTTTTCTCCTTTTTCCTTTATCCTTCTTAAATTGTGTTGCCCAGAACTGAACACAGTACTCCAGGTGTGGAAATCCAGTGCTGCACTTCTGGGGGAACAAGCTCCTCTTGAGATGTAATGCTCTGAAGTCTCTACAAAGTTAACACAGGTGTAAATATGTGTTAATAAGCCATTCTTAAAGACACAACAGTCTCTGCTGCATCCTGATTCCCTATGGAAACACAACCCTGGTAAGCGCCTGGAACCCCCTGGAAACTTGCTGCTGCTCAGTAGAGATTGTAACTTGTGTGCAACCTTCATAACAATATTAAAGATGGCCTTCCCTCATATGGTTATTTCACACTTCCTTCAGCCACTGTAAAAGGCACCTTGCCTGAGGATTTTGCGTTGGTAATAAATATTGTAATTGATTAATCAGCTAAAAGGTCTTTTATCACAGACAATGGCAAGGAAAGCTGCAATCCCACTGGACTCAAATGGCCCATTTTCAGAGTAAACATCCTAAGGATTGCAGTTCAAGTCCTTTGTATATTTTAAAGGCAGGCAGAGCAATCCTAACCTCTGATATCCCTTGCTGGAGGGAGTTTGGACCTGGCAAATGTTTTTGGCTGCTTGGATGCACAGGTAGCGGGGAGGTGGCTGTCGCTGCAAACATCCCCACTGCACCTGTCAGTGGTGTGGTCTGTTAATAAGCTACCACCAACGGTATCTGGCATAAGGTCCCAGAACAGGGTGGGGGCAGCCAAGGAACCACTGGATCCTAAACTGGTCCAGCAGCTGGAAAGGGACTTGCTGCAGTAATCTGAAGGTGGCACAGCAAACATTCAGAAAAACACTGCCCCCCAGCTTCTACCCCAGCTGGCATGAGCAGCAGGGCTCTGATTCAGAAGCAGTAGTAGTGGTCTTGCTGCTGTATTCACCCTTACTCCTCCCAAACTGGGAGCTGGGATTGTTCTCCCACTGACACCTTTACAGAGATTGTGGGAAACATACCTACAGGATCTCTCTGTTGGTTTGAAAGAAATTCTCATAAGCCACCTGATCAACAAACAGATGGAATTGTACATGGCTTCTATACTCAAGTCTGCGCAAAGTTGCGCCCATGAACTTGTCTTTTTCAGCTAGTAAGTTCCACAGTCCAATCCTCTGCATGTTTACTCATAATCTGTTTTCCCACTAGCATAACATACCAGTACCATGGTGGGCAGGCGGGTCTAGCATCCCCAACCTTCATTTATCGCACCTTAGTAACATGGCCTCAGTGTGGAAACTTGTTGCTGTGACATTACCCTTGTTTGGTGGAAATCCCTTACTTTTCCCATTTACTCTGTTTCTGATCTGATGCCTTCTACTAGTACGATAGAACAGGCTATAGATAGTAGCTGCCCTCAAGGTGGCCTAGAGCAAGGGAATCAAGAGGAAGTCAGCAGGATCCTGGCAGAAACTCATCCGAGACCAATTATCGTGAAACTTGATTGGTCCTGCTGGAGACACAGTGACTCATACCCTGCCTCGCTTCCTCTCATAACTCTGCAAACTTCATAAATGTCAGTTAGCCCTGCAGATGTTTGCCTGTGGCTGTGGTCCTTACTTGGGAATAGCTTCCCCTGAAATCGGTGGAACATTTTCTTCTAAGCATGCGTTATATATTGCTTTGCAACAAAGGCAGTTGCTGTATAGTAGTGCTGGCTTACCTGGTAATAACGGGGTGCTTGCATCCACCATTTTAATTTCCCACAATGCACCTATTACTGTTATTATAATTATTGATTAGATTTATATACAGTACTGCTGTTCATCAAAAGAACTCAGAGTGATTCACAAGAGAAAAATACAGTACCATAGCACAAATAAATACCGGTAGTTAAAATAGAAACAACAAAACAATAGCCCCACCTCCCACAAAAACATTTAGAATATTAATCAGCCAAAGGCCTGGAGGCATTGTGGGAAATGCTGGGGGCATTGTGGGAAATTAAGTGTTGGTTTCCCAGACCCAGCTGCCCTGCATTAAGGGGAACAGGGCAGATGTTAGCAGTGAGCCCTGTGGGGTCCCTAGCACCTGTCTGAGAATGCTGCCTTTTTTGCTTAAATTCATTTAAGCAAAGAAATGTATCTGAAAGAGGGCCATGAATGGAATTTTTAAAGCTTTGAGAACATCTAGGAGAAAGAAACAAGTTTTACTGCGAGAGCTGTTTTTGCAACATTTGCTAATGTAGCTGCTACCAGCATGACTGTAATAATGCTTCTTTATGCAATCTTGCAATTTCTATAAATGCTTTTGAAATTCCACTGAAAGGGGAGAAAAGGGAAGGTTGAACACTGAAAAGGGAGAGTTGGTGGAAATCACCCCCTCCCCTCACACGAATGGAGCAGCAATTAGGACCCAAGCTGCCATTTTTACATGTTTTGTTTGACTCAGTCAAGAGTTAAGTGGTAAAGCAAAAACAAAATAAAAGCGAAAAGCACTAATATACATTTAAAAAATAATAATTCTGACATATTTCATCCACTAAAAGAGGGCACAATATCTAACACTCTTCAAATTAAAAACCTAGTTGAAAAAAAATCTTTTTGCTTGGCACCTAAATAATTAGGAAAGGGTGGAGCTGGAGCCAAACTTGTGTTATAATAGTTATAATTCAACTTTAAAAGCACACACACAACCAAGATTTGTGTTATTTTCAAGTCAAGTATCTAGGTCATGGCTTGCATCATATGTATGTGAAATTTTGCATGATCCCTGCAACAGATCAGTTGCCTGCTACTATAGAGCAAATAAATCTATTTCTCTAGAAGTATAAATTATTGTTATGTTGTGGTAGTTAATGCAGATACTGCCTTTATTCCAGAACTGGGACTCAAGGTGGCTCACAAAATTAAAACAAATGAAAATAAAATATACAAAACTAAAAACATTTCAAAGGGTATGATTAGAAAAAGAATTAAACTATCTAGAATTAAAGCAGGCATAGGCAACCTTCGCCCTCCAGATGTTTTGGACTACAATTCCCATCATCCTTGACCACTGGTCCTGTTAGCTAGGGATCATGGGAGTTGTAGGCTAAAACATCTGGAGGGCCGAAGGTTGCCTATGTCTGAATTAAAGCAATGCAGAATTTCTACAGCAGAAAATATACATATCTTACTAAAATGCAGGTGTGGGGGGTGATGACAGCACAGCATACTAAAAGCAAGCTGTTCTCTAAACCTTGTTGAGATAAAATAGTCTTCACCAGCCAGCAGAAGGACAACAAGGAGGGGCCTAGCCCAGTGCCGGACTTATGTATAGGCTAAGTAGAATGAAGCGTAGGGCCTCTAAATCTAGGGGGCCTCGCCAGCCCTCCTGCTCCCCAGCGGGCAGTCTCCCCTCTCCCAAAATTGCAAACCTAAGACTTCATGCAAGGGCAGGGCAACTCAGGCCTCTGAATCTAGGGGGCCTCACCAGCCTGCTCGCTCCCCAGTGCCGCAGTTTCCGCTCTTAGGGCTAGCCAGTGGGGCCCAATTTGAAGCAGTGGGGTGCAACTTCTTCTTTTTTTTGTAGGGCCCCAGTTCACAGCCAAAGTCTGCAAAATCTTATAGATATAAATAAAATCCATCTAGATTGCCCTGGTGCAATTGCTCCAATTGCCTTAAGATCAGCCCTGAAGATCTCAGAAACCAGGCAGATTCATATGGGAGAATATGGTCCTTCAAATTGCCTGTACCTGAACCGTATTGGGCTTTATGGGTGATAACCAGTTTCTGCCCAGAAACAGACCGGTAGCAGTGGAGCTGCTGTAACATGGGAGTTGTATGGTTTAAAGAGTTGGCTTTTTACCCAGTTAAAGTATTAGCCAACCTTCATTTTTGAATTGGTGGATATCTGTAGGGCTGTGTCCGGGTTTTTTCCCTTTTTGAAATATGGCAACCAGTAATATCTGTCATGCATGTGTTGTTAAAACTAACGCAACAGGCTGTCTTTGTGAGAACAATAGCAGCAGATGGATATAACAAAGTCTGGATTTCTTGTTTTTTGATGGTTTGAATTTATTTTATTTGTTTGGCCATAAGCCATACAACGCAACACCAAACACATGGCAAATGAAAACAATAAAAGCACAGCATTAGAAATCCAATTATCATTCAATTAAACTCCATAATATTTGTATTTATGTATAAACACAAAAACAGATCTTCTCATCCCGACAACAGTCAGTACAACAGTTTCAAAATACAATTGATTCTCAATGAACGTCATAAAGGCAATAATGGCTGTCTGGGGTGTTAAATTCTTATTATCACAGTTAGCAAGCAGGTTTGGGGTTTTGCAAATTATATCATTGTCCCCACTCTTTGAATAAGAGAAGAATATATTTCCAAATGACGAGACAATTAATTGTGGATCTTCCAGTCCTCCCACACTGAAGCTAGACAGGAGACTGCGGAGCCTTCAAAGAGCATCTGATGATGCTATCATATATGATGCAGAAATAAACTCTACTAAACCCTGTGGGACTTCCTGCCAGATATGTGCATGTAGAATTGTAGCTTTAAAAATAGCTCCTCCAGATTTGCTGGAAGAGGAGTTATGAAACTCATCCCTGGTTGTATCTCAAAACATGCCTGGTAGATGCAGGGCTTTTTTCAGCCCGAACTCACCAGAATTTAGTTCTGCTACCTCTTTGGTGAGTTCTGGCACCTCTTTGTTGTGTACCAGCCGCTGCTGCGTGTTGGAAGAAGAGTTTGGATTTGATACCCTGCCTTTCACTCCCTTTTTAAGTAGTCTCAAAGCAGCTAACATTCTCCTTTCCCTTCCTCCCCCACAACAAACACTCTGTGAGGTGAGTGAGGCTGAGAGACTTCAGAGAAGTATTACTGGCCCAAGGTCACCCAGCAGCTGCATGTGGAGGAGCGGAAACGCGAACCCGGTTCCCCAGATTACGAGACTACTGCTCTTAACCACTACACTACACTGGCTCTCATTGGAGACTTCAAGCTGCATGCTGCTTATGGCTTTGTGTCGGAGGCTGTGAGGCAGTAATCGTGCAGAGAAGCATTTTCCTCCTCAAAATTGTTTTCAACAACCTGGGCTTTGTTCTTGGGGAAGAACAGCAAAATACTACTGTGTATAATTCTACATGGACTAGTGCTGGACTAGGACCTGGGAGAGCAGGGTTCAAATCCCAATCTGTCAAGAAGCCCACAGAATGACTTTGGGCCAGTCAACTGCCTTCCAGCCTAGCCTACCTCACAGGGTTGTTGTGATGATACAATGGAGCTGGGGAGAAGATTGCACACCACCAACTCTGTGGAGAAAAGGTGGAAATAAATCTATTAAAAATAAAATTAAAAATAAATGGGTGTATGAAGCTTTTTCAATATACAGCCAGGCAGCCGTACTTTTCACAAGTAGAAAAAAAAGTTTTAAAATTGAACACTGATCAAATTAAACATGTGATTAGATTTTTCCTGGATTTTGATGAAGGGCTCTTCCTGAGGAGTTTATAAAATTCTGTTTTCTTCCTTCTCCTTCTCCTTTTTTCTTAAATGACTCAAACCTAAACAAAGTCTGTCTTCTCAACTAAAATTGACACGCTGAATTATTGAGACAGATGGTTAAAATAAGATTTCCTCCTCCAGTCATTTTCTGACCTCTGCAGGGGCCTGGACTTTGATAATAGATGAAGCCTTCACCATTAATAAGCATTTGCCTTGTTATTTTCTAAAGAGTCATTCATTAGAAGATAACAGTCATGTGCCCATAAAAGTACTCTTGAACTCAGCTCAGGGGGATGACCAGAGATCCTTGTTAATGCCTGAGGGCAAACTGTTTGTTGACTTCACGGTGTCAAGATTGGACACAAAGACTTTGACCTCTAATTGTGCCCAAAGGTTCTCAGCCGGAACACTTATAACCTAGAAGGTTTATCCTGTTGTCTCTGCACCAGCAGATTTCCTTCCGGGATAAAGCGGGGCAAACCTATCCATTAATGTAGACATGTCATGTAGAGCTCAGAGAGATTAGCACAAGTCTGTTGCAAGCATCTGTAAGCAGTAGAATTAGTACTGGTCTGAGCCTGGTTTAATATTTTATTGGTGTGGGATAGTCTATTCAGGTAGTCAGTTTGCCCCAAGCCAGCTTCACATGCACTGTGTTGTATTGAATACAGCAAGTGTACAGCGTGGGGCTCTGAGGATTAATAGGCATATTTCCCATCTGAACTAGGTATTATTTGAAACAATGCCATAATATGGCTGTACCCAAATCTGGAGGGTGTGAACTTGCTGGAAACAACAGGTGGCCAAGATCTGGATTTCAGCATATAGGAAGAGTTGATCTGTTGCCAACCAGGCAAAGGCAGGAGCTATTATACTTGGCCAATCTGGAAGCTGCATACTGTTTGCCAATCACAGGGGCTGATGTTGCACAGTCTCATGTAGTTCACGACACGGCATTCCAACTTCAGGCCATGCCATTCCTGTTTCATATGTTATAATCCCTAACCCGCCATCGGACTACATTAGACTATGTTTTTCTTTCTTTGGTTATATAAAATGCAGGCACCAGGCACCAGCAGCAATAAGTCAAACTTAACTTGCTTTAAAAATAAAATAAAAAGCAGACACGGGTTTGAGTTTATACCCCTCCTTTTTGATGGTTGGATGACTTGTTAAACAGCTGCATTCTTTTCATCTATATTTTTGCAACCACTTCTTGGCTGCTTCCTTTCCCACTTTTTGTCTCTGTGAATGTGCCATGTAGCAGTCCTCTCAATTTCACAGCCTGTTGCAATCCGGAGTTATTTTCTTTGCAACAATGAGTTGTTTTTTTAATGCCATGAAGTTCCTAGACAATCACATTTTATGTTCTATGACCCACTGTGAAAGGAGGAGACACTACAAATCCAAATCATAGTACATTTTCTTTACCCTCTCAAAGGTTAGCAGGATACAGCAAGGATAATTTCATCACTCTCGCTTAGCCTGACAATTATTGCGGTAAGACCGAAAGGGATCACACTTTAATAGGCTTTAAAGATTTTAGTCAATCGGGAGCCTGTGCTTTACTCCCAATTTTGTTAATTAAAGTTGTGCCTCAGTAGCCACAGAGGAGTTGTTCAGGATTATGGTTTATTATTGTCTTGCAGGGTCATGGATTCTTGTGCAAATGTACAGGAGGAAAGCTTGGTGTCAACTTAAATGAGCAAACGATGACATCTTTGAGAGCATGATTTTTAATTCACCATTATGCCTTTATCCACAACTTCAGGTAAGCTAATTTATACAAGGGGTTTTCTGTGGTTTCCACAGTAGGGCACAGATGTAGCAAAGTTGGGAACAGCATACCATTTCCAAACTGTGCCACAAACAAACAGAGTTTAAATAATTTTGTATCAGTTCCCTGTTTATAGAAGGCTACAAGGGAGGGCATTACAGTGGTACCTCGGGTTACAAACACTTTGGGTTACAGACTCTGCTAACCCGGAAGTAGTACCTTGGGTTAAGAACTTTGCTCCAGGATGAGAACAGAAATCACGCAGTGGTGGCACGGCAGTAGCTGTGGGAGGCCCCATTAGCTAAAGTGGTACCTCAGGTTAAGAACAGTTTCAGGTTGAAAACAGACCTCCGGAACGAATTAAATTCGTAACCAGAGGTACCATTGTATTCAAGTGGAAGGGAGTCAAAGACTGCACTTGTGGGTTTCACTAAGACCCTCCCTTCTTTGCAATATCTGAATCACTGCACCAAACTTCAGATACAGAGAATGATGGCCAAAAGAGCAGTGTAAGACAGGATGGTGAAAACAACACAGACATTTTAATACTAGCAGGCCTAAAGCAGAGGTGGCTAATATGTGGCTCTTCTGATGTTGTTGGACTTTAATGCCCATCAACCCCAGCCAGAACGGCCAGTGGTCAAGGAAGAAGCGAATTGTAGTTAATCACAATTACCCCAGCCCCCAGTTTAAAGAATCTAACCACAACATCTATCCTAGAAACATCAATCATCACTCAGGTAGACTAATATCTGTTTTACTGATTTTTAAAAAAATGTTTCTATTGCTATTGTTATTTCTGTACTATGTACACAGCTGTTGTTGCTGTTGCTGCTGCAAAAGTGTGTTTTATAAATAAACTACATTTTTCACAGTTTGTACCCCGAGCTACAAATATATTACAGTTCTGAAGATGAATCTCACTGCCTCTCCTTTCCTCTCTTCTCTCCCCTAAGTCTCCGGCCCTAAGGAGATGAGATGATAGAAAACTCCACTTTTCTACAGTCCCTCTTTAATGAATATGGAGCATATCTGAAGCCAAATGCCAGATGGTGCTTGCTGAGACTGGAACTGCAAAGGGTTCCTAATTAAACCATTAAACTAGGGGTTGAGAAACAGCAGCTCCCAATTTCTCTCTCCTCTGCTTTTTGATAGCCACATAGAAGACGCCCCAGCAGGCTGCATAAAGATCCTTTCAAGCTCACCCCTACATTGATCCTTTGGGAACCCAGAATGGCAAGAGGCAGTTAATTTAAAGCTAATTGAGAAATCTCTTTCCTGTCTTCACATCACCAAACAAGGTGTCAGGGACTCAGCTGGTCTTTGTACCCCTAACGGGAAGAAAATGTACAGAATAAGGGAAGGGAAGATGCTACCTTGTTTTCATTTCCCACACAAAGCATCGTGGCCTCTGAGGTTTTACTGCCTGAACAGCAAGTTAGCTCATCACTTAGAGCTTCTGAAGCATGATAGTGGAACCAGAGGTATAATCCTAAGTCAACACAAGCTGTAAGCCTTGACGAAGTCTTCTTGGGGTCCCACAGCAGTGTGGTCCAGTGAAAATGACTGCTGTGACAGAGTAAGGGCAGATGCTGCGAGAATGGGCTGAGGAAAGAAAATATTGAGGAACTACGTAAGATGCAGGGAATCTAAATCATGGTTGTCAACCACTCTGAGAGACGATTGTGACTAGAAGAGGCCAAAAAGCCTCTTAAAGAAACACAAAGAGAAAGGGAGTTATGGGGCACTGGGGCTGCCACTCTGAAAGCTCCACTCCTCACAGATGTGGCACAAGCACTATCTGGCACTTGCAAGTTCTGCTAAACAAAGCAGTCAACTGGGCACATAGTGAGCAAGGCAATCCCTCCAGTAACACTGATCCCAAGCTATTATGGACTTGATACACTAATAGTAAGTCTTTAAACTTGGCTTGGTAGCATATCAGCAGTTGGTGCAGATCTTTAAGCAGAAGAGAAATGTGCTTCCAGGATCTCAACCCTTGTCAGCAATTGTGCTGCAGCTTCTGGGCCAACCACACAAAAAGTCCCTGGATGTGCATTTGCTTCCATCACAGTTTGGCAAGCTTAAGCTTTGGAGAGGCTCCTTTGCCTGCAAATTTCATTTGCTTCTGTCAACAGTGAAAACAGCAGCAGTGCAATATGATGGGAGACAGATATCTATATATAGAGAGAGGCATAGATGGAAGCCATGTGGCGATCAAGAACAGTCATTCCCACTCCTGGCCAGAAGTTCTTCCTTAAGCATGTTTCCAAAGCTTTCCCCCGCCATGAATGACTTGAACATTGTTGAGGGTCTTCTTGGACCACTTGCTGATTTTTCTAACTATCATATCAATTGTAATGTGCTATGGTAATGCTGTAGGATTTTTAATTCTATTTTTACAGACATGCCGCAGACCACCTGAATGAAGCTTCTGGACTACTGGTAGCCTGTGGACTACAGTTTGGGAGCCCCTGGCATAGATGCCTAACACTAGTCATACAGAGAGTTGACTCCAAAGATGACTTATTTAGCTATCTATCACCCATAGATACCGTACTACCCATTCAATTTATCTCCACTGTAATTAGGACAATAAGTTTGCTTAGCCAGAGAAGAAAGGATTCCCAGAGATTCGTTTGCAGATCTGTATGCTGCCTTTCTGTGATAAAATCAAACTCAGGATGGCCTACAAATAAATATATAAATCATAACAAAAATTAAAAACAGTTTTTAAATGGAATAAGATGTGCATGGAGTCAAAACAGATGTACAGCCCTGCCTATGATCCTTCTCCTAGCTTGTGTGCAGAACAGAAGACAGCAATGTTATTTAGGCAACCAAATCTGCTTTCAATGTGTTTCTGAAATGCAAATGTTGTACAAACATCTTCATGTGTGCCAGGGCAAAAAATTCGACTTAAATCTGCGTACAGGAATCAAATTGTAGGGAATCAGGGGCTATACGATGGGATTACCCATCCTTTTATTTTCCTGGTACTTCCTTTCTCAATGAGTGATGCAGTCATAAAGACCACGGGTGAGGCAACACTTCAGGAGAGTAGTGATCAATGAGTCAGTCCTGGACACAGGACAGAAGAGTGTTGAGCAAACGATCCAGTCTGCTTACAGTGACTGATTAATGTCAGCCTCTGCTCCCTCCAGCAGATGGAAATTACTGTAATGTACTCTATGTGCAGCTGCCCTTGAAAACAGCTAGTGCAAAATGCAGCCATGAGGGTGTTGACTAGCACGACTGTACAAGACGACACAACATCTCCAAGGTGCCTGAGCTCACCCCAAGGTGCTTATTCTGATATATGAAGCCATAAACAGCTTTGGTTCCTTCTATCTTAAGGAGACCTCCTCCTATATTGTCCTGCCCATGTTTTGAGATCTACCATGGAGCCCTTTTATTTATATCATCACCATACAGGCCTGTACTCAAAACAGGGCCTTTTCAGTGGCAGTACCCTAGCTGTAGGATACTATCTCTCTGCAACCCCACCCCCATCACCTTGAGATTAGATTTGCACAGACAATTGGTTAGTTTTGAACACCAGGGCGAAACACTTCTTTTTCACCTGGCCTTTGTATAAATGTGTGGCGTGAAAGCTGCTTCCGCTGTGCCGGGCATTAGCAGAGTTGAAATACAGACCACAGCAAAGCTTGAGGAAATTGGCCCTGAGTCTTGATTGATGACTGTTCTAAGCAGATTATCTTTTTGCCTGTCATTAAGCTTAATGGTTGCTATTTACAGAGACTGCTGTGGATCCCCACAGCAGCAGATCTGCTTGCAGATCAAAAACGAAACTCTCTCTTAGTTACATGCACACAACGCACTGTGCATGTCCATGACTTCACTGTCTTATCTTTGCACCTGTGTAAACAATCCAGCTTCACAGCCAGAGTTTCATCCTACATGCAGAAACTCACAAAGACAGTGTTCTGAAAATGAATGACCAATACCCCGACAAAATGAGGGGTAACCAATGGGACACCCTGAAGATGTTGCTGGAATACAATTCCATTATCTCTGATGATTGGCTGTGTTGGCTGGGGCTGATAGGAGTTGTAATAATAAAACAACATCTGGATGGCTATCCTGGAAAGTTTTAACTTTGCATTGTTTCTACATCAATAATTGTCCAAAATCTGCTATTTGCCTCATTTTTTAATATTCCAAAAAGTGCTGGGTTCTGCTCCCTAACTGTCTGACACTTTAATTCCTCCTACTGTGAAAGGACAAGGCCTCTGGGGAGACTTGCCAGTTCTGGAAGCAATAGTGAGATGTGGGGAGGGCAGAGAAGGTGTCAGGAGAGGGAGAAAAGGACAAGACCAGGCCAGCTGGTTGGCTTCCATCAAGTTCCATCCAGGTGGAATACACTTCCTTCCCTTGAAGACTTATTGAACAAGGAAGCTGATACAGACTGGGAATGAGGAAGGTGTACTGGAAAGGAGGGTCAGTAACTGCTTTAAACTCCAACAGAGTTACCTCAGGCAACTCAAGAAAAGAGGGTGAATTCTGAGCGCGCTTCTGTAACCTTTACAGCAGCCTTTTTATTTATTGACATGCCAATTTGTAAAACTAGGAGATGATGGCAATGAGTTTCATACTGAACATCTTGCTTCACTTTAGATTTTGGCATACCCTCCAAAGTTTAACAGGGGGAAATAGGTACAGTGGTACCTCAGGTAAGAACTTAATTCGTTCTGGAGGTCCATTCTTAACCTGAAACTGTTCTTAACCTGAGGTACCACTTTAGCTAATGGGGCCTCCCGCTGCCGCTGCACGATTTCTGTTCTCATCCTAACCCGAAGTACTATTTCTGGGTTAAAGGAGTCTGTAACCTGAAGCATCTGTAACTTGAAGCATCTGTAACCCGAGGTACCACTGTATAGTGGTTTCAATTAAGCAAACAAGAGCATTGTAGCATAGTGGCCAGCAGCTTAGAGCAAGCAACTCCCATATCTTGGACTGTGATTAAATGTTCACTTCAGAGATGCTTTTCCCTGTAGGCCAGAATACCTAGCTTTTAAATAGCTGCTGCTTGTTCTTTGCTGTCATACAGTTTCTTACGTTGATAACAAACTTCAGGACTCTGTGCACTAGCAAAATTGTGAATTTCAATTCTCAAGTAAGGTGAGCCAGCCAGATTGGTGAAAAAATGCCAACAAAATAAAAATAAACAAAAAATAATAATCAAGGGAAACAGCAATTTGTAACCCCGCCCCCCAGAAAAGCTCCAACATTAGGCACAGATTTGGGGTGCACACAGACATACTTAGAATGACAAGTAGCAAGTGTATTTTGACCATGGGGGTGAGGTCTGTTTCCCCTGCCTTTGCTTCTCAAACCTCATTTTTTCAGCCTTAAATTCAGTTCTCTGTTTCCACTTCAGATTGCAATTTTTAGAAAGTCCTTACAAAAATCCATTAGCGCTTAGTGCAGATTTATCCTAATATACACACGTTTGTATGCAATTTTGCCTACTATACGCATCTTTGCAAAGCAAGTTTCACCAACACAATGCATTTCTGTATGCTATCTTTTACAAATATGTGCATTCTTTGCACACTTTGCCCCACTATATGTATTTTTGTACCCATTGGTTGGCTGGGGAGCTGCATCGCAAAATTCAGAGAAGTGCGAATTTTGAAGGGTAGCAGTGTTTTTGTTCTCATATAGTTTTGGGAATTGTAAATTATCGCTGACGTTATGTGTGTAACCACAGTGGCTTGTGCCCACAGTGAACATGAGTACTTTTGCCTATTAAATAGGCGGAGAGGAGTGTTATGAGCTCCGCTGACTGATAATTGTGAATGGGTCTAATCGTGATGGGTTTGCCTTAAAGGGATGCCTGATTAGTGTCTGGGATTTGACAAAAGAATGTTAATATTTCTTAATGGCTGTGGATAGTTCGCTGAATGGGCTATTCACTTACAGGGGTGGGGTACCAGACACTGCTTGGCAGAATATGAAAAGCAGCAGTTTCAAAACAGCATTAGCCCTATTCAGTTATTCAGGCAAATGCACCCCTCCCGCAGTTATAAATATTCAATATCCAGGATACGTAGACAGCTGTCTTATAGCAAGTCAAAAGATGGATGCTTAACCATGGGGATTGTCTACACCGACCCAACTGGCAGTGGTTCAACAGAGCTGTAGGCTAGAATCTTTCCCCATCCTACCTGACAATGCCAGGACTTGAACCTGGGTCATCCATGTGCTCTACCACTAAGCCATGGCCCTCCCAACTGTCTCCACTTGGTTATTGCATGCATGGAAGAGGGAGCGGGCTCATGCAGCCAGCAACAGCCCCATTTCTGATGTGCCCAGTGGCCATGTTTTGCAGAGGCCACAGGGTTGGCGATAGTCTAAAAGGGGACGCTATGCATACACAAATGGATGTTTAAGGAAGTTTTTAGTGTCTGATGTTTTATTGTATAGTGGTACCTCTGGATGTGAAGGGGATCCGTTTCGGAGCCCCGTTCGCATCCTGAAACGGGTCGTGATTCATTGTTTCTGCGCATGTGTGTGACGTCATTTTGAGCATCTGTGCATGCGCGAGCGGCGAAACCTGGAAGTAACGTGTTCCGTTACTTCCGGGCTGCTGCAGAGTGCAACCTGAAAAAGCTCAACCTGAAGCAACTTCAACCCAAGGTATGACTGTATTTTTAATATTTTGTTGGAAGCTGCCTAGAGTGGCTGGAGAAGCCCAACCCGATGGATGGGGTATGTATGTCTGTCTGTCTGTCTGTCTGTATGTATGTATGTATGAATGAATGAATGAATAAATAAATAAATAAATGTCTCGATTAGTGAATGGGAACTCTGATTGGTTATGCTTCCTGCTCATGTGACCAGGAGTCCTAATTTGGCCCGTGAGGTCATTTGCTCCCAGACATGCCTACCTGCCCCACCTCTGACATCACACCTGATATCTGGTGTGAGGCAGGTAAAGCTGTGCCTGCAAAAGAAAGGGAGCATTATAGGAAGCTCCTGACTGTTGCTCCAGCAGTGGGGCTTTCATTCAGCACTTTTCAAATTTGGCTGAATTTAAATTCAGGGCCAAATGCCTCCCCTGCTTGTGGCAGAGCTCTTCCTTTGCAGACATGGTTCGCTTCAAGATTAAGAATCAATACTCCCTTCAGGACCACTTAAACACTAAGTTGTTGAAATAAATAAGAAGAAAGAACTGAGAGTGCACTCCTGATTCTTTCCTTTTCCGTCACCTTATGTTGTGGTGATGCTAGATGATTGGCAGCCGGATGGCCCCGCCCACCTGTCCAAGTAGCCCACAAGGGTAGGAGGGAGCTTAGGATCCAGCCAGCCATCTGGAACCAGCTGCTAGAGGCACAATTCCACCCCCTGTTTCATGTGCACAGCCAATAGGTGGACAGGAGAGTGCCTCCTCATGCCAGCATTGAACTGAATGACCAGAAGGGCAGACGGCAGACGTGGAGTATGGGATCCTCTGCCTTGTAAGAGGGCCCACTTGCTTCCAGTTGTTGTCTTCTTGTATGTTTGTAAATGAAGCCAATATCACAAAGGCACCCGGAGTGCAGGTGCGCCAGGTTTTGCCCAACATTGCGGGGCCCTGGTGTGTGATGTCATACGGTGTCAGGCTTCAGGGAATCTGATCCCTCCCACGGTGGGCAACCAAGAATTAGGTAAACGAGAAGAGTTCTTACCAAGTGTTTTATTCAATAATCACAGAGAGAGGCTTTGAAAAGTGCCTCTACTGCAGTAATGGCGTTACTCCAAGTAAAGCCCCGTCCCCTCCGTCTGTCCTATTATACATCATCTCTACGTTGGCAGATCTGTGCTTTTTGCCTCTGAGCTTTCTGTTCTCCTACTTTCAATGCCCACCAGGTCCTAGGAGCACTGGCAAAGAAAGAGGCGTGTGGGCGGAAAACACACCGCCCCCGGCAGCGCAATCATGGTGGGGTGCCATCATGGCTGTCCCCCGCCCGTGCTGGGCACCACGCCCCTGCAGGCAGCACGCCATGCCCCACGGCACACCCACGCCCCCAGGATGCATGCCACACCCAGGGCAAGCGCCAGCCCCGTCCCCACCTGCTCTCTGCCCCCCGGTGCCGGAGCATGAAGCTTTGCCAGTACCTGGAAGAGGGGGGGGGTCTGGAATGCTTTCTAAAGACACCGTCTGTCAGCTGTCTCTCCCCTGGGGCTTCTTCTTCCTCCTGCTCCTCTCCCAATATTTCCCAGCTTCTCCCCTCTGCAGCCTCTGAACTGTGACCTTCTGCAAACCACTGTTCGAAATCTATACTGTCTCCCTCTTCTCTGGGAAGTGTAGGAGGGGGCGGCGGTCTCCAGCATTCCTCCTCAGTCCAGTCCCTGACACACAGTAGAAGGAGACCCGATGGGGCCTATCTTGCCCTCCGAAATGCATGATGGGGCCTAGTCGCAGCTGTAGGAGGGCCCCCACAGTGAAAAGGGGGGGTGCTTGGCTCCCATGGCCCCACATAGATGGCATGCCTGTGGAGTGTCTGTGTGCTCTCTCAGCCCAAGGAAATAAAACGTGGTAATGTTGCCCATAGAATATCTGCCTGTCCAAGAACTGATGAAGGCTTGTGTCAGTACCTTTCGTCAGACTGGGGGCAGAAGGGGGCCCTGCAAATGGAACACAGAGATCACTCTTAAAATGGAGCATGTGGGCTAGATCGAAAACAATACCTAGTAATAACTGTTTAAAATATTAGCTTCTTAAAACACACACACCAAAAAACACTTGGGAAACAGGGAGCAGGACACTCCCGCAGGCAGTTATTAAGCCGATGGGTTAAGACACCATGTGTCAAGTGCAGCAGGGAATGCAAAATGGGAATAAAATGAGAGCGTCAAGCTCTGGAAAAGAGAAGCTGGGTTTTTCTGCCTCGTGGGCACAGACTGTCCAGAGGGACTTGGAAGCTGCTGCTCCTGCTGCCCGTATGCCCTGTATGAGCCACCAACCATGCTGGTGACTGGCATCATGCCCAACAGCAAGCTTACAGAGGAGCAGGAGGTGCAAGGAGAAGCCAAATTGTCTCTGGGTCATTAATAATAATAATAATAGTACCCACTAGCCACCAACTGAAGAGACATCATTTGGTGTTGAAATCGCCTTCTCTCTACCCTCCCTTTTCTCTTTTGCATTCATTTGTTCTCCTTGTGCCACAGTGCCTTCCAGGCCTCAGCCTCCTCGTGCGCATATAAAAACAACATCCCTCTCCAAATGAATTCCATGTCTGCAGTGCTGCTGGCTTGCACACTTGGAGCCGCTCGAATTTTTTTGGCAGCCTGCGTGCAGCTTTTTATGATGGTGGTGGGAGGGAAGCGGCTTCTCTGTGCAGAAGAGGAGCCATTAAAGATTCATGGCTGATGAATAATAGAAAATTCAGTCCTTTGATTGCGCCGGGCACACCACGTAGACCTCGGTCCTCATGAAGCTAATTTACAGCAGCTTTTGCAGGGATTCAGAAAACCGCAGTGTGGGTTTTGGATTAAAACAAACACACACACAAAAAGGCAGGGTTATGGTCCAGCCCTCTGGATGGTTTGCACATGTCAACTTTGATTTGATAGGGAGCAAAACTTTGGCCCCTTGACACCCCCCTCCCCCAATTTTAGCCACACCGTAGCCCCCTGCCTCCAGCCTTCAAAAGTCAGTGACTAAGGGGACAACACAAAAGGTAAGGAAACAGGGCTCCCCTTTGATGCCTGCCCCACTGCAGTTCAAGCAATGCCTTTCACAATTTGTAATCAGCTGTAAGGTAAAGGTAAAGGGACCCCTGACCATTAGGTCCAGTTGAGGCCGACTCTGGGGTTGCGGCGCTCATCTCGCTTTATTGGCCGAGGGAGCCGGCGTACAGCTTCTGGGTCATGTGGTCAGCATGACTAAGCCGTTTATGGCGAACCAGAGCAGCGCACGGAAATGCTGTTTACCTTCCCGCTAGAGCGGTACCTATTTATCTACTTGCACTTTAACGTGCTTTTGAACTGCTAGGTTGGCAAGAGCAGGGACCGAGCAACGGGAGCTCATCCCGTTGTGGGGATTCGAACCGCCAACCTTCTGATCGGCAAGTCCTAGGCTCAGTGGTTTCAACCACAGCGCCACCCATGTCAACAGTAGGTGGAGCCAAAGCTAATAATACGGGGAGACAGAGCCAATGGTAAATGGAGCTAGATTTGGGCATATTTGCACCACAGCTAAAAATGGACATTTTTATACCTTCCAAAGGCCCTGGAGATCTCGGGAGCCTTTTTGGGTGCTGCGCTCTCACACACTCTTGACTGAAAAGACACTTTTTCAGGACTGTGATCTTACGCGTGCTGAAAAACATGCGTTTTTGGGTGCCATGTGAACACTCCTTCCCCCATGCTTTTTTCAGGGTGAGAGTGAGTGTGGGTCATGTGACACTCCCGGGAGTGCATCCCAGAAGTTGTGTGTGCTGGTTTTGCATCAGAAAAAAATGGAAGATACACATTTCCACAATCTTGTTTATCCAATATTTTCCCATACTGTTGTAGAAGAACCACACACCTCCTTTACCTGGGGGGAGATTTTTTGTGTTGTTGCCTGTTTTGCATATCTTGCTACAGGTTCTGAATCATCAATCCATTAATTCTCCCTAGACCTTCACAAACAAACACATTTCTGCAACCAAAAAAATTAATTCAGGAATGGGAATTGCAAAGTGCACACAAAGACACTAATCCACTAATGGTCACATCAGAATGCAAGACACCAAAGGGAACAAAATCTAGACAAGCAGAGGAACTGGAAGTGGCTGAAATTAGAGGAAGGCTCTGCCAGAAATGAACAGCAACCAAGACAAAATAAAAACAAGGAGGAGAAGGGCAGGACCTTGTGACATGGGTGCACATAACAAGAACGAGGCGTGGTTTGAAGGTGGGGGCAAAAACTGTACCAGTGGAAGAACTGTGAAATGGCAAATACATGCTGCCTGGAAAATTGGTTCTAAAACCTGACTGTATCACTGATGGATAGATGCAAGCTGGGTTTTAGCCATGTAAAAACCATCATGCCCTCCAATAAACTGAAATGATATATGGCTCATCAGAGAGAGAGAGAGAGAGAGAGAGAGAGAGAGAGAGAAGCAGGTGTTGGAGATGGTGTGGATGTGTATTAAGTCTTGTTTTGTCCCCTTCCTCCTCCTGAGTTCTACAAGGGTAAAACTGAGACTAAAGAGGAGGAAGTTCACAGCCAGGGCCACCCCCACCCCCCCAGGTTGGTTGTAAGAAGGCAGGCAGGCAGGTAGGAGCTGACAGGCAGCAGACTGAGGTTGGCAGAGCAGTGCCCCATTCACCATAATAAAGGAGCTGCAACTGAAAAATAACAACCTTTCCATTTTTATGTGGTTACAACCATCTTGTTCTGCTTCTATTACAATATATTCAAAGTAACTTCATAACTCAAAATACATGTCAATCACAGAGTAATTAATTAAGCCACACTTGCATTTGGCAGGGTTAAAAATGATAATTGAATGCCCTTTAGAATCAACTGCATGCTGTACAACTGCTTAGTTATAGAGTTTTAGCTTTCACGTCTAATTTCCTCATTTTTAAAAAGATTTCCTTAAGGCTTCCCTCCCCCCCTTCACTTGTGTTGATGGAAGAATACACAGATAAGTGCTGTATGCTTGAATGACAGTTTATATCTTGGATGTCATTCAAACATTGCCTCTGAGATGTTATCCTGGAATTAATTATATCCAATGCAAAATGCCCTTTATGTTTGTTTTTGTCGTGATGACTGTCTTCCTAATTGGATATTGAGCGACTCTTTATGTGAGTTTCACTTGGTATCACTGGAACCGCTTTTGCTCTGCACTTGCTGCCAATCTCAGTGACAGCAGGCTCTAAAAAAGGTCAAAATTAACAAAGGCCAATTGACAGAATATCACTTGCAACTGAACTGGGGTCAATCCACAACATACATTTCAAGCATTCTTATGGCACTTTAACAGTTGTGGCTTCCACCAAAAGAATACTGAGAAACTTAGTTTGTTAAGGATGCTGGGAATGGTGGTCTCCTAATAACTCCCAGCACCCTTAACAGACTACAGTTGTACCTTGGATACCAAATGCCTTGGTACTCTGACGTTTTGGCTCCCGAACACTGTAAACCCTGAAGTGAGTGTTCTGGTTTGCAAATGTTCTTTGGAATCTGAACATCCCCCGGGGCTTCCGCAGCTTCCGATTGGCTGCAGGAACTTCCTGCAGCCAATCCGAACCTGCTTTGGTTTCTGAACATTTTGGAAGTTGAACAGATTTCCGGAACAGATTCCGTTAAACTTCCAAGGTTCGACTGTACAGTGCAGCAGAAGGGGAGGGGTAAAGAAACTGCTTCCTCCCTTCCTCCAAAACAGCAGCCTCTCAAGTTAGGTCAATCATAGTCAAAGCTCTGTAGGCTGCCACCACTTCCCTCAGAACCCTTTACCACCACCTGTAATCCCTGAATTTCTGTGGGGACAGACAGCATAGTAGGTCTGCAGGGTCACTTTCATTAACAACGAATCCCATCCTTATATCTCGGGGGTAGTTTTCACTAGCAATGCTCTGTGGATTATTCTGTAGTTAATACCTCTTGTCTTGTCAGGCTGATTAAACGGATAAGTAGCTGTGCCATTTGTATGTTGTTTGGCCCTCTTGATTTTTCATTACCAGCATGAGAATTTTTTAAGCCTCCTTTCTAAGACTTCTTATGAACAAGTAGAAAGCCACAGTGAACTTAAAATAAATCTAAAAACAGATGCCTGCTTAATTATACAGTCATCGGAACAAAGGTTAATTATGAAAAAAGACCTTGCTCAGCTATAGTTCAAGTTGGCCAGAAGGCTCCCTGCTAAATCTGCAGATAAGCTGATTTTTTGAGTCTCAGAACAATCTGCAGTCAGAGCTGCAATGTGACCAGTTAGGTTATACTGTAGATATTCTATGTATGCACGTGTTGACGCTTCCAAGAGCCATTGTAAGGTTGAGGCACTGCCTTTTCCAATATTATAGCTGGTTTAGAGAGCTGTAGAATAGGGCTGCCATACATCTGGATTTCCCCAGACATTACCAGGATTTCAAAGGCAGAATTGACATCTGGGGGGAATTTCTGAAAGGTGGCGCTTTGTCCTGGATCTTAGGCAAGTCAATCCATTTTCAGTGGTTACTTTTTGAAATACAGTGGTACCTCAGGTTACATACGCTTCAGGTTACAGACTCCGCTAACCCAGAAATATTACCTTGGGTTAAGAACTTTGCTTCAGGATGAGAACAGATATCAGGCGGCGGCGGCAGCGGCGTAGCAGCAGTGGGAGGTCCCATTAGCTAAAGTGGTGCTTCAGGTTAAGAACAGTTTCAGGTTAAGAACGGACCTCCGGAACGAATTAAGTACTTAACCCGAAGTACCACTGTATGTCAACCCTATGTAGAATCAGGTTGCTTCAATCTTTTTTCTTCCTTCATGGGCCCATTCTACCTTTAATCCTGTTGACCCTCTCCATCTGAGTTTGCTGTTAGAAAGTATATTTATATATGCACGAATATTTGTGCGCTCCTTAGTTGTTATACACCTTTTCTACATCTCATTTCAAAATGGTACTTTTGACTAGTGATTGCACCCAACCAAGTTCAACTCAGAATAGACCCATTAATGGAAATTAATGAACCTAAGTTCCATTACCTTCAGTGGGTTTGCTCTGAGTAGAACTAGCGTTGGGTACAGCCCCCAGGCACTGTTTGATTTTGGCCTCGCAAGGAGGAGTACAACAGAAAAAGCTCTGGTCGAACAAGCACCCTGTGGGAACCGAGCATGTCTCACCCTGTAAGCTGCCTGGATAGAAAACCAGCCTGGGAACCATATGCTCCCTGAGTCACTATGAGCTCCTTATACAAAGAGTATAAGATAAAGCTGCAAATACCAGGCCTATCCTTTTACTGCTGTTTTATGGATTATACCTGACAGGTTGTGCACTCCCTCACGCCAGTGCTTTAGTGGGTATCTGGCATGATGGTTTGGAAGTGCATGGCTATTATCGCTCATGCAGGCTGCTGCTGCCTCCTCCTGCTGCTGCTGCTGCAGCAAGGCTGTTTGCTTCCCACACCTACCCATCGATTGTGTGGTACAGATGGAATACTGTCATTTTGTCGCTTGAAAAGGAACTTGAAGGAATATAGTCAAAGGCGGCTGAAGGAAGACCCCAGAGCCTACAGAGTCTACAGCACTGAGTGTTATGTCAAAGTTATCAAGAGCTCACAAATAAGAAGTCAAAGGTTAGGTCACCTCAAAGATCAGTGGGAGTCATCCCAAACATCTTTGAAATTGAGTAGTGATGTTACCTTCTCTCTCTCTCTCTCTCTCTCTCTCTCTCTCTCTCTCTCTCTCTCTCTCTCTCTCTTTCTGCAGATAGATGCAGACAGGAATAAAGCAAGTGACATTTGGTGTGGTGCTGTGGGAAAGAAGATGCAGTAACTATTTTAAGATATACAGTCAAACCTCATGTTACATTTGCTTCAGGTTGTGTCCCGCGGCAACCTGGAAGTACCAGAAAGGGTTACTTCCGGGTTTTGCCACTCGCGCATGCGCAGACGTGCAAAATGATGGCACACGCATGCGCAGAAGCAGCAAATCGCTAGCCGTGCACGCACAGATGTGGGTTCTGCTCATGTTGCGACCAAGCCTCTGGAACAGATCCCGTTTGCAACCAGAGGTACCACTGTACTGCACGCACACACCAGCAGCCAGTAAACAAAAACCCTAAAAGGAAAGAAAAGAACATGAGAACATAAGGAGGACCTGCTGGATCATCTAGTCTGTTCTCACAGTGGCCAACCAGATGCCTGTGGGAAACCAGCAAGCAGAGTCTGAGCACAAGAGCACTCTTCCCTCCTGTGCTTACCAGAAACTGGTGTTCAGAAGTGTACTGCCTGCAACTACGGAGGCAGAGCACAGCCATCATGGCTAGTAGCTATTCATAGCCCTCCTCCGTGAATTTGTCTAATGTTTTAAAGCCATCTAGGTTAATGGCTGCTCCGCCTCCTGTGGGAGCAGATTCCATAGTTTGACTACATGCTGCAAAGTCAAGGAAGCATGGGAAATCAGAGGAGAAAATTAAATTTCACAATTTGTAATTTTCTGAGCAAAAGAAATCATATCCCTCACCCCGCAGTTTTCATGCATCATTAGCATACAGCTGGAATCATTAATGTAGCCTCAAACAAGTGGTCCAATATTATTTCTAGTTGCTTTTTTAAATCACAGGGTTTGAAGTGTTTGTCTTTTTCAGTCTTTCAGTAGGGTTTTAAATTGAAATCCGGATTACAGATTGATGGCAAGCAAAATGAAATGAAGGAGGCGTATCCTTCATATATTTCATATACTGCTATCAAAGCTTTGAGAAGAATTTGTGTGGAGCTGGGATGTTTCTAGTTGGCATGTATACAGTTTCTCAAACCAGAATAACAACATAATGACAATGTTAACTTTTTGAGTCAGGAGGAAACACTGTCCACTAGTGTGGACAGAAAGCACTGAGACAGAGTCCAGCTGAAAATGCTCATGCACAAAAGTGCACAGAAAAACTAGATTTGTGCACCCACATGCACATTACTGCTCTGGTGTATACACAGCCTTAGAAAAACAGACCCCAGTTTTTTTCAGTGGATCACAGTAACACCCGGGGGGTGTCAAAGGGAGCAGAGAAAGATTGTGACTGAGGAAGGCAGGCTTATAACACCCCTCCCTATATGCCGCATTCCCAAAGAAATCAATGCCCTTCATGGGGGAGCTCTGCCAGGGAACAGCATCCCCATGGGCCCACCTGAACAGTAGGTGGGTGGAAGCAGCATTCCCACTACTGGTTGGCAGTAGACTGTGGGGCATTTTATGGACAGGGAAGAGACAGGGTTGAGCTGGCACAAGATCTGTTGGACCCTACTGCTGTCCCATGATGGCAATGGACTCAATCTGGGCATCTAAGCTTCACCACAATGAAGGATTATTTTCCCCTACTGTCGGGCTCCTGGCCAGGTAATGTAGCCCTGGCTATGCTACTCCCTCCAGCGCTGCTGCTGCCAGCCAGGTGTTAGGATTTCACCCTTCGTTTCTAATGCCATCTTTGGCATTGTGTAGTTTGACCCTCAGGGACGCAGGTGGTGCTGTGAGTTAAACCACAGAGCCTAGGACTTGTCGATCAGAAGGTCGGCGGTTCGAATCCCCGCGACAGGGTGAGCTCCCGTTGCTCGGTCCTTGCTCCTGCCAACCTAGCAGTTAAAAAGCACGTTAAAGTGCAAGTAGATAAATAGGTACCGCTCTAGCGGGAAGGTAAACAGCATTGCCGTGCGCTGCTCTGGTTCTCCAGAAGCGGCTTAGTCATGCTGGCCACATGACCCAGAAGCTGTACGCTGGCTCCCTTGGCCGATAAAGCAAAATGAGCGCCGCAACCCCAGAGTCAGCCACGACTGGACCTAATGGTCAGGGGTCCCTTTACCTTTACCTTTAGTTTGACCCTCAGCCCCTGCTCCTTCCAAGGATTGTGCCATGAGGTCCATAATAAAATGCTCCCCTCCCCACCCGCCTGGAGAATTATCCTTATTTCTTGTGTGGTCCAAGTGAACAAGGCTATTTTATCGAAGTATGTTGGCGGTATATGAATCTAGATTGTTAATCAATAGCTGGGCTGTGCTAATTGCCCAAAGCTAACAGCAGCAGTAATAGAACGGTTTCTTTAGAAAGCCCCACACAAAAGGCCGTCTGTGGGACGTGGGCCTATGCGCTGCCTGACTTTTCAGCCCCACGCTGCTCTAAATTGGCTCATTTAGGCAAAGGTCACACTGTGGTATCAATTACTTGCTACTATCTGGAAAATTTAATTTCATGCTCCACAGTGGGTCTGCTTTCTTTTCAACAATGATTGGCAACTGTTTGGTAATAGGAATAGCCTTAAAAAAAACAACACCCAAAAACTTGAAGTGATTAAAAGCTAGAAGCTCCTTGAATCATGACGGCAGCTTCAGATTGCCAGCATCATCAAGTCCTCACTGGTACAGTGAGCACCATGGCAGCCATTTTGTGCTGGCACCCACAGCACTTTTATCCATATATGAGTGCTGGTATCTCAAATCTAGATAGAGAGACAGATACTGCATTGTTTCTGTCTTGCCACTGGGCCAGCATTAACTCTGAGCTCCCACATAGCAGAAAGATTTCTGAGGAAGGATGTATCTCCTGGAGGTTCAAAGTGTTGATGTTGACCTTTAAAGCCCTAAACAGCTTCAGCCTTGTATTCCTGAAGGAGCATCTCCACCACCATTGTTCCACCCAGACACTGAGGTCCAGCTCTGAGGGCCTTCTGGCGGATCCCTCTTGTGAAGTTACAGGGAACCAGGCAGAGGGCCTTCTTGGCAGTGTCACCCTGCCTGTAGAACGCCCTCCCATCAGAAGTCAAATAGATAAACAACTACACTTTCCAAAGAGATTAGAAGGCAGCCCTGTATTGGGAAGTTTTTAATATCTGATGTTCTCCTGTGTTTTTATTATGCTGGAAGCTGCCCAGAGGGGCTGGGGCAACTCAGTCAGATGGGTGGGATGTAAGTAATAAATGATGATTGAATATAATGATGATCAATGAGGGAGTTGCTAGGGTAGGATGTGGCCTGTCTCAAGAGACAGATAGAGTGGCCTCGAGGTCCACATTCCCCCACCCCACAGCCTGAGGTTCTTCAACCTGTTATTTGCAGAAGTGAGTGTTCATTTGTTGACAGCAGCCTGCATGGCATTCTCCTTTAACAGGGTGGCAGGGCAGGGGCTGTAACTAGTCCACCTACTATTCATGAATGGATTACAAGAATCTGGGATATGGCATTTATGACCAAATTAACAAACACAGTAAAAGTCACAGAAGGAAGGCAGCAGGACAATAAATTTATAGAGTAATGGGAGTCTATTTTATATTGGAACAATAAAATACAAGATGCATTGGATCCTTATATTCTATTAAGAGAGTTATAAATTCTAGCTTTATCTTTCCTGCCTTATCAGCAGCCATTTTGGCTTATTTTCATCCTTTTAATGGCTGTGATATGTACTATCATAAAGATTGTTCAAGTATTGTTAAATCATTCTATTAGGGCTAACTGGAATACAAACCATAATTTTGTTACTTATGTTTTGGCAAGAAACAACAACACAAAACCCGTGTTGTTCTGATGAGGTGTCTTAAACCATTCTGTTTTCTCATATTTACTGGTTTCACTTCATTGTTCTCCACAATATGATAAACATCAAATTTTATCCAAAGAGGGTGGAGCTTTTACGGGGAGCTCTGCTTTGATCTTGCAGCCCAGCTCTTGCCAACTTTCCCCTAATTGCCAATCATGGACTGATATTTAAGTAACCTTGGTAACACTTTAAAGGACAATGCTTGAGAAGAGATTCTGGTTCAAGGTGGTAGATCTGCTAGTGGTTACAATACCATACAAACAAGTATTACTGGAAATTCTAAACCAGCATTACACCACTGATCGCCTTTGTTTTCATGAATAGAGTCATTCCCTGTATTCTGCAGAAACACGACATGAAAATTAAACTTTCCGTGGCTTTATGGTTTCATGCACAGTCATTTTTTTTTTTTAAATTACAGGCCTGATTGCAAAATGCATTCAAAAGCTCTAGAGTCCTAATCAGACCAAGTATTTAGGGACTTGCACAGTCATAGCATAGCGTGTGTGTGGTTTGTATGTGGTTTGTTTGAAGTCAGTTGAGAGACATCCTGAAAAGTATGCACATGCTTATGTGTTATATCAAAGTCTTAAGGCTGGCACAAAGGAGAAACAAATCTCCTTCTTGCATGTTTTTCTCCACTCTTCTATAACAAAATTAGCAAAGTATTTGGCACATTTGTTTTTGCGTAGACTCCCCCACCCCCATATGCTGCTCAGAGCTTTCTCCAGCACCAGCCTTATTCTGGCAGATTAAATCACTGCTGTTAGGAATTGAATTACTCGCTAGTGAACTGGCACTGATGTGTTTGTTGATGTCAAATGCAACACCACTGGCATGCCAAAATTTACATCTATCGCAGCAGATGAGGGCTAATTTAATTTTCTCCATCTAGAGCAGCTGGCCCTCTTTCTTGTAATTCAAAATCCCTCTTATTCTGGACCAGTTGGTTCTTTTGGTCTCTTGTTACTTTGCTGTTTACAAAACCTCCCTATGTTTCTGGTTCCATAGGACCAGAGAACACCCACATTCAAAAAGAAATGTAATAACATTAATTTGCCATAGCCAAAGAAAAGGGAGAGAGGGAGAGAGAGAGAGTGCGCCAGCACTTGATTAAGTTTCAGGTTCATTTTCCGCACTATAGCATGTGCTGTACATTATTAGCAATAATTCTGGATTTGTTTTTCCTCCCCGTAGAATAAAATCAGGCTGATGCAAAGTATGGGCAGTTCCATGTGGAATGTTCTTGATTTCTAAAAGGGATGGACAACTTAGCCTGCAGTAAAGTTTATCCTGATAGGTTCAGCACCAGTGCCTGGAATTCTAGTGCAGTTGATGGTGCTCCACTGCCTCAACAGGGCAGAAACATCAACATTGACACCTGTCCTGGGCCATCCATGCTGGGTGGCTGGGTATGCAACTTTCCGTTTTAATTTTCCACAATGCCCTGGATTGATGCTGTGTTGGGCACTCCAGCCAGGCTAAGGAATTTTGGTAGGTGGTGGGCAGTTCCATTTGTCTAGAAACTCATCATAAACATCTCCCTTGTTCTCTTATAATGGAAATGGCACTCACTTGAGAAGTGCTAGAACCGAGTTTTGGTGAGTTCCGGCTGAAAAAATGCCCTGGTGGTAGGCTTTATGCTCAAGACCCCTTCTGATTTCTGGATCCAGCACCAATTCAATTCCTGGAATAGTCAGGCTAGCTTCCTGGTGAGGTGATGTCTCTAAGTATGGACCATTAAGTTAACAAAGGAAGTGGCTCTGTGCCAGAGAGCAAATGGGTGGGCTGCCCTTCCTGGTAGTTAGAAAGGCAAAAACAGAGTAGAAAGTTGAGATATGTGTGGTAGAAGCTAGAAGCTGGCTGGCTGCAGGCCGGGCAGCTGGAAGAAAGAGTGATGCCTGATTTCTTTTGGAATCCAAGGCTGTGGCTATGGGAGAAGCAAGATCCTCTTGGGGTGTTAATGCTGTGATCCTCTCCACCATAGGCTCAGGTTGTGTATATGTGTGAATAAAGCATATATCACCCCACAATCTTTGCTGTGCCTCATTTCCAAAAGCAAACACAAATCCTGGGTAAGCACCTGGAACCCCTGGAATCTCACACTGCTCAGAGTTTGGGGTGGCATGTAACAGTGGATGGATGGATGGATTCAAAACAAGAGTGATGCTCAATTTCTTTTGTTCTCCTCTTCCACTATCCATTTCTGACATGCCTTCACTGCTGCGGGATCCATTTGTGTGTCATTCGCAAGAGTGCCGCTGCGATTTGCATGTTTGACTTGACCTAGGAACCTGCAATTTTTAAATTGCAGTTGGTTAGAGCTTAGTGCTGATAACACCAAGGTTGCAGGTTCGTTCCCCATATGGGACAGCTGCATATTCCTGCCTTGCAAGGGGTGGAACTAGATGATCCTCAGGGTCCCTTCCAACTCTACAGTTCTAGGATTCTATGGCTCCGCACACACACTTACACAAAACTCCCAAGGCTAGGTGGCTGAAGGGGTTGCAATGCCCCGTACCTCCCCCCTCCAGTGGCATGATGAGACACATGGACCAAAATGGGACCATTGTGTTGTAGAGGGCAGGTGGCAAGGCTAGCTGGGAGCAACCCTTCTGAATTATTGGCGATAAGTTTGGGGACCATGGTTGGCTGCAGCCATAGACACTTTGTGAAGCTTTGCTCAACCCATGTGTTGAGGGGAACAGGCGACAGGGTCTGTGATATCTGCCAGCTTTGGAAATTATCTGCAGGCCTCAAAAGCTGCCTGGGGACACATGTGGTCAACTCTATGGATAGCAACCCGGCCTCATGGCTGGCTGCAAGGCTTTTTATTAAATATTGAAGTAGAAGAAGGTGGCAGCAGGCCACCCACTGCTTCCTAGCCCAAGATAAGCAGTGCATTCCTCCACAACTAGCCTGCTTCTATTGTGGGAGCAGTAAGCCCAGCTGCTGAAAGAATCCAGCCCAAACAAAGCTAGAAGGGTGTGATTGGCATCTACTGGCTAGTGTCCATGGCACTGCAAACACACCTCTACACTCTTAAACCCAAAGGCAGTTTTGCAACTGTTTTTAATTTGTGTTTCTTATCAGGGAAGAGGCAAAGGATAAAATATATATGATTATAAGAACATACACATGCCACTTTAAAATGGAAAGGCGGTCTGAGGTGCAAGAGGAAGGGAAATATTGTGAGTTTATCTAGCCCTTGATTTGCATTTATGTATGTTATGTAAAGCAGGGTGAAAAACTGTGTTCACACCACAGGTAAATAACCCACTGGGATCACTGTGAAGAAGGCTGTACCTGTCCTCCATACTCTGTGAAGCAGCCCTGAACATCTAGATTCTAACAAGAGTGGAAGGACTGCATCCAACTGGTGCAATTTGAGGGCAGTACAAGTCCTCTCCTGCCCCTTTAATGTCACCAATAAAAGGGGAGGGGGAATGACTACCAAGTCATGATGGTTTTTCTCTGAGGAGCTTATTTTCTCACTGAAATATTTGTCATTGGAACTCAAATCAAACATATACTGGGTCTTTACAAAGTCACAAGCAAGAAACAATAATTACCACATTTGGAGAAGCAGAACGAGAGCTGCAATGTTGTGCAAATTTATTCTGGGGGCTTCTGTGGTAAATTCTTAGCCCAAAATAGTCAGCTACTGCTATTGCCATGACAGCATGAATGATGTTAACTCAACAGAGCTGTGCTGAAAAGAAAAGGCAGGTTGAAGTCCTAGCTTGTACCTCTCACTCCCTTGGGGTCTAGCTCATGTCCTTCTCATTTCAGAGGGAGGCAGGCACCGTTATTTCTCACCCCTCCCCTTCTGTTTCTCAGCCTCATCTTGGCAGTTTAAACCAGAGATGAACAGCTGGAAGAAATTAAGTGTCTGCCTTGCAACACTTTAAAATAAGCGTGGTACAGTTTCATCTTGAATACAAGAGTATCTGGAAGAGATTGAGATGCAAAAGGGGGAAGGGGAGAAGCAACGGTTGCATATAAAACAGGGAAATTCCTTCTTTCTACATCTTCCCTCCGCCCAGAAACCCGTTTTCTTGCCAGTGCAGTAATGAAAGCCAATTCTATCCAATCAACATCACATTATCAAGTGGCTTTAGATTGTTCCTAATCACCTTATTATTTTACGGCTTCAAAGTTCGGGATCGATTTACTTAACAAGTCCCTCGGGGTTGGCTTTATTAGGATGTAGAGTTGGCCTCCATCTGCTGTAAGTGAAGGGACACCTAGAAGCAAAAGTTAAAGGCTAGTTGCTCTTCTGCAATGAAAGTGAACCTGGAAACCATGTCGATCGCACCAGCAGGCTAATAAAACTTCAACCGCTATCACGCTTCCAATGGAAAGCCAACAGAGAGGCCTGCCCTCTATTTACAACAGTACCTGGCTGGGTTATTTTTCAAATGCAGTCCAGATACCCAGCACAGAACTACTTCCTATTCATATTATGAAACAATATACAGACATCTCGCCCACAGCTTGGACTCCATCACAGACTTGCATCATGGCTGTACTTATGCAGTACAGATGTTATCTATTAGGATTAAGGCACCAGAAACCTCAGTCCAAATCATTTGTAAGTAAGAAAGAGTTCACTTAGGCCGCAAGTCTATATGCATGCTTCCTTGGCAGAAAGCTCCATTGAACTCAGTGACTGACTTCTGAGGAAACCTTCCTAGGGTGGTGCTGCTGGAAGAACAAAAGTGGAGCTGAGCCAAACCAACTCCCCATTTTTGTTGTTGTGGTTGCATACATCTTCATTAGTGCAGAAAAAAATACCACCAATGTTTGGTCATTTGTAGCGTCTGTTCCAAATAATATTTGCTTATCTCATTACTTTGTTGCCATTTGCTTTAAGTCTCCATTTCCCACATTTCTAGGGTTGCTTCTGAAATTCTCTTCATCTGAATTTCTCCTTGAATTCTGGGCTGCTCTAGGGCTGCAGTCCTCTACATTCTAACCTGGAAGTACCACTGAGCTCAATAAAATGTTTGACAGACAGAATGTGAACAAGTGAAGCTGAATTTCTGCCTGGCACAGTAGTTAATAAAGGCTCAATAACCCTGTCACCCACCCACCCCAATTCCAACCCTAAACCAAAGCCTAGGCTGCCATCCTATAAGTACTTACTGTACCTGGTAGTAAAATCCACTAAACACAAAGAGACTTACTTTTGAGAAGGCATGCATACCATTGTACCTGGTTTGTAGCTGCTGCTCAGCAGGAGACAGGCATAAGCCTCTTTGCAAAGTTTTCATATTCCACCTTTTTTAAGGGGGCGGATCTTTAGCACCCACCTGCACTCACTGTGTAGTAGCATTTGGAGAAATTAAACTCTAGGGAGTACTGGATCTCAGATGAACCCACCGCAGGAAAGATGCATCCTGGATATTAGGGGGGAAAACAGATGCGAACTACAGAGATTCCAAGGACTAGAAAATGACGCAGAAGAGGGAAAGGGGAAAGGAAATAGCAGCTTCTTAAGAATTTAGGGGTTCCTCTTGCTAGTGTCTAAAACCTCTGTTGGCAGTCACAGCTCTGACTTCACTTAGTGGCTAAAAATACTGAAATATGGGAGCAGCCAGCTTGGCTCATCTCACAGGCATCACTTAGAAGAGTGCCTGCACATTTTGCTTCATAACTTTATTTCTAAGATAGAAAGAAAAAGGGGAAGAAATTCAGGGTCTGAGCCTCTTGATGTCTTGTGGGCCTAGCATATCAATACACTAGTATATCAACAGCCCTGAAGAGATACTGGGAAATGGGTTTGCAGTCACTACACCCGCCCCTGACATCCATACTATTATATCTCACAATATCTTGCATCAACAGGGCTATATACACATATAAAAAGAGAAGTAAAGGGTGGATCTCTTCTTGCCTAACATCTTCTGTTATATATTGAGTGGTAAGTCAATATGATACTCAGTAGCCAAGTTACAGTAGGAAACCATGACAAATGGAGAATATACTTCAGGTCAGAATTAGTTACACCATAACATGATATCCATTTTACATAACATGATATCCATTCGGCAAAATGAGAAATGATGCTAGATAAGATTCTTTCTTCCTCTCTCCCCTCTTTTCTTTGGCCTTTTTAAATGGTGCAGCTGCTTAACTGTTTGCAAAAAGTCATGCTTTTTAAATAAAGAAGCTTCTGTTTACACAAACCTTTGGATAAAAAATCCCCCTCCCCCCCAAAAAAAGTCCACACAACACACTGTGTGTTATAGCTTACTGTTTGCCAAGTTGCAGCCATCTTTTTTGAAATATAAAAATCCACACCTGGGAAGAGAAGCTGGATGCCAAGTTTTCAGACTAATGAACTCAAAACAAATGAGACATTCTGCTGCTGTCCAAGTTTTTCAATTGAGTTTCCTGGCAATTCCATCTGTCCTTGGAGGTGCTTGTTCGATACTGATGTTTCCAGCTCTCTAGCTGCTAATTAATTGGCAGGAACTTGGAACAGGCTATCATTGTTTTTGACCAGAACTGCTCTAAATATCTCACCTATCTTTTGTGAGACATCATGTCTAGACTTCCTATCATATAAGAAAAAGTTGAAAGGGCTCTCCCCACAGAAAAAGCCCACCTGTGTTCTGCACATTGACAGTGCATTGTTTTCACAAAGCAACTTGTCAATCATTAACCAGTTTCTTTTTCTTGAATTGAACCCATGGCAGGTGTCCAGAAGTACACATGAGGGCTCAAACTGGGTAGGGGACATGGCATGGGGGTGTCGCTTCCAATACTTCATGCAGTCGGGGAATCTTGCACAATTAGAGGCCCCATCTGTACTCTACATTAAAGCAGTATCATGCAACTTTAAACATACATGGTTCACCCCACCAAAAAAATCCCAGGAACTGAAAACCCCTATTCCCCTCACAGAGCTGCAATTATTAGAGTGATTTAACACTCATAGAATCATAGAGTTGGAATGGTTATCTAGTCCAACCCCCTGTAATGCAGTAATCTTAACTAAAGCATGCATGAAAGATGATCATCCAACCTCTGCTTAAAAGCCTCCAATGAAGGAAAGTCCATTACTTCCCAAGGAAGTCTGTTGCATAGTTGGACAGTTCCTACTGTCAGAAAGTTCTTCTGACCCACCCAAGCCAATTTCAAGGGCGCCAAGTGGTGCATGGGCAGAGGAGGAAAGTGAGTCCCATTGTGCTAACGGAAGTCCATGTGTGGTCTTCCACTAGTAGGACTCATTAGTCAAATCCCACCCTATAATTCTATTCTGAACAGAACTTGGTTGAATCTAAACTAAGGTTACCAGATGTCCACGTTTCCCAGGGACAGTCCCCAGATTTACAAATCAGTCCCCATACAAAATCCACTGAAGTTGAAAAGTGTCCCCGGGTTCATTGAAAAAAATCTGGTAACCTTAATCTAACCCCAAGTTAGGTGTACTTAAGTCCCATTGGTTTCAGTGCAACTTAAGTCATAACTAACTAGGCTAAACAAAAAAAAATCCTTCCAGTAGCACCTTAAAGACCAACTAAGTTAGTTCTTGGTATGAGCTTTCGTGTGCATGCACACTTAAGCTCATACCAAGAACTAACTTAGTTGGTCTTTAAGGTGCTACTGGAAGGAATTTTTTTTGTTTTGACTATGGCAGACCAACACGGCTACCTATCTGTAACTGTAACTAGGCTAAGTTCAACTGACTTAGTCTGGATCCAATATGATGGTGATAATGCTGAATAATTATCTTAACACTCCAAACTACCAAGTTACCAAGTGGTAAATGGTTATCAGCACTCATCCTTTGATGAACAAACATTGTTTTGATTTTCCCATGTCCCTCAACTATCTGAAACTGGCTACTGCTACCAATATAATATTACTCTCAAAGAAGGAGGTGCTTCATCCACTTAGGACAACCTACTGAGTAGTTATCAAAGGCTTGCTATATTCAAAAACATAGGCCTTGCCTATGTCTCAAACTGGCTTGAACTCCATACTGCAGCACCATCTTATGCAATGTCTGTAGAACATCTATCTCCCAAACGGATCCTCCACAAGTATCTGGGAATTGTCGCCATCAGCTGAAGGCTCAATCAAGAAGTGAACTTTGGCTGACCTGAGAGCTGTAGTTGGTTGTAATCCCCCATTTCCTTACTTGTCCACAGAGCTGGGTGAATGCTCTGGGAAAGCCATATAAACCCCTGTAAATCATTTATTCAGTAGGCTGTTGGTTCGGGGGATTTGGGGAACAGATTTCAGGAAGTTGCAAGAAATAATGATGTTTTGGGCTGTTTCATAATTTTCCATACACAAAAGAGAATCTACACATGTTGTCTGCTATTTCCCAGGTGGGTGGGTGTTTCCTCTTCAGACAGAATGGATCTAGCTCCATATTGAACTTCAGAGCGACATTAATCAAAATTGTATTTTTGAAATTATCAGGCTTGTTACTGTGGGAATTGCCTCTCCCCATCTTTCAGCTGAAAAGGAACAGTCTGTCCATAAAAATAATAGCCCGCCTGGGTAAAGGCTAATTCAATGGATATCTTTTCCCGCTTATGTCATTTTTATGTCCTTTGATTTTAGCAGCTGGCACATATTGAATACACACAAGCACACACACAGGGTCTGATTTTTCAAAGCACTGTCACTATGGTTTGCTGCTCTGCAGATACACAATTAGCTTCTGCACGTGTTTTTGTGGTATCAACTTAACTACATGCAAAAACATGTCCAAGAACTGTGCATTATTTGTATACAACTGAGTTGCATTACTGTTGAAGCATGAAAGATCTTTCAAAGAAAATTGCTCATGATATTGTTCTTGTTTGATCCCTTTCCTACTTGCTTGTTCCAGTGATCACTCAGGCAAGGAGTCAACATCCCAAGCCTCTTTTGTAAGGAGTGTCAAATGTTGTCGAAGAAGTCTGGAAATTGACAGCACTTTGTATTGTATGTAATAGGAACTGAGACACCATGCTTTGGGATATTTGGAATCACTCCTATAGCTGATACTGAGGATATTACAGTATATGAATTACCCTGTGTTTCTAAAAATGCTCTAGTCATTTGCAGGCTTGAATAGCAGTCATACAACTTTCACTTTTTGTTTTTAGCCACTTTACTAATGAAACTTTATCCTCCTTTTCTGTTATGGTTTCCTGAGGGTTCCCCATGTAGGGCTTTGGTTTCCCATGTTTCCCTTCTTTATCAATGAGATTTAAAGAAGTGAAGATTTGATCTGCCTTGACTATGGACGGGAGAATTGGGTGATCAACTTGGGTACCTATTTCTTTCCACAATACGCAAAAGCCATGCTGTATTAATCTTCCATCTCCTTCAGATCTCTGGATGTATAGCTTTATTCATTATTTCCTTGTATTAGTCATCTAACAAAGATATTCTCTAGCAGACATAAAATGGTAATGTGAAACAAAATTAAAAACACAACAAATACAGCAGTTCAACAAATAACCAATAAAACCTAACCAGCAAATATTCAGCAATAACATCCAATCTAACACACAAGCATAAGGATAGCCCTATCTAGTCCACCATCCTGTTTTCACAATGGCTTAACAGATGCCTGAGGGAAGCCTGGAAGAAGGGCAACTTTTATTATACTGGAGGTAGCACATAGTCATCATAGCTAACAGCCATGGATAGCCTTAACGTCTATTGATTTATCTAAGCACCAACAGTTTGTCCCCAGATTTATTGAAAAAGGGCTGTCTAACATTCCCAGTAAAGAGAATATTCATAAGTTATGAACCTGCTATAATAATACTAATAATAAATAATAATACTTTTTATTATTTGTACCCCGCCCATTTGGCTGCGTTGCCCCAGCCATTCTGCCAACCTGTTAGAGGATGACACAGCTGCATATGCTTGGAAGAAGTGGTAGGAGAAGATGAGCTGTGCTAGGCTTCCTCTTCTTCCTGCTCTTATCAAAAATCCAATTTGGTGGATGGTCACACATGCTTAAATTATATCCCTGTGATGTGGATAATGAAAGTGGGCTCTGTAAGCCCTCCTGGTCGAAAAGAAAGTTACGCTGTAAGGCTGAAAGGCTACCTGCCATCTACTACTCAGTGGTCTGAAGATCTCACTGCCCTTTCTTTGAACACAAAGATTATAATCTCATTTAGATACCCATATGGACATATGGACTACCTGTCTTAATTTATACATTTAAGTCAGGAGTGATGGGTTATTTTTATTGTCAAACATCAGCCAGTGATGTTTTGCTCTTTCTCCCCCGTTATATTTGCAAGAATAAAACAAAAACAAAGTAAATGAATAAATCCAAAACCACTCTCCATTATTCAGGTTTAATTTGAAAGATCTCTTTTGTTATGGGCTTCTTCCTTAGGGCTGTCTCTAAAGCAATGTTGCCAGGAAAAATGTTCTGCAAAGACATAATTTATCTGATTTTAGCTGTATAATGAAAAGAGAGAAGAGAAAGGCAAATACTGTAGGGGGGAAAAGACAGATGATAGCAAAATGTATCAGCAGATATATTACCAAGGCACCCCTTGAGAAGCATATATTTACCATTCTTTTTACTGAGCAATGCTGCTATAGGAAACAAAGGACCTAACATGGAAGGGGTATTATTGCTGTTTACTGCAAACAGTGGTTAGTAGTGGTAGCAGAGGTAGCAGACCACACCCAAAGGACAGTTCTGCAAAACAGAAACATGCCCAGTATAAGAGACAAGTGCATTAACTCAAGATATATAAATCCCAAAACTGTCCTCAAAAATACATTGAGTTGGATGTAAATAACCTGTGAATGGAGTTTTGCTCACAAAAGGGGTAGGAAGATGATATTCCCCATTCCATCTGCAGCCTCCTCCCAAAATCTTCTAAGAGTAGAAGGACCCTGTGAAATAGCATAGGAGCAGAGAGAGCAGGGTTGGAGGGGGAATTAGCCAACATTACCTCACATAGCCCTTTTGTCAGCCATCCACAAATTGAAGGAGCCCATCCATTCACAAAAGGGCTACTTTGGACCCAACTCATAAGAAATAGTGAATGTCAATGGTAAAGAGCTATTACCCTCATGTTCTGCTTTTGAGCTTTCCACGGGCATCTGGTGGGCCACTGTGGGAAGCAGTAGGTTTTTTTAAATAGGTACACGCAGCACCTCAGTGTTCTCAAGATATATATGATAGCCCGCTGATGTGCACAAAATGCATTGATATGTATAACTGTAGGATGAAGCAGCCCATCTCCTGCACTGGTAGAGGAGGCACCATGAACACCTCCTCACAAAGTAGGCTCAATCCAGATAGTCTCCCCACTGGTCACAAAGTGCTTCATTGGAGGTTCCTCTTGTGAGACTGAGGCCTCTGCACAGAGATTGCAGAGGCCCTTGTTTGCAAAAGGCCTTTTTGGCACGTGTGCTAGTTAGATAAACTGCAGCCATGGTAACATGGACAGCTCCCTTCCCAGAGTTGGTAGTTCATTGCAAGAGGGCATGTAGTGTAACAGCAGGGATGGAGGAATCTCTAGCCCAGGGGTCAGCAACCTTTTTCAGCCGTGGGCCGGTCCACCGTCCCTCAGACCATGTGGTGGGCTGGACTATATTTTTTTGGGGGGGGGAATGAACGAATTCTTATGCCCCAGAAATAACCCAGAGATGCATTTTAAATAAAAGGACACATTCTACTCATGGAAAAACACGCTGATTCCCAGACCGCCCGTGGGCCAGATTGAGAAGGCGATTGGGCCACATCCGGCCCACGGGCCTTGGGTTGCCTACCCCTGCTCTAGCCCTTCAGATGTTGTTGAACTCCCATCAGCTGAGCCAAAGGTCAAAGATGATGGGAGCTGAAGTTCCACAGCATCTGTAAGGCCACAGTCTGTTTATTCTTACTTGAAACTCTGTTTATTCACATTGTTACATGAGAGGTCCATTGTCAACTCTTTGCAAGGTTAGTTGTTGGACAAAGCAGAGGAAGAAATCCCCTCTCCTTGTCTGCTGCAGTCCTAATAAATATCAGCCTCGCCAGAGGATAATGCTGACAGCTCTGCATATTAAATGCAAGTACACATTTAACCTCATGTCAAGTCTGGCCCACATCTCCTTGAAAACAGAGTACCAGACTAGACGAACTTTTGGTCTCTAACCAACTAAGGAAATGCTTAAGACACCACATTCATGGCTGAACCACAGTGTCCCCACTTATAAATTAGGAGTGTGTATCAAAGCAGGATGCCTGGGAGGAATGTTTTGCTTGTTAGAGGTGAAGTGGACCTGCACATGGTAGCATGAGTTGAAGCAGGATCTCTGAAGCTCATTGTGGTGTTTTGCCAATCCAGATGTAAAAGTCTCCAAGATTACCATAACCCCATAATATCAGAGTGGGATTATGGAGGAAAAAAGAGGAAATCTCAGAGTGGGTAGAGGGGCAGAGAAAGCACTTTGTTGTGACTAACCAGCCAAGCTTGTCATCAGAGGGAATGATTTCATCTGTAAAATGAATCTCCTTTAGCTCTCCACACTGTGAAAATCAACTTTAAAAGTGCCTAGCACAAAAGCTCCTGAATCTGTTTGTCTGCAATTTGCCCAATTTCTTATCTGAGGCACCTCTCTTGTGTTCGCAATTTTCACATCAGTTGCCCTCAAAACACTAGGGAAATCAAGTTATTCCTTTGTTAACCATTCTAGATCTGCAACAAGGTTAGGAGCTGTGCTAAAATTGCTTTATGGGGGGTACTAAAGTTAGACTTGCTTTCCTTTTCCGTAGGTTCTTTCTAAGCAGGATGAGGACCACCATCTTTGATTGCATCCCAGGGCAGTTACATGACAAGATTCAGTAAAATGCAGTTACAGAAACTTGTAGTTGATTATCTAACTGCTACACTGCACTAAAACAAAAGCAGATGATAGCTGAATTTTGAAGGCAGTGAAAAGTTAAGAGAGATCTATGGATGTATGGATTTTAAGGAGATGTTTCAATGTACAACCATATGAAAATAATCAAATGCTCTTGCTAAGCATAAACACAGCAGGGGGAATTGACCACAGATCACTATTAAGTAGTAACCACTGTTAAATACACAGAGAAACTTTTATCTAAATACAATAACCTCTAATTTGTCCTTAAAAGTTGGGCTGTATCCAATGGTGTATAAATCCTTGCATCTCTAAGAAAATTGTCTCTTTAAACTGGAGTGGCCTCGTTGCAGACTGTTGATGGCTAAGTCCAGAATAAAACATCTATAGAGACAGATTTATAGCATGGCTATATCATAGCCTAGTGATAAAGGAACATATAAAAGCAACATATTAAAAATCCTGCTGAGTTGCATTCATTGGGAAAGACTGAGCTTGTTTGAAAAGCAACCCCTATATGATCAACAAGTTAATGATATTTTGAATAATCCGGTCCTTGGGGTTACTCATATCATAGCTTATGGCTTACACGTGTGTCAGTAACCCAGCCCAGATCAAACATGGGAGGAAAATCTTAGTTTAGAGTGGCCATGTGTCCTACTTTACAGAGGACAGTCCTTCTATGAAGAGTTCCACCATTTGAAGGACTGCCCTGTTTAGCGATAAAGGAGGATGGAGAGGACCGGGCCTTGAATTTGTAGCACTTGGACAGCAGACTGAGCAGTCATACAGTTCACCTGGTGAGCCTTCCCCATTATGGCAAGATCTGTTGCTATTTCTATTCAAATTACAGTTGGTTGGTTAGCATCCGTCTGTCTCAGGAGACAATGGAAAAGGGCTCCTTCAGAGTTGAAGTCAAACTGTTGGAGTGTTACAGCACCTGCTTTGGCTGTAGAGAGTTGGTACGGGAGAGAGATGTTTTGTTGCAGCTGGGGAAGATGAAGGCATCCGGTTGTGATGTTGCACCTGCACCATGGCGTTTCTTCTTTCTGCGCTCCTCCCTGCAGCCATTCCCCCTATGGTCACTGCTGTGGATACACGACCTGACTGATTGTGTCCAGGCACTGAGGTCATCTGCAAGGGATTGCCCCATGGTCGAGTTAATGTTGCCAGCCTTCATGTCACGTTTGCAGACATCGTTGTAACACAGTTGGTCTGCCAACGGGCACTGGTGGAGGAAGGGGTATGCGGTGGGCAAGGCCCACCCTTGGTGTCATCCCTGAGGGGGGGTGACATCACCGCTCTCCCCCTCGGTACGCTCGCCACGGGTGGCACCCCCCCTGGGATGCTTGCCCCAGCACCGTGGGCAACTAGCCCCACCTCCCGGGTGCACAGCTCCTCCTCTGCCAATGGGCCTGGTGCCTGAAGCCAGCTCCTCATACAGTACATATTTGGGGGGTCTGCCATTTTCCATTCTGTGGACATGACCAAGTCAGCGTAGTCGGCACTGAGATACGAATGTAAACGTGCTGGGAATGTCGGCTTGGAGGTAGCAAATCTTTGTTTGAGACTCTGTCCTGCCATGTGTTGCCCAAAATCTTCCTGGTGCATGTGGAAGGCATTAAGGTGTTGCTCCTGGTAGGTATAAATTGCCCACATCTCACTAACATAAAGCAGTGTGCTCAACATACAAGCCTGGCAGACCATCATTTTGGTATTGATCATTAGCATTGCATTCTCCCATACCCTTTTGGAGAGCCGAGCTGTTGCCATAGCTTGCCAATACACTTGCCAATACACTTGTCCAGGCAGCTGTTAAACTGTATTTCTGTTGAACTTGTCCAGGCAGTTGTTGAAATGTATTTCTTTGTTGCATAACCTTTAAACTCTGCCATTTACCAGCATGTGGGCTTTTGCACCAACAGAGAATGTTGTATATGGCCCTATACCTTTAAATTTGTACATATGATAATCACATGATTAACAGACGCACACTTTATGCAAATCTGCATTATCTTTTGTCCTCTTGTTTTATTCCCTCGTTTTTCTCATGTAGGCAGCCATTGATTTTGTCATCATATATCATGGCAAACAAACTACCAATTACTAAGGCGAATAGGGGTAGCCCGAGCTCACTGCAATCAAGTTGCAAATGGAGAAAAAGGCCAACCCCTTTATAGAGGGCAATTGGTTTGGTCGTATCTGGTGGGATTGTTGTATAAAAAGTATAAGAAAGGGGGGGGGATAACAAACCAACAGGATGCAAATTTTAATAACACCTTGTGTTATATCGTTGTGGAAATGAACTGATGAGTTGCCAAAACTTTAAGAAAAAATGATAGGAAATGTGTCAGTTGCAGCTAGAATAATATTCTGGTTGTAGCTAGAATATTAATGGCTAAGTATTGGAAAAACCACAACATGTAGGAACAAGCCATCAGGCATAGAATACTAATGCACAAAATAAGATAGTACAAGAGATTGTGGGATAGCAAAGCAATAAAGAAAAAGAAGCATTGGAACACTCTTATAAATTTGTTGAATATTGGAAATATAAAACTCAGTATAATAGCATTGGGAAGGCTGTACTAGAAATAATGTGGAACTGCTTTACATATTAAGATAAATGATAGCAAAGCATTCTAAAATACTAAGCTCTTTTCTTTGTACTTCCAGTTCCTTTTATTATTGCAATTTTGTTATGACAATGAAGACTCTGGCAAGATATTCAATGTTAAACGTTATTCTGAAATATAAAATAATTCTTATTTTAGTGCTTTTTTTCTTAAAAAAAATGTTTAGGGGTACTCTCATTTTCCGACTCATATTGAGATGCTGCCCCTCAATGAGGCCAAACTTAGATTCACAAAATGCTTAGGGGTATGCGAACGCCTGCGTCCCCCCAGAAAAAAGCACTGCTTATAAATATTTTTTCCCCAAAGCATAAAAAGGAAAAAGGCAAGGTAAGTGGAATACACCATTATCCCCCCCCCCATTATGAGATTTACTCCTTTTACACCTTTTATAAAACCTGTTCGCTTTTGCTCACTCTCAGCTGAGAACCAGGTGAACTTTTCACTCCGGATGGAGATGTATCTGATTCTCCTTACTTTTAAAATTAGTTGGGAAGCCTCTGGGAATGACTGAGGTGGAGGGATCCGTCCCCTCCTCCTGTCAGCCCTCTTTGAGAAGAGGCTGAAATTGCATGATAGCTCTTGAGAGGGTTATTACTCTGGATGAGCTCTAACAGGATTGCATATAACTACTCTCTTCTTTCCCCCTCCTCCTTTTCTTTTTCTTTTTTCTTTTGTAAAGGATGATGGCAGTAATAGCATTCAAATTGTTCTCTGAGCAGCCTGCTGCTCTCCCATGATATCCTGTAAGTCTGTTTCCCCTTCCACATCCCACAGACGGAACATCTGAAACTGATAGCCTGGCTTAGCTAGCGTCCGTCCGTCACAGTCAGCTCATCTCAGCCAAGAACTATCCTTGAGAAAGGAAAGAAACCGACTCCACAGGAAGGGGCAGAGGGTCTCCCTAAAGGATCCAGGAAAGGAAACCCTTCTCAGCTGGAGGGAGGTGCCATTTTGTAGTTTGCCTCAGGTGATAAAATGTAGTGGGCTGGCCCTGCCCATCCCACGAAACCAACCACACTGGCCATTGAATCAAACTTCCACACTGACAATGAGAGAACACTTCCTGTTGTACCTTAGAGAGACAGGAAGCTCGGGGGCAAAGGGCAATAGTTTGCCATTGCTCCCTGCTGCCCATCCACCCTTCCTCTGCCTCCTCTTGTGGTAGGACTCATCCTGTGTGACTGGACTGTTTTACATAGGAGAAAACTAAGCTTATTCTGGGCAATTCTTTATGAAAAGGTGAACACTTTTGTCCCCTTTGCAGTGATTATTTATTTATTTTTTAAAATCAGTGAACAATGCTAAAAGAAACATTTGCAAGCATTGCCCCTGCTTCCTTTCTAGCTCTGTCCTACTAACATATAAAGGGTCGCGGGTGGCACTGTGGGTTAAACCACAGAGCCTAGGACTTGCCGATCAGAAGGTCGGCAGTTCGAATCCCCGTGACGGGGTGAGCTCCTGTTGCTCGGTCCCTGCTCCTGCCCACCTAGCAGTTCGAAAGCACGTCAAGTGCAAGTAGATAAATAGGTACTGCTCTGGCGGGAAGGTAAACGGTGTTTCTGTGCGCTGCTCTGGTTCGCCAGAAGCGACTTAGTCATGCTGGCCACATGACCCAGAAGCTTTACGCCGGCTCCCTCGGCCAATAAAGCGAGATGAGCGCTGCAACCCCAGAGTCGGCCATGACTGGACCTAATGGTCAGGGGTCCCTTTACCTTTACCTTTACTAACATATAAATGTCTATTTGTGAACAAATTGCTGTCCCCCAGGTTGCCCACACAATCTTCTTGTTTTAATTCACCTACTGCTCTTCACCCTCTGATTATGCTGCCAATAAACGATTTCTCTTGTTCCAGTTTTGGCACCAGTGCTCAGCACTGTCATTCAACATCTGGGGCCTCAGCATCCTGCCAGTATTGGTGGCTGCCCTGCCTTCTCTATGCTGGGCATTTCAGCCTGGTAAGCTGCCATTTTTAATTTTCCACAGTGCTTCACATGTCGTATATGGACATACCATGCTAGGACAATGCCACAGGTTGTGAAGTTGCTGCCACTAGGGCACTAGAGGAGCTCTGTGAGGACATGCGTATGCCCCCAGATACCTGCTAGGGTTTTAAATTTCGATACCTATGTCTGGAATCATCCGCCAGTGAAGCTGTCATAAAATTGAAATAACATGCTCCTTTGCGGTCTGCCCAGTTAGCACTCTGGCTGCCACAGTCAATTGTCATTTCCAAACACTTTCGGTTTCTTTTGTTATTAGAAAATAATTTATAACTTACAAACCAAGGAACAACCAGTTTTTCTTCATCTTTCAACAGATTAAAAAGGCTCAAAATCAACCATAAATTACAGTCCCCAAATGGGCATTCCCTTTCACTACAAAAATAAGTTTTTGTGTTATATAAAAGTAGTCGTCCATCTGTGCATTATTTTGGTGGGGTCCATCTAGTTAAGAAACAGGAGATACTTTTCTCAAAAGTCATCCAGCAGAAAGCACACTTCTCCTCTCTCCTCCTCCTCCTCCCAAATTCTGCATTGCTTTAATCCCTAAAGCATATTATTAGATCCAAATGGTCAGCACAAAAGATGGTGTCCAGATCTTTTCAGCAAACTCAATCATACTGCTAAAGACCAGGCCTGCATTTGAATTGAAACTACAAATCTCCCTTCGGACCTCATTCTACATCAATAGGCAGGAAAAGGGGCCCTCGCTTCTCCCTAACAGCCTTAATTACCAGAGTGCTGCAGCTTTTAAGCATAGCAGACCTGACAATAATTGACCTCTTCCTCCAGTCCCACAAAGAAAGCAACATGAAACAGAGAATTACTGCCACAAGTATTGAAGCAGAATGAGGAACACCGAAGTAGGAAACAAGGGAGTCCCACTGTAGAAGCCATGCTCTGGTCAGAAGTACGCAAGTGTTGGAATGGTTCAAGTTTCACTGCTTTAATTTTCATTTTATTTCTGTCTTTTGGCAATGCAGCTTTGGGTAAGATCTGAAGCAATCCAAGTTGGTTGTTTCCTGTCTCAAAATCGAATTATCCAAATGGGCCCCGTAAAACTGATGCACCTTGTGTGCTGATGACTTTCCTTAAGTGAAGGAATTGCAAGGCTGTTTCTCCCACAACCCATCTACTTATTGGATATGTCTTCCTCTCACAGTCCCTGCTCAAGCCAGTTTTGCAAGTTTTCACAGGAAGCCAAAGTAGTCCCTAGAAAAGGGACCAGAACCACTTCAATTAAGTATTCAAAAAGCAAGGAAAAGTTTAAAATGTGGCTTCCATCAAAATAATGGTCAGGCAGAGAGCAGACAAAAGATAGCCAGTTCAGTCACAGGCCACTAGGATGGCTTAATCTGCAAGAAGGGTGAGGTGAGAAGAAGGCAGAAAATTCTGGGATAAATTCAAAAGCACAATAAAACTAGCTGCTCATCTCAAGGCCTCCCTCTCCTCTCCACTGGAATACCTTAAACAAAAAAGCATAAAAACTTCAGATTCCAAAAAGTTAGTTTGACTCTCCTAGCTCCATCAGGACTCAGCACTCCCAAGGAGTCAGCACACACCTTGAGGACAGGTATATACTCTTCCTTCGCCCTCCATTTCTTAACTTACTATTAGTGTGAGTCCTACTGGCAAAATAGTCACGCTCACTTCCATAGGCGTTTGAGTATAGGTAGGGAGTCTTCCACTCTGTATATGTGGTACGATATGCTTCTTACTGAACTCGTAATCTTACTGTCTGAAACAGCACTTATGCATTCTGTCATTTTCATTTCATGTAATAAACCAAGCTTTCTTTGTCAACGTGTCTCTCAAGAATCTTAATGTAATGCTAGTTTGTTTGCCTCTAAAAATTACTGACATTTAAGAGGTCTTTAGGATTGCCAGCCCAGAATAAAATTAATTATTTTGTGTCAGGAGTTTTATTTAGGCAAGAATAGAGGCAAGCATATGCTCATAAGAGGACATGTTACAACTCTAGCAAAAGATCCCCAATCTCTCATTGGTGTGTGTATGAATACACACGAGTGATGGACACATGTGTGGGTTCAGACACACATAGTAACAGTAACACCTCCAAGGAGAACCTCCTCCCTGTTTTATCATCACAACGACTCTGTAAAGTAAGTTAGGCTAAGAGACAGTGACTGGCCCAAGGTCACCTAGTGAGCCTCATGACTAAGTGGAGATTTGAACCCTGGTCTCCCAGGTCCCCATCTGATACTCTAACCACTACACAATGCTTCTTCCATTCACTCAGTGTCTATGTTTGACCCCAAAAAATGTTTTTTATATAAATAAAAGCACAAACGTTTGCCTGATTCTTCTTATGCTAAAGCATCGCTTCTCCCAAATACCGTATTTTTTGCTCTATAAGACTCACTTTTTCCCTCCTAAAAAGTAAGGGGAAATGTGTGTGCATCTTATGGAGCAAATGCAGGCTGCGCAACTATCCCAGAAGCCAGAACAGCAAGAGGGATTGGTGCTTTCACTGCTCAGTGATCCCTCTTGCTGTTCTGGCTTCTAAGATTCAGAATATTTTTTTTCTTGTTTTCCTCCTCCAAAAACTAGGTGCGTCTTGTGGTCTGGTGCATCTTATAGAGCAAAAAATACGGGTAACTCACAAAAAATTTATGCCACAGAAACCATTGTCTTCTCTGAGGGATGACATCTTGACAATTCATATTCTTAGCAACTCATCCTCTACCATCCACACAACATGTGGTTATTTATTTGCAGAATCTACTGGCAGATTCTTATGTGCTTACACATCTCTGAAGCGCCTAATAAAAGTGCTTAAATACATAACAGATGGGTATCTCACCCTGTGATAAATGTGTGATGGGCACAAAGCTGTCATCACATCATTCACCAACACTTTTTTGATTTGTTCTCTGTGTTGCATACTTCACTTCAAGAAACACATTAATGTTGCGTACAATTTGGGAGATTCATTACTTCAAAGAAGATCTTTGTTTCGCTCTTCTCATGCATGGGCTCTTGAATACACCCGCCAACCATTACGAAACTTCAGCATGATTTCTGTTTTTCATTGCCGCTAATCTTTAAAGTTTGGAACATTTAATAATATATGCAGAATGTGCATAAATATCTACAACTATGCAGATTTGTATGACAGCAGGAAGAATGTGCATGAATTGGCAGCCTATTCAGAGTAATTTGTACACTGGTTATCAATATTGCATCACCTCCAAATGATTTTTAGGAATGTGTAATCGCCTAGGGGATTTTGAACATTCTCTGGTAAATATATGCATACAGAACAAGTCCAATTCTATTTATTCAGAAGTAAATCCTATGAAATTCAGTGGTAATTTCTCTCAATTAAGTGGGCACAGGATTTGATCCATCACAGTTTCAATGAAACTACAGACAGAAGAAAGTACAGTGGTACCTTGGAAGTCGTATGGATTCCATTCTAGAAGTCCGTTCGACTTCCAAAACATTCGGAAACCAAGGCGCAGCTTCTGATTGGCTGCATGAAGTTCCTGCAGCTGACCAGGAGCTGCGGAAGCCGCGTCGGACATTCGGGTTCCAAAAAACATTCGCAAACCGGAACACTCATGGGATCAAAAACGTTCGACTCGCAAGGCATTTGGGATCCAAGGTGCAACTGTACTTCATCACACAGCGCATAGTTAAAATTGGAATTTGTTCCTACAAGAGGTCATGATGGACACCAACTTGGACGGCTTTAAAAGCTGGTTGCACAAATTTGTGGAGGGTCTCAGCAGTTACCCTTCGGCTCCCTCCTAACTCTACAGTTCTATGATTGTTTGGTTCTATAATGGTTCTGCATTCACTGTCAGAGGCCAAATGCCACTGAAAGCTAGTTTCTGGGACAGAGTGGGCAGAGTACTGTTGTACACAGCTTTGGGGCTTCCCAAAAGCCTCTGGTTGGCCACTGTGAGAACAGAATGCTGGACTAGATGGGTCATTGGCCTTCTTATGTCCAAGTCTGCTTTACAGATAATGAACCATCAGAAAGCAGAGCAAGGGTCTGGATGTTGCCTCCTAGCTGTCAGCACCTGGGCAGCAGACTGAGTGGGCACACAGATCACTATAGTGATCTTCCTATTTAAATTCCGCTAATTATTTCTAAGTCTGTGTCTATACATATAATAAATTAGCATATGACAATTTTATACAAACCTGTGTTCTCTGTTGCCATTTTTTAAAAGATCTGTTCCCTTTTTCTTGGGGGGGGGCAGTGCATAATCCTAGCCCTATCCTATAAGAAAGAGAGCAGCTCAATACCATTGTCAGGCAGCTGTAGACACTGTTCGAGCCAATGGAAAACATAGTGAGCAAGAGGAAGCCTACATTCTCCTCTTCCGCTGTCTCTCAAAGCACACTGGTCTTTCTTAAGTAGTCCCCTAGAATCAGGGTTGGACCAAGATATTTTGCCACCTGAGGCAAAGGACATGGTGGTGGTGCATCTCCCCATTCCATATACAAGAGCTGACTGGACTGGCAGTGAAATGGCCCATCAACTTGGGAAATGGAATAGCATCCTCCAATGCATGGGGGTGGGGAGCCTGTGGTACACATGGCTCTGATCTACAGCAAAGGGAATATACCTGCTGCCTCACTATGCCTAATGCTAGGGCCAGCACTGCAAGGCAGGTTGCCCCAACAGTTCTCTCAGGTCAATGATCAGGAGCTGATGGAATGTGCTTCCTAGCCTTCCCAGCTTTTCAGCTGTATCTGAGTTTCATCAGTCCGAATGGAAGGTGGTGGGTTGTCCAGGAAGATCTGAGATAGCAAGAAAGTTGGATCAGGGGATCTCTGCCTTTCACAGTCTCCTCTGGACACTTTGATTCAAACTCATGCTATATGCTATATGTGTGTCTAATCTATACAGGGTTTGAGAGAAAAGGCCAGAAAATGTGTGCTAGGGTGTTATGCATTTTAGGGATTGACACCCCACTCTTCCACAAGCTCCCAGGGCAGAAGTTGTTGAGTGTGGGTGTGAGAGAGAAGGGGGTTGCTTGTGTGTGAGTGAGAAAAAGGGGTGGATGGGTGGTGTGTGGTTACAATGGGCAAAGGAGTCAAGTTCAGATTCACAAAACAGTTTTCTGACTATTATAGCAGGTCCTCCCACTTGTTTGGTTGAATTTGTTGACGTTTCAGATGCCAATCTCACAATCCATGCATACACCATTGTCAAGGCCCTGGGAGTCCTGCCTCCAGTCTTCGTTGATGGGGCCAGATGGAACATAGCTCTTGCTCAATTTAAAGCAGCTCCTTAAACCTAGGGCGGTGCGCTGTTCCAAAATGTTCTTAGCAGACTCCCCAGACCCCCTCGAGCCTGACCCTGCAATAATTCTGCACGGGCGACCACCCTTGCTTATTTATCTGCCACACAGCAGAATCCAAACCCTCCCTCATAGTTTATCCAAACTGCCTGGCCTGAGCTTGAACAGGACTGTGCTTTCTCTGGGATTTTGGCAAGCGTCTGCTCGGTTAACAGCACTCTGTTGCAAGACGATGCATTTTTCTACCCCCACCGTGCAAAATGTTGATTTATACTTTCATTTAATGTTCCATTTCAAGCTCCTTTCCAATGGAAAATTTCCATCTTGTTTCTGCAGACCCTCTAATTCTGTTAATCCTTCTGCTCAACTCAAAGCCCATAAAGGCTATGGGACCTGAACAGCTGTTTTGCTAACTGCACTTCAAGACTGCCAAGTTGCTAACATCCTAGGCTGCCCTTGTAAAGATTATCGCTCCCTCCCCCTTCCTTTTTTATAGCAAGACAACCAAGTTCATTGCCTAATTACGAACTCCAGGAACAAATCTTTTGCAAAAAGTGTTGTTCTAGCTGAATGGATATTATTGTTCTAGTCCTTACCATATCCATCAAGAAAGAGAGCTTTAAAAAGAGAGTGAGACAGAAGCCATTAAATTCGCATTGGAGATAGGAGGTGACTTCACCAAGCTTCACACTGAGTTTTAAACCCACCGTATTAAGCTTGAAAAGAGAGCGTTTGGCCTTTGGTTCTCCCACTGTGATTTGACCCTGTCAAGTTTGGACAGGACAATAAAAATCCGTCAAATGCTGAATTAAAGATTCAGGTTCCGTGCAACCATGGTGTCTGTGTCCGTGATCATGATTTATGTCTCTGCAATTGATCAACTTCTCTCATCTGTTGGGGTGAAGGAAACAAGCAGCACTTTAATTGTATAGTTCTGTGTGTGGGGTCCCTAAGTTTCCTGAAAAGCAAGGTTTGCTTATACGACTGAAATGTACACCTGCCTATTCCAGCCAGGAGAATGAATTTTCACATGATTTGCTGTGGAAAGATTCAAGCAGACAGATTAGAGTCTGAGATATTTACCATATGTGAAGATATACAGAGTCCTTTTGAGAAGTTTCCATCTTTTATGCAAGGCAATCTTTTCAAGGAGGCATATTTAACTAAAATACTCATCTCTGAGTAGTGAAAATCCTACAGCATTCTACGGAAGTGTAGGCAGGCATTAATCCACACCCTGGCTAAATTCCAGTTTTTAACTCAAGTAATTAAATTCTGAACACACAGAATTCCCCTTGCAATTTGGATTGGAAGTGCTATGTCTCAATTTCCTTCCACACCCATTTAACTTCAAGGAGACAAAACAAAACAAGAGGCTACCTTGGCTGTTAATTCACATTCTGGTCCATCTAAATGAGTATTTTCAGGCAGCAACCCGGATACCTAATCCTTTGAACTGATGGTGCTTAGGGTTAAACATGAAACCATTAGCATGCAAGATATGCTAATACTACCACTAGGGGTGAGAGGATCTGTCATTTTCATCTCTCTTGGTTTCTCCTTTCCAGCCTTAGATTCAGGATGTGAAATCAAGAGCCAGCTTCTGGTTTATAAGAGTTTAACAGTGTCTTTGATATTAATTGTTTAACCAGATGTTTAAAGTGCATAATGCAATGTATTAGGGCAGGCATAGGGAAACTTTGCTCCCCCAGATGTTTTGGGACTACAACTCCCATCATCCCTGACCACTGGTCCTGTTAGCTAGGTATGATGGGAATTGTAGTCCCAAAACATCTGGAGGGCCAAGTTTGCCTATGCCTGTATTAGAGAAACATATTGTGGGTTACACATACACACGTGGCCTATTATTGAGCTAGAGTTTGGGTCATGATCAGAATGTCAACTATAAACCTTATTTTGAAGTTGCTCAGGATTGCGAAGGAAGGGGGATTAAAATTGCTTTGTTAAAAAAAGAGAGAAAAGAATTTGATTCACCGTATCAAAGTTAATTATTTTTAAAATCTACAAGAGAGAGGATCAAAAAGATAAAAGATCAACCACACACTCTATGAGATATTCCAAGAACTATTTATTGGTGTCCATCAAGTTTGGATAAGCCCTTTGTGTTTCCTTGTGACATACACACATTTAATAAACAAACAGTAACCAATGTTTTTGAAAACAGACTGAAATGCCTGTCGGTCCATCAAGCTGAAAGGCAAATTTCACAGTAAATAGTAACATAAAGCCACAAATCTTTTGTTTTGGCTGCCATGGTAATTTGATCAACTGTCTTCTGGTTTAAGGGCATTTTACCTTCAAAAACATAATCAGTCTGGCATGTAGATTCTCCATAAGCAATTAAACTTTTTTTTTAATTGTTGAAGGACGCACTGAAGCTGTACAAAAGAGATATTTAAGTGATGTCATGAACATGCCTTCCAATGAATACTAGTAATTCCAGTTAACACATAATATGGGCGACGTCCTTTTACTTTAAGGGCCCCTCCAGACATCCTTTTTACTGTGCATTCATGATGATTTGTGCTCATGAAATTGTCTTCCAAAATTATCAAAGGGGGGAAACAAAATTTTGGTGAAATTCTCATGGGTGGATTGCAGGGATTGTGTCATGTTTACCTTACATCTGTGGTGGCTGAAGGGTGTTTATGAGTCCTTTCTTTCATTCTAGAGATAATCTCACCAGTGGTCTTCACTTTGTAGCCTTCCCAGGTGCCCATGCTTCCATTAGAGCCCAGGGGGAAACATAAGGAGCTGACTCTTCCCATGGGAAGCTCAGTTGGTTAGAGCATGGTGCCCAACTGTAGCTCAGTTGGTTAGAGCATGGTGCTGATAATTCCAAGGTTGCAAGTTTGATCCCCATATGGGACATCTGTATATATTCCTGCCTTGAAGCGGGTTGGATTAGATGATCCTCAGGGTTCTTTCCCACTCTGTGCTTAGCACAGGTCTTAGCTGAGGAAGTGTGTGTGGGAAACCATAGTAAAACATAACTATGCATGAGTACAGTGGTACCTTGGTTGTCGAACTTAATCCGTTCAACTCCCCGGAATGGTTTGAAAACCAAGGCATGGCTTCTGATTGTCTGCAGGAGCTTCCTACACTCAATCAGAAGCCATGGAAACTACGTTGGATGTTCAGCTTCCAAAAAATGTTCACAAACTGGAACACTCACTTCCAGGTTTGCAGTGTTTGGGAGCCGATTTGTTCGGTAGCCAAGACAACCAAGGTACCACTGTACTAGTTAGTGCATGAAGGGTTAAGACAAAAGAGCTGCATTCCTAGACACAGCCAGGCCATGCCCTCTCTTGTCCAATGAAAGAGGAAGTGAAGCACTTTCTTCCTGTTCCCTCTCTTTCTGTATTTTCTACCAAAGAGTATTCTGCCTGAATTCTCCTTGCTGCTGCTTGGATAAATGCATGAATCTGATGTTTGGAATATTTTGTAAGTAAAGCATTTTAAACTTTCTTAACAGTGTGTGGTTTGTTCATTGCAAGAGGGGTAGAAAGAGAGGATTTTGCAAGCAGACTGAATGGGATAAAAGGGTCTAACAACTTACATTTCTTATGTTATTTTGCTGCTTGACTTTTGTGAGTTTAAACTACTGGGGTCTTCTGTTGGAAAGTGAGTTTAGCCCCATGTTTCGAATTCAGTCGCCTGGCCGATTCTTGTATTATTTGCCACACACACACATGGGACACAGGGATTCATATTTTCCTCCCACAGTGTGGGCAACCGGGGGGGGGGGGTACTGCAGAGTGCTGGGGCAATGTTTCGGGGGGGGGGAAGCATACATATAACCCACAGCCAAGACTTTTCAGCCGGAACTCAGTTCTGGCACCTCTCAGATGGGCATCATTCCCACTGTAAAAAAACAAGGGTTTATGGTGAGTTACGGCACCTCTTTTTCTAGGAAAATAGCACTGCCCACAGCCATGACCCACCAAAATTCTAGAGAACGGCCTCTTTCGAAGAAGCTGAAAACTTTTGAGAAATTGTGAGACAGGTTTCAGCACATCACTAACCACATTTGCTATCCTTGTTCCAGGTAGGAATAGAGGCATCTGTCCATTTCAATTCCTCTCAAGCCTTATTCCAGCATGCTGCTTGCCTGTAAAATCTGCATGCAAGCAGAAAAATGTCCAGTGTTTTCCAGATCCCCTAGCAGGCTGACCCTTCATGCTGACCTTGTTGTCACGGCTCAGAGTCCTACACTCCATCAGCTTGTGCTTGCACAGATTCCAGAAACATCCCATTCTGCTGCTTTGTGCATATGAAGTACCTCTAAAAGATGGCCTGTTATTGCTTTGAGTTCTTAGCAGATTGGCAAGATGTTACTCCCAGCAAGTTTTAAATGGCACTGTCAGATTTGTGAAGCCAATTATATTGAACAGAATCATCAAAAGGCACAGAATTAGGCATTCCACATTCACGCTGGCAGTTCTCCCTTTAAAAAAACAAAACAAAAAAAAGCCAGCTGGTCAAATATGCTATCCCTTGGGCAAAACTGATTATTTTCATTGTCTAGGGAGTAAATGGAAATTTGTGTGTGTTCATTCCTCACTGGGGGGAAAAGGAACCTTCCAGTTAGATATACTGTATGGTCCTGTATCAGATGTGTCCTTTGAAGGTCATGTCATGCTTTAGGTGTCAGGAAGCTGGTTGGAATCATGTGCTTTGCACATGCTCATAATAATATGCCCCAAGTGTGTAAGCTAGCACCATCTGCTCTGCCTTGCAGCAGTGTCTGGGAGACTGTGACAACTCAATTGCAGGCCAGAGGTTTTGAAAAACATGAGATAATTGCAGTTCCTGCATAGGCGAGAGTATACTGATGTGCAGTCCCAGGGACGCCACATCTGTTGAAGCCATTAAATCTTTGCTGCTCATCAGTGTTACAGTAAAAAAATAGTCACCAATCTGCTTAACATCTCCAGTTCTTTGGATTCCATCTCATTGGTCAATTATACAGAATGCGTGCATATCTTTGCTGCTGACTTTTGATTTCTTGTTTGTTTATTTGTTTGTTTTAAGCTGCAATGCTACACCTTAGAGTAATCTGTCCTGGTTTCTGATTTGATCCTGGAATGTCCCCCTTTTCCTTAGGACATCCCTATTTTCATTGGAGGCTGTGGAGTTATGCGACCCCTGAGCCAAGGAGATAAGTAACTATACAACCTTTAGAAGAGATCTGAAAGCAGACCTGTATAGGGAAGTTTTTTTAATGTTTTATTGTGTTTTTATATATGTTGGAAGTTGCCCAGAGTGGCTGGGGCAAACCAGTCAGCTGGGTGGGGTATAATGAATAAAATTATGATGATGATGGAATAGGATGTCCCTATTTTCATCCAGGAAATGTTGGAAGGTATACTCTTTCTTTATGTCTTGTTTGATTTTCTTTAAACTGCCATTAACATTGATTGCATGAGGGCATAGTCATACAGAGTTGCTGTTTTGGAATTATGCTGTGATAAGGTTACATGATATATCAAGTGTCAGAAAAGTTATCCTTGGAGCATGTATCAAGACTGTTACTCATGATAGACTATAGCAACAAATATAACAACAGAAATCTATCAAGGCAAATTCGTTAATAAATTATTATTGGCAGGCAAACAAAGATTATTTTACATGAACTCCTGGCCAACAGAAGTGAATATCTTTACTTAAGAAATCAGTGCCAGAAACCTTTGCTGTTGTTGTTTTAAAGAAGAGGGGCAAGTCTGAAGGAACCTGAGAAGGTGTAAGCCTCCTTCAGACTGATAGTCCATGTGAGAGACAGCTTGGAAAAATAACAATAACCTGCAGTACTTATGTAGCTCTTTACAATTTTCAAGTTTTGTACATTAACTAATTATGAGTCATTCACCGCAGTAAATGTGAAAAGTAAGCAGCGAATTGTTATCCTTGTTTGGCTATGGAGAAATAAACGTAAGCCAAGTGGCTTCCCCAAGGCCACCCAACAGGTTTCTGAAAGAATCACAACACAAGCTGAAGCACAAGGTGAATGTCTAGGTCTCTCACAGCATCACAAAGATGAGTTCAGAATGGTAATTTTGCCCCAACTATAATAATAATAATTTATTACTTCTACCTCGTCCATCTGGCTGGGTTTCCCCAGCCACTCTGGGTGGCATTCAACAAAGCATTAAAAACAGAATAAAATTTCAAACATTAAATTTTTCCCTAAACAGGGCTGCCTTCAGATGTCTTCTAAAAGTCTGATAGTTGTTTATTTCCTTGACATCTGACGGGAAGGCGTTCCACAGGGCGGGTGCCACTACCGAGAAGGCCCTCTGCCTGGTTCCCTGTAACCTCACTTCTCACAGTGAGGGAACCGCCAGAAGCTCCTTGGTGCTGGACCTCAGTGTTCTGAGGCTGAACAATGGGGGGGAGACGTTCCTTCAGGTATACTGGGCCGAGGCCATTTAGGGCTTTAAAGGTCAGCACCAACACTTTGAATTGTGCTCAGAAACATACTGGGAGCAAATGTAGGTCTTTCAAGACTGGTGTTATATGGTCTCAGCGGCCACTCCCAGTCACCAGTCTAGCTGCCGCATTCTGGATTAGTTGTAGCTTCCGGGTCACCTTCAAAGGTAGCCCCATGTAGAGGGCCCCATGCAGTAGTCGAAGTGGGAGACAGTAGAGCATGCACCACTCAGGCAAGACAGTCTGCAGGCAGGTAGGGTCTCAGCATACCAGATGGAGCTGGTAGACAGCTGCCCTGGACACAGACTGGTGCTGCTGGACAGAAGACTACAATGAGGTGGTGCACAAGACTGAAGGAAGCTGCCTTATCCCATGCCAGAGCATTGGTCCATTTAGCTCAGCATTGTTAACCTGATTGGCAGCAGCAATCCAGAATTTCCCCAGCCCTGCCTGGAGATGCCGGGGATCAAACATGGAGATTTTTGCATGCAGAGTTGATGTTCTTTGAGCTATGCCCCTTCCCTAACAGGCCTTCTTTACAGCCAAGGACCACAGCAATTACCATAGGCAGTAAGGGCCACTGAGCAACATCAAGAGCGAGGAGAGTTCCAGACATCCTGTGGCAGCAGTGGAGGGAAGAATAACCGAAGCAATGCTACACTCCATATAAACTATGGACCTGAAGCCCATGTAAATATTTTTGTGGCTAAGACTGCAAACCTATGCAGACTTACATGGCAGTCCAGTTCAATTAAAGGCAATGGAACAGTGTTTACTCCAGGAATGTGTGTGTGTGTGTGTGTGTTTGTGTGTGTGTGTGAATTATCAAGTGGATGAGATCCTTCACCCTTGGTGATGCTGGACTCTGTGTTGCACCCAGAATAAAAAGAAAAAATGTTGACCATGGGATTCAATTTAAGTTTAAATTAAAAAGTTAGCCATATTTATGTGCTCCATGACTCTGTTAAAATTTCTCAAACACTTCATACTCATTCTCAGTACTTCTTGGGCAGCCCTTCAGTTGGCTATGCTTATTACTTTATTTACATCACCAGGCAAAAGGGGACTTTCTTTCAGAACATAGAACTCTATTTAGTGATGAAAGGAACATTATTGTGTCTGGAAGGAGCCAGAGATTTATTCCTACTTTGCTCAGTCCAGCACTAAGATTGGGTTGGATTCCCCCCCACCCCAGTTAGAAAATGATAACACTGCATACGATAAGCTGATCTCCAGGGTGGGTTGTGGGTGTTGTTGAAAGAATTGGAGGGGAGGTACAGGAAATCCCCTGCTTCCCAGTGAACACCCACAATCCAAACTTTTCTGCATGCAAAGTCTTCTTTATTCTCTTGACTGAGTAAATTTGATGCATTTCATGTATTATGCATTAAGTAACCGCATTTCAGGAGCCGATTCATTTGTCATCAAAGTGAACAACCACAACAGGAAATGGCTGGGCTTCTCACTAAAAGAAATGAAACGGTTTCATAAGGGCCATTTTAGGTGTCTCTTGTGAGTAATACAATATTTCAAAAGTGGAAGGAGGAACAGATTTTGCTGATTCTAGAAAACATGGCAGACACATCACAGATTCAATCCATCCATGATTGATAGGATTGATTATGCTTAGAAAAAGAAGCCTGATTTGTGTGTGTGATGACTACAAACCGATTCTTGCTGCTCCGTGTCTTTATGTCTAGCAAGGCTTGCAGCTCCGTAAATAAGGCCACTGAGACAAATAATGGTAGAGTTGTAACTATCTTGCATGTGCTCAGAAGCAGCTGGTGTTTTCATTATCAAAATGATTCAAGGACATCCTAGCATCATTGATAAATGAGATGCAGAACCACTGGTGTTAACTCAAATGACTAGTTTGAGCAAGATTGGATCAAGAACCAATTTTAGCTCAAATTCATTGCCAGTGTTGTTTTTTAAAGGTACAAAATTAAATGGAACATCCCTACCAGCACTGTAGCATTTCTCACAGAAAGTGAGGGGTTGTGTCTTCAGATGCTGCCTCTTGTAGAATATTCTCTGTACATGACTGGAAAGCTAAAATGCCATGAAGCCTGTAACTTTTGCCTGAGCTCTTGAGCTCTGGTATGCTAGCTTTTCACAAGAAGGGTTTTTTAAAAAAAATAAAAAAGTTGAAAGCATTCAGACATGTGATTCTCCCCCTCTAAGTTTTGAAATGGTACAATCCAGAAAGGGACGTTTGATATCCTTTTCATGTATATCTGAAATGGTACTTTATGATGCACGGGGGACTGCATCCTTTGTTGTATACTGTCCTTTGTGTGCTCTTTTTTAAAAAAAATCCACAGAAAACAGGGTGGCATAGACCTATGGCATAGACCTAGAGTGGCTGGGGAAACTCAGCCAGATGGGCGGGGTATAAATAAAATAATAATAATAATAATAATAATAATAATAATAATAATAATAATAATAATGGCTGAGCACCAGCCAAACTAAAACAGGATGGAATTAGGCAGCTCAGTCCATTCCTGTTGCATTTATGCCTTTATTTATTTAAAGTTTTATTTTATTGCAAAGGAGATCCAAATTTACTTGGCATTTTAAAGTATAGGAAGAATAATGTTTAAATAACGGGAAAAGGCTAAAGTTTCCTTTGTGTTAAAAACAAAACAAGACTTCTCCATTGCCTCCCAAATGCCTGTCCCTGGCATAGTGCTGTGTCTGGGCTGGGACTCAAACTGATATGCTTCCCCAAAGTCCTTTGTTTTAAAGGGAGCCAGTCACATGTTGTTCCAGAATAAAGAAAACAAGTGAATTTGTTCCATGGTCTGGGCGTTCCAAGTGGAATCTCTCCAAAGAATCCTCCCAAGATCTGCTAAGAGACATATATGTTTGCAAGTCTCACATCTTTTCTCAAGGATCAAAACTGTGCATACCCTGTCAAGATTGGAAGAAAGAACTTTGGGGGCAGCAAGGAGGAGATAAAAGCAACAGGAACCAGCCAGTCATAGAAGAGTAGGCAAATAAGGTTTTTAAATCTCCTGCAGATTTTGATAGAGAATGCAATCTGGCTCATGTGAGTCATGTTCCTCAGCCGAATGGAACCGAACCATTTGAAAATTGCCTAAGGCTTTTAAAATGGCTAATGAGAAATCAAAAGACTTGTTCATTTCAATATTAAGGCCTCTTCTGCAAGCATGTTCCATCACTTACAATTAGGGATTGGATAACATTTCAGTTTGTCTCAGTTTCTCACTTTTCAAATCTTAAACCAACATTTCTACATTGTGATTATTCTTAAAGTTCTCATTTAAATCCATCAGCATTTAAGTGTGAATTTTTCCTAACATACATACTGTAATTTTGCCTAATACTCACATTTTTACAAAGCGATTTTTTCTAATAATATGCATTTTTGCATGTTATTTTCAATAATATATGCATTTAATTCACGTACCATCTTAGTGTATGTGTTTTTCTATACCCTATGTGGCTGAAGAACTGTTTGGGGCAATTACTCCTTGGTGAGAGAACCCTAGCAGAGATTTAAAATCACAAAATTTGAAGCAAAGTAAAGTGTGCAAAATATAGGTTCTTGGACCTTTAAAATATGCCCTGCCAAGTTCCTTCCTAAGTTCCTTCTTCCCCTAGCATAGGAAAAGACCACATGTATGGCAAGCTAAAAAATGCTAACTTACAAACACTTCAAAGATCTGGTTCATGTGCTTTTCCATACATTAATCAGAAAAGTTGCGCACGCAGTAAAACTTAGCTTTGTTACAAAGTGGTGAAAATTCCTAAATTATTGATATAGGAACTCAAGAGTAGTGAGAGCCATATGGTTGAACTGGAGCAACCAGTTCAAACCTCTTCACACAATGAGCTTCTCAGGTAGACTGGGGGTGGGGGAAAATAGGTTTGATTACCTATTTCTTTCCAAGGTGAGGGAAGTGACATAGCTAAGCCTGGCAGGATAGCTTACTCTATGACATTAACCCCTTCATGCACTACTTAGACTTAAGCATGTTGATTATATGAGGCAGGTTATACCAACGACGTTAGATCAGATGGCACAACCCAGAGAAAAGTAATGTGCAAGGGAATGAGGAAGAGTCTGTGATGGAGAATGAAGAAAGAAGAATGAGGAGAAATGTGACAGACACATTTGGAAGTGTGGAAAAGGCTCAAAGTTTAGTCTCATGGAATCTAGAAGGAATATGACTAGAACAGCCCATGAGGGAGGGAGATAGCTGGAGTATGAACCAGCTCTTTGGGTGATGGGCAGGAAGAGAAAGATATATAGCAAATGTTGTCACAGGTGTAGCTCATTATTTCCAGGATGATGTTGAGGAGGTGGGAATGGCTCTCTGTGGATAAAATTCCAAGGATATAGGACAATGGAGGAAAACTCAAAGAATAGTTGCTCTGTAGTCCTTGGACTGAAGCCTATTATGTTACTGTTTTGGTTATCACATCTGAGTTGTTAAAGTGGTTATAGGAATGCAGTCCATTGAAACAAAGAAACCGCTTCTTCCCTCGCAAACATAAATAAAAAAAAACCCTCTTCAGCTATTTTTCTGATCTAGCATCTAATCCCTCTCCTGCTTCATCCCAATTGCCATATATCGTCCCACCCTCCTTATTATTAGCGCAAAGCATTTACAGTTTAACCCTGCAGTGGCGTTTTGCTGTCTCTCTGGCATTTGTGCATAATTGCTGTGACCTGATACTTGTGTAACCAGAGTATGGAAATGCTTTGCCTTATCTGAAGTGGATTTTCCATGTAATGACCATATAACTAGATTAGAGATGGATAAGCTCTCTGTGCTCTAATATGAGCTCACGGCACAAAAATGTGTTCAAATTAACCAAATGTTCAGATGGGTCCTGACAACCATTTATCATTCTTCAAGAATATATGATCTCATTAAACACGAAGAAATGCAAAAAAAGAGCGTCACACATGCATGCTCCCGTTGATGGTCAGGTGTTAGCTATGGTTCCAATGAGCTGTGATCTAAGTTTAATTCTCTCCTGAGAAAATAATAAATAATAATTTTATTATTTGTACCTTGCTTATCTGACTGGGTTGCCCCAGCTACTATGGGCGGCTTCCAAGCATACACAAAATATAATAAACTATGAACATTAAAAACTTCCCTGTACTGGGCTGCCTTCAGATGTCTTCTAAAGGTTGTATAGTTACTTATCTCCTTAAGGGTGTTCCACAGGGTGGTTGGCACTACCGAGAAGGCCCTCTGCCTGGTTTCATGTATGAATAGAAGACATTTGTGAGGTTTTCTCATGGGTGCCTAGTATGGCCCAACAGCAATGAATGTTTCTTTTATCACACCATCGCAAAACTGAGACGTTTGCAGAACCACTAGGGACCAAAGCAGCTGGCACTTGTCTTGCCTAGGAGTCTTCATAAAGAAGCTGTTTCTAGAAGGGAACTTATGGCATTTTGGGTTGAGGTAAAAAAGATTTGAGAGAGGTGGTTGCTAGGTAATAATGCCATCTGTAATCTTTGGGGTTACTGGTATGTTCAGATATGAAGTTATTAGCTACTGGGGAGTTTTACGCTCCCTTCAGTTGTGATATATGTTAGAGGAGCTGCTAATGGTTGAGTTTTTAGAGTTACGTTGAAGTGATGCTATAAATTTATGATGTATCATGGCTATTGTACAGCTGCATTTAGACTGTTCCTTTGAGCACAAATGCATTTGTGGAAAATATGGTATATAAATAAACTCAAGCTCAGTTAGGGAAAACAAAACTAGGGCAAACAATGTTTGAACTTGCCTGTCTTTGTCTTCATAGTTTTGAAATTGTTAATGTGGAGGCTGGTTACACTTTGACACAGAATAAGTTTAGCTGGGAACACTTAGGGTTAGGGAGGTGTGGTTGTTTCAGGGTTGGTGTTCACTTGTAGGGCAATCTTATACAGGACTACTCAGAAACTAGTCCCATTGGATTCCATGTGGCTTACTCCCAGGTAAGTGGGTCTATGGTTGCAACATTAAACCCCAAACAGTTTGTCAAAGGAGGTATCTCAAGGAAAGAATCAAGACTCAGCAACTTCCCTACAGCAAGATATATCCTATCCATTGTGCAGGGAAGAGATACCATGTGTCAGATGCTGGGTGGTGTCTAGTGCCAATATTATAATGCTGGAGAGAAAAATCTACTAAATGATTGCTTTAGCATGGGATACCTCTATGGCCATGTTAGGCCAGCATGAGATACAGACCATTTGTGGTCTGTGGAGGGACCATGCATGATGTAACCATGAGTTAGCACCAAAACACCAGGGGGCTTGGCTTCTTACAGACCATGCAATTGGGGCAGGTAAGTCATGCCTATGTGACTATACGTTCAAAAACAGAATGCAAACATTTTGCTTACCAACAGGAAAAAAGGGTGGACAATAAGACCAGTGGAGTCACAGAGCAGAAGTCACAGTAGCTGCATCCTTTTTCACTGTCTGGTGAAAAGAAGTGATGTGGCAAGCTCTGTGATTATCAGATTTCCTGCTGTTTGGCAATTCAGTGGAGAGGGTGGATCACATATCAGATAGCTAAGTGGGTGGCATGTTCCTCTGTTTCCATGCATTCACTAGTACAGTGACCTATCAGTTAAAAGCCCACTAAGCCATGAATTTCCACCGTTGAAAAGTGTGCTGAAAACTCTCAGGCTCTTAATGTTGACAATCTGTTGACTGTGCCAGTTCCTGGGGATTGGTTGAATATCATCTGAGAACTTGGCTGATTATGTGTGGATTTGGGGAAGCACCCCAAAGGACATCTCTCAGAAAATGTTTAGATTATTCCCTCCACCCGAGACACTCTCCATAATTGATTTTGTGCAGCAATGCAAAAGTGCCTTCTGCCTAGAAAATAACCAGATACAAATAATTTATAGCACAGCTAAGTGGGTAGGAGACTTTTTTTAATAAATAATTTGGAACAGAGTTTACATACAGCATTTACAACAGTAGTGCATCTCAGGGTTAACCTTTAACTTTGGAGAGGTTATTTTATGTTCTCGCAGTAATGATTGGAAATCAGCTTTTCTCCTCTTGGCAGTTTTAGTACAGTGATGTGTTTGCATGTTTATGAAGTGCTGCTGTGGCACCTGTGATGCCATATATATAATGCTATCACCATATTTACCATATATCATTTTGGTTCCCAAAATGAACCAAATACAGCTGCTTTTAAAATCCATGCCTCTTTGAGTCCTGAGATATTGTTCTCTAACCAAATAAACACATACAAAACTGTCTATATCAGGGGAAAGTGTGCAAGAAATGCATATAGTAGTAAAAAGGGAACATACATAATTGCATTATATTGAATAGCATGGCTTGAAAATATGTGTATATTAGGCAAGATTGAATAAATATGTATATTTTAGGAGGGAATTATATAAAAATGCTTACAAAGTTGCATGCATTTTATAAACTGCTGTAAGATTTTTTTAATACATGGTAAGCGGGTGACGCTGTGGTCTAAACCACTGAGCCTCTTGGGCTTGCCAATCAGAAGGTCGGCAGTTCAAATCCTCGCGACTGGGTGAGCTCCCGTTGCTCGGTCCCTGCTCCTGCCAACCTAGCAGTTCAAAAGCACGTCAAAGTGCAAGTAGATAAATAGGTACTGCTGCGGTGGGAAGGTAAACAGCGTTTCTGTGCCCTGCTCTGGTTTCGCCAGAAGTGGCTTAGTCATGCTGCCCACATGACCCAGAAAAAACTGTCTGCGGACAAACATTGGCTCCCTCGGCCATTAAAGTGAGATGAGTGCCGCAACCCCAGAGTCGTTTGTGACTGGACTTAACTGTCAGGGGTCCTTTACCTTTTTAAGTGATCTATAAGTTGTCTAAATGAATAAATTAAATTTAAAAATGAGGACTTTTAAAAAAAGCAAACTGATGTGGATCTTAAAATTGGAAAAAAAAATTAGAAATAAAAAACCACTGGCTGATTCTTCTTCCCTTGTATAGTATCATATCGTTTTTATATTAGAAGACCTTTAATGAAAGACAAAGAACTAAATTTGAAAAAACTATTTAACATTTTTAAAAAGAGAATAACTTTTATTTCTGAAACACACACATGTTTCTAAGGAGCTGTCAGCAGAATGTGACATAATCAGCCAAATCTCCTGGGAAATTCCACAACAAGGAGAGTCACAGACGGATGATTCTGCCAACACCATTTTTTGACATGTCTAAGATATTTTGTGAGACCGCAAACCAGACATCCATTTTAATGTCCCGAGCAACAAGAATTAATAAAAAAAAAACATTTTAATGTATTTACTGACGAAATACTGTATGAGAGCCAGAGGACTGAGCAGCTTAATCATTAATTTCACTTCAAATGTTCCTTTGCAAGGCTTATGGTTTTGCTGTTGAGACTGGGAGGAGTCCCTCAGCCACCCTTATCAGACTGCCGGCAAACCTGCCAAGTTTCGGTCAGTGAAAGGACTTGTGAGGGGTGGGGGAGAGGAATACCGGGTCTTTGAGTGATGGCTTAAATATTCCATTTAAATGTATTGCAAATATTCTGGGCTTCATACATGTCAGCTTCATACCGCAGGAAACTCAAGCCCCAAAAATGATAATGCTCAAGAGGCACTGAAACATGGTGAGACTTGGCAATGGTGTGTCTGGTGAGAGAACAAAGGTTCTCCTAACAGCATATGCTATCCATTAAACTTTGCTCTTTGTGAGAACAGACAGGGAGGAAGAATGACAAGAGATAAAATTTGCAGCTCCCATCTCAGATGCATTCAAAGCTCTGGGGTGTATAATAGCTGAAGAGGATGATGATAGTTATAACATTCTGGAGAGCTTTTTCAGAAGATGACATGTGAAGTAGCTGGGATTTTATAACTCCTGGTAAATGTATTCATTGTCCACAATCAAAACAATTTCATGTAAGTAGAGAAGCCGGAGACAGAGCAGTCTTCTCATTTGTTAGCCCTAATATAATACAAGAGGAAGCAGGAAGATGTCGTGAAACCAGGATGCCAATAATACGGAAATTTGAAAGCATCTTTTAAAGCAATTAGCAGAATTTAATTGAAAACAAGAATGAAGCCCTAGATCAAATGGTAATGGGCCTAAGATGTCAACTGAATCACTTGATGAAATTTTAATGTGATACAAGACCATTCAACTCAGAACTATATGTGTTTCCCCATTAGCTCCTCTTCTATTTTCATTGTCTTGAAGATGGAAAAAGATGCACTTTTAAAAACATAAAACGGGAGTTGAATTGGAGCTGAATGGCATAGAGAGAAACACACTGCTGCAAATTTTATGCTAGTAGGATACTTCTAGATGACAGCTGCCTAGCAACAAGAGCAATGGACACAAGGACAAAGCCTAAATGGTAGAGAGTAGACTTTAAGAAGAGGGATCCACCAACCTCAAGTTTTACCACTATAAATAATAGCCTGCACTGGTCCCGGCTACTAGTTTGAGCTATCTCTGATCAGCATGGAAATCACCACAATTACAAGTGTCATTACAGCTCTACCTCTCTTTGTCATCTGAGTAAATTGAGACTATGAAGATGCAGAACTGGTGCTTTGACTTGGTAATGGTCTGGATGAGGGCCAATAAACTTAAGCTGAATCTGTTTAAGCTGTGTAACCTCGGGTTACACACGCTTCAGGTTACAAACTCCGCTAACCCAGAAATATTACCTTGGGTTAAGAACTTTGGTTCAGGTTGAGAACAGACATCGTGCGGCGGCAGCGGAGGCCCCAATAGCTAAAGTGGTACCTCAGGTACCAGTTTCAGGTTAAGAACGGACCTCCAGAACGAATTTAGTTCTTAACCAGAGGTACCACTGTATTTCTCTGATATGTAGCCCAGTCAATTATTGTTTATTGGGTATGGAGGCATTTTCTGCTCTGTGAAATATAATTCTGATACAGTACTTATTTTATGTATCTGTATTTCTTGTTTGTTACTTTTGATTATTTTAATAATTTAGTGGTATATAAATATGTTCAAATCATTAAATTGCATTACACAGAACTCCTTCAATCAGTTCTAGACCTACAATGGAATTCTCACATGGACAAGGCCACCATAATTTGGGATGGAGTTAGGAACTATTTTTTCTTATTCTTGCTGTTCTTTTCTCTCTCCCTTTGTGTGTGTGTGTTTGTAGTCAGTCATGCCCCCAGGTAATGCTTTTTCCTAATCTATTGCTCAGGATGTAGGCCTGTGGATCTAAACAGTGCAAGTTCCTAATGGGGTTTGGCTCACCCCAAAGTAACCCTATAGATGACAAGTAAGTTTGACTCATGATTCTTGACTCATAGGGACAAAAAGTCCCTTTGAGGTTCACGGCACAGATACTAAAAAAGCTAGACATGAAGACGAGCTCTGCCCTTTTGATATCGTTTCACAACTGGAAAACATCACACAGCTGTTTTCCTGCAGATTCCCAGCCGAGTTGAAAAGGTCACAGACCCACTCATGGTGCAACTGAATAAATATCTATATTTCTCTCCCTAGCTTTCTGAAAAGTACATCAGGTGGTTTTTTTTAATTGACAATTCCAAAAGAAAAATAGGGAAGAATGATAAACTTATTGAAACAACCAACCAGGGAGATGGAAACCTATCACTGCAGCAGAAGCACCATCCTTTTACTCAACCAGTGGGTCAATTTGGTCTGCTTTGCCAGATTATCAGTTCAGAATCCTGCCAGGCCGCTTCCAGACAACCTACGCATCGAGCATTCATTCCGATTTGTGTGAATGGAGATAAGACAACAGTGGCTATTTCCTGAGCATTTCTTCTGATCCCCCCACCCGAGGGGAGATTAGTTGATGTGGTGTCAAAGCACTGCTTTTCCAGTGCATTTCCACATCCCTTTCCACATCGCACAAGCTCCCATCTTTTGGGGAGGGGGAGACCCCAAATCCTCCTCACAGGGCTACAATTCTCCAGAATGGTTTAACAGTCAATCTCTCTTCCCAGGGAACTCTGGGAAGTCCGCTCAGCTTTTTGGGTAGGCAGTGTTGCTGCCAGGCAGTGATCTGGCAAGGGGGCGGAGATTAATGCCCCCTTCATCTCCATCCAGGCTGCATCACCGGCACTGGGGCAGCCCCACTTTCCAATCAGTGCTGGCGGGAGGCATGGCCACAGGAAACTTAAACCGTTGTGTGGCCTTCTCTTGTGCCCTTCATTGGATCCTCCAATCCACCCACCCTCTTTTTATGCTTTGTATGACACGACCTTGCTATGGACAAATGTTGGCCGCCATATTGTTGGGGCCAGGTAGAATTTTTTTCCACTTGGCAAATTGGCACTAGCCATTTGGTTTTTGCCTATCTTGTAGCAATCATCACAACTTTGTGAGGTTAGGCATTGGGTAAGCCTTTGTTTGGATGGAGGGGAGGTCATAGCCTCCGCCTGCTCCTCCTCATTAAAGCTATCCTGTTAAAGGGATCTAAGGGTGTGGATTCTGTCTGATGCCTGGACATGGGCTAGGGCCATGCCATGACCCTCTAGGTGCCCCTCTGGGTGCCCTTTTTGGTGTCAGTCATAGGGCTACCCCTATCAGTGGTTTACCTTTAGATGGACTCCCTGCAGATGGGCAGGAGTCAAGATATAGTCTGGCTTCATCCAATGCCTAAGCCAAGCTGCTCACATCTGTGACCAATAAAGTTATGGCCTAGTTGAACCCATAAACCTAAATACTAGTGTCCATGTGTATATTATCTACCAGGGAACTGCAGGTCACAGGGCCTTGGCATGCAATTGTAGCTCTGTGAGAGGGTATAGGGGTCTCTAACAACTCTCAGCACCCTTAACAAACTTCAGCTTCTTTAATTCTTTGGGGGAAGCCATAACTATTTAAAGTGCTATCATAGTGGAATTTATATTATTATTTATTATTAATTGTTATACTATCTGTACCCCACTCATCTGTGTGGGTTGTCCCAGCTCTGGGTGGCTTCCGACATATATAAAAACATAATAAAACATTGAACATTAACAGTAATACAGGGCTGTCTTCAGATGACTTCTCAAAGTTGAATAGTTACTTATCTGCTTGACATCTGATGGGAGGGCGTTCCACAGGGTGGGCACCACTATCAAGAAGGTCCTCTGCCTGGTTCTCTGTAATCTCACTTCTCCTGGTGAGGGAAGTGTCAGAAGGCCATCAGAGCTGGAGCTCAGTGTCCAGGCTGAACGATGGCAATGGAGCCACTCTTTCAGGTATACAGGGCTGAGGCCACTTAGGGCTTTAAAGGTCAGCATGTATGCTGTGAATGTGAGTGGCTGAGGGCAGACTAAGCCTGTAGGGTCACCCTCCCCACTTATCTTAGTGGGCCAGCTCCCATTGCTTCTCATTCATGCTGAACAAGCAGAGATATTGGCAGTGTGGCTGCCTGTGCATTATCCATGGGGGAGCAGCTAGCCCATGCAACCTTCTTACACATTTTTGAATGGGTGGTTGGTGGTGGTGGTATCTGAATCCCCATCCACTCCAGAACTTTTATGCAGACCTTGCAACAAATCCCTGTCAGCCATCTCCAAGGTCCCAGATTCAGGTTACCACCTCAAAGACAGCAGCACAAGACTCTGCCCTGTTGCTGCCTTCTTATCAGCAAAGCAGAAGTATCTGCAGGGTGATCTGACAGCCAGATATGAGCCATGTGCTTTTCAAGGGATTTCCCTTTCAATACTGAGTAAACCAGAGTGTATACAAGAAAAGAGCTCGATTGTTTCAATAGTCTCATGATAATCTGTGGTATGTTTAGTTATTAATGGAGAGCCACAGGGTGATAAGGACATTCATGGCTTGGATTTCTAAGCAACCTAGACAGAATGAATAGGAAAGATACAAGATGTCAGACGCCCTCAGATGAGTCATAGGCTGGGAAGTCAGCAGAGGCCGTGCAGATGAAGAGATCATCTGTGCGCAGTTCTCAAGCGCACCAGGGATTGTCTCCAGACAGAAATTTCCTGTCACAAAGGGAGCTTTGCAAATCTAAGGGACAGACTAGCAAGAAGGCGAGCCAAGATCAGTGGCCAGCAATAGCAGTTCTCTTGCAATGTCATGTCAAAGTTGATTTGTAAGCTTTTTGCTACATCCAAATAAAACTCCAAAAGCATTATATTAGGGGAAATTGCTTGCACAAATGTGTACATTAGGAGACACAGGCGCTGAAATCCTGTGGAGTTCCCACAAGGACTTAAAAGAATGAAATCCATCTGATGCAGTACAGGCTCAAATAGGAATAATGAGAAACAGTGAAATAAAAATTTACAGATCTCTCCATCCTAAGTTGTGTGACCAGCCTTAGCACAAAGCTAGACATTATGGCAACTCAACCTGTATATTAAGATGGGGTCATGTCAATCTCCCATAAAGCAGGGAGGTGGCAGTAGATGGTTTAAAGCACATCATAAAGGGTTAGGAGGAAAGTGGTGTGCCTGCATTTTCCACGTGATTACTGCTTATCCTCGGCCAATTTTCTCTTGAAAGACCACTGAGACGTCTGATGGCCCCAGCATGGGAGTGTGCCATTTGATGCTCTGCTTTAGGCAGCAAAGTGTTGTGGACCAGAACTGATAACTTCAAATGAAAAGAGAGAAAAATGGCTAGAGGGAAGATGATAGGTGGGAGGGGAGCGAGCATGTCCTGAATCACTTTGACTGTCCCCCTCTTCCTTGTTTTATGGGGAATTTACACGACTTAATAGACGATATCATGTAAGTGCCACCACAGATTCTTAGAGTGACATGGGGATGCGATTCATCTTAAGTGAACATTCCTGTGCTCACAGCTGTAAAGTATATAGACATCATGATTTCAAAGAAACACAAAAGGAAGACTCACACACTACCTTTTTAGAGGTAAGCAGCAGTAGAAATCACACTAGGCAGCCAGTGTGATGTACTGGTTAAAGTTTTAAACTAAGAATGGAATGTTAGAGGCAGCGTATGAATCAATAAGCTCTCCACCACAAGAAAGAGTTTCAAAATTTTACCACAAACTATCTTTAAACTTGTTACAAAAACAATGCAAATACAAATCAACACATTGCTCTTAAAGAATGAGAAATGCAGTTCAGTTTTCTTTAAACTCTTACATGTTAGTATAGTTGAAGGAACATCCTCTCTCTGGTCCCAGAGAGAGATTCATATAAGCAAGTTGTTTGTTCAGTATGCTGGTAGCTTCCAAGAGAAACCCAGACTCCCAGGGATGGGTCATCAATTAACAGAACATTGAAACAAAGACTCTACCCTCTTTTTGCCACTTTAGCTGCACAAGCACCTTCAGCACTTGCTACAGTTTTCCGAAATGCAAACCTCCACACAACATTCCATACAAACACAATGTTTTATGCACATTGAACTTTTATCTTTTACATGGGAGACCCAACTTTAAATCCTCATTCAGCCACGAGGTTTACTGGGTTGATTTTTGTCACCATCTCTCAGCCTAGCCTAATGTTGCAGGATTATTATGAACATAAAAGTTGAACAAGGCAGATGCTGCCTTGAATTTATTGGAGGAAACATGGGATATGAAGGTAATAAATAAACACAGAACAAACCATGTGGTTATTTAAAAGACCTATATACCACTTGGTTTGATAATTTACCAGGCAGAATCACATTAAAATACAATAACAACATGAAAAGGTCTCTCCTAAGGAGGGCAACTCAATACATTTTCTGACCAAGGTAAAGACAAGATGGTGGCCATTACCATTCTGGATACAGAAGCAGCCTGGACTCCACTGTATCAGAGGCAGTTGCCTCAGTCTGCCTAATGATAGGGCCAGACCTGTCCTGAGACATTGTCACACATGAAAAAAAAAATCTGAGTGCAGATCAGATATATTTGCCTGTGTGGGGGGGGTCTTCCCTCTTTCTGGGCATGCTGGAGTAGATTTCGATATTGGTTTACCAGCGAAATGAAACAAAATGCATGATTTGGCCCTTCATCAATGTTTCTAATGAACATGGCAGCCATCCTGCACACAGTTGGGATTCTTGAATCAAATTGACTCTGCCGTCCAACTGGCAACCATTCTATAGCTATATAATGCAGGAAAGCAGCTTTTGTAAAGGAAGTTTGCAAACAGGGAGGGGAAACACTGCAAATAGGAAACATGTCTGTAATCTGAAAGGAGCATTTCCTCCTGTTCCGTTTCTCCGCTTGAACCTACACGAGGCATATGTACATTTCCACTTGTCTCAGGTGTTTGATTAGTAATCTTTTATTTAGAGTGCTTCTATCTTGGCGCTCCCTTTTCCGTTCTCGGATTACAAAGCCCAACTAACAGAAGGGAGGTAGCTGATTAAACGGTGCCATGTGTATGTATTTTTAAGTAGTTCTTCCGTTGTTGCTTCTCTCCTGGGTTTTGAGCCTGGAGTTTTTTCTTTATTTTGTGCATGTTGGGAGGTGGAAGGGAGCCCTCACCACATCCGAGATAATTTCTTATTTCTTCTTCAGTTTCATTGGGAACATTTGTTTTATCTGCCTGGACATATGGTCCAGTAACTAGTAAAAAGAAAACATCGAAAATACAGTGGTGCCCCGCTAGACGAATGCCTCGCAAGACGAAAAACCCGCAAGACGAAAGGGTTTTTCGGTTTTTGCGACGCTTCGCTAGACGATTTTCCCTATGGGCTTGCATCGCAAGACGAAAGCCCATAGGGAAATCTCGGGGACCTTTTTTTAAATGCTGGCGGTGGGGAGCAAAGCCTTCTCCCCCCCTCCGGACTTCAGAAGAGGTCCAGGAAGGCCGGCGGGGGCGAAAGGCTTTGCTCCCCACCGCCAGCATTTTAAAAGCGGTCCGGGATAGCAGGGAAGCGCTTCCCGCTATCCCGGACGGCTTTTGAAGGCAGGCAGGGGGGGCAAAGACTTTTGCCCCCCCTGCCTGCCTAACCGGGGGCTTTTAAATCGCCCCGGGACTGTCCGGGGCGATTTAAAAGCCCCCGGACGGCTTTTGAAGCCTCCCCCCGCCGCCCGGCTTCGGGGCATCGTCCCGATGCCGGGCGGTGGGGCAGGAACGCCTCCCCCCGCCGCCCGGCATCGGGGCATCGTCCCGATGCCGGGCGGTGGGGCAAGAACGCCTCCCCCAGCCGCCCGGCTTCGGGGCATCGTCCCGATGCCGGGCGGTGGGGCAGGAACGCCTCCCCCAGCCGCCCGGCATCGGAACGATGTCCCGAAGCCGGGCGGCCGGGCGGGAAAGCCTCCCCCAGCCGCCCGGCTTCGGGGCATCGTCCCGATGCCGGGCGGTGGGGCAGGAACGCCTCCCCCAGCCGCCCGGCATCGGAACGATGTCCCGAAGCCGGGCGGCCGGGCGGGAAAGCCTCCCCCAGCCGCCCGGCTTCGGGGCATCGTCCCGATGCCGGGCGGTGGGGCAGGAACGCCTCCCCCAGCCGCCCGGCATCGGAACGATGTCCCGAAGCCGGGCGGCCGGGCGGGAAAGCCTCCCCCAGCCGCCCGGCTTCGGGGCATCGTCCCGATGCCGGGCGGTGGGGCAGGAACGCCTCCCCCAGCCGCCCGGCATCGGGGCATCGTCCCGATGCCGGGCGGTGGGGCAGGAACGCCTCCCCCAGCCGCCCGGCATCGGGGCATCGTCCCGATGCCGGGCGGTGGGGCAAGAACGCCTCCCCCAGCCGCCCGGCTTCGGGGCATCGTCCCGATGCCGGGCGGTGGGGCAGGGACGCCTCCCCCAGCCGCCCGGCATCGGAACGATGTCCCGAAGCCGGGCGGCCGGGCGGGAAAGCCTCCCCCAGCCGCCCGGCTTCGGGGCATCGTCCCGATGCCGGGCGGTGGGGCAGGAACGCCTCCCCCAGCCTCCCGGCATCGGAACGATGTCCCGAAGCCGGGCGGGAAAGCCTCCCCCAGCCGCCCGGCTTCGGGGCATCGTCCCGATGCCGGGCGGTGGGGCAGGAACGCCTCCCCCAGCCGCCCGGCTTCGGGGCATCGTCCCGATGCCGGGCGGTGGGGCAGGAACGCCTCCCCCAGCCGCCCGGCATCGGAACGAAGCCGAGCGGCGGGGCGAGAAAGCCTTTGTCCTCCCTGCCTGCCTTCCCAGGGGCTTTTAAATCGCCCCGGACAGCGGAGAAGTCCTCCGCTGTCCCGGGCGATTTTAAAATGCCGCCCGCCAGAAGAGGTCGGGGGAAGGCGTTTTCCATAGGAACGCATTAATTGATTTTCAATGCATTCCTATGGAAAACCGTGCATCGCAAGACGAAAAACTCGCAAGACGAAGAGACTTGCGGAACGAATTAATTTCGTCTTGCGAGGCACCACTGTATGTTTTTCAGCCAGATTGAAGCATTGCATCATAGTCATGATAAACATCCTTTACTATAAAGTGGAGTTAATGCAGTGAAATGTCAGCAGGTCACATATGCCCAAGGCTAGATAAGTAGGGTGGCCATGTGCCCTACTTTACATCTAGTCAAGGGACAGTCTAGTCCAAGTCCTGCTTAAAGCTAAAGAACCATAAGAAGGGCTTCAACCATGGGCCTTGGACTTGCCTATCAACAGTTAGCAGC